>NC_090933.1:294867391-295508441 GCF_040938575.1 Ambystoma mexicanum | reverse complement strand
GAGTTGGGTTGAATCTGTAAAGCAGGAGTCATTGGCCGCATTAAAGGAGTTTCATGATTATTCACAGGCCTATTGTTTAACACTTGCACCGCATCAAACACATGATCACGCCAGCCTGCTAAACTGCCATCTCCAGATTTGCGCAGCTGTTCTTTCAACAAACCATTGATCCGTTCAATTAATCCTGAAACTGCAGGGTAATAGGGCACGTGGTAGAGCCATTCAATACTCTTTTCCTGACAATATTCCTGAATTAATTTGCCTTTGAAGTGTGACCCATTGTCACTTGGAATCTGCAAAGGCACCCCGTAATGCAACGTGATCTGATCCAACAACTTAATGGTGTTCAGTTGTGTGGCACGTTTGCACGGTAAAACCATCATATTTCCAGAGTATGGATCTACAATAGTGCATGCGTACTGACAGCCATTACTGATTGGCAGGGGACCGATGTAATCAATCTGCCAAATTTGACCGGGTAATTTTCCTCTTCTCAACATACCCTGGACAATCTGAGGGATAGGCCTGTGCTGTTGGTGTTGGAACACTGGACATTGCAAAATGATTGTTTTCACTACTTCTTAAGGAATACTGATTCCTCGAGCTTGTGCCCACCTGGTAGCAGCCTTTTATCCAAGGTGCCACATTTCTGGTGAGCCCACTTGGCCAAACACTCCAAATCGTCTTTCTGAGCCTCCGCATCAACAGATGAATTCTTGGTGTGTTCACCTGCAACAGAATTAAACCAACGTTCTAATGAATCTGCAGCACAATGCACATCCACATGATACACAGTGACTTCACTTTGTGATAACATTTCAGCAATATCTTGCCACAGTTATTTTCCCCACACTCTTTTGAATGAATCATCCACCCATTCTTTTGCCAGATTGGCAGCCACACCGCCAATACATTTGCCACTGACCATGAATCTGTGTACAAATGACATTGACCAGGGGTCTCTTGTTTCAGTGCTTGGTAAATTGCGTAAAGTTCTGCAAACTGACTGCTCTTCCCTTTCCCTGACGTTGTCAAAATCCTTTTTGTCTTGGGATTGTAAAACACTGCTTTCCAGTATCGGTCGGTTCCCACATATCGGGCCGAGCCATCTGTAAACCAGGCATGCTCTGTCTGCTCTACGGTCAGATCGCCATAAGGAACTCCCCATTTCACGGGAGACTCGCGTTTTTCAGACACTTCCGGTGGTATGTAATCTGAGGGTGGTATGTTGGCCACTTGCTCATGTAATATGGCAACCTCACCCTTCCCTAATTTAGCTCTGTCTTGAATGTACCATTTCCATTTGATTATGCTGGATTCTTGAGCGTGTCCTATTCTGTGTGTTTTAGGAGAGCTCAGCACCCACTGCATACTCGGGATTTCAGGCCTCATCAACACATCATGCCCCACTGTCATTTGCTCAGTATTGACCAGGGCCCAATAACATGCCAGCAACTGCTTCTCGAACGGAGTGTGTGAGTTACCAGCATCGGGCAACTTACGACTCCAGAACCCCAATGGCACACGTTTCCTGTCCTGTTTCTGCCACACACTCCAGTTAGCGTAATTGTCTTGCACAGACACATTCAATTCCACTTCGCCTTCCTTCAATGGCCATAAATCAAGCACCTGCTGCACGGTGTCTTTTGCCAAATCAAATGCTTTTTGCTGCTCTTCCCCCCACTGAAACTCATATTTCTTTCGGGTCACTTTGTAGAGGGGATCCAGTATCTGCCCTAAATGGGGAATGTGCTGTCTCCAAAAACCAAACAGCCCTATGAACTGCTGAGCTTGCTTTTTGTTCAATGGAGTGGTGAACTCAAAAATTCTCTGTCGGGCCTCTGGCACCATCTCGCAATGCCCATTATACCACTGAATCCCTTGGAATATCACTGTTTCAGCTGGCCCTTGAATTTTGTTCGGGTTAATCTCCCACCCTTCCTTCTTCAATCCTTCCATAATGACTTCTAACTGGTTTTGCACACTGCGCTCATCCTTGCCCTGAATCAATATATCATTAATGTAGTGAGAGATCTGTATGTCAGGTTTACAGGGTATCTTGTCTAAGTGCTCTGCCACCAACCAGTGACAGATAGTCGGGCTATGTATGTACCCCATAGGTAACCTCGTGAAGGTGTACTGACGCCCGCTCCAAGAGAATCCAAACTGTTCTTGGCACTCTTTAGCAATTAGCACAGAGAAAAATGCATTGGATAAATCTACCACTGCATACCAAGTCCCCTCAAACTTTTGGACATTCTCAATCAAGGTAATGGCATCTGGGACTGCGGGCACCAAGGGAGGAGTGTGTTTATTTAACTTGCGGTAATCCAACGTCATCCTCCAAGACCCGTCCTCGTTTTTGACAGGCCAGAGTGGGTTGTTCCACGCGGTAGTAATAGAGCGTAACACACCCACCTCTACGTACTCTTTGATGGTGTCTGAAAGTTCCTTGTGCCCCCCGGGAATGCGGTATTGCTTCATAGCTACCCGCTTGGTCGCCAGAGCCACCTGCACTGGGGGCATCTTCAATTCGCCTATGGTAATGGGTGTGCAGGTCAATGCACTGACCCCAAACTGATACGTTTTACCTCCTAGTCCCAAAGTCAATCCTTCTAAAATGTCAAAGCCAATTATGTACTCGGGTATCGGGACAATCAACACTTGGTATTTCTGCCTAGTCAAATTGCCTATTTTCATATCCACTTCTCTTTGTACCACAGGGGTCTCCTTCCCCCCTAGCCCAGTAATGGTAAAATGTCTTCCTTTGAATCGTGTTGGATTTCCATGAATCAGAGAGGCCTCGCCCCGGTGTCTATCATGCTCGCACCCCTTGCATATTTCACGGCCCCCAAAAAATCTTAACATTAACATGGGGCCATCTATCAACTTTTATGCGAGCGGAGGCTGCTGGAGCTTGGCTGTAACCCTAGTCACATTTTGAATGAGTTTAACCTGACTCTGCCTCTAACATTGCACTCACCACCTTCCTCAAATCAGCATATGTTGGCTGGTTCGGGGAAGGTGTCCCGCTAGGCCCTTCCTTCTGTTCTTCCTCAGTTAGCGTAATTGTCTTGCACAGACACATTCAATTCCACTTCGCCTTCCTTCAATGGCCATAAATCAAGCACCTGCTGCACGGTGTCTTTTGCCAAATCAAATGCTTTTTGCTGCTCTTCCCCCCACTGAAACTCATATTTCTTTCGGGTCACTTTGTAGAGGGGATCCAGTATCTGCCCTAAATGGGGAATGTGCTGTCTCCAAAAACCAAACAGCCCTATGAACTGCTGAGCTTGCTTTTTGTTCAATGGAGTGGTGAACTCAAAAATTCTCTGTCGGGCCTCTGGCACCATCTCGCAATGCCCATTATACCACTGAATCCCTTGGAATATCACTGTTTCAGCTGGCCCTTGAATTTTGTTCGGGTTAATCTCCCACCCTTCCTTCTTCAATCCTTCCATAATGACTTCTAACTGGTTTTGCACACTGCGCTCATCCTTGCCCTGAATCAATATATCATTAATGTAGTGAGAGATCTGTATGTCAGGTTTACAGGGTATCTTGTCTAAGTGCTCTGCCACCAACCAGTGACAGATAGTCGGGCTATGTATGTACCCCATAGGTAACCTCGTGAAGGTGTACTGACGCCCGCTCCAAGAGAATCCAAACTGTTCTTGGCACTCTTTAGCAATTGGCACAGAGAAAAATGCATTGGATAAATCTACCACTGCATACCAAGTCCCCTCAAACTTTTGGACATTCTCAATCAAGGTAATGGCATCTGGGACTGCGGGCACCAAGGGAGGAGTGTGTTTATTTAACTTGCGGTAATCCAACGTCATCCTCCAAGACCCGTCCTCGTTTTTGACAGGCCAGAGTGGGTTGTTCCACGCGGTAGTAATAGAGCGTAACACACCCACCTCTACGTACTCTTTGATGGTGTCTGAAAGTTCCTTGTGCCCCCCGGGAATGCGGTATTGCTTCATAGCTACCCGCTTGGTCGCCAGAGCCACCTGCACTGGGGGCATCTTCAATTCGCCTATGGTAATGGGTGTGCAGGTCAATGCACTGACCCCAAACTGATACGTTTTACCTCCTAGTCCCAAAGTCAATCCTTCTAAAATGTCAAAGCCAATTATGTACTCGGGTATCGGGACAATCAACACTTGGTATTTCTGCCTAGTCAAATTGCCTATTTTCATATCCACTTCTCTTTGTACCACAGGGGTCTCCTTCCCCCCTAGCCCAGTAATGGTAAAATGTCTTCCTTTGAATCGTGTTGGATTTCCATGAATCAGAGAGGCCTCGCCCCGGTGTCTATCATGCTCGCACCCCTTGCATATTTCACGGCCCCCAAAAAATCTTAACATTAACATGGGGCCATCTATCAACTTTTATGCGAGCGGAGGCTGCTGGAGCTTGGCTGTAACCCTAGTCACATTTTGAATGAGTTTAACCTGACTCTGCCTCTAACATTGCACTCACCACCTTCCTCAAATCAGCATATGTTGGCTGGTTCGGGGAAGGTGTCCCGCTAGGCCCTTCCTTCTGTTCTTCCTCAGGAGGGGCGGAAGGTGAGGTGTCCCTCTGTGGCTTAATCACAACCTGTTGCTTAACCTGTTTATAGCGCTCTTTGGCTGCAAGCCCTCTCTTTTTGTATAGTTCATACATTACCCTGGTTTCAATGCCATCAATTTCTTCTTGTGGCACACCATCTTTTAACAAAGCCAAAAACATGTATTTTCTGGACACTCGGGAGTCTCTACTATCTTGCATCCTGCCTTCAGTTCTTCTCACACTACGCCCCCCTCTCTCTCGCGGCTTGTCATCACTCTTGTCCCTCTCCCCTAAGTCTGACAATTGCTGGATGGCATCCACTACTTCATCAGTGGTTTTGCCCGTCATACCTACGAGCAAAGTCATAATGACACTTTTGTATGCGGGCGGTGCAGTTCTGATCACCATATTCCTGGTTGAAACTGAGAGCGGCACGCCCCCCATGTGTCCTGGAGCATCTACATGAATTGCCTCATTCATAGCATGCTCTCTGACCTTTTGAATCGCCTCTTTCACAGTGTACCACTTATTTTCCTCGTTAGGCCAATCTGTGGTAATGGGATAATTACGGTTACATGCCTGGGCTGCTAGGTGCAACAAAGACAACTGTGAATCTTGCCCATTGTCATCAGGGGCCGGCCCTGCCCTTAAACCTCCTGTACATTGGTGTCAGTTGACTAAGGCAAAAAGCGCAGTGAGTCTGTGGAATCTACCAACATCCCTGCGGCGCCCCCATCTAGCAATCTCACCGTCCATGGTTCCCCTGACTTTTGCCTCAAAAGAGTAATGCTTTCCCCAACCTCATGCTGGGTGTAATCTTCCAGCGTGGTTAAATGCACAACCCCGCCTGCAGGATTCTGTGGGTGGGGTCCGGCGCGCCGTCTCCTAACCGGCTTCACTGCCACTGTCTTTTGCTTCAGTTCTGCATTAGAATCTGCCGAGCTACTCTCTGGGCTTGTTGAGTCAAAAATGTCTCTATCCCACTTATCAGGGTTCCAATCCACACCTGCAGTAGCGATTACAGTTGCCACTTTCCTTTGGTTGACCCCCCTCGCCTCTTTTTATACTAATAGCGAGCTACCCTAACCACGGCCTGCTCTGCCACAGCCTGATATTTATCAGCCTTGCCTTTAAAAAGTTTAATCTGAATTTCCTGCATCAAAGCTTTTTGCTTGTTTGACAGCTAACTCTTTTTCTAATTGTAAAATATGCTCTTTCATTTCTACATTTTTTTGATGCATTCTCCTATAGGCATGCAGGAGGACCCACCCCCGCCTGCCCAACACAATGCATTCCCGTCCCCTCTCCACTAAAATCTGCTATAAACAAAGCATTACTTCTGATGGAGCAGCTTCTCCCAAACTACTGTCCCATGTTTCACTCAGACCAGCTCTGCATGTCCACACCTGGGCTAATTTATCATATGGGCTTTTAGCCTAACCTGGAATCATAACCTCGGGGCATTCACCACCAGCGGGGACACCTTTTTTCCTGAACAAACTATTCATCATTACAGTAATTTGCAAAACCTATTTTTTTTCTCCTTTCCACACTGCAGTCACTCGCGCAAGCACGCACACACAGAAAAAAAACAGATTAACACAGTCCAACACTCACTGCCAAATGAAAACAAACTTTTGCTTGCAATGTAAGCAAAGCCTATCTGCGTTTAGACAGATTCTTTAATATTTGGAGCAATTCATCACAAATATCCCATCCTCGTCGCCAAAGTGTATTGCTCGCCAAGAGTGCACGGACAGTAATTTATCACCAGTACATTTGCAGAGCAGAGCAAATAATTTGAACGCAGGTAGACGGACCAATAACTCACAACCAGACACGCAGTTAGCAAAATAATGAGCACTTATACAGCTATTTATTCATAGTTAAGAAGTAACAAGTGATAAAACAAAAATAAACCACAGAAAAGATAGAGAATTAAAGAGAAACCACATCACCATGGGCGTAACTGAATCCCTCATCTCGCCAGAAGCGGCTGGAAGACCCCGGTAACAGCCAGGCAGAGAGCACAACAGCCCACAGGATGGTCGGAAGAAGCCTTCCCCCCTCCGACTGAGATCTTTGTGTTTTTTCCACCTGACCTTTCCAGAGCTCTGCATATATGCCCTCCTCAAAAAGGGGTGGCAATTTCTCGAACCTTCTCGCATTAGTGCTTGCGCATTGCTGAGTGACCGTTGGTTGCCGGCCGGGTCAACCGACAGTAACCCCAAGGAGCAAAGATTCCCTCTTCTAAAGCACCACGGAAAACAATTCCATAGACCTTGGCGCAAGTATAGCAAGACATAACAAAACCTTTTTATATCTGGTGCCAGCCTGCACCTGTAGATTCTCGCTTTCCCAGCGCTGTGTCCTTGGCTGAGGCCTGCATACCGGGCTAAGCAATGAATAACATTGAAAGCATGTTTTTTAGCAAAGCAAGAGCAGCTTTTCACTGAGGCAATGGAATAAATATCCATTATAGCTCTGAGTGCCCCCAGAATGTACTGTGCATCAGTGCCATGTTTTAGCCCAAGCATCACAGGCAGCAAGCTCTTGTTGAGAACCTTTATTATTTTGGCAATGCCTTCTTTGTGTAGCCCGGTGAGGCGTTCACACACCCTGTTTGCTTGCAATAGGCACAAGAGAATTTGTGTTGTATTCCCAACAAGGTTTTGATGTGGTGAAACATCTCATTGGTGAAATGAGGACCATTGTCAGACCGCAGGATCTCACACATGCCCTAGATTGGGAACATTTCACAAACCAGGAATTTCACTGCTCTAGTGGCATCAGGATGGGAACAGGGACCAGCTTTGATCTATCGGGAAATTGGGTATACAACCACTATCATGTAGCAGTAACCCTGGAATGTTTGGAGCATGTCGACATGAAGGTGTTGGAATTGCTGCCTCGTTGCCCATGGAGATGGAATCCTCCCCCTTGTGTTGGCCTGGCACTTTGCCACTGCCATGCGCAGTGGGAATTGGAATGCCTCTATTAGTGTTCCCAATAAGAGTGTGTGATGCACTGGTGACCCCTCAGCACATCTAAAGCCCCTCCTCAGCCAACATGACAGCCCAGAATGCAGTGTTGATGTCAAGTAGGCTGAATCTGAATACACTGTCGCTTCCTTGTTTTTGCTATGCTCCAAAGCTAATATTAAAGCTCCTAGCGCTGCAGCCTGTGTGGAAAAATGTGACGGTAAACGTGCACTCGCTACTAACTCGCTCCCCCCGTCTCCCTTTAACCTCACAACTGCTGTCTCAGTATGTCTTTCCTATGTTGTCTGGTCAATTGTGGTTGACCCGTCAATATAAAGTACATCTCCCCCCTCAAGTGTGTTTTCTTGTACATTTGGGATGTCATTGGGGTTTTCTATGTTGGCGGTGCAGTCGTGCACATAGTCTTCATCCTCAATGGGTTCAGCGATGAACGTCACCGGATTGACAAGGTGGCACCTCACTATTTTCAGAGTGGGCTTTAGAGTAACACCTCATAGCCCAAAGCTCTCTCTATTGTCATCGTACTCTTGGGCCATTCTACTATTGCAAAGAGAGCATGCTCCGCAAAAAGAGTGGTGCTGCAACCTTTGGTAATACTCACTGACTTGTCCACTGCAAATGTAGCAGCACTAGTGCCTGTTTGCAGGTGTAGTGTCCTCTCATCACTGGCTCTAGCTTCCCGCTGTAGTATACCAATGGTTTGTGCCCAGGCTTGTCTTTTGTGTCAGTACTGCAGTCATTACTACTTGTCTTGATGGTATGGGATCACTAACAAGGGAGCTGTGCATATTGCTATCTTCAGCTCCTCAAATGCTTCCGTTATTTCCACTGTCCACAGTAAAGTGCCCTCCGCAGGGGTCTAGTATAAGTACTGTAGTCAAGTATCCACACTCTGCAGTAATTACATAGTCCTAAACACTGCTGCATGTGTTTTATGATTGTGGGCTTTGGAGTCTTGTGTATTGCTTCGGCTCTTTCTGGCGTCACATTTTGCCCATCTTGTGATATCAGCTGCCCAATATTCAATACTTCCTTCTCACAATATTGTAACTTGGCCTTGTCTACCTTGTATCCCTTCTCTGCCAGTACAGTCAGCATGAGCACTGAGTCATCGCTGCACAGCTTTTCTGTCTTGCTGCAAATAAATATGTCATCTACATACTGTATAACAATGCTTTCTAACTGTATATTTCCTAAATCCATTTGAAGGGCCCATTTGAATATTGAAGGTGATTCGCAGTAACCTTGAGGAGTCTAGTGTGTTTCCACTTCTTATTTCTATAGAGGAATGATGGTATGTCTTGTGAGTCTGGGTGTAATGGTATAGAGAAGAAAGCATTCTTCGAATCTATAACCGTGAAGTGGGTAGCTTCCGTTGGAATGCTGCATAGAATTGTCACTGGGTTCAGAACTAAAGGAAATTCTGCCTCAACAATATGGTTCAGAGGGCGCAAGGACTGTATAAAACACCATGACCCCCCTGTCACCTTTTTCACAGGGTACACTGCTGTGTTGCACAGTGATTCTGATGGTATTAAAATTCATTGCTTCACTAGTGCTGCGATTGTTTCATAAATACCCTCATATGCCTCCCATGACAGGAGATATTGCCTAGCTCTTGGAAAATTGCTCCTGGGTTCAGTTTTATCTTTACTGCTCCTATCCCTTTCAAAATCCCTACATCATAGGGACTTGTGGTCCATAAGAGGCAGGGGACATTTGCCAAGTCTTCCCCGAGAAATGTCTGCAGTGCTTGCAGAATCATCACCATCCTCCGTGGTACCTCCGTGTAGTGTACCTTCACCCAGTATGTAATGCTAATGTCAAACACTACCTCATGATCTGAGCGGTTGTCTTTGAACAGTTCTTCGTCTGTCACGGTAGTTAGCGTATAACCTTCTGCCACTGCGATCACTGACCTCCATGCTTGTCCCGTGTCATCTGTCTCATGTACTTTTATTCTGTCATCTCCCTCTAAACTGCCTCTAAATCTAGTGGTATTACTGTCCCCTTTTTTTTCCTCTAGCGGTAGCTCTGGCCTGAACATGTACTAGTTTGGAAGGAGCCACAGTTTTCCCTGTATTTCCGTGAGCTCTGCTATTATTACTTTGGCTCATACCGGAACAGCTCTTCGTCTGCAGGTACCCTTGTCTGTACCGTGCACCCACATAAGCTTACATTATTCCCCTCACATTTAGAATGTGGATCCCAGGTGTGGAACACACTATCCCTTTGTCAGTGAAAGAGATGGTCATGTTGAGCTTGCTCATGATGTCCCTTCCCATTATATTTACTGGTGTCTGTCCGAAATATAGTAAGGGTAAAGCTACGTTGTGCTCCCCTATAGAAAGTATACAATCATCTGTAAAAGGAACCAATTCTGTCACCCCAGAAAACCCATGAGCATTCATGGCATTGCCTGACATTCTATACCTTCCCTCCTGGATGCAGAATCTAGTTTCCTCTGTGTCTACAAGAAAGGAGAATGACTTGTCACCTGTCATCACCCCTATGTGTGGGGCCTCCGCCAGGTTGGGTGAAATCGATAGGTATCCACCCCCCTAGTTTGCGAAAGGGAGTCATTCCCATGGAGTCTGTGTGTGCTAATGTCCCATTGTTTTGTGGTGCTGTGTATGGTGGCTGTGTGTTATTTTGTGTCTGTGGTATCTGGGGTATCTGCAAATACTGTTGTGCTGGCGCCTGCATTTGTGGTGTCTGTGGCATGGGCTGGTGTGTCTGTGAGTATGCATTTGGTGTCTGTGCTTGTCGTTGCGCCTGTCCCTGGGGATAGTGCTCAGTCTGTTCCCCCTGATATATTGGCTGATATTGCATTTCCCCATTCCCCCTCTGCTGCTGCCCACTCTAGAGATGTGCCCTACTAATCCACACACCCATCACGGGGGTGGTTCTTTCATCTGTCTAGTACACTCCTGGGGAACCCTTCTGGGCCTTTTTGTACTGTTTGCCCGTATCCGCGATAGCCTCCAAAAAAATCCTTCTTGACTTTGTTGAATTTGATGCCCATACCCTTGCCTCCTAGGTGGTCTCCCTCTTCCTCTAAACCCATGCTGTGCATCTCCCCATCCCATGAACCCTCCTCCCACAGGTATCAGTGCATACTGTGTCTGTGGTGTGCTTTTTACTCCCATGCTTGTTAAAACTGCCCCTTCCATGGTGTATTTTGACCGTTTCTTCTGCACTTACTTTGCCTCCTCCTGCCTTCCTTCCTCATGGTTTTTTCTTGTGTTTTCTTGCATTAGCCTGCAATAGTGTACTATAGTGAGTTGAATTTCTGACCATAGGCAGTTGTTAAATGGCGAACCATCATGTGCCGTGTTCTGGGTGGTTACTCTTGGTTAACTGGCCCTTTTCCATACGTCATTGGCAGCCTCTCCGAGGATCTCCGTTAATAAACCTCTCATGTCCCCTACCATTAATGTCTGTCTTGCTGTTATTCTTTCCATTTCTTGTATCAATTTCCCTGCCCCTGCAGTCAATGAGGCTAGCTTACACCTCAAGGTGTCGTTGTCTATCTGTTGCCATGGTATGTGTTGAGGTCACCCCCCCTCCCTTCTCAAGTAAGGGGAACTGTGTCAGCCCGATCTTGCCCTTCAGTCTCCCAGTGTCTTCGGTGGCAGTGAACACCTTTGTTAACTCTCCCCTCCTGCACACTGGATGGTCTCTCAGTCTCTGGCCCTCATTACGACACTTGCGGTAGCCACGCGGTAGCCGTTTTTTTCCAGCGCCCTGGAATGGGCATTTACTGGGGTATTACAACCCCGGTGGATGCGGTAATTGTCCATTCCAGGGTGCCAGAAAAAAATCTTCCCCATTCCCATTCGAGCCCCATAGGGCTCAATGGGAATGGGGAAGCCGATGCACCGGCACCATCCGTGAATGGGGCCAGTGCAACTGACATGTTTTGCTCGTGGGTGCCTGTGTGCCCACCAGGTCTAATCTGGCGGGCACACAGGCACCCACGGGCACAAATCGTAGTCTGCCGGTCTGGGAACTACAGTACCAGCAAGCTTTCTGGTACCGTAGTTCCCGGACCGGCAGTCTTGTAATGAGGCCCTCTGTGTGTACAGGTTAGTGATGGTGATCCTGCGTTATATGGACCTAGATCGATATACCCTTTCATCTTTGCGACCCCGTAATCAACTCCTGTCTTTTCCTAATCCCCCTATCACATCTCAGTCCGTGCCCTTCACTAAGCATCCTCAGGCAGGCTGTCCTAGTCCTTCGTGCTCACTTCTTCTGCAGTCATCGTCCGACTGTCAAATCTCTTGTTCTGTTCTCTATATAGAATGCATAAGTGAAGGACACAGACCACTCACAGAACTAACAATACCATTTCCCAGTTACACCGCTATTTTCTCAACTACAAACAACATAAACCCACAGCCATCATCCTGCCTCCTAACAGGGGATACCAATATTTCACTTGCTCAATCTGTACCTACAGTATCACCTTGTAGAAAAAATGCCTCAGCAAGACTTAACCAGAAGAACACCTTCCGCAATTCAAACTAGCTTCAGTTGCTAAGCCCTATACATGGGGATACCATCATCCATGACCCGAGCTAAAACACCTAATGCACAGGGAATCCACTATTTACATAACTTCTGTCATCCATACCCTTAAGTCAATAATCTAGGCTAGCCACCTGAACCTTTTACCTCAATATCAAATGTTCCCTAACCACCAACAAATGACATCTACCTCTGCTCCTTTTTCAATTATACTTCACAATACTCAATAATACTTCACAGATTCTGAACAATACTCATCACCATCCCACACCCTCCATCATCTTACCAACCCCCTCAATTGCTGTGTGGCTGAGTCAATACTTACACTCTGTGATCTGCTGACGCTGCTTCAACCTTCTGGTCGATTGGGCTTCTCACAGACCACAGGCAGGATTTTCTCCAAGGCGGCTCCTGACTCTTGCTCTCAGTGGGTCACCTCACAGTCCTACAGGCGTCATAAAAGGAAAGATGGCTTTGTGCCGAACAAACGTAGTGAACCATCCTCTGGTACCAATTTGCAAATGGTATACCAGAAGACCAAGTTTCTGTCACCATTCAATAGAGTGCCCAGGCCCAATGAACCCTCCCCCAGTAATGACAGAGGACTCAGCTGAGGGCAAGTTAGAACTGACTTTTATTATTCAAACAGACACGCACCATACATGAAACCAAAAAATCTCCAGCAATCACTGCTCCTGGGCCTGTCTCATGGGCTTTTGTTAACAAATGGCATCACAGCCGTTGACCTTTCCTCAAAAACCTAAGAGCCCATTTTATTGGGAGGTTGGGGTGGTAGTGCCAATAGAAGGCACCTATAGGTGTTAGCTAACTGGTCCTTGCATGTTAGGTGGTCTCCCCGGAGACATCCCCAAAATCTATCTATTACATTGTTGCAAGGTTGCAGGACTATCGTTGGCCCTTGCCCCTTACCATCCACTCTAGGTTTTGTGTTCCCTTATTGGCTGGAGAGGGTCTCCTCAGGCCTAGGACCTCACTTTGTTCTCAGCGCTCTGTGTACCTTCTCAAGGTGATGAGAAAGACCCTGTGTTCCAATTGATACCACTGGTATATCCACCTAGCCTGAGAGAGTGCCTGCAAATTGAAATGTTTGTTGGGAAACACATTTATCAGTTCTTTTCTGCTTAACTTGGAACAGCTTCTTTTCCCACCATGGGCAAATGGCTATTGTTCGGCTTGGCTGCATCACGTGGGAGAGGACGGCAAAACTGAGCTTTTGGTCTACAATTAGTGAGGTTTTATTCTGCTATTTTGGAGGTGGCTCCTTGCCCCTTTTGGCCGGAATGTTCCACCCACCTTTGTCCTTGGCTGTGAACATTGGCCCTTCTCTTCGTGCTGCAGAGTCTCCCTGTCTTTGTTCCTTGTTCTGAGGCCTTTGGCTTTGAGCACTTTCACTACATTTGTTCTATGGTTTCTCTATGTCTATATTTATATATTATTGTATTGCTTTCTCTTGAGGTTAGTAGTATTTGGTTCTTCCAGGTTCCTTTTATGTCCCTGAAGTTCTATATGGTTAGTTTGCAGTAAGTGGCTGCAAGCTTGTTTTGTGTGATTCGTGATCCCTTCAGTTTGCTTTGTGGCAAACGTTACTATGTTATGGTGTCTCTAATGATGTCAGCACAACTGGATATTTATCGTTAGTCGATCTGGTCCAGTGTTAAGGCATCTGTGTCCGCAAAGACATCAGCTGAATAGGGTATGAATGTTTGTCTAAGAGACTAACTGCTCACATATTTAGGATTTACTGGCCCTTCTGGGGGCTAGCCAAACGGTGACTGGCATCTCTCATTTCTCAGTCGTTGGGCTGTCATGCCACGGCTGTTGTGAGTATTCCCTGAGGCCTCCTATTTCTGCCCTTTTCTAAACCTTTTGCTCCAGTTTCTTTCCCACCTCAGCTAGATAATAATAAAGATAATAACAATAATAATAATAATGATAATATATTTCTTATATAGCGCTACACACCCGTAGGTCTCGGATTTCTGAAATAATAGAAGACATTATTATCCCATAGTGGTATTCACTCAGATGGGTTAAGGGTGTAATGAGGGATGCATGTTGTGAACATTTTTGGGGCTCATTCCATTAGTGGGCTATGGCATCCAACGCCTTTTGATATTCTTAGGGCAGTTGACTGGGCAAATGCCTGTACTTTTCATAACTTCTACAGAGAGAAAGAGCCTCTCTGCCATGCCTTAACATTCTAATTAGTCCTGGGTTTGGAAGGACAGTAGTGATTCTATTAATGGCACAGAGGCAAGTGTTATCCCTCCCGTCCCTCTGTCATACTGACGCTTATTTGTGTTCTCCCGTAGAGACAGAGTAACCGGAAGGCCAATCATTTTATTGAGGCAAGGTGGCTACTAATGAAGGTCATCCAGCAGGGTTGTGTGCCATCGTGTGAAGTCGACCTGGCCCACCTCGTTTTATCCCTCCCGTCCCTCTGTCATACTGACGCTTATTTGTGTTCTCCCGTAGAGACAGAGTAACCGGAAGGCCACTCATTTTATTGAGGCAAGGTGGCTACCGATGAAGGTCTTCCAACAGGGTTGTGTGTCATCGTGTGAAGCCGACCTGGCCCACCTCGTTTTATCCCTCCCGTCCCTCTGTCATACTGACGCTTATTTGTGTTCTCCCGTAGAGACAGAGTAACCGGAAGGCCACTCATTTTATTGAGGCAAGGTGGCTACCGATGAAGGTCTTCCAACAGGGTTGTGTGTCATCGTGTGAAGCCGACCTGGCCCACCTCGTTTTATCCCTCCCGTCCCTCTGTCATACTGACGCTTATTTGTGTTCTCCCGTAGAGACAGAGTAACCGGAAGGCCACTCATTTTATTGAGGCAAGGTGGCTACCGATGAAGGTCTTCCAACAGGGTTGTGTGTCATCGTGTGAAGCCGACCTGGCCCACCTCGTTTTATCCCTCCCGTCCCTCTGTCATACTGACGCTTATTTGTGTTCTCCCGTAGAGACAGAGTAACCGGAAGGCCACTCATTTTATTGAGGCAAGGTGGCTACCGATGAAGGTCTTCCAACAGGGTTGTGTGTCATCGTGTGAAGCCGACCTGGCCCATCTCGTCTGGTGTTGTTGCTGCAGCTTTGAAAAGAGGAGGAATGGCAACCTCATGGACAATATATAAAAAATCTGATCGCAGGACGGGCAGGTTAGGACAGAAGAATGGGGTGATAGGAAGAGTAATTGTGGTATCATTTTTTCTAGTTTATACTATAATCACAACAAGAAGTGCACAATACTCGCCTCCGTGCAATTAATAGGATCACGACTGTCCGTCGAAACCTAGGACTAATCAGAATTCTGCCCAGAAACAATATTTGTGTGATTTCACCTCGATTTACAACGCCACATCGTGTGCATCACTTCGTCGAATCATTTAAGAAAGAATGCTATTTTAGTCTATTTTCTCAGTGTGGACGAGAGTACTTTTGTACTGCAAGGTTCTGTGTGGTACAGCATTAATCTCCCAAAGTCAGTAGTTCATATTCAGTGGCTACTCAAATATAACAAAAGGAAAGTGGAATCAACTGCCAAAAGGAATATGCCGTGAGCCTCGTGAGTCACATCACATTCCAGCTGTTGGCAGCCCAGCGTTCTGGCTGTAAACGTCCGTCGATGTGAAATGCACTGAAGCCCCAAAGATAAAGCAAAGTTCAGAACAAAAGCTCTCATTAGCCGCATATTGAACCTCACAGCTGGAGGTGCGGAATGTTCTATGAGCTAAGCCTTTGAGACGATTATAATGCAGGTGTGCTCTATATATAATCAAGAGGACACATGGCACACCAAATAAGAGGTCAATAATGTGGCTAACTCTCCCCTCCTCTCGCGCTCAAGCACCGGGGAGTGGTTAGTGATATTTGAAAAAGCTGACAAGCAGTGCTCTGCAGCGCCAACAGGGGACTGTGCTTTAGCACCACGAAGGAGATGTGTGTATGCTGGATGGACCCAGACCGTCACAGTACCGTCTACATGTGTGTTTGAAGGGATATTTAACATATTAGGTTGCATCATCGTCTTTCTGTTGGCATGTTGTGACAGGCACCTCCTCTAAATTTCCACCAATTGTCGAATTCATTTTGAGGGCACTTCAGATGGAATGATTTTGCAGCAATATTTGAGAAAGTGTTCATGCTGTGTTGTTTCTGGAGTTGTGCCACAATTTGGTTCGCCAAGTATCACACTGTGATGTGCCCCAAATACAAGAAAATAAACATTCAGACATTCTTGAGGAGGTCCCCTCTATCTAAGAATATACTGAGATTTGAAAAGGAACAAAGAGAAAAAAAAACATTGTTGACCTTTCAAATGATTTTGCTTTCAGCTGCTGGCTTTTAACATTTTGTAGGATGCACTTTTCTTCTAACTTAAATTAAAGTAGTTTGAACATTTGGCGTGAAGCCTGTCGAATGCGTGCTAAATTGTTGTACTGAAATTGAAACAGCCATACATATAAATAGAAAATAAAATACATTTGGTGGGTACTTGGCTGTGATATGCTGATTTGACTTTATAGGAGATTTTTAAAAGAAGATGTGACAAAATGACTATTGCTGAGCAAAAAGACAGGTGAGAGCAGTGGTGTCTAAACCTTATTCTTCAACCAGTATTAATACTAGTGCACCAATAATCCACTTGCATAGGTGAAAACAGCATGCAAATGAAATGTATACCTCACTCACCTCTTAAAGTAGCCTGGGCCTACAGCCTCCGGAAAAGTGTGAACCAGTACCAACACATCCTGCGAGGAATTGGGGTACAGGGGGTCAGTTGTAACGATGCTTACCTGAACCCCTTACTCCCGCTTGAAGATTTTGATGACTTTCATAAACATTTGAAATGGTTTGGCTTTGCCAGTGATTGTTCGATTGGGTACTCCGAAAGATGGGGACACGTTTGTTAGATTAACCAGTCCCCTAACACTTGGAACTGTTCATTGGACCCCCGAGACCCTACCTTGTTTTTGTAAAGCCTCACAAGAGTGTATAGGACTTTGAGGAACTTTTAGACACAGGCCCCATACATCTTGGGGAACGGTCTTCTGGAGCTGGGACTGGGACTCTGTGGACCTGTATTGCTTATTCTAATCTGTACCTTTCTTTACAGTGGTTTGATCTGTATTTTGTCCTCCTCCAGGGATTGTGTATAAGTATCTATTGTTGGTGTTGTGCGATATTGTTGCCTGTTAGTAGTCATTTTTCACTGTGTTATACGGCCATATGTAAAGAAGTATTTTTGTACTTGATTTTCTAGGTGTGTTCCTTGACTGTTTCACTGTTTGTGCTCATTGTGGACCCTTTTCAGGCACATCGCCTCTTGGGACTTGGTCTGGACCACTCGTCCACCTACAGTGAGCTGGTTTGGCTGCAGCTTCCACAGTTGTCGGTGTCACAATGCTGGGTTGGCCTTCTATGCATCTGTCCACCAGGCCAGAGTATAGAAACTCAGACCTAACATGTAATCAACACAATCCTATTTCTCTGGCCCTTCAAATTGAAACCCCTTAAGACAGAATCCAATTCCCTGAAGTACTGTTTGGGGATGTTAAAATGGACGTTGACAAAGTGGTATAGCAAGCGGGGAGCACCACCATTTTCAAAAGTGCTACTATGCCCACCATTGACAAGGGGAGCCTGTTTCAGAACACTGTCGACTTCATTATGCCTTCCAGGGCCTTCAGTGTATTATGTACCTGCAAAGTGTGAAAGTCATGTCTAACATTTACCACCATGTATACAAAAGTGTTTGACTCCCACGTCAAGCCTAAATCAGGCAACTGACTTCTGCGGAGGCCCTGCAGTCCAGCCAGGGGAACAAACAAGATTTCGTCCTACTAATATGTATTGAGATTTTTCATATTAATGCCAAATGCCCTCTCCCTGTGAGACCCCTGGCACTTTTATCTGGACTCTGATTATTTTTTTTTCTGTTTTTCTGAATGAGTGGGACCCTTTTTCCCGCTCATTCATCCTTTGGCTCTGACCATGGGAACCCTTATTCATTGTTTGTACTTTTATTTTTATGGAGTCATGCTTTCCTCCATGTTTTCTAAGGCATCTGTAATTTACTATTGCACCAGACTGCACCTTTTGTACAGTGTTGCTGGTAGCCCTTTGGGCTTTGCTTGTTATATTCTCTTAATTTCCCTTGAGTGAACTACTGTTCCCAAGGACAGGAGGATGCTTTTTTATCCATACAGCGCTTTCTTTTGTGAGATCAGCACACAACACCTTATGTGGAGTGCTGAGGTGTAACACTGTATCCCTTTCTCACTACTCCTGTAAGATGTCTGGTAGAGTGACAAGCATACATGAATCTCTGATGGCAGTGGATGTGTTCTACCAACTTTTGTGTATTTTTCCAACCCTGGCTGTGTTCACAGCCAGGGTAGAGTCACCATTGACCAAAAATGGTGGCTGTTTTCTTTTTTCGCCATTTCTTGTGTGCTTCCCTTTTCTTAGTCCTTCTACAGTCCTGGGTGTTGGGGGTCCTGGTTTGACTTTTGCCTTCAGTGGTAATCCCTTGTGAAGCCTGCCAAGCCTGCCAAGTCTCCAAAGTGTCTGTGAGGACAGGAAGCATGGGAGGAGACTGAAACTCTGTTGTTCTATGTCGTCTGGCATACCTGCCTGGAACCAGTTCCAAATGGGAGGCTGGCTGTCCTGCAGGGATTGCCACCTCCGCCCAAAGCTTGAATAATGCATGACTGTTGATAGGCAGGGTTCCTATTTAAAAGGCGAGGATCCTAAGGCAAAAGACAAGTCGACAGCTGGAACAGAAGAACCGAAGAAGATGACCATAGACGTCTGCAACACATTCCTGCAACTGGAGAAGCCTGCTGAAGTACCTCTGCTGTCCTTACCCGGTTTTCAAATCATCTGAGAGGCTCCGTAGAGGACTACTTCTTCCCTTGGACTGGTGGGCAGAATCAGTCTTAGGACTACCTTCAATTCAAGCCATCCAATGACAAGCTGCAACCTCAATACCCTGAGACCTCGAGCCTGAGTGCAGTGCATCACCTTGTCACAAATAAATACTCCCAAAACTCTGGACTCCGCCGGACCTGCAGAGACAAGATTACCTTCCACAAATTCCCCTCACCAAAGTGCAGGACTGAACAAGCGAAAATAATCTTTCTGATGAGAACCGTTCTAGAGTGATGTCTGTGAAAAGGTGCCAAAACCACAGATCTGCATTGGAGAATGAAGAATCCTTTGCAACAGATTCTGTACTTTCACTGACTGGTGTTTGTTCTGCTATTTTCTGAGTATGAGTAACACAGAGCTATTATCTGTTTATAATTTTAGTTGTGAATACGTTTTGACTATTTCCCAGGCAGGTGTGCATGTTCATGTTTTGAATACGTTTTGTTTGGCATCTCTCTTGATCTCCGAATTGACACAGTAACTTTGATGTGCTGACCACTTAGAATACATTCATTTTTCATTCATATAATTGTTGTTTGTCTTTATGTTTATCAGGGAGCTTGAAGGTTTGGACTCTTATTGATTATACAATAAATGGGTCCACTTCAGTGGTCCACTCTCAAATAATCTTATGTTTCAATCAGCCTGGTCTTTCCTGAAGGAAACCATTTGCCCTGTCGAACACTGGAAGTGGGAAGTGTCTGTAATTTCTCAAGGGGGCGGATATGAAAGTCGTAAATTGTTCTTGCAGCTCTGTACTTTTGTTATTTTAAAAAAAATTGAATTCAGGATTAAAATCTCTATCAGCTGAATGTAAAACAATATTGGTGTCATATTTATTTAATTATGTCAATCAGGCAATATGGAAATTTCAAGCAGAATCAGCTTGCACCCCTGATTCATTTATCCTAGTGTCTGTGCTGGAGAGCTTGTTTTTCTGAGCTGGGATTAGAATGTGTGTGGAAAAGTATCCTAACAAATAAGACCAACATTTGGAGCATGGTTGGTGTGATGTCAGTTTTAAAACATTGTCCAATCACATATATTGGTCAATTATTTTAGAGAAATTATATAAACCTCTAATCTCCAGAGATGTTGGGGACACTCACTCACTCACTTGCTCACAAACTGAATTAATAACAACATTAAGGAGAATGAAATAGGTTGTTTTCCTTTGGACCAACATTTGGATTACAAGCAGAGGACTACAAGAGAGGCCTACCTGGAGTTAAAGATCCAGGCCTTCCTCAGTGGAAGAGACAGCAGGCAGGCCCAAATACCGAAAGAGAGATACCAGACTGTGGGGGGAAGCTGACACCATTTTGCTGTCTAATTCCTACCCGTTCCTAAAGGAGGAGAATAGAACTAGTCCATAAGAAGGTGCACACCTGCCTGGGAAATAGTAAAAAATAATGCATATGTAAGTATACTAAAAAGGGAAAATAATCCTGAGGGAAAACAAACTCTAAAGTGGAAAAGATTAAATCATAATAGGGTGGGTAGATAAATTCACTATACAGCTAATAGAAGACTAAGGTATAGAAACATAGTACCTTTTGCATTTTTACTTCCTGGCTGTTACTGAAAAAACCCCACCTGGCCTAGATATGTTAGGGAACAAAAAAGAAGGGGTAATATGACATGTAATGTTAGCAGTGATGTCACAAATTACATTTGTGATGTCATCTTTGATGTCATGGGTATTAGTCTTAGCAGTGCATGGTGGTAACGCGAGCTATGGTTGCTTAGCTTACCATAACTGGCGAATTTTAGGGGTTTTCGGTTTTACTTAAAACCATAATGTCCCTTTAAAAACGTTTTTTCACTAAATTTCATAGGTTTTTAATAGCGCCACTTAACCATAACGTCTCTTTAACAAAGATTTTTCACTGAATTTCATAGGTTTTTATTAGCGCAACTTAACCATAAAGTTCCTCTAACAAAGTTTTTTTCACTGAATATAGATATAGGGCCTCATTACTACCCGGGCCGTAAGGGATTACCGGTACCGGTAAGTGCACTGGTGACGGTAATCCCTTACCGCCCAATTACGAGGTCCCTTTGCTGGTCCCTACCATAACGGCGGAAGAGACCCGCAAAGGGACCTTGGAAGTAACTGGGGTATTACAACCCCGGTGGATGCGGTAATTGTCCATTCCAGGGTGCCAGAAAAAAATCTTCCCCATTCCCATTCAAGCCCCATAGGGCTCAATGGGAATGGGGAAGCCGATGCACTGGCACCATCCGTGAATGGGGCCAGTGCAACTGACATGTTTTGCTCGTGGGTGCCTGTGTGCCCACCAGGTCTAATCTGGCGGGCACACAGGCACCCACGGGCACAAATCGTAGTCTGCCGGTCTGGGAACTACAGTACCAGCAAGCTTTCTGGTACCGTAGTTCCCGGACCGGCAGTCTTGTAATGAGGCCCTCTGTGTGTACAGGTTAGTGATGGTGATCCTGCGTTATATGGACCTAGATCGATATACCCTTTCATCTTTGCGACCCCGTAATCAACTCCTGTCTTTTCCTAATCCCCCTATCACATCTCAGTCCGTGCCCTTCACTAAGCATCCTCAGGCAGGCTGTCCTAGTCCTTCGTGCTCACTTCTTCTGCAGTCATCGTCCGACTGTCAAATCTCTTGTTCTGTTCTCTATATAGAATGCATAAGTGAAGGACACAGACCACTCACAGAACTAACAATACCATTTCCCAGTTACACCGCTATTTTCTCAACTACAAACAACATAAACCCACAGCCATCATCCTGCCTCCTAACAGGGGATACCAATATTTCACTTGCTCAATCTGTACCTACAGTATCACCTTGTAGAAAAAATGCCTCAGCAAGACTTAACCAGAAGAACACCTTCCGCAATTCAAACTAGCTTCAGTTGCTAAGCCCTATACATGGGGATACCATCATCCATGACCCGAGCTAAAACACCTAATGCACAGGGAATCCACTATTTACATAACTTCTGTCATCCATACCCTTAAGTCAATAATCTAGGCTAGCCACCTGAACCTTTTACCTCAATATCAAATGTTCCCTAACCACCAACAAATGACATCTACCTCTGCTCCTTTTTCAATTATACTTCACAATACTCAATAATACTTCACAGATTCTGAACAATACTCATCACCATCCCACACCCTCCATCATCTTACCAACCCCCTCAATTGCTGTGTGGCTGAGTCAATACTTACACTCTGTGATCTGCTGACGCTGCTTCAACCTTCTGGTCGATTGGGCTTCTCACAGACCACAGGCAGGATTTTCTCCAAGGCGGCTCCTGACTCTTGCTCTCAGTGGGTCACCTCACAGTCCTACAGGCGTCATAAACGGAAAGATGGCTTTGTGCCGAACAAACGTAGTGAACCATCCTCTGGTACCAATTTGCAAATGGTATACCAGAAGACCAAGTTTCTGTCACCATTCAATAGAGTGCCCAGGCCCAATGAACCCTCCCCCAGTAATGACAGAGGACTCAGCTGAGGGCAAGTTAGAACTGACTTTTATTATTCAAACAGACACGCACCATACATGAAACCAAAAAATCTCCAGCAATCACTGCTCCTGGGCCTGTCTCATGGGCTTTTGTTAACAAATGGCATCACAGCCGTTGACCTTTCCTCAAAAACCTAAGAGCCCATTTTATTGGGAGGTTGGGGTGGTAGTGCCAATAGAAGGCACCTATAGGTGTTAGCTAACTGGTCCTTGCATGTTAGGTGGTCTCCCCGGAGACATCCCCAAAATCTATCTATTACATTGTTGCAAGGTTGCAGGACTATCGTTGGCCCTTGCCCCTTACCATCCACTCTAGGTTTTGTGTTCCCTTATTGGCTGGAGAGGGTCTCCTCAGGCCTAGGACCTCACTTTGTTCTCAGCGCTCTGTGTACCTTCTCAAGGTGATGAGAAAGACCCTGTGTTCCAATTGATACCACTGGTATATCCACCTAGCCTGAGAGAGTGCCTGCAAATTGAAATGTTTGTTGGGAAACACATTTATCAGTTCTTTTCTGCTTAACTTGGAACAGCTTCTTTTCCCACCATGGGCAAATGGCTATTGTTCGGCTTGGCTGCATCACGTGGGAGAGGACGGCAAAACTGAGCTTTTGGTCTACAATTAGTGAGGTTTTATTCTGCTATTTTGGAGGTGGCTCCTTGCCCCTTTTGGCCGGAATGTTCCACCCACCTTTGTCCTTGGCTGTGAACATTGGCCCTTCTCTTCGTGCTGCAGAGTCTCCCTGTCTTTGTTCCTTGTTCTGAGGCCTTTGGCTTTGAGCACTTTCACTACATTTGTTCTATGGTTTCTCTATGTCTATATTTATATATTATTGTATTGCTTTCTCTTGAGGTTAGTAGTATTTGGTTCTTCCAGGTTCCTTTTATGTCCCTGAAGTTCTATATGGTTAGTTTGCAGTAAGTGGCTGCAAGCTTGTTTTGTGTGATTCATGATCCCTTCAGTTTGCTTTGTGGCAAACGTTACTATGTTATGGTGTCTCTAATGATGTCAGCACAACTGGATATTTATCGTTAGTCGATCTGGTCCAGTGTTAAGGCATCTGTGTCCGCAAAGACATCAGCTGAATAGGGTATGAATGTTTGTCTAAGAGACTAACTGCTCACATATTTAGGATTTACTGGCCCTTCTGGGGGCTAGCCAAACGGTGACTGGCATCTCTCATTTCTCAGTCGTTGGGCTGTCATGCCACGGCTGTTGTGAGTATTCCCTGAGGCCTCCTATTTCTGCCCTTTTCTAAACCTTTTGCTCCAGTTTCTTTCCCACCTCAGCTAGATAATAATAAAGATAATAACAATAATAATAATAATGATAATATATTTCTTATATAGCGCTACACACCCGTAGGTCTCGGATTTCTGAAATAATAGAAGACATTATTATCCCATAGTGGTATTCACTCAGATGGGTTAAGGGTGTAATGAGGGATGCATGTTGTGAACATTTTTGGGGCTCATTCCATTAGTGGGCTATGGCATCCAACGCCTTTTGATATTCTTAGGGCAGTTGACTGGGCAAATGCCTGTACTTTTCATAACTTCTACAGAGAGAAAGAGCCTCTCTGCCATGCCTTAACATTCTAATTAGTCCTGGGTTTGGAAGGACAGTAGTGATTCTATTAATGGCACAGAGGCAAGTGTTATCCCTCCCGTCCCTCTGTCATACTGACGCTTATTTGTGTTCTCCCGTAGAGACAGAGTAACCGGAAGGCCAATCATTTTATTGAGGCAAGGTGGCTACTAATGAAGGTCATCCAGCAGGGTTGTGTGCCATCGTGTGAAGTCGACCTGGCCCACCTCGTTTTATCCCTCCCGTCCCTCTGTCATACTGACGCTTATTTGTGTTCTCCCGTAGAGACAGAGTAACCGGAAGGCCACTCATTTTATTGAGGCAAGGTGGCTACCGATGAAGGTCTTCCAACAGGGTTGTGTGTCATCGTGTGAAGCCGACCTGGCCCACCTCGTTTTATCCCTCCCGTCCCTCTGTCATACTGACGCTTATTTGTGTTCTCCCGTAGAGACAGAGTAACCGGAAGGCCACTCATTTTATTGAGGCAAGGTGGCTACCGATGAAGGTCTTCCAACAGGGTTGTGTGTCATCGTGTGAAGCCGACCTGGCCCACCTCGTTTTATCCCTCCCGTCCCTCTGTCATACTGACGCTTATTTGTGTTCTCCCGTAGAGACAGAGTAACCGGAAGGCCACTCATTTTATTGAGGCAAGGTGGCTACCGATGAAGGTCTTCCAACAGGGTTGTGTGTCATCGTGTGAAGCCGACCTGGCCCATCTCGTCTGGTGTTGTTGCTGCAGCTTTGAAAAGAGGAGGAATGGCAACCTCATGGACAATATATAAAAAATCTGATCGCAGGACGGGCAGGTTAGGACAGAAGAATGGGGTGATAGGAAGAGTAATTGTGGTATCATTTTTTCTAGTTTATACTATAATCACAACAAGAAGTGCACAATACTCGCCTCCGTGCAATTAATAGGATCACGACTGTCCGTCGAAACCTAGGACTAATCAGAATTCTGCCCAGAAACAATATTTGTGTGATTTCACCTCGATTTACAACGCCACATCGTGTGCATCACTTCGTCGAATCATTTAAGAAAGAATGCTATTTTAGTCTATTTTCTCAGTGTGGACGAGAGTACTTTTGTACTGCAAGGTTCTGTGTGGTACAGCATTAATCTCCCAAAGTCAGTAGTTCATATTCAGTGGCTACTCAAATATAACAAAAGGAAAGTGGAATCAACTGCCAAAAGGAATATGCCGTGAGCCTCGTGAGTCACATCACATTCCAGCTGTTGGCAGCCCAGCGTTCTGGCTGTAAACGTCCGTCGATGTGAAATGCACTGAAGCCCCAAAGATAAAGCAAAGTTCAGAACAAAAGCTCTCATTAGCCGCATATTGAACCTCACAGCTGGAGGTGCGGAATGTTCTATGAGCTAAGCCTTTGAGACGATTATAATGCAGGTGTGCTCTATATATAATCAAGAGGACACATGGCACACCAAATAAGAGGTCAATAATGTGGCTAACTCTCCCCTCCTCTCGCGCTCAAGCACCGGGGAGTGGTTAGTGATATTTGAAAAAGCTGACAAGCAGTGCTCTGCAGCGCCAACAGGGGACTGTGCTTTAGCACCACGAAGGAGATGTGTGTATGCTGGATGGACCCAGACCGTCACAGTACCGTCTACATGTGTGTTTGAAGGGATATTTAACATATTAGGTTGCATCATCGTCTTTCTGTTGGCATGTTGTGACAGGCACCTCCTCTAAATTTCCACCAATTGTCGAATTCATTTTGAGGGCACTTCAGATGGAATGATTTTGCAGCAATATTTGAGAAAGTGTTCATGCTGTGTTGTTTCTGGAGTTGTGCCACAATTTGGTTCGCCAAGTATCACACTGTGATGTGCCCCAAATACAAGAAAATAAACATTCAGACATTCTTGAGGAGGTCCCCTCTATCTAAGAATATACTGAGATTTGAAAAGGAACAAAGAGAAAAAAAAACATTGTTGACCTTTCAAATGATTTTGCTTTCAGCTGCTGGCTTTTAACATTTTGTAGGATGCACTTTTCTTCTAACTTAAATTAAAGTAGTTTGAACATTTGGCGTGAAGCCTGTCGAATGCGTGCTAAATTGTTGTACTGAAATTGAAACAGCCATACATATAAATAGAAAATAAAATACATTTGGTGGATACTTGGCTGTGATATGCTGATTTGACTTTATAGGAGATTTTTAAAAGAAGATGTGACAAAATGACTATTGCTGAGCAAAAAGACAGGTGAGAGCAGTGGTGTCTAAACCTTATTCTTCAACCAGTATTAACACTAGTGCACCAATAATCCACTTGCATAGGTGAAAACAGCATGCAAATGAATTGTATACCTCACTCACCTCTTAAAGTAGCCTGGGCCTACAGCCTCCGGAAAAGTGTGAACCAGTACCAACACATCCTGCGAGGAATTGGGGTACAGGGGGTCAGTTGTAACGATGCTTACCTGAACCCCTTACTCCCGCTTGAAGATTTTGATGACTTTCATAAACATTTGAAATGGTTTGGCTTTGCCAGTGATTGTTCGATTGGGTACTCCGAAAGATGGGGACACGTTTGTTAGATTAACCAGTCCCCTAACACTTGGAACTGTTCATTGGACCCCCGAGACCCTACCTTGTTTTTGTAAAGCCTCACAAGAGTGTAAAGGACTTTGAGGAACTTTTAGACACAGGCCCCATACATCTTGGGGAACGGTCTTCTGGAGCTGGGACTGTGACTCTGTGGACCTGTATTGCTTATTCTAATCTGTACCTTTCTTTACAGTGGTTTGATCTGTATTTTGTCCTCCTCCAGGGATTGTGTATAAGTATCTATTGTTGGTGTTGTGCGATATTGTTGCCTGTTAGTAGTCATTTTTCACTGTGTTATACGGCCATATGTAAAGAAGTATTTTTGTACTTGATTTTCTAGGTGTGTTCCTTGACTGTTTCACTGTTTGTGCTCATTGTGGACCCTTTTCAGGCACATCGCCTCTTGGGACTTGGTCTGGACCACTCGTCCACCTACAGTGAGCTGGTTTGGCTGCAGCTTCCACAGTTGTCCGTGTCACAATGCTGGGTTGGCCTTCTATGCATCTGTCCACCAGGCCAGAGTATAGAAACTCAGACCTAACATGTAATCAACACAATCCTATTTCTCTGGCCCTTCAAATTGAAACCCCTTAAGACAGAATCCAATTCCCTGAAGTACTGTTTGGGGATGTTAAAATGGACGTTGACAAAGTGGTATAGCAAGCGGGGAGCACCACCATTTTCAAAAGTGCTACTATGCCCACCATTGACAAGGGGAGCCTGTTTCAGAACACTGTCGACTTCATTATGCCTTCCAGGGCCTTCAGTGTATTATGTACCTGCAAAGTGTGAAAGTCATGTCTAACATTTACCACCATGTATACAAAAGTGTTTGACTCCCACGTCAAGCCTAAATCAGGCAACTGACTTCTGCGGAGGCCCTGCAGTCCAGCCAGGGGAACAAACAAGATTTCGTCCTACTGATATGTATTGAGATTTTTCATATTAATGCCAAATGCTCTCTCCCTGTGAGACCCCTGGCACTTTTATCTGGACTCTGATTATTTTTTTTTCTGTTTTTCTGAATGAGTGGGACCCTTTTTCCCGCTCATTCATCCTTTGGCTCTGACCATGGGAACCCTTATTCATTGTTTGTACTTTTATTTTTATGGAGTCATGCTTTCCTCCATGTTTTCTAAGGCATCTGTAATTTACTATTGCACCAGACTGCACCTTTTGTACAGTGTTGCTGGTAGCCCTTTGGGCTTTGCTTGTTATATTCTCTTAATTTCCCTTGAGTGAACTACTGTTCCCAAGGACAGGAGGATGCTTTTTTATCCATACAGCGCTTTCTTTTGTGAGATCAGCACACAACACCTTATGTGGAGTGCTGAGGTGTAACACTGTATCCCTTTCTCACTACTCCTGTAAGATGTCTGTTAGAGTGACAAGCATACATGAATCTCTGATGGCAGTGGATGTGTTCTACCAACTTTTGTGTATTTTTCCCACCCTGGCTGTGTTCACAGCCAGGGTAGAGTCACCATTGACCAAAAATGGTGGCTGTTTTCTTTTTTCGCCATTTCTTGTGTGCTTCCCTTTTCTTAGTCCTTCTACAGTCCTGGGTGTTGGGGGTCCTGGTTTGACTTTTGCCTTCAGTGGTAATCCCTTGTGAAGCCTGCCAAGCCTGCCAAGTCTCCAAAGTGTCTGTGAGGACAGGAAGCATGGGAGGAGACTGAAACTCTGCTGTTCTATGTCGTCTGGCATACCTGCCTGGAACCAGTTCCAAATGGGAGGCTGGCTGTCCTGCAGGGATTGCCACCTCCGCCCAAAGCTTGAATAATGCATGACTGTTGATAGGCAGGGTTCCTATTTAAAAGGCGAGGATCCTAAGGAAAAAGACAAGTCGACAGCTGGAACAGAAGAACCGAAGAAGATGACCATAGACGTCTGCAACACATTCCTGCAACTGGAGAAGCCTGCTGAAGTACCTCTGCTGTCCTTACCCGGTTTTCAAATCATCTGAGAGGCTCCGTAGAGGACTACTTCTTCCCTTGGACTGGTGGGCAGAATCAGTCTTAGGACTACCTTCAATTCAAGCCATCCAATGACAAGCTGCAACCTCAATACCCTGAGACCTCGAGCCTGAGTGCAGTGCATCACCTTGTCACAAATAAATACTCCCAAAACTCTGGACTCCGCCAGACCTGCAGAGACAAGATTACCTTCCACAAATTCCCCTCACCAAAGTGCAGGACTGAACAAGCGAAAATAATCTTTCTGATGAGAACCGTTCTAGAGTGATGTCTGTGAAAAGGTGCCAAAACCACAGATCTGCATTGGAGAATGAAGAATCCTTTGCAACAGATTCTGTACTTTCACTGACTGGTGTTTGTTCTGCTATTTTCTGAGTATGAGTAACACAGAGCTATTATCTGTTTATAATTTTAGTTGTGAATACGTTTTGACTATTTCCCAGGCAGGTGTGCATGTTCATGTTTTGAATACGTTTTGTTTGGCATCTCTCTTGATCTCCGAATTGACACAGTAACTTTGATGTGCTGACCACTTAGAATACATTCATTTTTCATTCATATAATTGTTGTTTGTCTTTATGTTTATCAGGGAGCTTGAAGGTTTGGACTCTTATTGATTATACAATAAATGGGTCCACTTCAGTGGTCCACTCTCAAATAATCTTATGTTTCAATCAGCCTGGTCTTTCCTGAAGGAAACCATTTGCCCTGTCGAACACTGGAAGTGGGAAGTGTCTGTAATTTCTCAAGGGGGCGGATATGAAAGTCGTAAATTGTTCTTGCAGCTCTGTACTTTTGTTATTTTAAAAAAAATTGAATTCAGGATTAAAATCTCTATCAGCTGAATGTAAAACAATATTGGTGTCATATTTATTTAATTATGTCAATCAGGCAATATGGAAATTTCAAGCAGAATCAGCTTGCACCCCTGATTCATTTATCCTAGTGTCTGTGCTGGAGAGCTTGTTTTTCTGAGCTGGGATTAGAATGTGTGTGGAAAAGTATCCTAACAAATAAGACCAACATTTGGAGCATGGTTGGTGTGATGTCAGTTTTAAAACATTGTCCAATCACATATATTGGTCAATTATTTTAGAGAAATTATATAAACCTCTAATCTCCAGAGATGTTGGGGACACTCACTCACTCACTTGCTCACAAACTGAATTAATAACAACATTAAGGAGAATGAAATAGGTTGTTTTCCTTTGGACCAACATTTGGATTACAAGCAGAGGACTACAAGAGAGGCCTACCTGGAGTTAAAGATCCAGGCCTTCCTCAGTGGAAGAGACAGCAGGCAGGCCCAAATACCGAAAGAGAGATACCAGACTGTGGGGGGAAGCTGACACCATTTTGCTGTCTAATTCCTACCCGTTCCTAAAGGAGGAGAATAGAACTAGTCCATAAGAAGGTGCACACCTGCCTGGGAAATAGTAAAAAATAATGCATATGTAAGTATACTAAAAAGGGAAAATAATCCTGAGGGAAAACAAACTCTAAAGTGGAAAAGATTAAATCATAATAGGGTGGGTAGATAAATTCACTATACAGCTAATAGAAGACTAAGGTATAGAAACATAGTACCTTTTGCATTTTTACTTCCTGGCTGTTACTGAAAAAAACCCACCTGGCCTAGATATGTTAGGGAACAAAAAAGAAGGGGTAATATGACATGTAATGTTAGCAGTGATGTCACAAATTACATTTGTGATGTCATCTTTGATGTCATGGGTATTAGTCTTAGCAGTGCATGGTGGTAACGCGAGCTATGGTTGCTTAGCTTACCATAACTGGCGAATTTTAGGGGTTTTCGGTTTTACTTAAAACCATAATGTCCCTTTAAAAACGTTTTTTCACTAAATTTCATAGGTTTTTATTAGCGCAACTTAACCATAAAGTTCCTCTAACAAAGTTTTTTTCACTGAATATAGATATAGGGCCTCATTACTACCCGGGCCGTAAGGGATTACCGGTACCGGTAAGTGCACTGGTGACGGTAATCCCTTACCGCCCAATTACGAGGTCCCTTTGCTGGTCCCTACCATAACGGCGGAAGAGACCCGCAAAGGGACCTTGGAAGTAATTACAGTACCGCAATTTGCGGTGCCGTAATTACCGCCTTCCCCATTCCCATTGAGCCCTATCGGGGCAAGAATGGGAATGGGGAAGGGCTAATGGTGAATGGGGAATTACCACCCCGCCAACCTTGGAATGGGGCGGTAATTCCGCCATTCACCATGGCGGAATCCGGCGTCAACCATGGCGCTGATAGCGCCATGGTTAACGCCTGGGTCATAATGAGGCCCATAGATATCATGAATTTGATAGGTTTTTAGCAGGATTCCCTTACTTTATATACATGTACCATACAACATATTGAACCCCCCCTGTCCTACGCTGGTGGTTCTCATGTCCTCAGACCATACGTATGTCCGCGGACGGACTCAGTCAACATCAACACTATCCAAAAACTCAGGGGGTATCTTACATTGTTGTATCATGCAATAAACACACTGAACATGTTCAAGGAGCAGTGTATAAATAAATGACATTAAAAAATACATAAGTTCAAACTGTATATGTAAGACACCAACAGTCCAATTACATAGCATATGAAACATAATGGAACATACCATTTTTCTAAATAACCAATTAATAAACATTATTTTATGTGTACTTAACACATTTTGTTTTTTAGCAGAACATACAGAAAATAAGAATAATACTAAAACAGACACTTTGGAAAATCATCTGCAGCGTTTAGAGCAACAAATGGATTAACTAATGACCAATTTCATTATTTTGAAAAACTTTTTAGAAAACCATATCATGGAAAAAATTAAATATCACTGTCCCACATGTACCTGTACCCCTTCTCCATGTCACAGCCAACCATGCACAAAAAATCCCTATCACCAAAAATGTTATGATGAGACTTCAATCCCTTCCTCCCCTACCATCCAACATGTATAAACCCCTAATTCCCCCGTATTTTTATCAATTTCCGCTTCCCCTCTCTTTCATATTTTTATATTTTTATACAATAATAAAATATGATGTATGCTGTTACTATATTCCTCTGTGTTTTTTTTAAAGGTCTTTAGGGTGTCGGTGGACAGCGTGGGTGTCCAGGATGTCCGCAATTAACCAACATGGGGATGTCCTAAGGACACTATACTTGTCTGCACTGTTCTCAATCAAAATGGAGGTGTCCGCAGGACACAAATTCTGTCCGCATGTCCGCTAATATTCAAAATAAGGTGTCCTAAGAACATCCCCCCTGTTCGCATTATCTGCAATCAGAGTGAATATGTCTGTAGAACACATAGCCTGTCCGCCTGTCTGCAATGTTGTGACGCACATTAAATTAGTTCGGGGACCTGAACACTATCCGTAGAAAACACGCATGCATGCGTATCACACCCTCGGGCCCTACAAACATCTCGCCTGTCCATAACTGTCCGCCACATGTGTGTTGCACTTTTAATTACTTCAGGGACATGAACACTGTCCGTAGAACACCCGATCAAATGCGTACCTCCGACCCTGTGCATTTGGTGTCCTACGGACACCCGTCCCATTCGTGACTGTGTCTGCGACGTCATCATGTGACCGCACCCACGCTAAGCATGGGTCCTTGTTTGGGAACACTGTCCGGGCCCCCGGACACCGAAAAAGTGCTTTTATGAGTAATCCAAGGTATTTTCATGTGAAACTTCACCGTTGCACATGTCCCAGACCATGTCTCTAGCGATCTGCATACTTTTTGAACCCATTTTGGTGTTCGACGTGTTCGCGGAAAGTGCGGGTATCCGCAAATCGTGCACCAGCACCCCTATAAAAGGCCACACCCCCGAGGTCCTCCTTATTCTGCTTTTGGATTTCCAAGACAGAGCACTGCCTCTTTGGCTTATATTGACATTCGCTGTCATTGCTGTCTATTGGTGCAGGTTCCTGCTGTTACTGGTTACTCATTCCTGATTTGTGGTTGGTTGCTGACTTCCATAACCTTCCTGATGGCATCCCAAGCTGCTCCTGCTATTACTGCCTCAGCTTCAGCAACACCCCCGCCCCCTTTGCAAGGGCCTGGAGAGGGGAACAGGCATGAGGATGCAGAGGAGGAGTACCGAAAGCCCATGCAAACAAGGTGTGCTGCCCTGAGTGACAGTTGGTGCTCAGTTGTGGCAAACCAGGTTTGTACAGTTACGGTACTACCTCAATGAAGCGACACCTAAGGCCATTCCACGGTGGAGCTTTTCATAGGGTTGTACCCTGCGATAAACGTAGTAGGTTGAGTTCCTCTACAGCATCCTCCGTTTCTGCTCCTGCCACCACAAGAGGCACTCCTGTGGGGCAGCAAATCCCTCCAGCTGCCTTGCAGGCCATACAAGACACAGTAGACCCTTACATTTTGAGGGTCACAGTATTGTGTATGTACTGTGACGCAGTACTCTGCAGGGGGGAGAACCTATGAAGTGCTTTCTAGACTGCGGTCCGGGAGCATGATAAGGGCTGCCCACTACCTGATTAAGGTCCATCCTACCTCTTCCTCTCTCCACCTGCCCTTTCTTATCCCCATGGTTGGTGCCCCTTCCTTACCCTCTCTTCCCTTCCTTTCCTTTTGTATCTTGTTAAAAAAAAAAAATTCCCCCCAAACAAGTCTCTTTTCAGAGCTGCCTTTCATAGTTTAAAAATAGAAGTGCCAATGAAATGCTGCAGGGCTCTGTGCATTTTTAAATATCCACAGACATTCCACAGACATTTACATTATTTGGGGTGCTGAGCTATCAAAACCATTGCACTTTTCTCTGGGAGGAAGGGGTGGCTCTGAAAAGAGCCTTTTTGTGGGGTCAAGTGGTCACAACTACTGGAAAAAAGATTGCTATAATTCCAAAAAGGGTCGCAATGCATTTTGTATATTTTGCAGAAAAATCTGATTCCCAGCATAAATAAGATGTACTTCATCTCTACGAAAAATGTGTGTAGTACGAAACATAATATTTTCATTGTGAAAAGACGACATGCCAACATCTCTCGAAAAGGCACAAACAGCCTTGTTGCCACTGCGCCTCGCTTTCTCCATTTGTGAACCAGATGAAGAAGAACGCAGCCAATTATTTCTCTGTGCAATGCGAGAAAAAATTACTTGGGAGTTTGGAAACATGTCCATGACTTTCCCAAGTCCTTCTTTCATTGAAAATTGCAAGGAGATTCCAGAGACATGTCTTAAACTGTTACCTCCACAATGAATAATAATAATGTCTGGATGACACTGCGTCACCAAAGTAGCACAAAGAGGTACCAAATCCATCCACTTCATTCCACGCACTCCTTGCCAGTGCACATCCACATGAGGGAATCCAAGATGTGCAGCCACTCCACAGCAATCTGCATGCACCTCCCACCAAATTATCCAGAAGTCATCCAAAATCCAGACAATCTGCCTTCTGAAAGAAAAAGCCATAGCTATCTGCTCTCCACTAAGAAACAGATTTTCTGCCAAATTCTCTCCTTACACATCACACCAAGTAAACCTTATTGACCAATCCCTCGCTCTTCAAAGTCTCATTTGCATGGCTCTCAGCCTCAAATTCCCTGTATGTAATATGTGTTGTCCGCTGACAACCGCGGTGTCCGTGGACAAATCGTAAAATCTGAGAGTAGGGAATGAACATTTAAATAGTGTGCCCCACTTCCCCTTTGAGGGTGGCTCTGAAAAGAGCCTTTTTTTCTGTTTTTTTGGAAAGTGCTTATAAAAAAACAGCTTTCATTTTTTTTTTTGTTTTCACTTATCTTCTTCCTGATGTCTTCACATTATCCTCTGTAAAGCACTCCTCATATTTAGAAATAACATGGTATTTCCCAATATGGATAAAGAAATGCCATCTGATTTAAAATAGTCACCATTAACAAAAATCAATATTGTCATTCTTACAAGACAACGTTCCACTTCTCAACAAAAAAGCAGACATCCCTCTGTTCACCAAACAACTTGCACCATGTTGCTGGGGACAGAAACACAGTAGAATTGTCCCACAGTGCCCTAGGCAGTATTTCAGAAAAACATCACTTTCCCATTTGGAAAAAAACTCCATCACTGCCTGAACCAGGTTTACAAGAGTACTCAACAAAGTAGGGGCTCTGATGTATCCCAAATGGACACCACCCCAATGCAGTGTCAGTACATGTGGACTCTTCCACATGCAGAAAGTTTTACAAGCTCCAACCACTGCCTGCATATTGCAACCAGGCACAGTTGACCAGTAAACCTCCACTCCTTCAAAACCAAAACTGGCAGCCTTATGTTTAAACTTAGCATACCTCTCCAAACCATTTACAAATAAATCTCCAACAACCAACACCTTAACTTTCTTCACATCTGCCATCTTGACTGCACACACAACCTCTCTTCCTGCAAAGAACAACTTCAACACCTGATTGGCTAATCCCTATATGTCAATAAATCTTAAAGAGGAGGAGATCAATCCCCTCTCCCGAACCACAGACGCCGAATAGATCGACCCTCCCACCTTGGTTGGCATGGGCGCCTGATGTATATAAGACAGGAAGCCACGTGGCAGACAATGGGGGGAAGACAGAGTTAGGGTAAGGGGATGGAATGACAAAGGGAAGGGAAAAACCATATGCATACATGGAAAAAAAACCTAAAAACACAGTTTATGCCCAACCCAGCAATGTCTGACTTAATACCTCTGAAATTCTACCGTACACCCCTCGGTCTTGACATAACACTTGAACTTGTAAAGCATGACCTAACTCCCATGGACTCACAAACAAATTAGATAACACATGGAAGTTAGCATTAGTTACTGGAATGAAAGTACAAACTCAATAACCAGTTCTTGTTACACTTAACATAAAACATTGCATAAACATATGGCATACACATATAATTGGCAGGACATGATGTGGACTGAGACACATGGCCCTAATAGGGCAATCCAAAGCAACAGAACATGAAACGTAACATTGCACAGCATGGAAACGTCCACATGGTGTGAGTATGGGTGCCCCAAGCCCTTCAAAACACTTTTTTAGCATAGCCCCTCATGAACCAAAAACTCTGTCATTTGCTTGTCTGAACCCATAGGGGCCTGTTTTGTAAGATTCTGCAGGCAATCACCCAACCGGGTGCTGTAACAATGTCCTAACCAAAAGAAAATCTTAGAATGCACTTAACTGCTTGTCCGGACATCTCCTGAGGACGTCCGGACCCAAACGATATGCAGCCGTAATGAAATGTAGTAGCCGCCTTAATCACTGCCGTGGCCTGAGCATAAGCAGACTCATTTCACACATCAAACAAACTCAGGGAACATTTAACTGGATGTGCGGGCGCCTCCTGCAGCTGCCCCGGACTCAAAAGACATGAGTGGGAAACACTTCATCAGTTTCCTCACCGCCGCGACCCGACGTTTAATTCCAACGTCTCCTGCAGCGTTCCGTTTTGCCTGCCAGAACTCGCCTTTAGTCTGCTGCCATCGCCTGTGCTCTCCAACATTAATCATCAGCACCGGAGCACCGGCAGATGGTCGTTTATACATGCCTTCCTGATTACTGGCAGCTGGCGATTGGCACGCACGTGAAACTACACATTCTCCCAATGCCTACTGGGTAATGTAATTTCCAACCTCATATACGCACCATACACTTCCTTCTACTCAACCCCTGACACTATAGTCCCCTTTCCATGCTGGATTTGCCGAGAAACCCCATATGTGGCAGTCCCTGTCCGCGAACAGCCGCAGTGTCTGCAGAGCATGTAACACTGGGGCAGCCCTTCTACCCTTTCCACTTCACTCTCTGCACCATTCCCTCATTGGCTATTGTTAAGCAGTCACACAACCGTCCACCAATCACATCCAAGAACTGTACATCTAACTCCATCATCACAGTTCAGCACTTTAGATGTACTGTTGATCACTCTGAGTACAATTCTGTTGTGATTGCAAAGCACCTGCAACAACAACTACTATAAAACTCTCCAAGATTTCTGCTTGCAGATTCATGCACATGCATGAACACAAACTACAGGTATGAATATGTTCTGCACAGTACATGTACATCTCTTGTATATATGCATATGAAAAGGGTAACTGCCACTTACATTATATAATCTGTCAAATAAGCCTACTGCCATTTCTCCCATCTGCTATGATCAAGTGTCACTTGCAAAGCTGTGTGCTCTCCAAATTTGTATTTACCCATATTACTAATTGTAATGTGCAAACTGTTATTCTCGTCATTCATTTTGTCATTTGTGTAACCCCTGCCACCTATTTATCCACATTTCAAGCATAATAGCATTTCATGCATTACAGTGCATAGGATGCACATACAATTCCATTTATATACATTCTGGGCATTTTACATACAACCTATCATTTAGACTTCCTTTAGAAATCTCCTAACATCAAATAACACTGCCTTAAAAAGCCAAGTGTGCTCTGTATACTTACTATTGTAATCATTTCCAAGGCTAGTTCAACTGACAGATTCTAAATAAAATATGCAGAATGCACATAGACAAAGGAAACTGCATCTACATGCTATGCACAATTATCAGAAAACACTATTACTGCAAAAACAAACAAATACATGTCTACATTAACAACAGTGCCATGAAAACACATATTTACTAACTTCTTTCACAATTGCAGTGAAGACCACTCTCCTAAAAACCAGCAGAGTCTGAAGTACGAAACAGAACTCAGAAGTAACCTACTCTTTGCATACAAATAACTAAGTGCAATACTGCCATAATGTTCTAACTGTTACTCAAACACTGTAGAATTCTAGTATTGTAGAACAAACAATTTTATTGCCCCTGCAGCATTAGTTTCAGTATCACTGATTGCCCTTCAGCAGGTGCACACTTTGTATTGTCATCCGAACACCAGTATAGTAACACACAAATACGAGAATAGCCTTGCCAAGCTGAAGTAACAGCCCATTTTCCAATCACACACCTCTACATGCATGCCTACCATCATACTCAGACACTAATGCACAATGCACACATACATTGCACAATGTCCCAAACCATACTTTCTTTTTTCTCCAACAGACCCCAAAGAATGCCTACCAAAAAGCAACTCTGTAGAAAGCAACACAGAAATAGAGCAAATCAAAATAAAATGTACAAAATAAGCATCTACCTCTGCCAGAATTTATACAAAAAGTTCAAACAAAATGTAAAACTAAACAGAAAGTTATTAAAAAAGACTGCAGCTGCTACTAGTGCTAACACTGCACCTATACATTTATATGTAGCCACAAGTAAGCATACCAAAAAAATAATTTTACAAAAAATGTTCGGCCACAGAGTCCGTCAGAACTTTATCAAAACAAGAGAGAAATCATGCACAACCCTTAAAATCTACCGTAGAAAATTAATCATGGAAATGCAATCTTTCTCAAAAGGAAATTATTTATTTTAGTTGTAAATGGAATTAAACCACTAACAAAACTAACTTCTAAACTACAAAAAAGACTTCTCAATAAACGGAATATCAACAAAGATAGCTTTGCAAACATTTGTGGAGGAGAGTGCAGTCACACCACCAGCACAGAACCATATTTCAATGAAGGATGCAAACAAAAGCAATTGCCATACATAGCAGTGGACGAGTGTATGAAAAACATAATAATACCATTATGGAACAAGAAACACTGCTCACAAAAATATCCCAAGAAAACTTAGTATCGGATCTCCATTACACTGATGAAATGGGTCCACCCTAAAAATGGCTATGCACATCACTGTGTAACATAAGCAAAAAATCTTTCACATCTTTACGCCAGTCCCTCAATCAGTATGTGAAAGGTAAAGAAACATTGAAAATAAAATTATTACAAAGTGTGGACTCCTGTACTTTGTGAAAATACACAGGACTACAAGGACATTCATTAGCCTGCATTTCTGGACCTATTTGCAAAAGCACCTTCCACCATATCAAAATGATATCAACACACCATTCAACTATAAGAAATCTGGTTAATAAACTGTACTATGCCAAAAGTCCTGCTTTAGCAATAGCCAATTTAAATAACAATCTTCTACAAGGAACAGACAAAGAACTACTCGAAAAAATAGAGTGTATCCAGAGAAAATATTTTGGAAGTGAAAGCCACTTAAAAAATCCAATAGCTTTACAATAGACTAGCAACAACTTAACAGATGGCAACCTTCTACTACACATATACAAAAAAAGAAATACTAAAGTTTAACAGCACATCTGCTGAAGTACCAAACCATGTGTGTGTATGTTGCCGCAGGACTTTTTATAAGAATATCTCAAAAAATGTAGACATAATGTCCAAAATAGAAGACAATGAAGATTCAAAGTGGTTCCAATTAGCTATCTATCTTATAGCAGAAAACAAATATGAAATTACTAACCCCTTAATACTTTGCAGTTACTGCACTGCAAAACTTGACAACAGCCAAATACCTTCATGTGCTATCACAAATAACTTGGAATTATTCCCACTACCAAAACCACTGCAACAACTTAACTTGTATGAAAGCATCATAATTCAAACAGTACACCCATTTCAAGCAATAATACGCCTTCAACCAAAAACAGCAAAACTACCTCCCTCTGAATTACTGAAAGGCCTTCGTGTACACACTCTGGGAGTGCAACGTCCAATAGATCAATCTTTGATTATCTTAGTAAATGGCGTACCTACAAAAGACAAATACATTTGCCAACAACTTGTGGATTTACATAAAGTTAGAGAAGCCCTGCAATATCTAAAAGACAACAATGAATAAAAAAAAAATACTGAAGAAAACCTGAGGCAAACCACCAAAATAATTCAAGACTCATCAGGAACTGGTCAATTTCAACTTCTAGATCCTACTACAGAATCCAATATTTTAGACCATTATACAATTCACCCATTACACTCTAAAGATACCATAGACGATGCACTGGAAACTTACCAAATGCGACAAGCGAAAGGCTCTCTAATCAGCATATGGGAAAAAAGTATAGACGCACAAGCCTTTCCTCTACTCTTTCCTACTGGAAACAGAGGAAGGTACAATGAAAGACCCACACATATAACAGCATCAGAATACCGCTCTTTACGAATGTATTCAGAAGACCCCATATTCAGACAAAACATGGAATACATATTCCACCTTCTCTTTGAAAATGAACTAGCAACACTATGCTACGGAGTTGCACACACATTAAAATCAGATACCAATTTTCAAAATATGTCAGCTATGCAATTACCACAAAAAGTGCAAGTAAAAGATGAAGTTTTAAAGTCAAGCATTACAAATCTTTTATCAAACATGCGTGGTACAAAAGAATACTGGTTCCGACGTCATGCTGATGTACGCTGTATGATAAGAAACCTTCACCCACCCACTTGGTTTATGACATGAAGTTCTGCAGAATATGCATGGGAAGATTTACACGATTTCCTACGCATAGCAAACAAAAACAAAACAAATATAGATATAAAAACACTAGGTGAACTCTGCTCTCTAGATCCTGTATATGTATCAATATATTTTCATCATTGCTTCATTGCAATGCTACACTTCATTTGTAATAAAACTGTTCCTCCCCTCGGAGAAGTACAACACTTCTTTTGGAGAAAAGAATACCAAGACAGAGGAGCACCACACATCCACATGCTTTTGTGGATTAAAGATGCTCCTAAAGTTGGTCAGGACAGTGATGCCACTGTTTTGCAGTTCATCCAAAAATATGTAACTTGTGAAATCCCTTCACAAATGACACATAGTGACCTTCATGCACAAATTGTACAATTTCACAGACACAAATGTGGGAAGTATTGTCGTTGCAAATATAAAAACAAAGGGAAATACTACACCAAATGCTGCTTTGGTTTCCCAAGACCAGTTTCAACAACAGGTCAACTAAACAACTTCATGTCTTCAGTTAGACATAGTGTCAAAGGTAAATCACCTAAGAACACGTATTACATAAAAATAACAGAAGGATCAAAATATATCATTGATTACAATGCAATCATTGCCCTTCTATGGAATGCAAATATAGATGTGCAGTACATTGCAGATATCTGCAGTTGCACAATATGTCACAGCCTACTTAACCAAAGCAGAAAAAACAGAGCTCAAAGACCTCTGGAATGACATATCATCTGACAAAACACTATCACAGAAATTGTACAGCTTAGGCATAAACATGCTCACCCATAGAGAATGTGGCTGCTATGAAGCTGCAGACCATTCAACCGGTACTGCTTTGTATGGAAAATCTGAAAATATAGTATGGTTAAGCCTTGGTCCTGCTAAATCTAGAAAAACAGTTCTCAAATCATATGAAGACATAGAAACAATAGTCAAAAATGACCCCAGCAGCCAACACATTTTGAAAAACAACTTACTAGACACATAATACCAAACAGGAGTACCAATTTGGAAACCATGTGTCTATACCACATAGCGCAAAACTTCACATACAAAAATAATATTAAACCAGATGAGAAGAAAGGTAGATACAGAGTGGAAAAATGTGAAGGCAGCTTAGTGAAACTTACCAAACAAAGCTTAATTAATCATATGAAATTGTCATTAAAAACTCCTCAACATAAAGAACTGTATTACATGTTCCTGCTACAACTTTTTAAACCATGGAGAAAAGAATAAGATTTACTAGATACCTATGACTCCTATGAAGACGCTTTCAAAGCAAATGAAAGCACTATAACAGACATAAACTTTACACAGTACCAAAACAATGTTGCACAATAAACAGCAACAAGAAGAAGAACTCCAGGGCAACTAGATGTGGACACTCCTGACAGCAGTCAACCTTCTGTAACAGGAAGCCAAGAACCACTTGGACAGCAACTAATAGCAAATGAGGCAGAATTAGCCATGACTGAAGTAGAAAACACTGTGTGTCAGTATGAGCAATCTACAGAAGACTTTGCTCTACTAAAATCACAACTAAACAATGAGCAGCGTAGCATTTTCCTAGAAATAACAAAATAAATTGAACATGGCGTGCAGCATGAAACTAAAAATTGTACCTGCCAAGACTACAAACCTATCCTGCTATGCGTGAGTGGTCAAGCTAGTTCAGGCAAAACATTCTTAATCAAAATCATCAGCAGGTTCCTCCAACAATTGACAAACAACAAACTGTCAGCTGTTGTAACTGCCCCCACAGGTTTAGCTGCCTACAACATAGGTGGTGTCACTTTATACTGATTACTAATCCTTCCAATAGAACACCAAAACAAATTAGACTATTACAAACTTTCTCCAGAAGCTGCAATGGAACTACACAGAGTTTTCTAACAAATTAAAACGCTGCTATTAGATGAGGTAAGCATGGTTTTCAGATTATAAGAAAACAGACTATGAAGAACTCTTTGGAGGAAAACTAATTATGGTTTTGGGGGATCTTCTTCAATTAATACCCGTTAAAGGTAACCTATTTGTAAAACCTTAGGGCACAAACTATGCCATAAAACTCTTGGCAGCATAGGAAATGTCAACATTTGGCAACATTTCCAATGCAAAGAATTAGCTGAAAACATGTGTCAGTCTGGAGACCTCACATACGCCAACATTTTAAAAAGTATTAGAGTTGGTGTACTATCTCAAGAAGCACAATCCATTTTAAAAAACAGGCACATCCATGCACTCTATGGACATAAGTCATGTGCTACTGATGTCATGGAAAAAAGAGCACACAAAAATCTAAACTGTATGACCTTGATGCCAACTCTTGCAAGCTGTTCACAATTCAAAGAAACAATGTTGAAAAAGAAATGCAACCAATAGTTCAAATTTGCTCCACAGACAAACTGGACGTGAATGCTATGACACTACTCATGTGTGAACAAGCCACAACAAGGCTAAATACCTTAGAAAACTCTATCTCTAACACAGCTGGTTTGGAGACAATATTAAAATTATCTTTAAAATGTAAAGTAATGCTTAAACATAACCTTGATGTGGACCAAGGACTAGTTAATGGAGCACTTGGTACAGTTGTTGGCTTTCAAACATACCCACGTGACAACAACATTCAGTTTGTCAATATTCTCTTTTACAAACTATCAGAAGTTAAAAGGATCAGACGCTCAACAGCCTGCTTCCTTCTTTCAAAGACATGTATGTACGCAAAGAACAATTTTCTCTAACTCTAGCATACGCAGTCACATTCACAAATCCCAAGGTCTTACCCTTGATAAAGCATTGATAGATATTGGTAGCACAGTGTTTAAAGAAGGCATGAGCTATGTAGCACTATCAGGTTTATGTACACTTGATGGACTATTTCTAATCAACTTTGATGCAAGTAAAATAAACGCTGATATTCCTTGCATTCTAGAATACAATAGACTGCGTTCACTCTCCGCCCTACATCTGAAAACCTATCCTGTTCCTCAAAAAGCAAAAGTTTGTAAAAGAAAACTACTTCAGACTCAAATTATGCAGGATCTCACAACAATTCCACCCAGAAAATTAAAAGAAGCTAAAACTTCCTCAAGGACCACAACCAAAGAAGGATCTAGTGCACAAACAAAGTCAAGCCTAGATATGTCAGTGAACAAAAAAAGAGGGATGCAGACATGCAATGTCATCAGTGATGTCATCAATGACATTTCTGATGTCATTTTTGATGGCATGGGTGTTAGTCTTAGCAGTGCATAGTGGTGGCACAAGTTTTGATTGCATAGCTTACCGTAACTATAATGTTCCTTTCATGTACTTGTTGCACTGAAATTGATAATTTTGTCTTAGGGCAACTGAACCATAACGTCCCTGTAACAACTTTGTTTGTCAGTGAGCTTGATGGTTTTTAGTAGGGTACTGTAACCAAAACCTTCCTTTCGCATAGTTTTTTCAGTAAAGGAGATGGGTTTTTAGTAGAGCAACTTGACCATAACGTCACTTTAACAATGTGTTTTGTTAGGGAATTTCATAGGTTTTTATTAGGGCACTGTAACCAGAACGTTGCTTTAGCATAGTGTTTTCTGTAAATGTGGTTGGTTTTTGGTAGTGCAACTGAACCATAATGTCCCATTAACAAAGTTGTTTCATGGAATCCTTGGCAGCCCTCATGACGTACCTGTTGAAAGCCCGAATTCCCCTGTGTATGTATCCATTTGTGCTACCCCTGCCCTTTCTTAATAGTATCTGTATTTCTTAGAAATTAAATGTGTACATGTTAAGTGTTGGTGAGTGTGTGTGTTTTTTTCTTTTTGTGTTAACATTGCATGGTGAGTCTGTGGCGCACATTACTGTCTGAGATGGCTGCAGGTAAGCAATATGGAGGTTTCCTAGGGAGACTGCACCTGGCCGGCGTTTTTGCAATCACAATGCAGGTATCCGTAGGACTCCAGTACTAGCCGCATGGCCGCATCTTCTAATGCCCTTTTAATTAGTTGTGGGAGCACACGTCTGTCTGTTCCACAGCTATGCGCATGCATAGGGCATCCTCTGTGTGCTGGTAACACTGCCCCTGTTGCCAGCCCTACAAATTCGTCCAGTAGGCTATGGCATTTCAAGCAGTCCTGGCGACTACGTGGTTTGCTGTGCAAGCCTAGCAATTTATGGGTGCAGCACGCCTGGCTGTATGAGGCCCACTGGAAACAAGGAACAGCAACCTCCAGTGTACGCTGGATGTGTTAAATGTCAAATGAATTTGATTGATGTGCTGCTTGCCTTTCCATGACTCGTGAAACAGACACAGCGCCTCTGCAGTAAGCACTGTGACGGAAAGTTTCAAGGGTTTGCCTGTGGGTTGCAGAGTTGGAGAAAACATGTAACTGCTGGTGTGACGGTCTGTAGTGAGTCTACAAAATGGCAAATCTGGTGCAGCTTGGTCACTCACATACAAGTGCATGTAATGATAAGTAAGCAAACAGCAGATTCTTTGGATCACAAAGAATATCAGTGGTGGTTTGAAAAGCACTGTAGCCGCATGGGGCATGCTGCATAATTATCTTCCTGCTCCACGTAATGAAGCTGCGTTTCTCCTTGTTGTGTGCATTCTTGTATTTCAGAATGTATTCATCTCTGTGAATGCTGGTCCTATGGCTAATGTCATACCATGAAGTGTCCGTACTGCATGTGACGAGAACTGAAATCGAAACACAAGGCACCAGTGGACAGGGTACCGCCCTTCCAACAATGCAGTAGGTTAAAGTCATGTACAGCATTCTTCACAACTGCTCCTGCCAACAACAGGGACACTCATGTAGGGCAGCGGATCCTTAAAACATCTTCCAGACCATATACTGCTCTGCAGACCCATACCTGGCAAAGGACATTCTATTGTGCATGTATTGCAATGCGCTACTCTACAGAGGGAAGCTACTTAGAAGTGCTTAGGAAGGGTCGGTCCAGGAGCATGACAATGACTGCTGCCTATTTAAGTGAGGGCCACCCAAAATTTCCCTCTGTCTGCACATGCCCTTTGTTATCCCTGTAGGTGGTGCCCCTTCCGTACCGGCCCTTACCTTCCTTTCCTTCTGTGTTGTGTGTTAGAAGACCAACATAAATAGAAACCAATGTGGAAAAGGAAAAAAAGTTCAATGAAAAAAGCTCCTTTAAGAGTTGAAAAATTGAATTGCCAATGAACAGCTGCAGGGCGCTGCACACCGTATACGCTCCACAGAATGTGCGCTACATACGGGGAGGTGTGGCTCTGTGGAAAACACTTTTGTTTAATCAGGCAGTATGGGCTGGCTGTAAAAAGAAGTCTTTTGTTGGGTTGCTGTATGTTTTGAAGCGTTAAGTGTGCAACAACTACTACACAAATTCTTCCTGTACTTCCAAGAAGGGCAGCAAGGCATTTTGGATAGGTTGTCCAAAAACCAGAATGGTAGGAATAGTGAGATGAACGCTAATAGTGGGAAAAACTCTTTGTGCTGTGAAACGTCATAATCCCAATTTCAGAAGTATGACATTGTCACATGTCATAAAAAGGCACAAATAGACTTTTTCACAATGTACCACAATTTCTCCATTTCCGGACCAAATGAAAAATAACGCAGCCACATCTGTGTCTGCGTAATGCGATCAAAAAATTATGCAGGAGATCAGAAACATACGCATGACCTGTGCAAGTGCCTCCTTCATCGCACGGTACTGAAACTCCGGTAACATGTTGCAAACTTTTCCCTCCACAATGAAGAACAATAATGTCAGCATGGTCGTGCATCACCAAAGTCTCACAAAGACAAACCAAATCATTAACTAAATTGCAGGTACTCGGTACCTGTACAAATTCACATGATAGAATCCAAAATGAGCAGCCAATGCACAGTGTTTTCCATTCACTTTCAATCAATGTATTCAGAACTCCCCCAGAAACTGTACGCTATGGCTCGTGAAACACAAAGCCATAACCACACCTTCTGCATTTCTGTTGACAAATACACTGTGTACCACTGTCTGTACGTACAAACCAAACCCAGAAACCTTAATGAGCAATCCCGTAGCCTCCACAGGGCCATTTCTATGGCCACCAACAGCAAAAGGCCCGGATGTGACATGACACGTGCAACCCTGCAACTATGGTGATGTCAGCGGACTTATTGTGCTGTGCGCTGGAGTGGGGGAATACATTTCAACCAGGGTAGGGGATTTCATTTGTAGTGGTTTCTTTTTAAAGCTGCTTCCATAGAAACACTTTTTTCCGGTTTGTATACATTTTTTTGTTTTTTTGTAGTTCGCCTCAGATTCTTGCAATAGCGTCTATAGTGCAGCCTGTAGATTATAAAACAAAATATCATTGCCACTGGTCATCAAAGAAATGCCATTTGCAATGAAAAGGTGCACATATCGAGAAGCCAATGTTGTCATTCTCACAGGAGAACTACCCAGCAGCACTCAAGAAGTCACACAGGCTTCTGTTGATAAGACCCCTTCTGACCTCTGGCTGGTAACAACATTCATTGGAATAGTTCCATACTATTACTATTCTTGGTGGTATGCATGAGAAAAGCACCTTTGCAGTGGGAAAAATGCACTTCACTGCTTTCATTAACTTCTTCCGTTGACGGTACACACATGAACAAGCCATGGAACCCAAATGCAAGGTTCCATAGTGCACGACCACGACATGTACAGTAGCAAAAGTAGCCTTGCGTCGACATTCTGCAAGCACAACGCCGAAACTGCAGACATCGATTCCGCTCCACAAAGCCTCCATTCCCTCCAAATCAAAATTTCCATAAAAGCCTCTTTCGATGGCATACTGGAACAGATCTAGCACAAAGGCATCACCAATGATGACAACTGTGTGTCTATCCATCTCTGCCAGCCACACTACACAGAGTAATAAAAACATATATGGCCGCCCTTTCCTGTAACGCACACCCTGAGCACCTGATTGGACAATCCCCATAGTCCCATTTCCATTGGACAGTATGCTGAGAAGAGCTGAATGTAGCACGTGCGCTTCCCCAAGTTCCTTGAGGACCACGCCCCAGTAAAGCAGGAGCAGTCCTTCATCCGTTTCCAGTATTTTTTGTCCATCACTATCTCATTGGGTACTGTTAAATAGTCACACACACATCCACCAATGGCATCCAAGACGTTAGCATCTATCACTGTCACTTCTGTACAACACTTCATATGTACTGTTACACACCCAGCCTCCAAGTGTCATGTCATTCGGAAAGCACGTCCAGTAGAAAGTTCAGTTTAAGAATTCAAGATTTGTCCATCAGCATTCATTCACATGAACACCCATCAGCACAAAGTGGAGGTATGAATACTTTTTCTGCAGTATGTGTACAGCTCTGTTATAAGTGCCTGTGCGCACGGTATCTGCCACTGAGCGTCCATTGCGTTCTTAAAAAGCTTCCTGTTTTTTTTTTTCCATGCACTACCATCAAGTGACACTTCAATTGTATATGCTTGCAACGTTTCCATGTACCCATATCACCCATTGTAATATCGAAACAGGAACTCTCTTCTTTTCTTTCGACAATACTACGCATTTTTTTCCCCACTAACCCATCTCCTATAAATTGTAAAATTGTGGCACCAAAACCAGCACTGAATGTATGTTACCAACCTAAAGCAAGGTCTGAAAAGCTCACTGTCTCCACAGCTATGATTCTCTCTAGGCTGCACTATTGCAACAGCCTTGTTCTAAATCTGCCTGCTTCTACTCTCCCGCCCTCTTCAACTCATCCAGAAGAGGACTGCAAGCCTTGTCTTTGGCCTTAAGCCCAGGTATCATATCTCTCTGGGATTGAAATGTCTGCACTGACTCCCAGTAGCTGCGAGGAATAAGGTCAAAACCCTCTGCATTATGCACAAGGCCTTCTGGGCCCTCTGGCCGCAATAGCTGCAACTCTCACTTCTAAATATCTCTGTGCTCCAGCTCTTCCGTCATCATCCTCCAACTCCCTCAGGGTCACTTGCTTCTGCAAGCAACCAGTTGGTGGTAGATCTCTTTATTTGGCTTGTGTCTCCCTCTGCGACAGCCTCCCTGCCTCCCTGAAACTTTAGGAGAACCATTGCAGGTTGCGGAAGCACCTCAAAACCTTTCTCTTTGCCTCTGCTTTTTCTCCTCCTCTGCCCTGCTGACTTCCTGGCTGAAACTGATTCTGCACTGATGACCCAGCCACCCTTTGATACGGGGCCCAGGCCACATCCCCCTGCCAGTCGCACCCCTGCACTGGCTTTCTGCCAAACCACGCACTTGGGGACTGTTTTCTGTATCCCTAACAGTTCCGCCACCTGATGTCTGCACTTGTCCTTGCACTTGCCGCCATCGGGCCGTATTTTTACTTATTGTCATTTTTTCTTCATCCCATGTATTGCACTTTCTCCTCCCCTTCCCCATGCACTTAGGCAATCTGAGTGACACCTGGTCTAGTAGGTTTGTTGTCTCTGTCTCCCCTCCTTTCCCCCTCCCTTGCCTCATCACCCCTTCAAAAACTTGTGTGTATGCACACTATAAATGGCACATCAAACAATATCACATCATATCATATCATGCACACATTACATTCTTTACATCATGATGCCTGCCACTTACCTTGTACACTTTACATCATTTTCGTCCACAGCACCCCACTTACAACAAACATATTATAAATGATCGCACAAAAGCAACACTAAGTGTATGTTAGCAACTTCAAACAAGTACATACAATGCATGCATACGAACAGGATGCATACTCCTTATGTTGCACACTTCCACCATAGCCTTCTGCATTTCTCTGTACAAAGAGACCTTCTGCCACAGTTTTTCCATGCACACCACAACCAGAAAACTTATTGAGGGATCCCTTAGCCTAAAGGCTAAGTCCCATTTCCATGGCTACCATCCTGAAACGGTCCAGATGTGGCATGTGTAATCCTGAAGCTACTGCGGAATCCACAGAGTTAGTGTGCTACGAAGGGTGGGGGGTGAAGTGTGAAACTGGTTAGGGGATTTGGTCTTTAGTGCTCCCTCTGAATTACTGAAAGGCCTTCGTGTACACACTCTGGGAGTGCAACGTCCAATAGATCAATCTTTGATTATCTTAGTAAATGGCGTACCTACAAAAGACAAATACATTTGCCAACAACTTGTGGATTTACATAAAGTTAGAGAAGCCCTGCAATATCTAAAAGACAACAATGAATAAAAAAAAAATACTGAAGAAAACCTGAGGCAAACCACCAAAATAATTCAAGACTCATCAGGAACTGGTCAATTTCAACTTCTAGATCCTACTACAGAATCCAATATTTTAGACCATTATACAATTCACCCATTACACTCTAAAGATACCATAGACGATGCAGTGGAAACTTACCAAATGCGACAAGCGAAAGGCTCTCTAATCAGCATATGGGAAAAAAGTATAGACACACAAGCCTTTCCTCTACTCTTTCCTACTGGAAACAGAGGAAGGTACAATGAAAGACCCACACATATAACAGCATCAGAATACCGCTCTTTACGAATGTATTCAGAAGACCCCATATTCAGACAAAACATGGAATACATATTCCACCTTCTCTTTGAAAATGAACTAGCAACACTATGCTACGGAGTTGCACACACATTAAAATCAGATACCAATTTTCAAAATATGTCAGCTATGCAATTACCACAAAAAGTGCAAGTAAAAGATGAAGTTTTAAAGTCAAGTATTACAAATCTTTTATCAAACATGCGTGGTACAAAAGAATACTGGTTCCGACGTCATGCTGATGTACGCTGTATGATAAGAAACCTTCACCCACCCACTTGGTTTATGACATGAAGTTCTGCAGAATATGCATGGGAAGATTTACACGATTTCCTACGCATAGCAAACAAAAACAAAACAAATATAGATATAAAAACACTAGGTGAACTCTGCTCTCTAGATCCTGTATATGTACCAAGATATTTTCATCATTGCTTCATTGCAATGCTACACTTCATTTGTAATAAAACTGTTCCTCCCCTCGGAGAAGTACAACACTTCTTTTGGAGAAAAGAATACCAAGACAGAGGAGCACCACACATCCACATGCTTTTGTGGATTAAAGATGCTCCTAAAGTTGGTCAGGACAGTGATGCCACTGTTTTGCAGTTCATCCAAAAATATGTAACTTGTGAAATCCCTTCACAAATGACACATAGTGACCTTCATGCACAAATTGTACAATTTCACAGACACAAATGTGGGAAGTATTGTCGTTGCAAATATAAAAACAAAGGGAAATACTACACCAAATGCTGCTTTGGTTTCCCAAGACCAGTTTCAACAACAGGTCAACTAAACAACTTCATGTCTTCAGTTAGACATAGTGTCAAAGGTAAATCACCTAAGAACACATATTACATAAAAATAACAGAAGGATCAAAATATATCATTGATTACAATGCAATCATTGCCCTTCTATGGAACGCAAATATAGATGTGCAGTACATTGCAGATATCTGCAGTTGCACAATATGTCACAGCCTACTTAACCAAAGCAGAAAAAACAGAGCTCAAAGACCTCTGGAATGACATATCATCTGACAAAACACTATCACAGAAATTGTACAGCTTAGGCATAAACATGCTCACCCATAGAGAATGTGGCTGCTATGAAGCTGCAGACCATTCAACCGGTACTGCTTTGTATGGAAAATCTGAAAATATAGTATGGTTAAGCCTTGGTCCTGCTAAATCTAGAAAAACAGTTCTCAAATCATATGAAGACATAGAAACAATAGTCAAAAATGACCCCAGCAGCCAACACATTTTGAAAAACAACTTACTAGACACATAATACCAAACAGGAGTACCAATTTGGAAACCATGTGTCTATACCACATAGCGCAAAACTTCACATACAAAAATAATATTAAACCAGATGAGAAGAAAGGTAGATACAGAGTGGAAAAATGTGAAGGCAGCTTAGTGAAACTTACCAAACAAAGCTTAATTAATCATATGAAATTGTCATTAAAAACTCCTCAACATAAAGAACTGTATTACATGTTCCTGCTACAACTTTTTAAACCATGGAGAAAAGAATAAGATTTACTAGATACCTATGACTCCTATGAAGACGCTTTCAAAGCAAATGAAAGCACTATAACAGACATTGGCCCTCATTACGACCCTGGCGGAATTCGGAAAACGATGGCGGAAATGCAATACCGCCATCGAATAGCGCTCGGTGCGACTATGACCCGTCACCGCAAAGTACGAAGCCATTAGCGACACCGTAGTGAACGCCAACGCTAACTGCACCAAGCACGCGCGCGCGCGCCATGCCAAACCGTAAACACCACCATGGCGCAAGGGTACGCTAATTCCGACCCTAGCGGACATGTACCTAACGCCATCAAGCATGGCGGAATGTACCATTCCGCCATGGTGAGAAGTACGGCATCGCGAATCAACCGTAAACGGCCCCACTGAGTGCCTGTACACCGCTCCCTGCCCACAAAGTACAACTCCCCGTAGGTGCAATGAAGTCACAATGCAACCATTGAAATGTACAAGTCACCCATGCATGCCAACGAACAAATGAAACACAAGAGGGGCCAATGGGAGCTGCAGGGCACAGATGGCACGAATACAGAAGCCATCCCAATGGACATGACCACAGTCCCCCACCAAGAAACGCACGCAAACACAGGCACCTGTGACCAGCAATATTCCGAAAATCACATCATTCCACCAGTCCACCTGGCTGACCGGCATCTGTTACACAAAACCCAATCCCCCGCCCCTGAGCATGACAACATTCAAACAGTCATATTGGCAGCCCCCATCCCTGACCTCACGGGCTTCGTAGGCAAACGCGCCCAGTACAGTACCACGCAACTAAACTCCGAAGCTGGAACCCAATGCAGATCTCCTCACAATACATCGCTCCCCAAATAGGAATATGCCACATCACTTGCAAAGAAGAACGCTACACGGGCCAAATCAGAATAGAAATTTAATGCACAACAAAATCACCAAGCCCATACAGCCATCAGGCCATGAACTCCAAAACACATTTCACCATTGTGGGCTGCATCCGCAAGAAATGACCAGCCACTACTTGTGTGACGCCCAGTTCCATCATGGTACACAGAGCCACATTCACGTACGAAAAGGCAACATGGAAGCGCACAGAACCGCAGGGCCGTCCCAATGGGGAGGTACTAGTCCAGCTGAAAGGCCGAAATGTTGCTCAGAGCCACTAGTACTGCGTAAGGGCATGTGGCCCATTGGCGATCGTCCCATAAGATCGTAATGCTGCTCCACTGATTAACACGAAGCAGCAGGTGTCGGGAGTAAAAGCCATCTGCAGGAGTGGCATACAGATGGCAGTGGCAAAAGGGGAGGAGATACCTGTCAACCAAAAGAAAAGAAAAAGAACAGAATGGCCATCAGAACTACATCCGAACAACTCACTTCAATGATCACACTGAATCCACAGCCATATGCATGCTAGCCCACTCCAAAGGATCATCACCACCCCAAAACCACTTGCGACTCATAACCATCTATATCGAGGTGTAAACACCATCACAAACGAGTGTACCTGTGCATGCGTCTGTGAAAACAGAATCCATCTGATGGGATTGTTAACGTGCATGGACACAAGTGTCTGAAGGCGCGTCGAGAAAGGGAGGGCTCAACAAGGCCAGATAGACGATGGTCCCACTATGGCAGCCCTGCATCACATAGCGCAGGGGAGGCGGATAGATTCCAAGAAGCCCTGAACATGGCAAACTCTGTATCAAATCATCTGCCCATGCATCCATTCATCATTCCCTCATCCCGGTATAAAAACGCCAGAACATTTACTCACATAACATTAGAAATATCCATTGAGTCTGTGCGTTATGCAGCCTGCAAAATCCACAGTGCCCCAGCCCGTAATTCCAGTATTGTGAAGTAACATGTATTTGGGAACGTCCAGCCTCATCGCCCACGTCGCTATTGCGCATCCCAAACTATTCATATCAATCATTGCTTCCTCGCCATGGCCCCTGTCTCAAGGACATTGAACAATAGAACGTTATATTTGCAGTCAGACCTGTGGGCATCTCCTCGCCGCGAGCTGAAAACCGAAAGCGCCGCCCTTCGAATTCCTCATTTGCAACATCACGTCGAAAAGGCATCTGTGGCCGTTTGAAATCACAACTTAATCCATCTAGTGCGGCTGTGTGTGAAAATGGCAACTGCCTTCACCCACAAATGGGACGCCCCGCCCGTCGGTGCAACTCGGTACAGTGATGCATGAGGGCCCACCGTTACTCGAGTACTACGTTCCACTGACCCTTCACAAGTCTGTTCGCGACGGCAAAGATTGTATGTGAAACAATGGGACCAAAGCCGAATGTACATATCAACAAATGTTACACGGCCATCGGGTACAAATACATGATTGCAATAGCAAGATGCCATTACCGAATTGCAGCGTTGTGTGCGGGACGTGCTCGGCCAAAGGGGAGAGCAGCTTGCACAGGTGGAATGAATCACCACAGGTGGAGGCCATACAGCCTGAAAACACATAAATTGCACACCCAGTCTCCTCCCACAACCACACCCACTCCGAAATGCTACCGGCAGGACTCGCGATGTTGGCCCTGGGGGACCTGATAGCACTGCAAGTACTCCAACTCCAAGAAGAAGACGAACACCAACTACAACCGGCCGCACGGAGGAGACGCAGGAGGAGGAGGAGGGCAAGGCAGGGCCAGCAAGGGCCGCCAGCACAGCCACTACCACCACGCAGGCAGGCCGCAATCCCACGCCTCCGAGCACATCCGTTCAACCTCACTGATGAGCAGATCCACACCCTCTACCGTTTGGACCGGGACACCATAGCCGCCATTGTGGACATGACACAGGCTGACCTTGTCAGCATGATAGATAGCCCAACCGCCATCCCACCCCTACTGAAGGTGGTGTCTGTACTCCACTTCCTGGCCACAGGCACCTACCAGCACACAGTCGGACAGTTGCATGGCATTTCTCAGCCACTGTTCTCACGGACACTATTGCAAGTGCTCGATGCCCTCCTGCAGCACGCAGACGACTACATCTCCCTACCACGCTCGGAGCAGGAAATTACAAACACGAAAGTGGGATTCCATGCACTTGGCGGCATACCGGGTTGCATTGGTGCCATCGACTGCACCCATGTTGAATTGGTCGTCCCACATGCCATGGAGGCCCAGTACCGCAACCGATAACAATTTCATTCCCTGAATGTACAAATGGTGTGTGACTCCAACAGGATCATTACACATTGTTGTGCCCGATTCCCTGGATCAACCCATGATTCTATGGTCTTGAGGAACTCTACAATACCACGCTACATGGAGCGACACGCAGGGAACAGATCCTGGCTACTCGGTGAGTCTCATTACATGCATGATAATGTGGGGTATGTGATTCGGCAATGACCTGGCAGGAAGGGGGGGGGGTGTGTGCGTACGTAGCAATGGCATTCCACATAATCCGTTTATCGTCCACATACAGGTGATGCTGGATATCCACTGAAGAGATGGCTCCTCACACCAGTCCGGAACCCATGGGACCAGCATGAGGAGGACTACAACCATGCCCACTCACGTACCCGTGTAGTCATTGAACAGGCATTCGGCCTACTGAAGACTCGTTTCCGCTGCCTCAGCAGGTCTGGCGGGGCACTCCTGTACCGCCATGAGAAGGTTGCAAAGATGGTGATGGCATGTGTCATGCTCCACAACATGTGCGTACGTAGAAATGTGCCCATGCCCCCTGACGCAGAACTGCAAGCACCTGATGATGGTCATGATGAGGGTGGGGATGTGGCAGCACCTCAAGGAGTCTGCGAGGCACCGGAGGGCCGTGACATTCGTCAGCATCTCATTGATGCATGCTTCTAGCACTCACGCCTGGTGGCTGATACATGGACACGGTACTTGTGGCACTGTGTGTGTCTGGTACATGCACAATATGGACTGTATGCCTATGATGGCCTAGTACACAATGATCATTGTCCACACATCACATTGGTTGATCGTGCACTGTTTATGGCATATGTGATATCATATTGAACACCCTATCGACCCGCCACCCAAGTGAGCCCAACACACCCCCTCCACCCTCCTACCTCCCCCCCGAACACCAGTGTCCAAAGATGCTCATTGTCAGTGGGCTGTCGCTATTGCAAGCCCCCTCTGCGGGTATCAGGGGCACCCCTGCCTGTGGAGCGCAGGTTCCTCCCAGATCTACGTTGGGGGCTGCCCTGGACGGAACTTGCAACGGATGATGTCTCTGCCTGCTCACGTCCATGCATGTCCCTAAGGGTTTGTGAGAGCTCAGTGAGCACACGGCGCACTGCGGCAAGTTCGGCACATACGTCTGTGGACGTCGCATGCAGTTCCCCCCTCAGGCTCTCGGTGCTTCTCTCCATTTGGACTCTCAGGCTCTCGGTGCCACTCTCCATTTGGACTCTCAGGCTCTCGGTGCTAGTCTCCATTTGGACTCTCAGGCTCTCGGTGCTACTCTCCATTTGTGCCCTTAGTGTCTCTGTACTTCTCACCATTTCTGCCCTAAGTGTCTCAGTTGATGTTTCTATGTCTGCCTTAGTGCCCCCACATTCATCGGCATGGTCCTTGAGGAGCGTGGCCAGTTGCTGCTGTTGCACGATTAACTGGTCGAGGGACTGTTGCCTCTGCTGGGCCATGGCCATTTGCGGGGGTGTCACAGAGGGGCTGTTGACCTCATGTTGCCTTGCCACAGGGCTTGTTGGGGATGGCCAGTCGTCGTCTTGTGGGTGCCCCTGCGTGGTATCCTCATGTTGTACGGGATGGGACAGACAGGGGGATTGGGACAGGTCATGGATGGATCTGACTTCGACATCCCCGTCTTCTGTGTCGGAGCATGCTGCCATCAATGGGGTGTCACCTATGGTGCTGCTGCCACCAGAGGCAGTGCCTTCTGTGGCATCCGTTGGGGGGACCTGTGGTGGTGGTGTTGTGGGCATGCTGGCTGCTGGGGTGCCTGTTGATGTTCCCTCCTCTGTGCTGCCACCTGATTTGTGCTGCTGCCGTGTCTTGATGCGTGCAGCTGAGGTGGAGGGTCTTTGGCCGTTGGTCTTGGCCCTCTTTGCAGGTGTGCTGGTAGGGGTGTCCTGATGCTCGTCGTTTGGATCGGACCCTGTGGTGGAGTAAAGGAGGGCGAGGGTTATTAATGGGTCTGTGGGTATTGGAATGGCATTGTATCACATGCATTGGGGTGGTACCTGAGGGTGATTTGGGTCGGGGCCTTGGAGGTGCTTTCATTTGTGTGTGGAGTGAGGGTGCAGTTGTTTGGCAGCCTGCAGTTAGGGTGTGCCTGCTGCACGTGTAGTGGGTGTTTTAGGGGTTTTTAATTATTTATGTATTTATTGTGAGTTTTAAAGTGCGCTATCAAGCTGATGTGTGTGGACGTTCTCCTGGACATGTGTTTCTGTTGCACTATGTGGACACATGGTACTTCACATGATTGGACATTGTGGATTTAGCATTGTTTTATTTGGCCCACCTACCTGAATCTTCGGATGTCTGCACTCCTTTCTCCATCCCTCCGACTCCCTCTATGCTCTCCATTCCGATGGTGGAGGCACAGATTTCTTCCCAGGGGGTCAACTTGATGGGTGATTCAGGACCTCCCCCGGTGGCTGTGGCAATGTTGCGGTTGGCAGAGAGTATGCTGCGGACGCGTATCCGCAGGTCGTCCCATCGCTTTCGGCATTGCTGTGGGGTGCGGGGTGCGGTCCCCACCGCACTTACCCGCTGTGCCACCAGAGCCCATATGGCCTTCTTGTTTGCAAGTGCCGTCCTGGTCATTTGTGTGCAGAAGACGACGGCAGCATTCTCCTGGAGGGTCTCTGTTAGCACGGTGAGTTCCTCACGGGAGAAGTGGACCTGCCGCTTGCGGTCGCACGCTTTCTTCGCTACTTTTCCCATTTTTCTTGGTTTCGCTAGGGTGGATGACGGGTTGGGGTGTGTCTCAGGGTAGTGTTTTTAGTGGTTGTGTGGTTTTAGTGGTTTTATAGGTGTATGGCGGGATGTTTCCCGTTCCGGGCCCATGTTTTTACTTCCGTTTCCATATATTTACGGTCACCGTACTTTCCGGTAGGCGCACACTGCGGTGTCCGCTGTGATGGGTGGCGGTATTGCACCTAGGGCGCCGTACGGCGGCGGTGTGGGCCGTTTTGGGGTCATTTCCGCCATCGCGGACTTTGCACTTCCCCCATGCCGTGGTGCTCGTGCCCGATGGGTCGGAATGGGCCGCACTTTGCTCCTTCGTGCAATGGCGGAAACGCTATTTACGCTGTGGCGGTCCGGTCAGTCACTTTCCGCCAGGGTCGTAATGAGGGCCATAAACTTTACACAGTACCAAAACAATGTTGCACAATAAACAGCAACAAGAAGAAGAACTCCAGGGCAACTAGATGTGGACACTCCTGACAGCAGTCAACCTTCTGTAACAGGAAGCCAAGAACCACTTGGACAGCAACTAATAGCAAATGAGGCAGAATTAGCCATGACTGAAGTAGAAAACACTGTGTGTCAGTATGAGCAATCTACAGAAGACTTTGCTCTACTAAAATCACAACTAAACAATGAGCAGCGTAGCGTTTTCCTAGAAATAACAAAATAAATTGAACATGGCGTGCAGCATGAAACTAAAAATTGTACCTGCCAAGACTACAAACCTATCCTGCTATGCGTGAGTGGTCAAGATAGTTCAGGCAAAACATTCTTAATCAAAATCATCAGCAGGTTCCTCCAACAATTGACAAACAACAAACTGTCAGCTGTTGTAACTGCAATGGAACTACACAGAGTTTTCAAACAAATTAAAATGCTGCTAATAGATGAGGTAAGCATGGTTTTCAGATTATAAGAAAACAGACTATGAAGAACTCTTTGGAGGAAAACTAATTATGGTTTTGGGGGATCTTCTTCAATTAATACCCGTTAAAGGTAACCTATTTGTAAAACCTTAGGGCACAAACTATGCCATAAAACTCTTGGCAGCATAGGAAATGTCAACATTTGGCAACATTTCCAATGCAAAGAATTAGCTGAAAACATGTGTCAGTCTGGAGACCTCACATACGCCAACATTTTAAAAAGTATTAGAGTTGGTGTACTATCTCAAGAAGCACAATCCATTTTAAAAAACAGGCACATCCATGCACTCTATGGACATAAGTCATGTGCTACTGATGTCATGGAAAAAAGAGCACACAAAAATCTAAACTGTATGACCTTGATGCCAACTCTTGCAAGCTGTTCACAATTCAAAGAAACAATGTTGAAAAAGAAATGCAACCAATAGTTCAAATTTGCTCCACAGACAAACTGGACGTGAATGCTATGACACTACTCATGTGTGAACAAGCCACAACAAGGCTAAATACCTTAGAAAACTCTATCTCTAACACAGCTGGTTTGGAGACAATATTAAAATTATCTTTAAAATGTAAAGTAATGCTTAAACATAACCTTGATGTGGACCAAGGACTAGTTAATGGAGCACTTGGTACAGTTGTTGGCTTTCAAACATACCCACGTGACAACAACATTCAGTTTGTCAATATTCTCTTTTACAAACTATCAGAAGTTAAAAGGATCAGACGCTCAACAGCCTGCTTCCTTCTTTCAAAGACATGTATGTATGCAAAGAACAATTTTCTCTAACTCTAGCATACGCAGTCACATTCACAAATCCCAAGGTCTTACCCTTGATAAAGCATTGATAGATATTGGTAGCACAGTGTTTAAAGAAGGCATGAGCTATGTAGCACTATCAGGCTTATGTACACTTGATGGACTATTTCTAATCAACTTTGATGCAAGTAAAATAAACGCTGATATTCCTTGCATTCTAGAATACAATAGACTGCGTTCACTCTCCGCCCTACATCTGAAAACCTATCCTGTTCCTCAAAAAGCAAAAGTTTGTAAAAGAAAACTACTTCAGACTCAAATTATGCAGGATCTCACAACAATTCCACCCAGAAAATTAAAAGAAGCTAAAACTTCCTCAAGGACCACAACCAAAGAAGGATCTAGTGCACAAACAAAGTCAAGCCTAGATATGTCAGTGAACAAAAAAAGAGGGATGCAGACATGCAATGTCATCAGTGATGTCATCAATGACATTTCTGATGTCATTTTTGATGGCATGGGTGTTAGTCTTAGCAGTGCATAGTGGTGGCACAAGTTTTGATTGCATAGCTTACCGTAACTATAATGTTCCTTCCATGTACTTGTTGCACTGAAATTGATCATTTTGTCTTAGGGCAACTGAACCATAACGTCCCTGTAACAACTTTGTTTGTCAGTGAGCTTGATGGTTTTTAGTAGGGTACTGTAACCAAAACCTTCCTTTCGCATAGTTTTTTCAGTAAAGGAGATGGGTTTTTAGTAGAGCAACTTGACCATAACGTCACTTTAACAATGTGTTTTGTTAGGGAATTTCATAGGTTTTTATTAGGGCACTGTAACCAGAACGTTGCTTTAGCATAGTGTTTTCTGTAAATGTGGTTGGTTTTTGGTAGTGCAACTGAACCATAATGTCCCATTAACAAAGTTGTTTCATGGAATCCTTGGCAGCCCTCATGACGTACCTGTTGAAAGCCCGAATTCCCCTGTGTATGTATCCATTTGTGCTACCCCTGCCCTTTCTTAATAGTATCTGTATTTCTTAGAAATTAAATGTGTACATGTTAAGTGTTGGTGAGTGTGTGAGTGTTTTTTTCTTTTTGTGTTAACATTGCATGGTGAGTCTGTGGCGCACATTACTGTCTGAGATGGCTGCAGGTAAGCAATATGGAGGTTTCCTAGGGAGACTGCACCTGGCCGGCGTTTTTGCAATCACAATGCAGGTATCCGTAGGACTCCAGTACTGGCCGCATGGCCGCATCTTCTAATGCCCTTTTAATTAGTTGTGGGAGCACACGTCTGTCTGTTCCACAGCTATGCGCATGCATAGGGCATCCTCTGTGTGCTGGTAACACTGCCCCTGTTGCCAGCCCTACAAATTCGTCCAGTAGGCTATGGCATTTCAAGCAGTCCTGGCGACTACGTGGTTTGCTGTGCAAGCCTATCAATTTATGGGTGCAGCACGCCTGGCTGTATGAGGCCCACTGGAAACAAGGAACAGCAACCTCCAGTGTACGCTGGATGTGTTAAATGTCAAATGAATTTGATTGATGTGCTGCTTGCCTTTCCATGACTCGTGAAACAGACACAGCGCCTCTGCAGTAAGCACTGTGACGGAAAGTGTCAAGGGTTTGCCTGTGGGTTGCAGAGTTGGAGAAAACATGTAACTGCTGGTGTGACGGTCTGTAGTGAGTCTACAAAATGGCAAATCTGGTGCAGCTTGGTCACTCACATACAAGTGCATGTAATGATAAGTAAGCAAACAGCAGATTCTTTGGATCACAAAGAATATCAGTGGTGGTTTGAAAAGCACTGTAGCCGCATGGGGCATGCTGCATAATTATCTTCCTGCTCCACGTAATGAAGCTGCGTTTCTCCTTGTTGTGTGCATTCTTGTATTTCAGAATGTATTCATCTCTGTGAATGCTGGTCCTACGGCTAATGTCATACCATGAAGTGTCCGTACTGCATGTGACGAGAACTGAAATCGAAACACAAGGCACCAGTGGACAGGGTACCGCCCTTCCAACAATGCAGTAGGTTAAAGTCATGTACAGCATTCTTCACAACTGCTCCTGCCAACAACAGGGACACTCATGTAGGGCAGCGGATCCTTAAAACATCTTCCAGACCATATACTGCTCTGCAGACCCATACCTGGCAAAGGACATTCTATTGTGCATGTATTGCAACGCGCTACTCTACAGAGGGAAGCTACTTAGAAGTGCTTAGGAAGGGTCGGTCCAGGAGCATGACAATGACTGCCGCCTATTTAAGTGAGGGCCACCCAAAATTTCCCTCTGTCTGCACATGCCCTTTGTTATCCCTGTAGGTGGTGCCCCTTCCGTACCGGCCCTTACCTTCCTTTCCTTCTGTGTTGTGTGTTAGAAGACCAACATAAATAGAAACCAATGTGGAAAAGGAAAAAAAGTTCAATGAAAAAAGCTCCTTTAAGAGTTGAAAAATTGAATTGCCAATGAACAGCTGCAGGGTGCTGCACACCGTATACGCTCCACAGAATGTGCGCTACATACGGGGAGGTGTGGCTCTGTGGAAAACACTTTTGTTTAATCAGACAGTATGGGCTGGCTGTAAAAAGAAGTCTTTTGTTGGGTTGCTGTATGTTTTGAAGCGTTAAGTGTGCAACAACTACTACACAAATTCTTCCTGTACTTCCAAGAAGGGCAGCAAGGCATTTTGGATAGGTTGTCCAAAAATCAGAATGGTAGGAATAGTGAGATGAACGCTAATAGTGGGAAAAACTCTTTGTGCTGTGAAACGTCATAATCCCAATTTCAGAAGTATGACATTGTCACATGTCATAAAAAGGCACAAATAGACTTCTTCACAATGTACCACGATTTCTCCATTTCCGGACCAAATGAAAAATAACGCAGCCACATCTGTGTCTGCGTAATGCGATCAAAAAATTATGCAGGAGATCAGAAACATACGCATGACCTGGGCAAGTGCCTCCTTCATCGCACGGTACTGAAACTCCGGTAACATGTTGCAAACTTTTCCCTCCACAATGAAGAACAATAATGTCAGCATGGTCGTGCATCACCAAAGTCTCACAAAGACAAACCAAATCATTAACTAAATTGCAGGTACTCGGTACCTGTACAAATTCACATGATAGAATCCAAAATGAGCAGCCAATGCACAGTGTTTTCCATTCACTTTCAATCAATGTATTCAGAACTCCCCCAGAAACTGTACGCTATGGCTCGTGAAACACAAAGCCATAACCACACCTTCTGCATTTCTGTTGACAAATACACTGTGTACCACTGTCTATACGTACAAACCAAACCCAGAAACCTTAATGAGCAATCCCGTAGCCTCCACAGGGCCATTTCTATGGCCACCAACAGCAAAAGGCCCGGATGTGACATGACATGTGCAACCCTGCAACTATGGTGATGTCAGCGGACTTATTGTGCTGTGCGCGGGAGTGGGGGAATACATTTCAACCAGGGTAGGGGATTTCATTTGTAGTGGTTTCTTTTTAAAGCTGCTTCCATAGAAACACTTTTTTCCGGTTTGTATACATTTTTTTGTTTTTTTGTAGTTCGCCTCAGATTCTTGCAATAGCGTCTTCAGTGCAGCCTGTAGATTATAAAACAAAATATCATTGCCACTGGTCATCAAAGAAATGCCATTTGCAATGAAAAGGTGCACATATCGAGAAGCCAATGTTGTCATTCTCACAGGAGAACTACCCAGCAGCACTCAAGAAGTCACACAGGCTTCTGTTGATAAGACCCCTTCTGACCTCTGGCTGGTAACAACATTCATTGGAATAGTTCCATACTATTACTATTCTTGGTGGTATGCATGAGAAAAGCACCTTTGCAGTGGGAAAAATGCACTTCACTGCTTTCATTAACTTCTTCCGTTGACGGTACACACATGAACAAGCCATGGAACCCAAATGCAAGGTTCCATAGTGCACGACCACGACATGTACAGTAGCAAAAGTAGCCTTGCGTCGACATTCTGCAAGCACAACGCCGAAACTGCAGACATCGATTCCGCTCCACAAAGCCTCCATTCCCTCCAAATCAAAATTTCCATAAAAGCCTCTTTCGATGGCATACTGGAACAGATCTAGCACAAAGGCATCACCAATGATGACAACTGTGTGTCTATCCATCTCTGCCAGCCACACTACACAGAGTAATAAAAACATATATGGCCGCCCTTTCCTGTAACGCACACCCTGAGCACCTGATTGGACAATCCCCATAGTCCCATTTCCATTGGACAGTATGCTGAGAAGAGCTGAATGTAGCACGTGCGCTTCCCCAAGTTCCTTGAGGACCACGCCCCAGTAAAGCAGGAGCAGTCCTTCATCCGTTTCCAGTATTTTTTGTCCATCACTATCTCATTGGGTACTGTTAAATAGTCACACACACATCCACCAATGGCATCCAAGACGTTAGCATCTATCACTGTCACTTCTGTACAACACTTCATATGTACTGTTACACACCCAGCCTCCAAGTGTCATGTCATTCGGAAAGCACGTCCAGTAGAAAGTTCAGTTTAAGAATGCAAGATTTGTCCATCAGCATTCATTCACATGAACACCCATCAGCACAAAGTGGAGGTATGAATACTTTTTCTGCAGTATGTGTACAGCTCTGTTATAAGTGCCTGTGCGCACGGTATCTGCCACTGAGCGTCCATTGCGTTCTTAAAAAGCTTCCTGTTTTTTTTTTCCATGCACTACCATCAAGTGACACTTCAATTGTATATGCTTGCAACGTTTCCATGTACCCATATCACCCATTGTTATATCGAAACAGGAACTCTCTTCTTTTCTTTCGACAATACTACGCATTTTTTTCCCCACTAACCCATCGCCTATAAATTGTAAAATTGTGGCACCAAAACCAGCACTGAATGTATGTTACCAACCTAAAGCAAGGTCTGAAAAGCTCACTGTCTCCACAGCTATGATTCTCTCTAGGCTGCACTATTGCAACAGCCTTGTTCTAAATCTGCCTGCTTCTACTCTCCCGCCCTCTTCAACTCATCCAGAAGAGGACTGCAAGCCTTGTCTTTGGCCTTAAGCCCAGGTATCATATCTCTCTGGGATTGAAATGTCTGCACTGACTCCCAGTAGCTGCGAGGAATAAGGTCAAAACCCTCTGCATTATGCACAAGGCCTTCTGGGCCCTCTGGCCGCAATAGCTGCAACTCTCACTTCTAAATATCTCTGTGCTCCAGCTCTTCCGTCATCATCCTCCAACTCCCTCAGGGTCACTTGCTTCTGCAAGCAACCAGTTGGTGGTAGATCTCTTTATTTGGCTTGTGTCTCCCTCTGCGACAGCCTCCCTGCCTCCCTGAAACTTTAGGAGAACCATTGCAGGTTGCGGAAGCACCTCAAAACCTTTCTCTTTGCCTCTGCTTTTTCTCCTCCTCTGCCCTGCTGACTTCCTGGCTGAAACTGATTCTGCACTGATGACCCAGCCACCCTTTGATACGGGGCCCAGGCCACATCCCCCTGCCAGTCGCACCCCTGCACTGGCTTTCTGCCAAACCACGCACTTGGGGACTGTTTTCTGTATCCCTAACAGTTCCGCCACCTGATGTCTTCACTTGTCCTTGCACTTGCCGCCATCGGGCCGTATTTTTACTTATTGTCATTTTTTCTTCATCCCATGTATTGCACTTTCTCCTCCCCTTCCCCATGCACTTAGGCAATCTGAGTGACACCTGGTCTAGTAGGTTTGTTGTCTCTGTCTCCCCTCCTTCCCCCCTCCCTTGCCTCATCACCCCTTCAAAAACTTGTGTGTATGCACACTATAAATGGCACATCAAACAATATCACATCATATCATATCATACACACATTACATTCTTTACATCATGATGCCTGCCACTTACCTTGTACACTTTACATCATTTTCGTCCACAGCACCCCACTTACAACAAACATATTAAAAATGATCGCACAAAAGCAACACTAAGTGTATGTTAGCAACTTCAAACAAGTACATACAATGCATGCATACGAACAGGATGCATACTCCTTATGTTGCACACTTCCACCATAGCCTTCTGCATTTCTCTGTACAAAGAGACCTTCTGCCACAGTTTTTCCATGCACACCACAACCAGAAAACTTATTGAGGGATCCCTTAGCCTAAAGGCTAAGTCCCATTTCCATGGCTACCATCCTGAAACGGTCCAGATGTGGCATGTGTAATCCTGAAGCTACTGCGGAATCCACAGAGTTAGTGTGCTACGAAGGGTGGGGGGTGAAGTGTGAAACTGGTTAGGGGATTTGGTCTTTAGTGCTCCCTCAGAAAAGATGTTTTTTGTGTGTCTTTTTGTGTGCTTACAAAGAACCTTTTTAGTTTTTGCTCTTTATCTGAGTTTCTCTTTTGTTTGCCTCCTTACATTGTTACAGAATTGTCTTCAATACTTGTTGCACAGTGTAAAATAAAACAGCATTGCCAATGTTGGTCAAAAAAATGTCATTTGTATGGAACCAGTGCACATTTTGCTCATTAATGAAGTCACAGCCGATGGAGAACATCCCAGCAGTGGACATACATTGACACATGCTTCTGTTAATGAAACACCTAACGACCTCTGGCTGGGGACAAATTACACAGTCATGGTCCCATGCTCCTCTTGGTGGTATGCTTGATTAAACCACCCTGGCAGTGGGAAAAATCTGCATCACTTCTTCCATCAACTTCTTTAGGTGACGGAGCAAACGTCCACATGACATGTACCCCAAATGAAGCGTTCATAATGCAGCATGACAACATCAACAGTACTGACAGAGGCCACACATCTGCAAAGGTTACCCATACCGCTGAAACTGCCCTCGTAGACATTGCCCCAGAAACCCTCCACTCCTTCCAATGTAAAATTAGCAGGCATGCCTCTTTGTGCGGCATACCTGTACAGATTGTGCGCAAAGGTATCACCCACTATTAGCACTCTGCATCTCTCCATCTCTGCCTGCCACCCTCACTACACAGACTAATGGGGAAAATAGTAGCAGCCCTTCCTGTGAGGCACACCGCGACACCTGATTGGCTAATTCCCACAGTTCTGTTTCCATGGCCACCATGCTTAAAAGGGCAGGATGTGGCACGTGCGCTTTCCCAGCTACAGCGAGGGCCATGACCCAGTAAAGCAGGGACAGTCTTTCTTCCCTTTCCACTCCAGCCATGCATCCAAGGCGCTAGGCCCTCACCACATACAACACACCATAGTACACCCTGTGTTTAAATGCTCATGTCTTGTGCAATGCACTCCCCTTCTGCGATTGAGCCTGCCAGCTTTCACCCTGGCCACATATTTGCATGCATGGCTGCATTATGTTGCGTTTGGTGTGCTGAACGGTATCTAGGTGGCTGTGCACTTTGTCCCTATTCGACATGTGTGATGCTGAGCACTTCCTTTCATGATGCAATATCTTAAAGCACATCCTTAAACGAGTGTCTTATAAGGGCCTAACCATAGCAAATGCAAATGGTCACATGTGGCTCCCTAATGTGCAACAGAAGCAATGATCTACACCATATGCTAATGTAAGCATAGCAGCTCACTTCTGCTGTTCTACCAAGTCTACAATGTCCTCCACAACCATTATGTACAAATCCCCAACTTCAAATACATGCAGAGTTACAACTGCATACCTGCATTATGTTGTGGTGGCTGGGGTGAAGGCCTAGGCTCTTGGGTGCATAGCCTACGTCCTACGGCCTTTGGGCATGCATCCAACCATCTAGGCCTTGCCCACACCTACCACAACATAACAGAGCCATGTAAGCGAACATGTAGCCAGATTCCAGAATTCACAAAGGCAACATAGGCACTGGCACTTCTACCCAACCACCGCCCCATAATACAGGGATGCATGCAGACTTGTTCCAGTTATCATAATCTACAAACATAGCACACTGTTTGGCACCCCTACTCACTGCCATTCACATAGCATTGTATTACTGCCAACCAAACCACACAATCTTCACAATATTGTTCCTGCTCCCAACACTCTAGTGACTGCATACAAGCAATACCGCAGAGTGCCGTACAACACTAACTAATCTGTGCAATGCAGACTACCCAAGCACATATAAAATCCACTTCAACCATACCCTCTGCTATACGGACAGTATTCCAACACTGAACCCAGTGGTCATGCTGCAGGAATGCTCACTGCAGCATCTCCAGCCATGCACTGACAACTGTAAGATGTTCTAACAATCACCACACCCATGGAGTCAACAATTTATGCAATGCAGCCAAACACACACACAAACCAACAATGTCAAACCTACTTGCAACCAGTGGACATATTTGTCAGTGCAAGGGCTCCATAAAGGGCAAACCCTAGCAAACAGAAATGGTCACATGGGACTCCCTAATGTGCAACACGTGTAATGCCCTACGCCGAATGCCAATGTATGCATAGCAGCTCACTTCTGCTGTTCTAAAAAGTCTACAATATCCTCCACAACCATTGTGTGAAGGTCCCCACCTTCGAAGCCATGCAGAGTTACAACTGCATGGCTGCATTATGTTGTGTTGGCTGTGGTGAAGACCTAGGTTCTTGGGTGCATGGCCTATGGCCTACGGCATTCGACCATGCACCCAACAGGCTAGGCCTTGCCCACACCCACTACAACATAACAGAGCCATGCAGGCGAACATGTAGCCATGTGCCAGAATTTCCAAAGGCAACATAGGCACCGCCACTTCAACCCAACCGCTGCACCATACCACAGCGATGCATACAAACATATTCCAGTTACCATAATCCACAAACATACCACTGGGTTTGGCACTGCTACCCACTTCCATTCACAAAGCATTGTATTCCTGGCAACCAAACCACAAAATCTTCACAACATTGGTCCTGCATAGAACTAATACAGCATAGTGCAGTACAACACTTACTAATCTGTGCAATGCAGACTACCCAAGCACATATAAGAACCAGTTCAACCGTAAACTCTTCTGTATGGACATTATTCCAACACAGCACCCAGTGGACACACTGCAGGACTGCTCACTGCAGCATTTCCACCCATACACCAACACCTTTAGAATGTTCTAACAGTCACCACACCCATGGAACCAATAATGTATGCAATGCAGGCAAACCACACACACAAAGCAACATTGTGAAACCTACTTGCAACCAGTGGACATACCTTTTCAACTAGTGGACATACTTTTCTGTCCAAGGGCTCCAGCCATGCATTGAAGGGGCAACAAACTTACCATGCACAACACACCATAGTACACGCTATGTTTAAAAGTTCATGTCATATGGAAAGCCCTCCCCTTCTGCAATACAGCCTTCCACCACTCTTCACAGAAAGAGATGGCCTCTGGAGCTGTCATGCCATAACGAAGCCTGCCTGCAATCACCACACAAGGTTGTTGCTTGTTGAGGTAACGACAAATTCAAATAATAGGCACGGATACCGCTGGCACACCACTGTCGTCTTCTAATGAGATATATCAGATTAACCACTTCTCACTCTCCCACCCTTTCCATTCCTTCTTCCCACCACCAGATGCCGTAAAGTATGTTTTCCAGACACTTTCGCCACCGCATTGTCCTCGATACAACATGCTGGCATTATCAAAAACGTAAGCCGCACATCACGTCACTGCACACTGCAGTGCAATCAAACCTTTGACCCCACAGTGAACAGGGAAATGGGACGCCAGAGTGGAGCCAGATATGACTAGTTTTAGTGGGCACACTGTTATGTACAATGCCTTAGGGGCTTGGCACACACACCACAACACTATCCTCTGATACACCATAGCAGTGTTTTCCAAAAATGTTGACACACAGCACGTTTCCCTCCAGCCAACCACCAGCCGCATCCAATGTTTGCTGACATCACGGCATACTGCAAGCCAATGAGACTTTTGTCCACAGCGCGAACAGGGAAATGGGTCCGCGAAGCCAGATATCACTAATTTTTTGAGACGTACATTTCAGTTCTTTGCAACAAAAGTACTGGTCGGATTTCCACCAAACACACAAAAGCACGCTTTCTGAACCAAGCTCCCGCTCCTGCCACAAATTTGGTAACCATCCGTCCAACCGTTTGGCCTGTAGCCGTGCGCACAGTTTTTCCCCATTCAGCCTACGGAAAAAATAAATATTATGGGATACCCCCCTTCCACGAAACCTCACCCAACTTTCCAAAGTATTTCAGCAGGCCCCATATACTTTTTCTGCAAAGTTTGGTGAAAATTCCTCCAGGGAGAGCGAAGTTATAAGCCACCAAAAAAGTGGTCTTCTTATGGGTTTAGCAACTTAACCATAACTACACGGCCGCTACCGCCGGTCGTGTAATGTATATATATTTACATTTAAATAATAAGACTTTGTTTTTGGAAACATTTATTTAAAGAATGGCAAATATATACACTCTATGTGGTAACACACAATACTTAAATTCAGAAATAAATGTACTAACTGCAGATAGTTTTAAATAGGCATCTGAATTCTTAAGTGAGGTGCATCAGCATAGAATTGTGAAGAAAGTCAGGTTAGTTATGAACAGTGTCAGAATGCTTTCTTTAGGCTAGATATACAATTCTGTGTGATGATCCCTCCACCTGGGCAACCTGCAATGGAAAAGTTAGGGAGTAACATAACTTGTTTTTTATAGCCCAGTCCAATAATGTTCAATAACTTTCTAAAAAAAACTTTTTAAAAGGTTCTACACCCAAAAGTACCTGAGAGACCACAGGAGAATAGAATCCAAGACACAACTGAGACCCCTGGACCACTCCTGATGCTAGAAGATGCTCTTCCTCATCACAATACCGTTGGTACCTTGGCAGGTGAAGTGGCAGAGTTCTTGGTTTTACTCATCGATTCCCTTCCGAGGATAGACCCGCTTGGAAGAAGGGGCCACTAGGATACTGAGTCCATGAGAAAAATGTAACCAAAATCATTCTGAAGGGCAGCAGTTTTGCTCATTGCAGTGCTCTCCTTTGGTCAACAATTTCTCTGACTGTAGAAATCCTGTGAAGATGAATCTTTATGTTGGCTCCTTAAAGGCTTGGCAGATGAAAGTAATAGCCCTGGAACCCTTGTATGGCTTTGGTCGTAGACGGGCGCATAGGTAACATTTGGTGTTAGGTTTCGGATTTATATGGTTGTGCGACTTTCTGTTTTTCAGTGCTGCAGCCACAGTACGGACCTCTGGATGGCTTCTGATGACCTTGACTCAACCAATGGAGTAGACCTCAGACCCTACTACCAAGACTGGATGCTCAGGACATCTTCATTAGCTTCTGGTGGCAGGAAGCCCACTGGACACATCTGTTCCGCATTCACTCAGAACGGCAGGCAGCCAATCAGGCTCACAGGCATTCAGGCCATTCATTCCACCCAGAAACCCATAACAAAGAATGTGGATTGGGTTAGGAACCCAGCCTTTCAGCAGACTACACTGCATGAATGTCAGTTTCAACATTAATGTCAGTTTCAGTCAGGGCTGTCTCATTCATTGTGTCACACACACAGAAACCAGACACCCATAACACAGAAAGTTAGTTAACTTTAGACTTCATTCATACAGGTCCCACCCCTAGGGTGTACCCACAGCACACTGTACCTGGGATGGCCCAGTCAGTCTGACAGGAGGCAGCCCCAGAGCCATATATGGTATTTACACCCAACAGACAGTCGTGGGGAAAGGGACCATAGACATATATGATGTCTCCACTGAACAGCCACTCAGGAGGAAGCGAACAGAGACAGGGCATCCCCGGTCTTTGGGAAACAATGGAAAAGGCAATAGAAACCGAGAGGCCATAGTGGGTATCTTGCCTTTATGTAGGAATCCATTGATTCCTATGGCAGGGCCTGATTATCCCAAAATTGGAGGACACTCAGCGACAGTACCATGTCAGCATGTAGCTGCCACCGAGCCATACCCTGCTTTGTGGCACAGAAGTTTTTATGGGAGGGCAAAAGGGCCCCCCACCAGGGCCCCCACCATGGATGGGGGCCCCACAAGGCTGCCTGATCTAAAGAAGTAAGATTTCATTGTCCACCAGACTTAAATAGCACACGTCAGGATATGTTATGGCATGCTGCTGAGGCTCCAAATGTATTGCTTTTCTGTTTTGACAAGTACATTCTGCCTTGATCAATTCATTATGTAATGCGTTCTGTGTTCACTCTGGTATACATAGGCAATTATGCTGATCATGTGCAATAGCCAAAGTTGAAATGCATATTTATATATTGAGTGCCTCAATGGTTCAGAAGGTAGCTCAGCGTGTTAAACACTCATTGCAGAGCTATGTGTTCATATGCAAGATTAGAATAGCACATTCCAGCAAGGCTACCTGAGCCTTTCCTATATTTGAAGTTATGAACCTGCCTGCATATGTACCTGGTTTTGCAACACAACAGGTGCTATTATCAGCAATATACCTGCACCAGATAAGAGTTGCTATAAAATCTAACATGTCATCTGTATGATGAAAGTCTCGAAATTGGTATTATCAGATGGGGTGTTATAAAACCTAGGCAATCACCTCCAATGATGAGCATAAATGTTTCGACCACGTGGTGAATAAGTATCCTGATTGAAGACTGTGGTACCAAAGCGTTCCTGCTTGTAACCTGGGTTTGCCAGCAGACTATACAGTGATCCTGGTCAAATCATGCAATATCTCTTACATTACTGTGCTGTCTTCTATGATCTTTGCCTTCTCGCTTGCAGGTGGCATCGCTTAGCCCATTAACAGTGGTTGAAGTGTATGAAAAGAAATAGTGGAACTATGTTCCCTGCTGGCTTGCCCCCAAACCCCACAAACCCCATTGCCATGCTCCGTCCCACGCACAATATAACCCCCCAAACAAATGCGCCTGCTGTTTAAGGGAACGTTCAGTGCACTGCAGAGCAAGCTTCAACTACTTCCTACACTTCCATTCCGGAATGGTTTCTTTTTAAAATAAAAGTATAGGAACAGTAAATCTTAATTTAAAAGAAAGTAGTGGTACAGCGCTGCCAACTGCTCCTGCTCACTTCGACCACTGGCCATTAGTTGATCGTTTTTCTTATGTGGGCCATTTGAGTGGAAGAGGTTGTAGAAGAAAGCGGACCAGATGTTGCAGGCCTCAGGCAAGCATATTTTAAGGTCTGATCATTTGACACAAAAAACGGTTTGCTTTTTTGTAAAAGTCAAATGTTTTTCTGCACATTTATAAATTACAATTTCACAAATCAGTGTTTTGGAAGTATTTGATGCTTTATAATACAAAAGACAACCCCAGATTAAATCTGTTAAATCACATCAATTGGTATGCTGGTACTTATGAACTTCCCTTGGTGATGGAGAGAATGAAGCTAGAATCATTCCCACTTTGCGTAACACCCTTCTATAATATTTAGTTTTTTAAAATGGTCGTGTTTGGTAATGTTTTTGTGTACTTCCCAAGTCAGTTTTATAAAATTAGATTATTTTAGTTCATAGTAAGAACCGGAAAAGAAAGTGTTCAAATGCAAATATTGCAGAGTTGGCGCACATCACAGCTTCACCCCTTAACCAATGTGTGATCCTGGCATCTCATTTAATCTGTGTTGCCTAACCTCTCAAAATTACCAGTCCCTAAACCTTTCAAAATTGTGAGCCCTGCCGAGTGACTTCCTTTTCAGGACATGATCTTCAAAAAAGCTGCACTCATGGTTTCACTGGCTACAGTGTTGCTTAGACTATCATAGTGAGCATTGATAAATTGCACACTACAGGCACATGTTCCTTTGATCTCTAATGACAACACTATTTGAAAACAATGGCCCTCATTACAAGTTAGCTGGTCTGGATTTAACGGTGCTGGTAAAACCATACCAGCACTGTTTTCCGGACCGGCTAACTACGAGTTCTTTGGCCGTGTGGTGTTACACCCACCAGGTCTGACCTGGTGGGTGTTACGCCACCGGCCGTAGACGGATGCACAAACACCGGCACCATTACTGCCTGGTGCCGGTGTTTCCGTGGCCCCCATTCACGTGGAGTCCTATCGGACTCCACGGGAATGCGGAGTAATGGAATTACCATTGCCGGAATTACCAGACCACCTGGGCTGTAATGCCCCGATAATTCTGGCAAATCCGGTGCCGGTAAATCCCCATGGGTTCGGCGGCAGCATGCCGGTTTTACCGGCATGGCTACCACTGGACTCGTAATGAGGGCCAATGTCTCACTTCTAATCTCAGTCTGTCTGGATACAGACAGCATCCTGGTAGCTTCTAATCTGCATCCACTATGCATGGTATGGTATGTCTAGCTTTCTCCTTCCCTCCAATTGGTCATCTTCTATCAATGCTTGAGCACTTTTGCATTCTGTAAGACAGATAATGTGAGTGCTCTACTCTATGTTACATGTACCTTTTACATATGGTCTTGCATTAATACTACAGGATGCATACCTTCCTGGATGTTATTGATAAAATGTCTTCTGTATCTATAATAGAAGAGAAGTAACCTCTTTGTAGACTGCTAATGTTGGCCTTCAAATGCTACTTGTTTATCATTTTGAAGAGAGCAAGAATGAAGAGGGAAAGGGGACTTAAAGCAAGTAAACATGCTTATTTTGAATCACTTCAGTTCATTGGTTTGGCAGAGGGGGGCCCCAAAGATGTCCATGCCTAGGGCCCCAAAAGTGCTTAAGATGGCCCTGCTCTGTGGGCCAAACACAGGTGCCCAAAAACACACATAAGGGGTAAAAGGGTGTACCTCCACCAGCGGGTGCCATAAGGGTATCCCATGGGTGTTGTTCACAAAAAGATAAAATTAAGAGCTGTACTGCCAGAGGTCCAGGCTGAACATCAGTGGCAGAAAACCACACACAGAGAAGTGGTAGGACACAGAGTAGGAGTCCCTGTTCATCCATAAGCATTTCCAGCATCACAATATGCAAGGTAGGTCTTATGTGTGGACGTTGGTAAGTTAAATTATTCACTCAATGATTGGCAAGTCAAAAAATGACATCATTTTTTAAAACACAGAGCACTGCCTGAAAGTGAGACTGGTTAGCAGTTCTGACTGTTCATGGTTGAATTAATTTAATTGAGTGCATTACATTTAAAGAATCTGCTACACGCTCATAAGAGTGATACAAGAGGATATGGCTCCATGCTTTAATCAGTTCATAGTTCCTGAATGGTAAATTCATGATCCATGACTTTTACCAAGTCCAACTGTAAAGCACAGAGACATCGAAATATGAACTAGTAATGAGTAAGCATGTTTTATGTGCTCTGCTAGATTGACAGAAAACATGACTCATCATCATCATTATTATTATTATTTTTATTTATTATTTATCTATTATTTATGTATTTAATTGCATATAGTTTATATCAAACCTTTGCAGTAACATTTGAGCAGTTTTAATTACAATACGAACACATCCAATCAATGATCTAAGTTTAAAAACTTTTCCAAAAAGTTTACAATTACAATATTAAATTTAATTTAATTACTAATTAAAATTCTTGACAAGAACTGCTCTGTTTTTATAAAAAAATCATCATAAACAAACCTACCAAAGAATTCATAACGTAGTTCATAAAGAACTTCACAAACCATCACAAGATGGAAATGTGTTTCTACTTAATTATCACAAATCCTATATGTACAGTCATTTCTTAAAAATGTTTCCCTAGCACCCATCACCTCTGTAGTAGGGGTAAGTTTAGTATAAAATGCGACATGTCTACATTTTCTAGATGGGAGCTCTTGTATGTAAAAAAGTAGAGCGTTATAGGGATTAATGTCATATTTAAAATGATAAAAAAGATGGTGATCCACATCTAAGGCCCAATTTTTAATCCAATCATATTCAAAAATGGCTTTTTTTACTGTTTGGATAGGTAAGGAGATCCTCCACCATAATGCCATATACACCTTATGATCCGGTAGTAAAAAGATACCACTCTGTCAAAACCCAGCAAGACTTTTGATTTGAGTCTTAAGGCAGAGAATGCTGAATTGTCTGGAGGCAATAAAAGAGATCTCAAGAGCTGGTATCTTTTCTACACAAGCATCAATAAAGTTGAAACCTACCTTGTGTCTTAACACTGCTATTGGGGTCCCTTGTGGTAGGATTAAAGCCCTTTGCATAAAAGTGCTTCAAACCTTTCCCAAGCATTGGTCAACAGGCCAATTTCAGCACCATAAAGTAAATGAGGCAGTCTTTTGATGGTAAAATGTGACCTATCATACACAGCTATCTCTGAAGCGTTCATCCTAGTTTTCTTTTTCATGATGTCCAGATCATGTTGCTTCCTTCTGTTTGCGGTAATCACAACCGCCAAGTATTTAACATTTTGGACCACCTCCAAACAAGCTTTATCCAGAAAACAATTAAAATGTGTCTTCCTTATTTTATTATAATGTATCATTAAAATGTTTGACTTGTGTACATTTAGATTCAGGTCCAATGATACAAACTAGGCATTTATTGCCATCAGTGCTGTTTGTACACCTACGGAAGTTAGAAAGAACAGAACAATATCGTCTGCGTAGGCCGAGTGGTGTATTTGTAGGTTGCCCAGTTTTGGTGGATTATTTAAAATGTTCCCAACATTATCACCAATGTCGTTAATATATAAATTAAATAAAAATGTACAGACTTGGCATAAACCATATTAGGTTTGAATCCACCCAGATGAGTTGCCACTCTGGTCTTGGCGTACCTTCACTTCAGTGTTTGAATGAAATGCGATCAGCATACTAATCATACTGCTAGGACAGCCTAACTTATGTAATTCTGCCCAAAGTATAGCCCTGTTTACATGATAAAAGGCCTGTGACATATAGAAAAAGCACAGTAAAAGACTCTTTTTTTGCGTTTGGCTTGGGTCTGCAAAAGTTGAATAATAAAGCCAGTGTGGGCTGTACTCATCACTGGTCTAAAGCCTGATTGAAATGTATCTATGCACCCTACCTCAGATGACCACTGCTGCAATTTCCTTAAATGTAATGCCCCAGAAATGTTACTTGAGGTATTAGGTAACGATAATGGGCATTCGTTTTTAGGGAGTTGCCTATCACCATATTTAAAGATACCAGCAATCAAGGCTTTTTTCTACGATATCGTCAGCAAGCTTTCCGTCAAGATATTTTGAAACAGCCCCCACAAAATGGCTGCCCATGTGTTAACATTTGATTTTAGTGTTGCATTTGCTAGGTCATCTGGACCTCAGGTGTTTGAGCTTTTACTTTGTTTTATAAGCATCTGGACCATGTCTAAATCAATAGTCACATAGTCAGACCAACACAGGACTATGTTCAGCCCCTTTTTCATAGGCTCAGTCCCACTATATAATTTGGAGGAATAGGACTCCCAGATCTCTGCTTGTAAGGGTTGCAGTTGGAGCGATCTCTGAAGTGCAGGTTCCCAAACCAACTGCCAGAAGGCATGAGTGTCTTTTCAGATAACCGTGCCAAGCATAACATCAGATTCCACTGTACGAAGGCAGTGGTGATCATTTTTAACCCAATTTTTATAACTTTGTTTTAGAGCCTTAACCTCCAAATTATAGGTGCTACTATCCCTATTTAAATGTCTCAAGGCTCTTTGCAAGGCATGTTTCCTAGCTGCACACTTGTTGTCGTATTTTTGCTTAAAAACCTGCTTCCCCTGGAGGGATTGGAGGCCCCCACTTTTGGTACAAACACATTTTGTGATATGTTTTGGACTGTTCTATCATAAACAGTTGATTTTAAAACATATCCGTTTCTGTGCCATTTCAAGAATACTTTCATTAAAAAACACATCTATCCCAGGTTTCAACATCATTGAACGATCTCTGAGATTAACATCTGCATTGATGTTGACTGTTAACTTCTCAGTTTCAACAATGTCCATCTTAAAAAACAATGCTAACAGACAATTGGCGATTTGGTTCACATTTGTTAACTCGAACTTAGAACATCTCTGGTTAATATCACCAGAGACAGAAATATAGTTTAGGGTAGACTTTGTCAAACCATTTTTCCATGTAAAATGAGGGGCCTTAACGCCCGTTATGTTACCATTTAACAAACTTAATTTCCAGCTTTTCAGCTCTGTTCTAATAAGAGACCCTCTTTCCTTTGCCACTGAAGATACATTAGATCTTACTTTAGACCGATAATAGTAGGGGTCTAGACACTAGGCATTAAGGTCCCCCACAATAACCATGGCAGCATCAGCCTCCTCCAACATATCTGACATAAAATCAGATAACACATCTAAAAGGGATGTAATATCCCCCACTTTGGGGTTGAAATAAATATTAAAGATGTAGCATAATACTATCCAAGTGACTTGACCATGGGTATGGATAAGCCTTACCAATTGAATATCTCTTCTATTTGTTTTGGCTTTATTCATTGCTAAATCTATACCATTTTTAAGTACACACATAAGGCCCCCGATGGGCGTCCCCAGGCTCCCTGTGTGGCATCTACAGACAAAATGATAAAACCATCCACCAAAGGGACTGTCGTTAGCCAGGTCTTCAGTAGACACAAACGGGAATATAACCTTATAGTCTTGTATTCTTTTCTCAAGAAGGTATGACCCCTACAATTACATGAGGCCAAAGAGAAGAAGATATTTCAATCAAACCTAGAACTGCCAGAGCTGCCCCCATGTAGGGCAGTTAATTTAAAGTTCCAATCATACAAGGGATGCACTTCCACCACATTTTGATCAGTTAATTTACAAACTCAATTGACATTTGAGCCTATTTTTATATGTCATGGATAAAGCTGCACCACTTCCAGTGGTTGCAAATGAGTAGACACATTTAGGCTACAATGATATTGAGTAATATGCTGGTTTTCAATTAAATTTTGTAGTACGTCATACCCCAGTGAAATGAGAGAAAACTCTGAAAGGACCAGATTTCTAATCATTCGTGAGTAGAAACTCAACTTAACTAGATCACATTTTCTTTTAGCAACAAATGTCACCTTTAAGATATAAAACGGAGATCAGGAATTTCTGAGAAGACTGCCATAATATGAGAATGATTTAGGGGTGGACAGTCTCTATCCATAAATGTCTTTTTCAGATATACAACATGATCAAACGAAAAGGTAGCAGAACTCCCCAAAACCTGTCTCACCCTTCTTAATATTGAACTGTTTTCCCTGAGTTAAATCACAAACTTGAGCCTTGGCATTTTCCTGCAAGTTAAGCACCCTGGTTGTATTGAGCAAAGAGTACGAGCACTGGGACCTGTTCTTTTACAACTTAAGAAATTGTTAATTTAATAAAAAGCCTCTTTTCCTCCAAAGTCACAAAAAGTGCAGACATAGAAGATTGTGTTTTTGGCATGTCTGCCTCTGATTCAGGTACTAGAAGTAATTCAGATAGATTCTTTCATTTCTCCTCTAGTATGGTAAAAACAGGAGTCAAGTTGAAGTGCTTTTCTAAAGTACACATCCTTGATTCAGGCAGTGCCAGAAACACTGTTGTCTTCAAGTTTGAGTCGCAATGACTCAAAGTTCTTTGTACGGTCTGTGGTACTTCTACCAAGATTCAGCTTTCATTTGGTGGAACAGTAATCACCTTTGAGTTTTTCCTTTTCAAGACACCAGTGCCCCTGGCAAGAAAATCTGAGCCAGTGGTTTCAATTTCACCGGTGATAAAACCCAAAAAAATAGCTATTTGGAGAATGATGGACTTTGTTGGAATCAGTTTCTATTACATTTATCAAGGAAACCAAGGGAGAGAGATCCTCGTAGTTACACACAGTTATTTCAGCAGGTTCCCCAATACTCTCCATCTCTGAGAACACTGATGTGTACTCAGATTTAAGGGTACAGTGTGGTCTGGCACCGGTTTTAGATATTTTTCAATCAAATCTTTATCGTCTTTTGAGGCAGATTTTACAAGATGTTTGCATCTATTTTTGATTTTCCTGGATGATGACACCAGTTTAGCAACAGCCACCTGTATCAGATGTGTGAAGATTGAGAATCCTCAAATTGTAGGACTATAGGCTCTTCCTGAGTTGGGCTTAAGTTTATGCCCAGCCTCAAGTTACTCAATAATTGTTGGGATCCCTTGTTCTGTTTCAATACATTTTTCATGTTTTTATATTTGTTTTCAATGAAATATGTCACAACAGCTGTGTTTGTAGCTATGTCCCTTGTCTCGAGAGTAATAGCGGAATCTAGAGAGTAATAGCGGAGAACCACACTTCCATAAGCTTTGCCACCTTTCTCTGCAATTTCGGGTCCAAAAAATGACTTACTTGTGTTACCAAGTTAACAGTTTCAGGACCGTCCTTCTTGTGCGACTTTTGCCGCACCAAATCTTTTAGCAAAGCCGAAGCTGGGGAGGGCAAAAGTTGTGCCCCATTTGAGGGCTCGATTATAGCACATGGACTCTCGACATTATTTGTATGGTATAATGGAGGGGTATTTTGCACCATCAGCACTTGAGATGTCACAAGTGTGTTTGTAAGACCGGAGGCTCCCTTGTGGCATGTTATCTGAATTATGACGTTAATCCTGCAAAGATTCCTATATGTACACTTTGATTGATTGTACTTCGTCGTTCACGAAATTCATCTGCAATGTCCTCACAAGATTTGGCCAGGTGTACTAAGTTAAAAGTAAGTGCATGAAGAGCAGTTACTGGTGTATTTGCTAATTCGTGCAAAGATGTGCCCATCTATATTTAAGGGTGAGGATTGAAAGGAAAGGTCCAACGGCAAGCCAATTTCCACCTCAGGTTTCAAAGGCTCTGACAAAAACAAAGATGGCCATCATGAAGAACTTGAGTCCAAAAAAATACACACCCCCGATGAAAAGGCGATCTGATGATATTCCAGTGACCCCTCAACATTTGTGATTAGTGGGGGCCATCTAAAACATCAAAATCCAAGGAGACCCCCTTTAGTGGCACCATATTCAACATATAGGTGTCCATCAGGGAGAACATCACAGGTAAGTCACCTACAGGTTAGGTGGGTGAGCTAGGATCCATGGTAATGGTGTCAACAATTGAAAGACGATCAACAACTTTATCTGTCAATGTTTTTTTCAGCAAGGCCATTGATTTGTGTCCATAATCTAATCTTAACACTGCCTTTGCATTACTTCGTAGTGAGTAGTCATTCATTTAAATTAGGACTTCAGCAAAGTTCACAGGTAGTACTCACTAACCCAGGTGAGCTATACACAGGCTCACCGGCTCAATTTCAAGCAGCAACAATGTCCACTATCCAGTCTGTATGTAACAGATTTGTTGCTCTCAAGCCGAGCTTTGAATACCTGGTCTGCATAGAGACCAGAGGAAATAGCCTACCGACGTTCACAACACAACAGCTAGTCTGAAGCCGCCTCTGACAAACTCTCTCTGTAAACTCTCTACAACTTTGCAATGTCCCTGCAGCCATATAGGGGAACCTTCCACTCCATACCACAATAGAGAGGCTCACCCATACAGAGGGAAAGAGACTGCTTCAACAGCCAAGCCGAGGACCCACTGCTCAACACTATTGTATGGCCCCATGCTGGCTCAGTTGTGGGCTCAGTAATGGCTCAGTTATAGAAACTCCTTCTCCAGGTAGCGCTACGAGGTGCAGGTTGCACTTGCCACTGTGTGTACCGGAGCAGGAGTTTGATGAGATTTCCTGACTTGGTAAATACTCTCCCCCTCGGGTTTCCACATCAGCTCTTGCCTGTTTTCTCCTGCGGGACTCAATGCCGCTGCTGCCACTATCCTGGTGGCTCCACTGCTGTGGCCAGCTCTTCCAGCACAATGCGAGTTGCATAATGGTGCTCCAATCTCAGGTCCAGGCTCTGGTGCGACCTACACCACCAATATCAGTCACTGGAGCACAGAAGCAAGCATGTGAGCAAAAACACTGTGACTGTCTGACAAAATGCATTAGCGGAAAGGTGATAAAAACAAGCTAATCCTCACGTGTTAAGCCGCACTGCACTGCTAAAATGATCAAAATCTCACTAGCTCGCAGCCGCTGATGTCACACTGATCAAAAAACATAATTATTATTATGTGCAGACCTAGCATCGGGAATGAACAGAGCACTTTTCAAGTCATTGGGGAAAGTACACAGTGAGGAAAACAGATGCAAGTGATGGGGAGCTAACAAATGTGGACGTAAAATGCATTCAAATTGACAGCAAGCAACCTTCAAACAACTGGGAGAGAAAACAAAAGGAGAATATAAACAAGATTCAGGTTAGGTGGGGAGCCTGTGTGGAGACCTAAGTGTTATAAAGGAGTAATTCATTGAAGATAAGCAGCTTTAGCTCCTTCATGAAATATAGAAGCGAAGGGAAGAGTCACGTGATGAGGGGGAGGAGGTTCCAGATTCTGGTGCATAGACAGAGGACTGTCTTCTGGTACATTCCTTCCTGCATCGGTGGAGTTCAAGTCCGGACGTGTCCTTACTTCTGGAGGATCATCAGCTACTGAGATGCTGATGTTGTCAGTGAGGTAGCTTTGGGACTTGAGCCAACATTCTTCTAGATGTTGTAACAAGATTTGAAGGTGATATGTGCTTGCAGCTGGAGCCAGAGCACTTTGTGGTCAGTCGGGTGATGTGGTTGAATTTGCATAGCCATTGATGAGTCATGCTGCAGCATGTTGGACACATCTCCAGGTTGGTCAGTGTAAGGCCTTCCAGAAGGACTTTGCCACCATCCAGGTGGGAGAGGACCATGGCTTGTACAGCAGTTCTGAAGTTGTTTGCTGGGATCTAGGGTTTAATTTTCTCCTGGGGTAAAATTGTATACCAAGCTGATTGGGTCTTCTTTTCCATGTGCTCCTTGAAAGAGAGATGTCTGTCAATATAGAAACACAGGGGCATGGCACATGTGGTCATCTATGGTGCAAATCCCTTGAGGTGCATAGCAGTCAGGTCTGCATGTCAGGGTGTTCGTTATTATTGACCATCAGTAGGAAGTCAGTCTTGCAGATGTTGAAATTCAGGCAAAAACCGCTCAGCCAGGACTGGATCAATGTTAATCAGGTCTTATAAATGTGGATGTCTCCAAAGGATGATATCTTGAGGTGCAGCTGCATGTCGTCTGCATATTGTTGGATGTGGATTTTATGTGGCTCTAGGAGGGTTCTAAGTGTTCTGTGTAAAGATTTAAGATCAAAGTGGAGATGATGGATCCTTGCAGGACCCCACAGGTGATGGGTAAAGTTTGTGATCTGGAGGAATTCATTTGGACAAATTGGTGGTAGTTAGCAAGGTGGGATTTGAACCAGCTGGAAATGATCTTGCTGATACCTTTTGTGTAATGTAGAATGTCACTTGTGGTCTACTGTGTCAAAGGTGGCTCAGAGTTTCAGAAGAGCCAGTTGGCCGGGATGGCCATTGTTGAAGATGTTACGTGTGCTATCAATCGATTTGATGGTAGTCATTTCCGTGCTGAATTTAGATCTTTAGCCCGATTGGTATGACTAAAGAAGACTGTTGCCATAATAGTGCAAAGAGTACTGTTTGTACCCCTTTGTATAACTAAAAAGACAGAGAACCGCTCTCCTCTTAAAAAACTAGGATACCTCGAGAAAGGTACTCCACACAACTTTATTCTACCTCTTTCCTGTGGAAGTATCCCAAACACAACTGTTAAAAACTACCACCCTAGTAAGCCAAAATAACCCCTCTGGTAGTATGCCAGTTCTCGTGATGTATCCCTGTCTATTGTGAAAGGATATCAATTATTATGGTTGGTCGACCGGTCGGTGTGCCATTTTGCTTATGCCACCTTTTTCAGGACCTAGAATTGGAGATCGGCAGTCCATCATCTCCAAATTCCCTGGAGTGCTGCAGCTGCATTAATCACTGCCACTCGATATTGTATCATGGACCTGTAATTGGACCAAAAACCATAATCAGAATGGGGGACTTACTTATCACCCTTAATGACTATGTTAAATATATATTATTCAAAATATGTTGTCAAATATTCACATGTACGCATCAAAGCAGTTCAAGACAGTAATACTTCTGCAAGAACCAGACACATTTGCAACATTCATTTTGACCTCTCTACATTTTATTCAAGATGCATACTGCATCTACCCCTTAGGTGCTGTGATGGTCCACTTCTTCCCTCTTAAGGGTGTGTTGTGTCCACAGTTTCTTGTGTGTCTGTCAGGCTGAAATCAATCCTCTTATTAATTGCCTGTAACAAAAATTATGAAACACCTGATGAGTGCCTTGTCTCAGTATTTGGACTGGCATATGCCCATGTTGACAGCAACTTCCAGGGGAAGGTGACCAAGGGATTGGAGAGTTTTTTCCTGAGGGACAGATGCAGTTTAGTAATAAGGCTAGTGTTTTATATAAAGCTTTGGGTTTATCCACCCTTTAAATAAAACAGTACTAGGATTTTCTCTACTTGGGATACTGGTCATTTCCCAAGACTCTAAAGTAAACATAGTCTTTATTCAAATTCAAACCAATAGTGCACCCAGAACATTATTAACTCAGGTTATAGTTACAGGGAATTGCACCCTGCTGCTTCTTGGTAAATGTATTGTTCCCAGGGAAATAGCAGTCAGCTCGCTATTTCTGATCCAGCCGGAAGGATAGTGTTCAGCCCATCTTTTCCTGTCCTGATGCCCAATATCCAGAATGGCTATACCAACATAGGTGAGTGTACCACATAATCACACTTCTGTTTGCTTTTATCCTTGATGAAATGCCATGAAACACTAACAATGTATGGCTTTAGTGGAGCCACCAGTCTAGCCACACAATGACACTCATCATGTTTGATTTGCTTTTGATTTCCAGTAAAAAATGGCATGCAATGTTAGAAAGTAAATACATGCTGGCACTACTAAAGTAGACTAGTCTAGCTGTGTGATCACGTTTGCATTACCCTTGATGGCAAGTAAGTAATGCCATGCCGCCCTAAGAAGGTATATGTAGTCTGACTGTGACTAAATGACTTCTGCTCTGCAGGAATATAGGGATGAGTAGTTACTAAACTACATACTCATCTCTCACACTTCTACGAACCAACAGTGATCATTATCATAAAGGTAAAACCGAAACACACCCTGATGCACAGTAAAGTATCATTACCATGCATCAAGGCTAAAGCAAGGCAGAGCCCACAGCAAAATGAAGCGGCCCTGATCCCCCTTCAAATAAACAGATATGCATGCACACACACACACACACACACACACACACACACACACACACACACACACACACACACACACACACACACACACACACACACACACACACACACACACACACACACACACACACACACACACACACACACACACACACACACACACACACACACACACACACACACACACACACACACACTCAAATACACTTCCACCCGCACATTCATACATCATTCAAACAACTACTTGCATGCACGCATACATAAAAACACACAAAAACACAAGCATACATTACATTAAAAAAATACACCTAATCTGCTTTCACCATCAACATGTGTTGCTTCACCACAGATAGAAGAATGGCCCTCCCTCTATGTCCTCATAACTTAAACACACTGACTGACAGGGGAGCAGACCTCTGCTATAAGTCAGCATGTCTACTCGGTTGTGAAATAATGGGAGGTGGCTGCGGCCAGACTTCAGCCACCTTGCTGCCCCTCATTATTATGCTATGTTTGTTGCAGAGTTGAATGGGCTTTGCATACAAACAAAATTGCGTAGCAGGGGATAGGCCCCTGCTCAAATGAAGGCAGCACAACCCCCGTCAAATAAAACACACGGTGGGGCATGTTGCTTGGCACTCAGGGAAGGGGTGGTGCCCCCTCTCCCATACTTGCCAGCTCGAACTGCTAGAGACTCAGACATTGACCTCATTGCCACCTTACTCCAATGTATTAAAGAGATGTGTCGATTGACAGCAATTTCTGTCTGAAATTGACCAAAACTGATTTCATATTCTTTTCCCACCTAAGCCTTCCCAGTCTTTTCAAATGTTCTATTTCCAGAGGTACTGCCCATCATTTCCCTTGATACCAGAAATCTTGGGTTTCATTTAGACAGTGGTCTTCATACCTCGAGTCAACCTTATAGCACAAAAACACATTTCCACCAGAAGACCTCATCTCATTCACTTTGAAATGTCTGAAATGTCTCCACGTTGAGAAGAGAATCACTTTTAAACCCTCTTTATTATCCATAAAAGCCTTTCCAACAAAGGTCCTGGATATCTCACACCTGCCATCAAGAGAGATATTCTTAACAGGAGCTTGAGATCTGTCTCTTTGTATCTATAAAGCAAGCCACAATTCTTCAGAAGTCGTCAGGGTTGCTACTCTCATTCTCCCATTATCAGACCGCTCAACCTTTTCAAATGAAAAGGCTTGTGAAAAACTTTTGCAGGTGAAATCTCCACTAATACATATGAACTTCCAAGGGGATTGGCAGGGGAGGGAGCTGATTGTATGGTGGGTGTCACCCGCCAAAACTGGGTGAGTTGACAGGTAGGCATTATCATCAAACAGTGTAATCTTTTATTCGAACATTGGAACTGGAAAATCCCACAATAGATTATGCCACACACTCGAAACTTGGTTGCTGTCTACAGGTGCCCTTTAATGATTGCCCCTCCTGCTCCAGCGCTAGCCTTTCTATTATCTTAGTGTTTGTATGTCTTCCCATCCAGGAATGTGCTTTGCACTGTAATCCGGCATGAAATGTTATCCTTTCTTGCACCTCAATACAATTGCACAACAATGTTGGTTCACTTCAAATCTTCACCTTGAATAAAATGTTGATTGTGAAAAAGTAAAATAACAGGCATGCTCATTTAAGGACTTTTTGGAAGAGATCCTTAATTTATTGGTACAGTTGTGCAAAGAGTGCCTTGAACTGACTTGGGAGACAATACCCGCACCATGGAGCTAGTTGATCTCATGTTGTGTTTTGAACATTTTTGCCCGAGAGTACATACACTTTCCAATTAACAACAGCATGCTGACAGAATCAACATTGTTGTCTGTAGTCTCAGAAGCATATATTGCAAATAATAAGTTGTGCAGAATAATTTTAATGGAAGCAAGCACTCTTTTAATTCCAGGCACAGGGAATCTGCCAGAGATATGAGATGAGTGGGGCAGAAAGACTCAGCCAACAGTACAGGGAGGGGGTTGTCAAGATTGACAGGGGCATTTGGGCTCTAGCAAAGGATGATTCATCATGTAGTGGCTGTGAGAGCAGCAGGACATTTTTGTTTACGCTAGCTTGTCAAGGTTGTGTGCCCATTGGGTGCATTAAGGGGGTGGGTAAAGAGGATGTGCTTGTGGGACATTTCAAGCAGCATTGGGAAGTCTGCAATTAAATCAAACCAACCCAGACACCTACGCAGATTTGCTCCACTTTTGTCAAGTGGACCAGATCTGAAAGACATGAATTCAAGGTATACATTAAGGATCAACGTTGTCACAATGCAACTGTATTATAATTTAGTTATGGGCATTGTTGCTTAAGAGTCAGCAGTGCTATGCACATTTGTATTGATATACGCAGATCATTTCATAGAAGGTCAAAAAGGGAAATTTCGACTGAAATCGACATCCTTAATGTGCCTGCATGCAAGAACCTCTTTCCTCTGTATACATGTCCATCTCTTTGCAGTCGATTTCATTCATGTCTTAGCACATGGCGATCTACCGCCTCTCAGCCAATCAGAATGTTTAGAGTGCAATTAATTACGACTGGTATTGACTGTGCTAGAAACAGTCTTTCTTCAAAAGCAAATAGGGAAACAACAATGCAATTTCCCCACAAAACCTCTGTAAAAAACACACTTCCTTTTTAAAAGGGCCCTTTTTTGTTGCAACATCCTATTAAAAAAAGCTGAAACATGGAAAAAGGCTTACTCTTTCTTATGCATAGACTATTTATTTTACATGACACTAAAGGCACGCTTGTGTTAAACCTATTTTAGTTAAGCCAAGTATGCAAATAAAATGCTTAATTTATGACAATTATATCATGAAACATTCCAAAATATAACCACATTTAATTTACTAACTCAGTTGCCTATTTACTTTGCCCCGTATTAAAATAACATTTATTTCCTTAGCATAGCACCAAAACTCTAAACCATGTATTGCTACTATCACTATGTGCTAAAAGCCTTATAGACCTTGCAAGAGGTTTGTGGTGAATCGCGTTGCAACACTCCACACAAGAGACTTACCCTGAACAGCCTTGCGCATGGGATGGGGACAGCAGTGGTGCAGTTCATGACACGTGGAGGAACACGTGGGCATCCACCCGTTAGCGTGACGGTGCTGGAACTCTGGGAGCCGGAATGGCCGCATCCTCTGCTCTGAGGGATGGAAATCAATGAGAGAGGATGCAGGAGAGACACTGCCGGACCTCGGAGGAAAGGTCCTAATCTTTTCCTTCACCAGCCAGGAGAAATCCCGGATGTTTAGAACACCAAAGAGCCTATGGAAGGACCAGGGTTGAAATCCTCATAGAGAAATCTGGGGAAATGGAAGAGTTACTTAAATTAATAAAATAAAAACCTGAGCCCCAAGCATCGGACAAAAAGAGCCCAGGATAAAATAAGAATACAAAAGCAGATAAAGAAGCTGAATCTACAATTGAAGTAATAGAAGCCCAACTGACCAATAGAAAGACAAGCCTAACACAGGAGGACCTGAGTGGAAACACGTGACAGCCAATCCTGTAAGTGAGGCTTTCCTCCATTCAGCAGTTTACAGGATGAGGAGGAGTCTGGCTATAAAAACAGAGCCAGATCATTCAGAACTTGTCTCAGTCAGGCACAGGTGTCAAGACGTGGTCTCCATAATGGACTATACCTCCGTCCCCAAGCACCAGCCAGAGAGGGTAAAACAACTCCCTAACCAGTTATTGGAGTCACAGGCAGACTGGAACTGCAGCACTGGATACCCAAGTATCTGGAAGGCAAAAGACAATGTTATACACCACCAATCTGCAGAACACTTAAATGCATGGAAGCTAATCTTGTAACCTACCTAGCATGAGCACCAGAAATATATCGAATGATGGAAAAGAAACCCAGAAGTAAGGGGGAAAACATTTCCTGAAGGGAGAAGGGTGGAAATGATGACAACAGTTCTGTGGCTCAGGAAGTCCCACAATCATAGAGAAAACCAAATGTTCCAAGTCAATGTTCTGGAAAAGGCATGACTCCAATGGTAAAGTTCTAAACACCAAAGTTCCCTAAATATCCAGAAAAGAGTCCAGGGCACCAGAACACAGGGGTAATGCAAGAGCAATCCAGGAGAGCAATGCCAAGGTCAAAAACCAGTAGTAGAAAACAAGCCACCAGGAAACAGTGGGAAATCCAAAAGGCAATCCAGAAAAACAAGGCCAAGGTCAAAAAACACCAAAAACAGGAACCACATGGAGAAAAAAAACAGAACGTCACTCACAGGAATGCTGAGAAGCAGACTTTTATACTGTGCTTCCTTCTTGTGGGTCATGTGAGGGGGAGAACGGCATCCTCACAGACGAGCGTCTAGGAGGTGCCATGGCAACCTCCATCCATGCTGCGGAGAGTGCTGTGCAGGCAGAATACCAGAAAGGAGGAGGAAGTCCCCAACACTGGGAAGGCGATGTGGGAAACCTGTGGCACCCAAGCAACCTTCGTGGGTGAAGCAGGAAGAGAGTAGAATGGCACCGTACCCAGAACACTGGAGAGCGTCGAAGAAGAGTGCAACTTCAGACCTGGGATGATGGTAAGGACATTACAACAGGTTCCCTGTACTTTTCTCCATATGCTGGTGAATGTAATAGAAGCTGTGTCCTGAAGGAGGAGTTGTTGCCTAGGAGAAGGATTTTGGCCTACTCTGGAGCACTGCTTTCATGAAAGCTGCCTGACGAGCCTGGAGGAAACTGGCCCAGGGGGAAGGTGGAAAGTACCTCTGCATCCCCATCTAAACCAAAAGGTTAGAAGAGCTGACCTGCCTGAGAAGCCTAAGAAGAGGCTAAGGGGACTAGCTGACCCAGGGGGAAGAGGGAGAGTACTCCTGCAGCCCACCTAAGTCAAAGGGTTGAAGAGCTGACCGCCTGAGAAGCCTAGGCAGAGGCTAAGGTGACTAGCTGATTCAGGGGAAAGAAGGAGAGTACCCCTGCAGCCCACCTAAACCAATAGGGTAGACAAGCTGACCTCCTTGAGAAGCCAGGGAAGAGGCTTAGGAAATGGACTAACCCAGGGGCTAGAAGGACAGCACCCCTACAGCCAGAAAGGGGAAATAACTGACCCTCATGAGAATCCTGGTATAAAGACTGGAGGGGAGCATCTGTACTTCTGCCCACCAGATGGTTGCGTAAAGACACAGAACAACCCCAGCAAGGCACTGAATTTAGTAGCTATGGACGAGCAACCAGGCTTAAGCGTTCAGGAGATGATGCAGGCAGGTTCTTAAGTACAGTGCATCCCCAAAGCCCACACAAAGGAATGTTCACACACAATGTTAGGCCATAGCACAGCTTCTTTATTTAAAATAAGATTTCAGGAATACATGCACATATTAATAATAACACTTTGTACTTGGAATACTTATTCAAAGAATGGTAAATATATACACTCTATGTGGTAGCACACAATACTTACATCCAGTAATAGATTCACTAAATGCAGACAGTTTTAAGTGCACAGGTGGATTCCTAAGTTATGTGTCACAGCATAAAATAAAGAAGAAAGGAAGGTTAGCTGTGAACAGTGGCAGAACACTTTCTTTAGATTAGATAAATAATTCTGAGTGAGGATCCCCCCACATTGGCAACCTGTAACAGAAAAGTTAGTGAGTACATTATGTTGTCTTTTACAGCCTGATCCAATATTGTTCATTAACTTTGTGCTTTCTTTCAAGGGTTCTACCACGCCAAAGTACCTGGGAGGCCACAGGAGAATAGGATCCAAGATGAATCTGGGACCCCTGGACGACTCCTGAGGCCAGAAGAGCTCTTCCTCGTCACATTACCTTTGGTGCGTTGGCAGGCGAAGTGGCATATTTTCTCAGCTTTACTCAGCGATTCCCTCCGAGGATGGACCCCCCTCGGATGCTCAGTCCAAGAATAAAAAGAAACCAAAGTATTTTGGAAAGGCAGCAGTTGGGCTCTTCATGGTGCTCTCCTTTGGTCGATGATTTCTCCGACTGAAGAAGTCCTGGGAAGGTGAAACTGGCTGTGGTCTCCTTAAAGGCGTGATGGATGAAAATAAGACTCCTGGAGACCCTCGATGACTTCAGGTGGCGACAGTGCATAAGTCACAATTGGTGTCGGGTTTCAGAATATCGCTGTTTTCCGACATTCGGTTCTTCGGTGCTGCAGCACAGACCTCTGGATTGCTTCTGGTAACCCAGACTTGGCCACTGGAGAGGACCTCAGACCCTCACCAAGTCTGGACCCTCGAGACATCTTTGTTAGCTTCTGGTGGCAGGAAAACTAAGGGCAGACTTTCCACTGCACCCAACGACTCCGGGCTTTCTCCGGTGGGAAAAAGTGGTCAGTGGTGACTGCAAAGATGTCCTTCCAAATGTTCTTATGCAGTTTGGGACTTTGTCAGCTCTGGGTGGCCTGCAGCACTATGCCAGGTTACCCACTCATCTGGGCAGTAGACAGAAACGGCTTCCAGCTGTCACAAAACGCACCTCCCGACCATGGGCGACACCAATAAACTTCTCTGGCTCGAAATGTCCGGCACTCCTCTTCTGGACTTCAAAGACCCCTTCTCTGGACAGCAGGCACACAAGACTGGCTTCCAGGAAATTTTTAATGAAGAGTAGCAGCTTTGCACGATGGTCCCTTGTAGCTCGGGGAGAGGTGTCCTTTGCAGGTCCTCTCAGGATCAGACCTTTGGAGACACGACAGCTTTTGGATTGTTGAAGGAATGCAGCAGCAGACTTCTCTTCCAGCTGGGCTTCAAGGTACAGCCTCTTCTTGCTAAGCTTCGACTTCAGCTAATGAACAAATTGGTAAGGGAGAGATCCACATCTGTCACTCAAAGCAGAGGGGCAACAATCCAGGTCCCCTGAGGATGTGAGTGGCAAAGAAGAAAGAGAGAAGGAAGGTAAAGAAGACAGGCTCCTGAAGGAAAGAGGAGTCACATAGCGAGAGAGAGAGAGAGAGAGAGAGAGAGAGAGAGAGAGAGAGGACAAATCATCCAAAGGAGAGAGATAGAGAACCAAAGCACAGACCCAGCTGATCCCTCACCTAAGAAACGCTGCACCTAGATGGAATCTGCAGGTCCCATTTTGATTGCTTCGCATAAGCAGCCCTGTTTGTATATTTGAGGAAACATTAAGAGAAACCCTCTATTCAAATTAATTTTTGGACTTTTGTTATTTTAGGAAGGGCTTTAAGTTAGATATTCAACCCTCAATACTTTTCACCCAAGGGAATTACTTTTATTCTTGTTTGCACTATTTGATTTAGCTATTCTGACAACTCACTTTCAAGGAACATTTGATTGAGGAAACCTGTGGTGTCACATGTAAGGTGTTGCTACCTTCTAAAATCTTATGCATACAGCAGCATAAGCCAGCAACCCTTATAGAGACATTTGGATTCAGTAAGTTGTGTTGCAAAGTTTGACACATATATGTTTTAAGTTATTCTCTGCTGAAAGGGAGAATCAAGTGTTTTCCTTTCTTACAATTCTGACCTCCGTTTTTGGTATTGAAAACATGAAGTCCAGGTGGACTTCTTTGGGAAAGACTACCCTGTGGCTTCTCTAGATGGTTAGTGATATATATATATATATATATATATATATATATATATATATATATATATATATATATATATATATATATATATATACAAGCCCAATAGAATGGATGTGACGGACCATATTCTTGACCCATATCTATGGCTATTGCTCAACAGGGCAACTTGAACTGATTTTATGGGGTAAGCAGATGTGAGATTGAGCAGGTACTGATAGCAATTGAGTTCAAGTACATTTGTGTGTACTATGTATTCTTCTACTCATTTTGGCAGTCATATTCTCAGTCTGGAACGGTTCTCTTTGTATTTCAAGCATATCTCTACATGTTTTCTTTGTCCGCTAGTCACATCACTTGGGCCCCTGCTCAGCTGGTAATTGTATTTGAAATAATTTAACATTGCTTTTTAACATAAGCTCAACCACTCCTGGATCCCTTTGCAGTCATCGTCAGCATCACCAACAGCTTCTCACAGCGCCTGTAAAGAGAAAGAAGGGCATATTTGACAACATATGGGAGCCACAATAAAAAATTAGGGCTCTCCCTCCCCCCCAATTGAATTCATTTTTTGGGGAAACAAAGCAATCACTCCAGCATTCATTTTTTTGGGGAAACAAAGCAATCACTTCACCATTCATTTTCTTTATACTTATCGGAGATCCCAACTAAAGAAAATTTGAAACGGTCACTTTAATTACACATTTCTTTTCAATTTCTAGGAATAAAAACTCCCATGGCCTTCATAATATTTATATCTATAGTGACGTTTTAACGAAGAGACTAAAATAAAGAAAAAATACAAAAGGACACCTTATTTTGCCCTTCCCATCAATGTGACCTTCTACCGCCCCTCTCCAACCCCTTGTCATAGGAGATGCTCTATTCTCCCCACCAACTACTCCTGCTGGGGCTGTTTCTACGACTTCTTTTGTTTCTCTTAAATCACTGTCTGAATGTATATTCTGTGCCACGTGCACTTCAGGGGGTGAGGGTGAAAGTCCCTTTCTTCCCTCCTCCTCCCCTCCTCTCTCTCTCCCTCTCTCTCTCTCTCTCTCTCTCTCTCTCTCTGTCTCTCTCTCTATCTTATCAATCCCAGGCAGTCCACTGGCTTTATTGTTTGCTATTGTATCCTAATGGCCCCAGTAAACCCATTGCGTGATACATTTTATGCTGTTTTGTGCTGTGCTTCATTCTTCTTTATTCTCCTCCCATGGACAAAGGGGAAAAATATAGAGGATAATTCCATATGGTATCCCGGCCTTTGTGTCTGCTTCTCGGTAGGTCACATTAGTAACTCAATTTCGGATGTAATGTATTTCTTAGAAGGTACATTAAGCACATTAGGAATCCCACTTGTTAAGTGTCAAGAATCAACTTTTTTCCTTCTCCCGTTCTGCTTCATTCCTTTTGAAGTTTCCATTTAAATTTGTCTCTCAGTTTGACAGTCGCAGGCCACAATGATCGGCATGCAATGCACATTTCGGCCGTACATTCAGTCGACGGAAATATTGGCAATACCTTCTGGGGTTGATCCGGTGCACCCCTGGACGGGTATCTGATGGAGTACCTCGTTTTACATAGATGAGGAACTACGTAGCCTTGACTACGGAGGACAACAATCCACGCAATCGGCCTTGCGTTGCTGCTTCTGGGGTCACGTGGACCAACGGCGAGGCAGCAGCAAGCATGCCCCTCCCCTGACGACGAGCACACAGACAGGCTTCGCAGAGACGCAGCGCCGGCAGAAGCCAGACGCCTATTGAGCAGAAAACTGCAGCTCGGATCGGCCCTGGGCACAATCACTCCTTTAGACGAGTAGCCCATCCACTCCCACTGAATAAGGTGAGCGCATCGCTGGCAGGTCCCACCTCAATCTAGCTCAGGCTATGCCCCTTCGTTTTAATATCAAGTCCCAGCACACCGCTACTGACCGTGTCACACAGTCCAGGACACTCCACGCGCATACAGAGCCTTTTTCACCATGCAGCCCCCACTGTGCAATTCCGCATGGTGGGACCGCATGGTCCCAATTGCACAATAATGCAGTTACCTATTTGCAAAATAATTCACCACTAAAACAGCAACTAACAAATTGCAGCATAATAGAGGTATTCAATCCCCCTCCTTGTATTACAGGGAAAACTACCTTCCTTGGAATCTGGTTTCGGACCCATCATGTCAACGCTGGAGTTCCCTGTGCACACGCCAGCGGCCCCCAGGTAGTTATATTGCGCCACTATTCCTACCTTCATATTTCATGCACTATCAACAACTGACTCAGCAAGCACATGGGTCCACTTCATGTTTTTCAGTTGAGACGGAGCGTTGGCCGACAACGTAGAGGTACAGGAGGACCCTTCTTCTTTCTGAGATGACTAAAAACCTTCTGTGTTCCCCATGGTGAAACTAACCATCACTGAGGTAATAAGTGTGGCCCTTCCTTTTCCTTTAAATATGGCACCCCACACGAAGAGACAGGGGTACCAGGGGCACCACACAAGTTGCTCCCACCAATTTGAGATCCCCTTCATTTTTGCTCTTTGTTTTTCGCACCAATAGGGAGCACCCCAAACAGAAGAAAGGGGCCCCCTCAGTAAGGGCTCGACCCGTTAACTGACTGGTTGGACCACAATCAAGCCAGAAGAAAGCTTCAACATTTGGGTCTAGGGACTGCTCAGCGCCCAGGACTGGACAGGACCCATTACTTGCGATTACAATATCGGCAGGTAAAGCTATAATCGAGAAACTTGAGGCTAGATTTAGATCACTAACTGTCTGACACATCCCGACTAATATTGAGATGGGGAAGTATAATGTTTGTTTTCTTTTACACATTCACACAGGGTCTTCGAACAAGATGCCCTGATGAAGGCGGCCTTAAAGGTGTCACATGACCGCCGAAACGTGCAGAGCTTGGCTGGAGACCAAGCCCCACGTAGGCAAAACATTCTTTAACTTCAAAGACCCAGTTACAGGCTGCATTCAAGCCTCAGGACATTTGTTATCCTTTATTAAACCTGGTACTCGCACCATAATAAAATAACTGGTGAGGAGAGACACAGGGATTTTCTTAGAACACCCTGATTGGGTGCATGAGTAGGGAACTGAATTTAAGTTTCCCCAATAATTTCTTTTAACTTATTTTCAATGCCATATTTAGAAACTTTAATTCTTGTTTTTATGTTGATCAATGCTTTTCTGTCATGATGTATCACAATTGAGTTTGTTTATCACTATTTGTAGATTTCTAAATATTTTTTTTGTAATGATGCTCACTTTGAATTAGAAGATATATTTTTTGAATCATGCACATTAAAAAAGACATGTTTTAAAAAAACATTTACTTCCCTCCTCAGTATGCTCAATTATTCCAAGACTCTCACAAATAACTGATTGGGATCAATTGAGGCACAACAAGTATCACCCATAGAGTAATTATTGATTGATGACTTAAATTTTTGTTTTAGACTTCTTCCTTACAGGGTGGGATACACGTTTAGTTACACATTTTCGAATAGATTATTCAAGAGATAAATGGTTGGTGTCTGTCAAGCAAGGTCACAATCCTTGGGGGTCTTGCATCACAGTAAGAGGTGGATCATTTTTGGGTTCTTGGGTTCTTGAGGTGCAATGCAGTATGAATCTGCAGTATGAATCTGCTTTTATTGGTGCATTTCTACTTCATTGTACCGTCACATTAATATTGAGCAGCAGTGACATTTATGGTTCTATATTATTTTCTCGCATACCCACGTTGCACATTGTCTTCTCTTGGTTCTTTAGCAATTTGCATGGTTTACCTTCAAATTAATGACGTGCCTTCTTTGGCAAGAAAAGGTGCGTGTGGTTTATTCTGTTTTCATGTGATTATGAGAGGGGGCGTCACCACCAGTACAACCCATCCATTGTCTCAACCACACACCCTAAATCTATAATGGGTTATTCAACCCACGTTCCAGTGTGGTCTCTCAGATTGCATCCCCGCCTTACCATGCACATTTCACTTTTGCTGCATCTCCACTTGGGTGCTCTTTGCTCTCTCTGTTGTTCATACCACAATTGGGCTCCGCCATAGATCACTGCTTGCTCACACAGTCCACTTCCTTGTCCGGGTTGGGGCCCTGACAGGTCAATGTTTATATATCTATGTGGGAACACACTATAATTTACAGAAAATAAAAATAAATTATCAATAAATTCACTCTCTTAAGGTGCTTAGGGTTAAGTCCTTAACTACAGGACTGAAATACCCACAAGCAATCAGGTAAAACAAAAAAAAAACAAATATATCATTGCAGACCTATATTTCAATATATTTCACATATTTAATGTATGGACAAAGTGGTTTAAATTAATATGTACAATTTCACTTCAACAACAATAGATTCATTGAAAATCAATGAATTCAACACCAATTCACAGTAAATAAACACCCTTATTTTCGCTCAAACAATCTATCCCTCTTGCAGGATGTTTGTATAAATGAGTTACAGACGAAAATAAGTAATCTAAAATAACACAAATGCTCTAATTTAGATACAAGGACAATTCCAGATAGATGAAAGTTCTTTTATCTTAAACGTGCCCATCTGAAACTTCCTCCACTTATAACCAAATCCCTCTTTATCAAAACCGTGCCCTGCCCTCCCTACCGGGCTAGGACCTCCTGCTTGTTATAATAGAACCTTGCCTCCAAACTATTATCAACATTGTACTTCTGTACCACCAACCTAACAACATCAGCTCCCCTGATTTGGACATACCTCTTCTCCTCTAACCGAAACTCATACTACTTCCTGATTTCAATCTTGGCTTCAAGGACCCTTCCAAAATGAAGTCAACAGCCCTCTGCACCACGCTTCTAGAGATGAACATCTCACAAGTCATCACCATCCCTACTCATGCTAAAGGCCTTGATCCTTGACTGGATTTTGAATCTGAACATACCTGTCTCAGTCTTATCCATTGACCCACTACCCTGCTCTGACCACTCCATGATCCTCTTCACACTCACTCCCAAAGTGAATACTGACCACATAGCCACCCCCACCCCTATTACTGACAGACACACACACAAACTTATCAAAGACATGCTTGAACCTACTATCTCTGCCTCCATGGCTCTACTTCCCGAGAGTGTGGATCAAGAAGTTTTGCTTATTGGACAAGGTAGAGAAAGCCGTTACTCTCGACTTTGGGGACCTTTCAATGATCTATTTGGCTGAAGGTTGGGATCTAAACCCGGGGGGGTAATTCCCTCCTTGAGTTGGGGATGCTTTGATATGTCTGGAGTTGGGAAGCTGTTCCGTTGTGTGTTTGTTATATGTTTTGGTTTCTTGTTGTCTGTCTTAATTGTTGAGTATCAGGAATTTTGGTTCAAATTGTATTTGTTTTTTGCAATTATTATCGAGGTTCATGTGTTCAGCATTATTCTGTTTATTTATTCTAAGTCTCTTTTAAGATTTTGTGATTTGAACATGATGCAATGTACTGGAGATCGTTTTTTCTTTGTTTGTTGTTCGAATCTTTAAATAAAGTGATTAAAAAAAAAAAGAAGTCATCCTCGTAGTCTACAATGCCACCCTCCTGCATGTACTTGACCTGCATACATTGCTCAAATCCATGACACAATAAAAAGAAGTAACCACAACTGGTTCACTGATGAACTTATTACCCTCTGCAAACAGAAAAAACACCCTAGAACTCCTTTGGAGAAAAAACCCTCTCAAACACATAAAGAGGCCTTTCTCTCCACAGCCAACACATACAAAGCCACTATCATCACAACAAAAGCTAACATCTACATCTCCAGGATTCAGGAAAGTTGCTCTGATACCAGACAACTATTTAAAATCTTCAAGGAGCTCGAATCACCAGTACATCCCATCATCAGCTTCCCGAAGAACAAAGCCTGGTGCTCTCTTGTCCCATCCACCCTCACCACCAAAACCCACAACTTTAGAGACAAAACCATCCTAAAAAAAGCCCTGCTCCTAAGCATGGATGCTTCCCAGCCCCACCCTATTTCCCTCACCACACCCCCATTCAACTTCTCCCATGTCACTCCCTCTGACGTCCTTTCAACCATCCGTCGAGTAAAAACCACAAACGGCAAAGGAGACATTTGTCCTTCCCACCAGGGTCCAGATGTGTGCTGACCCCCTTCCACCTATCATTTCCAACTTTATGGGCCTCATTACACGGTACGCAGTAAAAAACGGCATTTACCGGCTAATTGCGTAGCATTACGAGTACGCGGACACGAGCATAGCGCCATGCCGGTAATGACCCTACCGGCATGCCGTTAAAGAACCCAAAAAGTGCCACACAGACCTATGCATGCAAGACCCACTCAACAGCCCCATCACCTGAATTCCCACCAATGAAGTCCCAATGCACAGAAGAGCATGATGAACTGAATCTGCATGAAGCACGTTGAACACTCACCAATTCCATCCCCCTCTTTGTCCCCCACAGGCTCACGTACAGACAGCGAAGAAGCTTCCACTGCGACTCAGGACCCCCTGCAAAGAAAAAACCCAGGGCACAAAGGACAGGGGACACCCCCACCACAGCAAGTGGCACAGGGAGGAGTCCGCCCCTGCAGAGGGGCAAACATCTCAAGATCGCCACTGTGCCAATACCAAAGTCTACACCAGCAACAATTGCCACGCCGACTGACGTGAACCCCCCACCACAGTCTGGCGAGGAAAACACGGGAGGGAGCTGGAGCCCACCGGTGGCCTCACCTGATGACCGGGACGTAGATGTAGGCGCAGCAGCCACACCGCCACACCACGAGCTGGCCACATTGACCATGACCTGGCCACCATCAGGCAGCGCCAGGAGGACATTACAGTGCTGGTTGGACAGCATGTGGAAGAGGCTGTCCGTCTCAGGGGGGACATCACAGAGACTGCCAGGCAGTCGAGGGAGGCGATGGAAGCCTGTAAAAACAGGCTGTGCATTGAGATTGGCCAACTGAGGCAGGTCCTTACGCGTATAGCGGACACGATGGACCGCCAATTCCCACCACCACCACAGGGACAGACAGCCTCCTCATCATCTGCGAGTTCAAGGCAGACAAGCCCCCTCCGCCGCTCCATGCGCACCACTCGGCGCAGATCATCCCAACCTCCAAATGGTGGTGGTGGCAATGGCAATTAGGGACAGCAGGGTCTAGCTGGCACGTGTGCAGCAGGACACCAACATTGTGCAAGGCACACATGGGGTTGTTGTGGGGGGGAAAGGGTGTTTTGGGAGTGTTGTGGGGGAGGGGTGTGGGAAAGGGTGGTGGGATAGTTGGGGACATGCACTTTATCATCTCATGTTACATTAATACACTGGTGACTAGTCAAAACACAGGCTTGGACTTCGTCTTTGTGTATGTGTACTTTATTGATGACTGGTTCCATTTTGTGCTTCACCACAGACACCAGTGCACTAATACCCATATCCATCCTACAGAGTTAAATTGTGTCTCAGAATATTTGGTTGATCAGATGCTGTCGCACATCGCGTCCCTCCTGGGCATCACCTCTTGCATGACCACCATCCGTCACCTCCATCCTCATCACCATCATCATCCTCATCAGGTGGTTGCATTTCAAGGTCAGGGGGCAGTGGCACATTCCGTCTGATACACATGTTGTGCAGCATGACACATGCCATGGTGATCTTGGCCACCTTCTCATGGCCATACAGGAGAGCCCCACCCGACCTGCTTATGCACCTGAACCGTGTCTTCAAAAGGCCAAAAGTATGCTCAATCACGACGCTGGTACGGGTATGTGCACGATTGTAGTCCTCTTCGGGCCTGTTCTGTGGGTTCTGTACAGGGGTAAGGAGCCACCTCTTCAGAGGATAGCTGGCATCACCTGTATGGGGGGAAGAATGGGGACCTGTTACTGTTCACATAAAGAGCGGCCTGTACATATCGCACAAATCGACTTTGCATTGTGATTGAAATCCACGATTATCAGCATGAATGCATACGATCTGTGTGACTGCAATGTGCAAAGGTGAGCTCGACCCTGCAAGTGGACATGCCCGATTCATGCCTCCGACAGTAATTGACAAGTCCTGGGTGAGGCCAGTCTTAGGTGTCCCTGGGTCCAGGCAAAATTGGTACCACACTTTTAGTGTACTGCCATTCTGACATCGAAGTTGCCATGCTGTGAAGCATTACTTCAGTGGTGCTATAGGTGCGTGGTTCAATGCTATGGCTAGGGGTGATCCCTTTGTATGCATTCAAGGGCACATTGCTATATTGATGTTGTGCTGCGCTAATTCTGTATAACTATCTTGACGCCATGTTGCTGATTTGTGTATTATGTGGTGTCGCATGATGTGCAATGTGGATGTCGATGGATGTGTGATATTTGGAAACCTGGATTGTTCTCAATGTTGTGCAGCTTCAAATTGCATGTGGGTTCTTCTCAAGTACATTGTGTCCTTCCCTGATGGACATTGGCATACATCGGTATGTCCATTTGTCCTACGGATAGCTGTCTACACCCAGTTGGAGTATGTATCCCCCTCAATCACACCCAGTTGGAGTATGTATCTCTCCCCCCCAATCACACCCAGTTGGAGTATGTATCTCCCCCCCAATCACACCCAGTTGAAGTATGTATCTTCCCCCCCAATCACACCCAGTTGGAGTATGTATCTCCCCCCCCAATCACACCCAGTTGGAGTATGTATCCCCCCCCAATCACACCCAGTTGGAGTATGTATCTCTCCCCCCATCACACCCAGTTGGAGTATGTATCTCTCCTCCCCCAATCACACCCAGTTGGAGTATGTATCTTCCCCCCAATCACACCCAGTTGGAGTATGTATCCCCCCCCAATCACACCCAGTTGGAGTATGTATCCCCCCCCAATCACACCCAGTTGGAGTATGTATCTCTCCTCCCCCAATCACACCCAGTTGGAGTATGTATCTTCCCCCCCAATCACACCCAGTTGGAGTATGTATCTCTCCCCCCCAATCACACCCACTTGGAGTATGTATCCCCCCCCAATCACACTGCCATGTGCTTGCCCTGCTACTCACCAAAGTAGCCACAAACGTTGTCCGGCTTGTCGCTCCATGTAGCGTGGTATGGTTGAGTTCCGCAGGACCATTGAATCATGGGTTGATCTGGGAAATCGGCCACAACAATGTGTGATTATCTTGTTTGCGTCACATACCATTTGGACATTGATAGAGTGGAATTGCTTTCTGTTTCGGTAGACTACTTCATTGTGATGTGGGACCACCAATTCCACATGTGTACAGTCAATGGCCCCGATGCAACTTGGCATGCCTGCCAGTGAATAGAACCCAACTTTGGTGTTTGCGATCTCCTGGGCAGTCCGTGGCAGGAATATGTGTTCACGTGCATGCTTCAGGAGGGCATCGAGTACCTGGTTCAGCGTGCGTGAGAATACTGGTTGTGAGATGCCATGCATCTTCCCCACTGTATGCTGGTAGGTGCCTGTGGCCAGGAAGTGGATCACGGTCACCACCTTCAGTAGAGGGGGGATGGCAGTTCTGATGTCTATGAGGCTCACAATGTTGTCATGTATCATGTCCACGATGCTGGTGATGGTATCCCGGTCCAGATGGTACAGGGTGTGTATCTGCTCAGGGGTTAGGTTAAATGGACTAGCTCGGATCCTGGGGATTGGTGGCTGCCTCTGTGGTATTACTAGGTGCCCTGGTGGTGCTTGCTGCACCTGTCTTGTACTCCTCCTCCTCCTCCTGCGTCTCCTCTGTGCTGCCTGCTGTTGTTGCTGCTGCACTGCAATCATGTCCTCCAGCCCATGTAATGCTGCTAGTATTGGAACCATCTTGGTGTGGGAAGGGGTGTGTGAAGGGGTGTGGTGTGCTCCTTTTGTGCTGGCACAGTGTCCATTGCCTCCAACTGTGCTGATTGTGTCCACCTGTGGCTGGTGGGAACACTGCTCAGTTCTCTTAACGGGTGGTTCGCGATGCCGGTATTAGCACCATGCCGGTAATGGGTTTTTGGGGCTTTACCATGCCGCTATTTGCATGGCCGCATGGCTTGTGATGGTGTGCTATTAGCGACATGCTGCTATTTACGGGATGAAGGGTCGCGCGCCCGCAAACCAGCCACTATTAGTGGCACCGTACTTAGCGGTGCCGCTAATAGCGGTAACCCGGGTCGTAATTGGGGTTGGGATTTAACGATACCGGTATTTCATTACCAGTAACGTTAATCCCTTAACGCACAACGTGTAATGAGGCCCTATTAATGCCTCTTTTGATTCCTGGATGGTCCTGAAGTCCATTAAAGAAGCTTGGGTTATACCCGCCTCCTCAAAAAGCCCACACTTTGTGAAACAGTAAATGTAAAGTGCCTCCTTTGTGATTAATGTTGGCCTAAGCCTAGTCGCTCTACGAGGAAAACCGCATTGCAACGTTCCGATTTTGGATTGACTTCGCCGCCATTTTAAGATTCATCCGCCATTTTGATTTCTGTTCGTACAATTGTCTGTTATAAAATGGTGGACTGTGTTTTCAACTTGCAACCAAGCCTCCTGACCTTTGAGTTCTGTTAATGTTTAAGCTGTCCGAGAGCCGACTGTTTAGAGTAGGTAAAGAGACCTTGCGCTTCATATGAACTTTCATCTAGGTATTGTCTGCGCACATAAGACTCATCCTTGTTTAAATGTGGGAACAATGTAAAGTAAACCTCGAGTGTATACTCAGGCCGAACTGCATTGTGCAGAAATGTAGGACAAGGCTTACTGTGGGATCCGAGAACATACACCACCATTGTGCCTTCATGGAAACGCAAACCTGTGTAATCCTTTTGCATATTATTGTATAAACTGTATGTGAACTAGGTACGAAGTCTCGACCATATATTATAACGTGAAGAGGGGCTGGACAATATTATTCGAAATTGTATAAAAGCATGAATGTTCAGACGTCCAGCACTCTCTCACCTCTCGTTGTCAGGCTGGTATACGTTGCGGGGTGTTGAGAGCCAGATAGCTATCTGTGTTTCTTTGTAAACTGTGCAGAATAAAACATCTGTGAATCTTTTCAGCCCGTGATTGGTGTATTTCATTTGTGGTACTCAGCTTAGATATTTTCTTGTTCTTACAACTTGACCCTACCCTTCCTTCCAACTATCGCCCCATCATGACCGTACCCTACCTCCTGAAAATCCTTGACTGCACTGCCTATACCCACCTCCAAACCCACCTGGAAGCTCATCATCTTCTGGGCACATGACAATCCGGGTTTCGGTACAGCCCGGAGTCAGGCAGCTTTAACCTGAAGATCCAGCTTGATAATATTTGAGACACAAGAGAGCTCACCATCCTCCTCCTACTTGACCTCTCTGCGGCATTCGATCTCATGGACCACAACATCCTCTGCCACCACCTTACCTCCTTATTTAACCGTTCCATTTATGCAGCCAGTTGAATTAGCTCCTTTCCGAGTGAATGCTCCTTCCCGGTCTTTGCCAGTATCCCATCACTTATGGATTTCTACAAGGCTCGTGTCTCTCTCCCACGCTGTATAATATGTACCCTGAGCCCATCTTTGATCATCTGGACACCCTTGATATACCTTACACCAACTATGGCGTTGATACGCAAATACTCTTAAATCTTACTGGTAACCATAACACTGACACCACAAACATTCATCGGATCTATAGTATCATTTAGGCATGGATTTCAAGTCACTATCTGTGCCTGAATGATGATAAGGCAGAGCTCCTTATCGTAGGATCCCTGCACCAGCTCAAACAACTGCACCCAGCCATTGCCCCTTCTCCATTGATGGTAACATCACCCCTATATTGAGTCACATAAAAACTTTGGGGGATTACCTTCACGCGGAACTCAATATGCAAAAACATGTCCAGAGCCATTGCCTCCTCCGCAGCATACTCAACTAAGCTTATCAACCTTATCAGAACATTTCTGTCCTCAGAGAATTGTCTCACACCAGCCAGAGCCATCATAGGTAGCAAACTGGACTACTGTAATGCCATCCTCGCAGGAACCTCTGCAAAAAAACCTTACCAAGCTGCAGATTATCCAGAACAATGCCCTCTGTGCAGTTTGGGGTATGAAACGCTCTGACCATATCTTGTTAGTGAGATGTGAGGCCCACCGGCTACCATTTAAAGCTCACATTGAATTTAAAATTTTATCTATCATCTACTGATGCATCCACAACACTGCACCCACCTACCTTAACCAGTGCATCGCCAAAAAACCCAACCTTCGTGACCTATGTTCCTCCTCCTCCACATCTATTTCCACCCTGAGATTCTCCAGAAAAAGAGCAGGTGGAGCTAGTGCCACCTTCCTAGTGCCTACTCTCTGGAATACCCAGCCGCCCTGCCTACAGGACCACCCCTCCTATATGAACCTCTGAGAAAAACTTAAAACGGTGTTGTTTAACAAATACAGCTAAAAAAACAGTGTCTGTTCTAGACTGTATCTACTGTTCCTTAATGTCTGTATTGACTATATTGTACAACACTGTATTGCATTTCCATGACTGATCTATTGTACTGTAACATGATCTAGAGCTGTGATACGTCCCTGTCTGTGCACTATCAACAAATGAAATAAATAAATAAAATAATGTGTTTCAGAACATAAACATGCATCTAAATTAGAACTACTTCATGTGAACCTCATGTAGTACCCTCCACTTTAAACAGTGTAAAGTCACTTATGTGATTATTAGTGTCAAACACTCCACTTTCTCATCTAACAGGGACAACCTGAATCCAAACAATACAAATCTCATCAATCTAGATTATGGAAGTATTAGGTATGATTTTATTCAAGGCTAAATAAGCTTACATATACCTTCCATGAGTTCAAAATGTAGCCTTCAGCAAAAGATAGATAACTCTTGTTCCAACAGGCAAGGTAAGCACATTCCTCTAGGTTCTAAAAATCAAGTTTAAACCCAAATTGCTCTCTAAAAGTTCATAAATGTAAGACCCCAGGCCACTAAGGCATGACAGTACTCTTACCTTGACCAATACATTCGAGTTGTGGAGCCGACAAGCTGGAAAAACCAGCCGCCGGCTCCATGCTCATTCTTAATGTCAACTGCTCGGTCAGGTGATGAACACTGTGTGCTCACGCATCATGTGACTACAGCCACCATCCAGTTGTTGGCACCTTACATAAGACCTTATTGTGCCTACCATCACCATCTTGAGGTTGACACCACTTGGCAAACCCATGTAAATGCTCTACCTTAAAATGAACGATGTGTCATTGCTTACTGCCTTGAGATAGTTTCAGGATGGCTTGATCAAGCTCGACTCACTTTGAGCCAATATATTACCTGGGGTGCTGCTTTTGGCACTCTAAGAAATTCAAATCACTTACCTGTGTCTTCTCAACACCAGCTCAACCCATTGAAGTGCATCACAATAGCGAAAAGACTGCCAGCTCACCAATGTGGAAACACCCAACTTTCTGAATCCAGTACGCCGACTTGACCCAACATAAGCATCAGGTGAACTTGAATCAAAAGCCGACTTTTCCTGGTGGAAGCCATTCACTCAACCATCTAGAACGCTGACTCAACCAAGCAGAAGAATTACCTTGGCCAAATTCAACCACAGACTCCACCTGTTGGAAGCCACCAACTTGATCTGTCTCAAACAACGGAGAACCCCATCTCAAAGCTGCCTCAACACTGATTCACCACTGGAACAAAATGAATCAACCGCCTTGACACAGCCTCGACTGCAGAAAAGTATCATGAAGCCAGTGTTGATATTGTAGAGCACCCAAAACAATCACTAACAATATTCACAGAGATGATGTTCCACTAGACCACATGAAAAGGGCACTGGTGATATATAAGACTGCACTCTTTACCTTGTCAAGGTACTTTGAAGTACCTTCAACATTTGCTGCTGAAATCAATAACCTGCACGTGTGATTTCAAACAGAGTGCCCTCTCTTCCCTAAAAGTCTGCATTCACTGTGTTTCATTCACAGTGGGCCTCACTATGAGTTTGGAGGTAGCGATGCCCTTATTTTCTTTTTAAATAGCCCCTTTATACACTGTGTGAGTGAATGTAGTGAGCAAGCCGAACCCCTCTAAAAGCAAAATTGTCTTCATTCTTCATATAAAAATTCAAAAGTAGTTAAACAACAAACTGACATTAAAGATTTGTTAGGAGTGAGGAACTTTTAGTTTCAAAACTAAGTCAACAGTGTGCCCCAAATATCAACGATGGAGAACTTTTAGGGTTACAAACTCTGATTTCTTCCCACTATCACTGATAATATTGAACCTCCCTCTAAGTAATTTACAACACTCTGACCAATGACAAGAGGAAATTGTATCAAATATAACAGCCATAGTGCAACAGTTGGGTCTTCAGTAGCCAACTTCAGATCATCCATCAAAGAAGAAAGAGGAAAATAACACTCATCCTTAGTATCAATATTTGAATCCATTTTCTGTAGGAAATCACACATCGGACCAGAGCATCCAACCATCACTAGATTTAAGGTAGTGTATCGCAACCCACATCCATCATATAGAAGCTCACACCATGCGTGGAGAACTGTGATCCCCACCGTTAAGCTCCAGGGTGAACATAACACTGTGGGTCCTGGTGCAAAGGCATGACATGATGACTCCATAATATTGCTACTCAAACTAAGATCTTTTCAGCAACTTATTTTAACAATCTAAGAGAATTACAGGGAGAACAAGGGTAAGATCAAGTTAAGGGACAGCGGATGATGGTACACAAGTACACCATCCTTCAGGAAATGGAAGCTCTTTAAAAAATTTTACCTGTTCACCTGTCTAGGTATGACATTATGATTGACTCTTGGTGAGCATACATTGCCACAACTGTTTAAATAGCCATAGCCAAGTGTAATGAAGTGCAGGAATCATGGATACCAGTGAACAGGGAAGCAGGATATGTCCTTATCAGAGCATAGCACAAAATAAATCAATGCTGAACAGTGAAGTAAAGATTTGGGTGGAAAAAGACCAACAGTTTGTTTGTTTGTTTGTTGTATTATTTCTAATGCACACCAGACCCAGAGGTATCAGGGCGCAAAGGCATCAAGAGGGTTGTTAAGCTTAGGTTACATTACTGCGCAAAGTTGTAGTACAGCTTCGGTCACAATGCTGTGCACATCATCATCATTGAACAAAACAGTAATAGATATATGCAAAACGTGGGTATACACTATATAGAAGAACAAGCAATAGAAGGGCAAATTATGCACTACGGAATAGGTGAGCACTATAAAATAGAATGTATACAATGTGTCGTGCTGTAGTGCAATACGCGGGTATGTGTATAGTGAAGGTCTAGTAAATAGCGTGTAGTACGATGTCAGATGTCGTGTTCCTTGATCCAGTGGATAAGGTTGGATCTGAATTGTAAGTATGGAAGGTCTTCCCATAGGGTGGGAGGAAGGGAGTTCCATTATTGTGATGCTTTGACAGGAAAGCTGCTTCCACCAGTCTTAGTGCTGTCGGGGGGAAATTCTGCCGGGGTCGGCCAGGCCGTCCGCAGACCTCCGGGCAGGGAGGCCCCAACTCCTCCCGTATATCCCAGATGAGATAGAGTATGAGACACACACAAGGAGCAAGGCGACTCTGCTGTTTATTTATACAAAACGGCAGGGATGGGTCAAGGAGCGTACGCGTCCGTCCTGACACACACACAATCGTGGGGCTCGCAGGCCCTTTTTACTGCATTATGACGCGCTACTTGCGTCACTTCAGAAAGTTAACAAAAAACCTATCGCCACTCTTAATTGGTTGCTCGAGTGGTAGGGTTAGTATAGTACACATATAGAGAATGATATTAGTGGACAAGGTGTAGTCAGGTGGTATATCTGGGTTGTCCCTACAATTAGATACATAAGAATTGTTACATGAAGACTCCTGAGGATTGGCTAATATTACTGACGTCTGAGATAAGAGCCCCATGTTCTGATTGGTGCACTCGTGAGCTTCCCAGCCTGGGACCACCGTTGTTCCCAGCTCTCGGTGTACCTGTGTTTGCAACAATGTTTCAATATGGGTACGTGCAGACAATGTGAGGATTTATTCATAGGTGGAAGGCTGACCGCTCCCACTGTAGCAGGTGTCCATTGAGCCTTTCAAGTGTCTCGGCCTGTGTCTCGTAGTGAGGGACCCAGACGCCTTTTCTCTCCAGGGTTTTGGCATCTCGTCAGATTCGGCTTGGTCACGTGAGGCGGGACCGTGTTTGAGGCAGAATTCTGCACAATTAATATTGCTTTTCCACTGTGTGTCTGGTTTAATTTGTAGATATGACTTTAACGTTGGTACGCGGAGTGCGAGGTTGCAACATCGTGCCTTTGATGATTTGTTCTTAGATGTGGGTTTGCAACATTGCGACCTTGGCTGGTTGCTCCACCGGGTTCTTTCTGCAGGATCAGCAACCTGACTCTTGCTTTGTTAATGTCCATGGGAGCTCTTGTTTGAGGCCTACTCGGGCCTGGTGCTTAAGTAGTCTGTTTGGTGCATAGGTGCTTTAGATTATAGTAGCATACATTTCCATGACCAGTATCGTGTTTCCATTATACCTCTCATGGTGGTAACGGGTTTCAAGGGAAGCGTGAGCAAGCGTTATAGATGAGTTCATGAAGCATCTTGCGTTTCTGCATTCTGAAAGCCTATGTAAAAATAATAAAGATGCACGTCCGTGAATATGCCTGTCGCCTACGTCAGAGCACTGAGTATGTTCTTCGTGTAGATTGGTGTGGAAATGTTAAGTGTGTATACTTGTACAGATGTGCTTCCCGTTGTCTAGGTCGTCATGGCATCTCTAACGACGTGTGGTTTTTAGTCTAGCTGATCCGAGCCGCAGGTGTCGGCATGGCCAGTGCGGGCTGCTGGGCAGGCAGGTGGACACATCCGTATGTTCCTGTACCAGGGTACCTGGTCGTCTGGTAAATGGACAAACTCTTCTCGCGGCGGGTGTCTGGGCCGTGACCCTCTAGGCCAAGCGCGAGAGGTGAAGGACGGGAGCCTGTTCTTCCATTCTCCCACTTCAGTCCCCCCTCTGGTCGACCTGTCGACCACAAACATATCCTTCTCGTTATCTCCTCTTACCCTCCATATCTTAGTTATCCCTCCGAGATGTCCATAATGGTTTACATGATCTTCAAATGACCAATACATGTATTCACATGTTCCTCCAGGAGTACAGTATACCCATCTTCCTATGTAGCTCCTGGGGTTCCTTGGGTTCTCAATCTTCACTGATGGTGGGTCTAGATGATTGGTGATGATTTGGGTGCGCAACTTCTCCCTTTCTTGTATTATCACACCTGTATGCTGGCCGTCATCTGCTGGCATTAAGGGGTGCATTCCCACCATTTCCAGCAACTCGTCAGTCGTGCGTGCTTTCCGGGCCTTCCAAAATCTAATTATGATCAGGGTAGCTCCAGCCAAAATAGCACATCCCACTATTATTTTCAGTCCATCTGACAGCCAAGATGGCATCCATGACCATAATAGTGAAAACCAGCTCTTATCCTTGTTTACACCGTTACTTTCGTCCATCATTTTGGAGTGCATCTGGGCCAATTGTGAAACTGCTTCTGTCAGTGTACCATTGTCAGCATCGTTGGCAGGTATGAACGTGCAGCAAGATTGTCCTATTTTTGCACAAACTCCTCCTTCCATTGCTGTGAGAAGGTCCAATACATATCTGTTCTGGAGTGCTACCATCCTTACAGCTCGCAGCTCCTCTTTAATTGCGTTGAACCCATTTACTGTTGAATTGATGGTCATCATTAGTTCCCACCTTGTTATTTGGAGCCATTTTGCGTTTGCGTATGCCTGCAGTCCCGGATGTATTATTGAGGAGAAGAACATTGCTGCTCTGCTGAATAGTCTGTGTTCTGGCGGTATTGATGTTAGTTCCGTTTCCGACCTTCCCCACAGGTAATTTCCTGTCAATGGCTCTCCTTGTCTTTTTCTCCTGTTTAGGACAGTATCATTGCTGTTGGTCCTGTTTCCTTGCTCCTTCTGAAGTGGTGCAGATCTCTTTCTTCTCTTATCCCCTTCATCCATTTTAGGAAATTTCGCCACATCGACATGCTTCTTAGGTACCACTAGTGATGGTACATTGACGTGTACCATTGTGCACACACCATTCCACAGGGGAGGCAGTGTATGATATGCCTTTTCCCCACAGGCCCAATAATGGTCCATTATTACTGCTGTTCCCGCTCCCCCCTCAGGCAACTCCATCACGCTTGCACAATTGGTGTTATATCCTACGTCCACCTCTCCTTTATGCTGGTAGCATACTTTAGGCGCAGTCAATGGTAGTATAGTTATCGGGTCTTCATCTTCTTCTACCCACGTGAGCATTGGTACATACTTGATCCACGTCGTCCAACATCGATGATTGTGTGTCTCGATAGTTGAGATAGTTTCTTTTGTTACCATGTTGCTGCCAATCACTCCTATCTCCCAGCTGTTGCCCAGGAACACCTTTCCTGTTATCGTCAGTAGCGGCCTCTCCCAGCATCCTTGTTTACCCGGAACTTCAGTTGCGTACCAATCACATGGTAGATACTGCAGTGTTACCTTCTTTGTTTCTCCTTTTGCAGGGCCACTTGTTATGTACCTGAATGCTTCAGCATGTAAACTGGTCTTGTGATAACTCAGATAGGTCTTGAGGAAGTTGTTTTCATATGGGTATGAGTCTCGTGTTTTCCATGTCATGTGCACTACTGTTCCTTGAAATCTTCCTTTCGTTTGGAACAGGGCCAAATATATTATGCACTGTGCTGTTTTTTCATCTATTTCTGTGGCAACAAATGTTCGTGAAGCGCTCATGGCGTATGGTATTAATGAGCAAACGTAACAGCTATCCTCAGTTGTCTGCTTACCAATGCGGGTCATGTGTTGGTACCATATGTTGTTTGTGACGTGTGCTGAATCTTGTACATAATTATCAATACCTTTATTGTCTGAGTACGTGCTGCGTTTAACTCTATTTTGCTTGGGTGCAAAATTACGATTACCACCTGACGTAACACCTGTTGCAGCAGGGGACGGGGGTATATTAAGTTTGGGTGCAGCAATAAAATCAATAGCATAGCTGTACTGCCAGACAGAGGCAGCCAAGAACCCGGTGATCATAAAAATCCCTATTATTTTTATTACATATGCTAATTTCACCGGCATTTTGCTCTTACCTTGCTGCGGTCCTGGCAGCTTATTCTTGCGACGTTACAGTTGCCCGCCTAAAAATTCTCAAAAGTGCTCGTTATTAAATGTTAGTTTTGTTTCCTTTAAGCTCTCCCTATCAAGTAGTCATTCAGTGCCCAGGCGAAGAGCTGCTCCCACGCTACTCTAAGTGATGGGTCTCTTAGGACCGACAAGTATGGGCGGAGGTGGGGCATGTAATATTCTATGGCCAGGAGGAAGGCTGTGTAGTATACACGTACCCTTCTCCTTTTTAAGTATGTTGGCCTCTTTATTTCGTATACAAATTGGTGTGACAATTCTTCTGGGTAGTTATCGTCTGGCAGCACCATCTACACCTGCACACTGAACTTGTTAATTAGCTTTTCTTAACAATACAATATTACGCAGTTCCTGTATGTGCGAGAGAAAAAGAGAACATTCACGTGTTTACATGTGTATTGGTGCAAGCAATGTCCTTCAATTTTAGTTACAACTGTACTTAGCAGTCAATGGGGGGGGTTTGCGCTCAGATGGCGGAAGTATTTTTACTCTTTGAGCGAGTGATCATGGGGTGGGCAGTATGGGGGTCACCCCCTTCTTCGTCAGTTATTGTCTCCGAGGGAACAATTGGGTCGTTGTCTGTGGTGGAACTTTCTTCCGCTGTCTGCGATGTTGTTGCTGTTCTTCCAATGGACCTGTCGTTGGCGCTGGGGCGGGTCTGCAGTTTGTAGATCTTTACGTCATGTAGGTGGTTCCAGGCACGCTTATCCTTTAGTTTTACTGCTCTTGTTGATACGTCCTCTACCAGATGGGGGCCAGTGAACCTCTTCTCGTGCCACCTTCTATTGAAATTGCGAAGTAGTACGTAGTCACCTTTGGCAAGTTTGCACGAGTTCTCCTTTCCCAATTCCGTACTTTCGTCTTTTTCTTGATTGCTGGTAGACCCGCCCCGTGTGCGCTCGAGCTGTTGAGACACAAACACGACACTAGTAATCAAAGAAGACACATATTGATACATTTCATCTCCTAACACATTCGCTGAACTTTCGTTATCGGTGAATGCCCTTGACGTTGGTGTTAGGGGAAGGCGCATTTGACGTCCAGTAACCACTTCGTGAGGGGTGAGGTGGTGGTCGGACCCTGGCCTGTTTCTAAGTTCAAACAATGCTAACGGAAGGCAATACAACCAACTTTTCTTTGTTGTTTGTTGTATTTTAGCAATTGCCTCCTTCAATAGGCCATTCAGGCGTTCACATACACCATTAGCCTGTGGGTGGTATGCACATGCAAATTTGTGTTTAATGTTCAGCAGGGATGTAATATGCTGGAACATTTCATTTGCGAAATGGGGGCCGTTGTCTGATCTTAACACCTCGCACACTCCCCACCTGGGGAAGACCTCCCTTACTATGAATTTGGCTGCTCTAAACGCATCAGGGTGTGAACAGGGCCCTGCTTCAATCCACCTAGAAAATGGACATACTACTACAATCATATACCTATTGCCTTGACAGATGTTGATCATATCAACATAGTCAATGTGAAGGTGCCAAAAAGGTCCTTCTGGCCGGGGTATTGTACCTCTTATCACTTTTAGAGTATGACCGGCCGTAAACTGTTGACATGTGAGGCAATTGCTGATAAAATTTGACACATGGGAGGTTAACTCGGGACAAAACCAATCTTCTCTAATTCGTGCTGCAATTATTTCCTTGCCTGTATGGGCAGGGTGATGTAATTGGCTCAAGGCGGTATTTAACAGTGCCAACGGTATTACAACTTTCCCAGTGCCACCCTGGCGCCATAGTGCGTCGGTTGGTGACATTGTGCATCCTCTTTTCACCCATACTTCTTTTTCGGCCATTGGTGCAGCCGCTTGTAGCTCCATAATCTGTGTGGCTGGGAGATGGGTGTACCCTTCTCTTATTAACATCTCCCTCGCTATTCCCCTCCCTCTCCCTCTCTGTGAGTCTGTGGGGTTCCATATCTCACCAAAATATGCAGCATATTTCGCATGTGCGTCTGCTGCTGCATTTCCTTTTGAAACGTAGTCTTCTCCATTGGTGTGTGCGGTGCATTTTACTAGGGCTAGTTCTTGGGGGTCGTTTATTACTTCAATTAGTTCAGCCAACAAGAGGGCATGTTGTACTGGAGTGCCATCAGCTCTCCTAAACCCTCTCCTTCTCCATTTTGATAGCCCTGAGTGGACAGTGGATGTAACATATGCACTGTCGGAATATATAGTTACTCTTTTATTAAAACTTTCCTTTAATGCCAATATTAGTGCAACGAGTTCCGCCGCTTGAGCAGAGTAGTGCTGTGGTAATTGTACACACTTCATAGCCACACACACCGGCGCCTCCATCATTTTTACTACTGCTGCCCCAGTCCTTCGTATCCCATCTCCTTGATCAATAGTTGATGACCCATCAATAAACAAAAGCTCACCTCCCTCTAGTGCGTTTTCTTCAACTTTCCTAGTACATGAGTATATTTCAGTTACTTGGGTGCAGTCGTGGGCGTAATCTCCCTCTTCAATTACTTCTGCTAGGAACCTTGCAGGGTTAACCGTGCTACATCTAACAATTGCCAGTTCAGCTTTAGACAAAATAATCTCATAACCTGATGCCCTCTGTGTCGTTAATGTGGACTTAGGTTTATTCAATAACGCAAATAGTGCATGTTCCACAAATAGTGTAGTTGGACACCCCATAGTTATTGCTGATGCTTTTTCTACTGCAAAAGCAGCTGCAGCAAGACCTTGTTCACAAGAGAAGTGGCCTAACATTATAGGGTCTAAGTGACCGCTGTAAAATGCTACTGGTTTATAGCCCATGCTAGTTTTTTGGGCCAATACTGCTTTCATCACTGCTGAGTCGCAATGTGAAAATATAAAGAAGCGCCACTCATAGTCTGGGGATGCAAGTACTGGAGCAGTTGATATCGCGTCTTTTAATTTGTCAAATGCCTCCCTCATTTCCATAGTCCATCCCAACTTTTTCTCCCCTTTATTTGCTTCCTTCAAACCCTCAAGCAGGGGTCCTATGTATGAGCTGTAATCAAATACCCATGCTCTACAGTAGTTGCACAGCCCCAGAAATTGCTGCAGTTCTCTCACAGTCTGTGGCACGGGAGTGCTTGAGATGGCCTGTGCTCTTTGTGGTGCAATCCTTCTTCCATGTTGGGATATCAGTTGACCAATGTAAAGTACCTGTTCCTGACAGTATTGTATCTTTTCCATGTCTACCTTGTACCCCTTTTTTGCCAGTATCGTCAACATTTTTAAGGAGTCCTCTCTACATTTACTTTCGTTTGTACTGCAAATTATTATGTCATCCACATACTGTAACACTGTGCTTTCCACCTCAACGTTACCCAAATCCATCTGTATTACTCTATTGAAAATTGAGGGTGATTCACAATACCCCTGTGGTAATCTGGTATGTTTCCACTTTGTATTTCGGTAAGTGAAGCTTGTCAAATCTTGTGAGTCTGGGTGTAATGGTATTGAGAAAAAAGCATTTTTAAGGTCAATCACTGTAAATCGTGATGCTTCTGCTGGAATGCCACACAATATTGTGGCCGGGTTTGCTGTTACTGGATACTCTGCTTCTACTATGTTGTTCAAGGGTCTGAGGTCCTGTATGAAGCGCCAAGACCCCCCTTTAGCCTTGCGCACCGGGTACACAGCTGTGTTACATGGTGATTCTGAGGGGACCAATATGCCATTGTTTATAAGGGCCGTTATGGTTTCATATATGCCCTCATCTGCCTCTTTTGACAATGGGTACTGTTTAACTCTTGGTAGTATGGCACCTTTTTTCAATTTTATCCTTACACCCCCTATGCTTTTTATGCATCCCACGTCATAAGGGCTAATAGTCCATAATGATTTGGGCACCTTTGACATATCCTCCTTAAAAAATGGGACTGGGGTGCCTGCGGGTGCCTCAAGTGCCATTGCAATTTTCGGTGCTACTTGTTTGTGAGCCACTCTTAGCCATATTTCTACACTCATCATGAACACCATTTCATTTTCTTCCTTTTCTTCTGAGAACAGCTCTTCATCTGACACCTGGGTCAGCCTACATCCTTCTGCTAGTGCTATCACCGCCCTCCATGCTCTCCCTTCTTTATCTTGGGCGTGCACAGCAACATAATCAGCTGTTGCAATAATGCTCTCAATGTCCACTACAAACACCTTCCCTTCTAGTTCATTAACTGGTGTTTCTGGTCGGAATAGATAGGCTGCTGGTCTCCTCCATATTTTCCCTTCTATCCCTGGCATCCATGCAAATGCCATGTCAGTGCCATATTGGAATATCTCGCCATCTACTGGCTCCGCCCTAATCGCTGTCTGTCCACAGTATGCTTGCAAAATCTGTCGTGCTGCGAGCATGTTAATCCCTGGAGTAGAGCAAATTATGCCATCCTCTGTAAAGGAGATCGTCATGTTCAACCTGTTCATTATGTCCCTCCCCAGCATATTTACTGGTGAGGCACTATAATACAAGAGTGGAACTGACAGATCATAATCTCCAATAGATAAGGGAACATTATCAGTAAATGGAACCAACCCTTTAGCCCCAGAAAATCCTTGGGTGTTCATGGCTTCGCCTGACATCTTAAATTTACCTTCCCTTATGCAAGACCGGGTTGCCCCGGTGTCAACAAGAAATGATAATTTTTTGTCACCTATCGTTACCTCTATGCGTGGTTCCTCCGCACTATTAGGTGTTACTGACAGGATGGGACACACCAAGGCCGTCTGTGGGCTGGCCTATTGGGGGTACAATGATTGGCCATTCCCTGTGTAAGGGTTGTGTCCCAACACCGTCACCCCACCCAATTGTGTTCGTTCATTTTGGGGTGGTGGTTGTATTAACGCTACTTGTTGTTGTGGCGGTGGCAGGTACTGTGTTATTTGTTGTTGTGGCAGTGAATAGGTTTGTGGCTGTTGTGTTGTTTGTTGTTGTGGGTCACTCCCTTTTTGTGACGTCTGCTGTTGTTGTATGCCCTGCTGTTCTTGTAATGTCCTAGGTTGTGCTTGTTCATTCCATGCTGGTGTTCCTGGCCTGACCCTACATGTACGTGACATGTGTCCTAATAGTCCGCAGCTCCAACACACGGGTGGTTCCCTGTTTTGCCATGGGAAGCTCCCTGTGTTGTCCTGGTATACGGGTTGCCCTGTGGGGTAGTTATTTCTTAGTCCCCCAGCCTGTTGTTGGGTATTATATCCATATCCTCTCCCCCTCATAAACCCTCCTCTCCCTCTGTTATAACTATAATACCCAGTTCCTTGCATTGGGTACCCTCCTCCCATGTTTGGTGCGTGTAATTGCAGAGGCGGCACTTGCTGTATTACACCTTGTGGAGGCGTTATTTGTGCGGGATCTTGTGCAGCCACTACTTGCGTTGGGCTTTGGGCCATTGGTGTGGGCGTAGTTATTAGTGCCCCTTCCATTGTGTATTTAGTAAGTTTTTTCTGTACTAATTTGGCCTCTTCTGTTTTCCTATCCTCTTCCTTTTGTTTCATTTTTCCTTGCCATGTTCTGCAGTGATGTACTATAGTCAGTTGTATTTCTGGCCATGGTTTTGCTTCCATCCCCACTACTTTCTTTAGTTGTTTTTGAACTCCTTCTGGGAGCCCTTGTACTAGTATATGATAAAATATGGCTGGTGTTTTGTCCCATTGTTCTCTAGTTTCCATGCGCCACTTCTCTTGAACATCCTGGATATAATCAACAGGATCCTCATTTTCACCAATCTTACGGGAAGTAATGGCTCCTATGTCTGATGTGTCTGGGTACTGCACTCTCAGTGCCTGCCATAGCGCATGTCTGCAGTTTGCAAATGGTGCCCCATCATGCGATGTGTTCGTTATTGTTACCCCATGGAATCCCGCTCTTTTCCAAATGTCATCCGCTCTATCCCCTAATATTGATATTAACAGGCCCTTCACATCTCCTACTGCTAGTTTCTGTCCTGCGGTGTGTTTTTCCATTTCATATATCCACTTACCTGCACCTCCGCTTAGTGATGGGAGCCTACATTTTATATTTTCCTTATCCGTATGTTTCCAAGGTACATACTGTGGTCTAACCCCTCCTCTCTCCAGCAGTGGCATTAAATTCTGTCTTGTGTCACCCTTTACGCTCCATAATGTTGAGTCTTCACACCCCTCCTCTTCCCCCATTTCTTTTACTACTTCAAATTCTTCCTTACTACCTCTGCTCCTACCTCCCTCTTCTTCCTTTCCCCTTTTTTCATCATTTCCTGTGTTCAATATGGGTATGTTTATTTGTCTGTCTTGCCTGCGACTAGGGAGGTCCCTAAGCCGACATGCATAAGGTGTAAGTTCATTCATGAAGGGCGCGAGCTTTATTCTGTGCAGAGAGCGCGCGGTAGTTGAACATGTAGGGCGTGACGTGGGAGGGTGCGATGGTGATGTGGGTGGCGTGGTTTCATTGGTTTGTGTTTCCCCTATTCTTTTCACTTCCTCCTTACTTCTCTCCAGCTCCTCCCATCTTCTACTCATCCAGGGCGAATCTATGTTTGTTCTAGTAAGGTATAGTTTATCTAAGCTTTCCCTTTCACTCTTCCTTCCATCCTTCTCCACTCCTCCTTCCTCCTCACTGCAAAAATCATTCATAAATGGCACCCCCCACTCTGCCTTTTTTCCTTTTATTGTTACTGTTTTTAAGTCTATTAGGTCTCTTTCTCCCTTTCCGTTGTTACCAACTGTCCCCCTTTGTGCTGATGTTGTTGCTACCTCTCTACTTTTATATACATCTCCCCATCTTTCACTCTCCCAACCCCTCTCTTCTCTTCCTCCTTCACTCCTCTCCTCCATTTCCCTACTATTTTCCTCCCTTTTCCTTTTCAACTCCTCCATTACTTCGTTGCTCATCTGTTCCAATATCCTTTCATCCTCTTTCTTCCTTTCCCATTTCACCCTTTCTCTTTCTACTATACTCTCTATTACCTTCCCCTCTTCATATTTCTTAGTTGCCTCTGATATTATCCTCCTCCTCCATATTTCCATTTCTTTTTCCTTTTCTTCTTCTTCCTTCTTCTTCTCTCTCAGCACTACTCTTGATACCCTATCTGCTGCTCCTTTTACCCTTTCAGCCTCTCTCTTTTGTTCCTCACTTCGTTCCCTTAATTTTTCCAATTCGTCCTTACCTTCTTTCCTTTTCCTCACTCTCTCTCTTTCCTCCCGCTCAAGTTGTTTGATCAGTTCATTCTGCTCATCCCTTAGTTCTGCTAATCTTTCCTCCAAAATCTCTTCCTTCTGCCGTAGTAGCTCCTCTCCCCTCATTTCACTCTCTCTGGCACTATTCTCGTTTGTTCTCCTTACCGCCTCCCTTTCTTCTCCAGTTAGTGAGCCTCGTAATTTCAACAATATCTGTGCAGCTATCCACTCATCGTTTCCTATCTCTACAGTCTGCTCTTCTCTAATCCTCCTGTCCCCCATTGGTATCTTCCCATGAGCCACATATGGTGGAGGGCTGTATGCCGGGTTTGAGTATCCTTCAGCCGCCCTTAACTGTCCTGCTATTTCTCCTAATTCTCTTAAAGGGTACAACCCTCCTCCCTCTGTTTTCACTCCCGGTGTTATGGGTATCCCATTGCTCGGTTCCTTTTTTATGTCGTCTGATTTATCAATCTTTTCTCCTCCCTGTCTTTCGTTCCCCGTATTCTTTGTGCTTTCGCACTCCTTTTCCCCACCCGTTCCTTCTTTCTTAATCTCCTTTTCTTCCGGTGTTTCCCCCATAGTGAACATTCCATTTGGTCCTGGTCGAGACCCCTGGAACATCCTCCATAAGTTAAACACCTCCACATGGTTTGCCAACTTCTTCCCCTTGTATGTATTGTGCAGATGGTTCAGTAGTGAATGTTGGGCATATGGATCGAAACTACCATTAGGCGGCCATGGTGTTAACATTTTGTTATCTGTACCCTGGGTCCACTCTATGCTGTACTTAATTAACTTCTCCCTATGTGGTGGCAGTGTGGTGCATATGTGCTGTAGTGGGGTAGTGAGGGTGTTCCCCCACCCTCCCGACCCTCTCCCGTATGACATAAATTCACTCCCCTTGTTACCCTTCCCCTTACTAGCAGTTTACGATATACAACCTTGTATTGCTTACCTCGCCCCGCAAGTGTGGGGACTTTCGACAATCCTTTTGACAAATTATGCAAAAATAATAAATATGATGTTATATTATATTCCTTCCCCTACGGCCCCCTGCGGCCGAAGCGCACGCAGCCCCCTGCGGCTGCGTACCCCTTACGATGATCTTATACAGTCGTCCTGTTTCTCCGTTCTCCTCCCCCGTTTACACTTGCCGTGGCCGGCGTTCTCCGTGCGCAGCCACGCCCCTTTCCCCTTTTTTCGATCCACTGGTTTATAGTTTATCTCCGTACCAGCTCCTTTATCATGCTTCTCTTCCCCACCACTCTCAAACCCAAAATTCCTTGTGCTCGCGATATCCTATTAAATCCCTACTGGTGACGTCACCGATTTCTTCGATACTGGTATATTCTTGTTATGTTTTTTAAGTTCAAAATACACTTGCAATCTACCCCGCTAACCCTACAGCTGTCTTCCTGTCTCTCCTGGAACAAGGTAATCTCATCAATAATATAACCGGACTGCGCACGCTGCGTCGCCTCGCGTGTGATACGCCCCTTAACAGGAGGGCTTAACCAGCCAATTATCTTCCGTTTTGGGCAACTATGTAACTAGCTACCGCCCACAGGGAAACGTCATCTATCTATCGAGTTTCTTGCTCGAACAATAGGGAACCTCATCTACTCATTGATCAATAAATGTCAAGTCGTAGGAAACCACACACACCCACCCTCACACTTAGTCGCAATTTAAACCATCAGTGTCTTACGAGCGGCTGCACGTGATGTTTTCGTGCCCCGCCCCCCTCTTTCGCGTAACGTTAGCTGACTGTTACGAGCGGCTGCACGTGATGTTTTCGTTCCCCGCCCCCTCTTTCGCGTAACGTTAGCCGACTGTTCTCGCACTCGTTTTGCTACCATTCATTCCATTAGCAACACTCAGTTAAACCTTCGCCGCACAACTCTACAATACCTCCCCCCTCCCTTATTTACTTCCTCCCCCTCCCTCACAATTTCGCATTGCTTGTTGTGCGTGTCATGCTCACCAAGTTCTCTCGATGCAGGGCCGCTCGACTGCGTGCACCCTCCAAGCGGCTCGCCACCTCCCCTCGTCTGGACCACGTCTGGACACTCGCCGACCGCGGGCGGGATACTTCTCAACCGGCTCCCGAGGGCCAATATCCGGATTGCGCTGTCCGGTCTTCTCGCGGCTCCGCGATGGTCCTGTAGTCCTCAGAAGGGGGCAACGGCAGAGGGGGCCGCGCCGCCGGGCCTCCTCGCAACGGGAGTGCCTGGAAAAACTAAAAATAAAAGTTGATCTTAAACAGATCTCAGCAGTGCCTCCAACTTGTCGGGGGGAAATTCTGCCGGGGTCGGCCAGGCCGTCCGCAGACCTCCGGGCAGGGAGGCCCCAACTCCTCCCGTATATCCCAGATGAGATAGAGTATGAGACACACACAAGGAGCAAGGCGACTCTGCTGTTTATTTATACAAAACGGCAGGGATGGGTCAAGGAGCGTACGCGTCCGTCCTGACACACACACAATCGTGGGGCTCGCAGGCCCTTTTTACTGCATTATGACGCGCTACTTGCGTCACTTCAGAAAGTTAACAAAAAACCTATCGCCACTCTTAATTGGTTGCTCGAGTGGTAGGGTTAGTATAGTACACATATAGAGAATGATATTAGTGGACAAGGTGTAGTCAGGTGGTATATCTGGGTTGTCCCTACAATTAGATACATAAGAATTGTTACATGAAGACTCCTGAGGATTGGCTAATATTACTGACGTCTGAGATAAGAGCCCCATGTTCTGATTGGTGCACTCGTGAGCTTCCCAGCCTGGGACCACCGTTGTTCCCAGCTCTCGGTGTACCTGTGTTTGCAACAATGTTTCAATATGGGTACGTGCAGACAATGTGAGGATTTATTCATAGGTGGAAGGCTGACCGCTCCCACTGTAGCAGGTGTCCATTGAGCCTTTCAAGTGTCTCGGCCTGTGTCTCGTAGTGAGGGACCCAGACGCCTTTTCTCTCCAGGGTTTTGGCATCTCGTCAGATTCGGCTTGGTCACGTGAGGCGGGACCGTGTTTGAGGCAGAATTCTGCACAATTAATATTGCTTTTCCACTGTGTGTCTGGTTTAATTTGTAGATATGACTTTAACGTTGGTACGCGGAGTGCGAGGTTGCAACATCGTGCCTTTGATGATTTGTTCTTGGATGTGGGTTTGCAACATTGCGACCTTGGCTGGTTGCTCCACCGGGTTCTTTCTGCAGGATCAGCAACCTGACTCTTGCTTTGTTAATGTCCATGGGATCTCTTGTTTGAGGCCTACTCGGGCCTGGTGCTTAAGTAGTCTGTTTGGTGCATAGGTGCTTTAGATTATAGTAGCATACATTTCCATGACCAGTATCGTGTTTCCATTATACCTCTCATGGTGGTAACGGGTTTCAAGGGAAGCGTGAGCAAGCGTTATAGATGAGTTCATGAAGCATCTTGCGTTTCTGCATTCTGAAAGCCTATGTAAAAATAATAAAGATGCACGTCCGTGAATATGCCTGTCGCCTACGTCAGAGCACTGAGTATGTTCTTGGTGTAGATTGGTGTGGAAATGTTAAGTGTGTATACTTGTACAGATGTGCTTCCCGTTGTCTAGGTCGTCATGGCATCTCTAACGACGTGTGGTTTTTAGTCTAGCTGATCCGAGCCGCAGGTGTCGGCATGGCCAGTGCGGGCTGCTGGGCAGGCAGGTGGACACATCCGTATGTTCCTGTACCAGGGTACCTGGTCGTCTGGTAAATGGACAAACTCTTCTCGCGGCGGGTGTCTGGGCCGTGACCCTCTAGGCCAAGCGCGAGAGGTGAAGGACGGGAGCCTGTTCTTCCATTCTCCCACTTCAGTGCGTTTAAATCTGGACACTATTTGACCTTTCTCGAAGGACGGTTGGATGCTTGTCTCGTAAATCTAGCTGTAAGGTAGTGTGGGGCAGACTGGTGAAGATATTTATGAGTCAAGGAGGCTGTTTTGAGGAGAATCTTATCTTTCATAGATAGCCAATTTAATGATCTTCTGACGTCTGAAATGTGGGCTTTCTTTGGAAGACTTAAGGCTGATATTAAGGCGTTATTTTGTAGGATCTGGATCTTGTTTGTAATGTATTTGTTACTACCTACATATAGGGCATTACAATAGTCCAGCTTGGACAAGACCAAGGCTCTTGCTAGTGTAATACAATTGTTAGATGAGAGGAAGGGCTTGGCTGCTCTGGTTAATTTGCAAGTATATGAAGTAGTGGAAGCCATAGCATTTACTTGTTTTTCGAACGTTATTGTGGAGTCTAGATAGAAACCAAGGGTTTTGACTTCCCTGGCCACAGTGATGTTATTATTGTCAATTTTGAAGATGGAATAATTCTGGCCTAGTTTGTTGAGGTTAGAGGTGGTGCCAAGAATGAGAAGTTCCGTTTTGTCATCATTCAGGCATAGACCATGAGAGGCCATCCAAGCCTGGATGATGAAGTACACTCTATCCACAAAGGCCACATCCTTACTGTAATCTCCCGTCAACTGGATGAGGATCTGTGTATCAACGGCATAATTAGTGTAGGTGATACCCAGGCTGTCTAAACTATCAAAAAGGGGCTTTGTAAAAATGTTGTACAGAGTGGGAGAAACACAGGAGCCCTGGGGCACACCACAAGAAATGGGCATGGGGTCGGCAGCTGCTAGAGGTGAGAAGACAGATATTGTTCTGTTGTCGAGGAAGGACTGGATCCAGCCTACTGCCTCTTGAGAGAAATGGGCTGCGGAGTCCAAATGGTTGCAGAGAATTTTATGGTCCACCAAATAGAATTTTGCTGAAAGATCAAGAAGCAGCAATAGTGAAGACTTACCCTCGTCTCTCAGCGCATCTATTTGTGCCTTAAGGTCTATGAGCACAGTCTCAGTTCCATGTTGGGGTCTGAAGCCTGACTGTCGTACTCCTAAGAGGTGGTAATGTTCCAGATAATGTTGGATTCGAAGATATGCTATTTTATCTAAAATTTTGAGTAGAAATGGCACTGTGGTGATGGGACAGTAGTTAGAAGGTATGGATGGGTCTAGTGTTTGTTTTTTGAGAAGTGGGAGGACCAGGATTGTTTCAGGTTATTAGGGATGGTACCTGAGGTGAAGGACGTGTTTATAAGTTTGATGATGAAAGGGGAGAGTTTGCGAGCTGCATCTTTTATGATTTGTGCTGGGCATAATTCGCCATAGCAGTTGGAAGGTGTGAGGGTAGGATAACTTTTTCAACTTCTTTGATAGATACTTTATGAAAGTTGAAGTGGGATGTGAGTGATAATGGTGGAGGCGGATGGTCTGGGGCATAGACTCAACGGTTTTGCTGAGATTCGAGGCATGGAGGAGAGTGTCTTTGTTGTTGTTATTCTTGGCCTGCAGGGTTGTTATCTTGTTGGCCAGGGCACTTTGTATGCTCGTGCACCAGTTTTTATCCTTGAGACAGGAGTCTGGGGGTGGAATGGGTAATTCTATCTCTTTGAGGATTGCGAACAACTCTTTGGTGTTTGATTTGGCTTGAGAAATATAAAGGTTGTAGGAAGTTTGTTTGGCTAAGATGATTTCTTTTTTGTATAGGGAGGCTAATTTGCTCAAGTTGTTCTTATTGGAGTCGGAGGGATCTAGTCTCCAGATTTTTTCACTTTGACATTTCTCTTGTCTAATGGCTTTCAGGTGGGGAGAGAACCACGTGTTTATATGTTTTTGGGGTTTGCTCTTTCTAATTCTCAGTGGTGCTATGGTATCAAGGAATGATAGCATCACTTTGTCGTACACGTTTACCGGTTCCATGTAATAATGTCGCCACAAAAATATCGCCATACAAAAATATCGTCAAAAAATTGATGTTTTTTGTGGTGACATTATTGCATGGAACATGCGGGGGACACCCCCACAACCCCCAAATGTTTTTTTTTTAAAAACATTTTTTTGTTTGACCCTGTCGCCATATATATGGCCACCCAAATAATATTGACACAACATTTTCCTGGCGATATTATTTACGGCGACCATATATGTGGCGATATTATTACCTGATATCCGTTTACCATATTAAATGGGTCTGTATGGACAGAAATTTAATTCAGAGTAGGTAGTATCAAGGGGATAAGTCTTTCAGAAGTAATATTTCTTTTATTTCTGGTGGGAACAGCTGGAGCTATGCTATCGGCATGCAAAGGAACTGTGGCCTCTAAGGAGAAGGAGATCAAGTGATGGTCGGACCAAGGCTGTGGCATTATATAGGTGACAGTGGTTGGGCAGTTGTGCTCAGCAATCCAATCAAGGGTCCTGCTTTTGATATGGGTAGCACCTGTGATCTTTTGGGTGAATCCTAGTTCCTCTAAGGAATTGTTAATCTGAGTGGCATTAGAGTCTAAAGGGTCGCTAAACCCCAAGTTAAAGTCTCCTAAAATGAGGCATTGAGAAGAATTTTTGAGGTTGTCAGATAGGATGTTCGTTAGGTCTTCCGCAAAGGAGCCCGGAGGGCCTGGGGGTCGGTATATGAATGGAAACGGTCTGGGTTTTGGAATCTGTAAGCTCTGCAGTAAGCGATTCACATGAGTCTGTGTTATCTGGCGTGGAAAGTCTCAGTGTTAAGTTAGTTTCAGCAATTATAGCAAGACCACCGCCACGAGAGATGGTGCGATCTAATCTTAGGAGGGTGTAGTCATCCGGGATAGCTAGCGTAATTGCTGGGCCTGCTGCCGGGTGGAGCCAAGATTCAGTGATGGCAAGGAGGTCTATATTTTCTATTTGGAGAAGGTCAGCTATTTCTGTGGCGAAGGGCCACCATAGAGCAGGCGTTTATTAGTGCTCCTTTTATGCCAGTCTGAATAGGTTGAGCCGATAATAACTGTGAATGTTGACATTCCTCAAAGTCCATCTTAGAGAAAAATCCAACCAAGGAGACACAGCACTTGCATTTTCATTGAGCCACATTGCAGAAAACAAAGACCCCCAAGCATTGAGGTGAGTAGATTAAAGCATATGTAAGAAGTCCAGTAGCTCTGGCCTACAGCTGTGGTCCATATCCACCTTCCTAGTAACTTACCATATCCCACCAGCTATGGCTGTTAGCCGTATTCACTGCACCGGTTGCAAACAATTAGGCAAAAAGCACGTAGGTTAATGGCAATGGCCTTTGGCCCTAGCCACTGTCCCCTTTGCACCGCATATGCTAAAAGACCCCGGCCACAGCCAGAGGGCCAGACCTACAGCCGAGGACCACATCACCGTCCAATTTAAATTATCAGATCCCACTGGCCTTGGGCCCTCTACTTATATCAGTGATCCAATGCATGTTTCAACCTACATTTTGAAACTTGTTTTTTTCAGACCCTTCCTTTGCATGTACATTTGTCATGAAATTACAGTGAAAATGGTACTCAAGGATGAAAAAAACAGAGGGTAGTTTACCACTGGAACGCCTTCACCATACTTGACTGCAACTCTCCAATTGCCCTCCATCTCCTTTGTACGCGCCCCCCCATGCAAATCCTCCCTGAACCTCCCCTGTTACCCCATTTCACTCGCTGGTTCATATGACACATTATTTGTTGTGTGCATCGTTTAACATTTCCACCAAATTCCCATGAGACTCCCCCAGTAAGGCAAAAACAGTCTGGACAAATTGGATCCCAGTCTTTCCCCAACTACACATGTGGGGAATCCTCATCACTCCCCTGATTTGACACCACCCATTTCCCTCTCCCAATTATCATTTGGCGTGCTTTTCTTTTTAGGCTTCTCTCAGGATTACTGCCGGAATCACTCGCATTGAGGAAACAAATGGTGACTTTTATTTTTGAAATGCCTCACCGATGAAATGCACCATGCGCGATATATTAATGTTTACTGGGAGAACCCCCTAATCTGTTTAGTTATTTTAAAATTGCTGTGTGGTTTTACCTAAAACCTACCACGACACATATACAGCTCTTGTGCTCAAGTTGGTTTTTTTTTGGGTTTAAATTCATCCAGAGTTTCTCAGTCAATGGGAGTACTTGTTTCTCTATTGGAAAATCGATCGAAGGCAAAAACAGCTTGTTTTGTTTTTGAATAACTTGTTTAACACATTTTCACCAAAATATCATATTTGGAGGGGCAAAAAGTCCGCATTTTTTTTAAATAATATCATCCAAATCCGTGAGTCAAAATTGTTAGCAATCGAAATCTGGAAAAAGTCAATGCAAATTGGTTTTATCTTAACTATAGAGCAGCTACTACTTTATGGAGGATTTATCAGCAAACAAAGCAAAGCTATTATTAGTACCCCGGCGAGAGACAATCAGAATGAAACAAGCATTCTGATTGGCACTCGCCAGGTCCATACCCGGCCGGGAATCCCTCCGTCGGGATTCCACTGCCTTTTTCCCCAGCGAGGGGCGTGGCAACCCCTCAGCCTATGGGGAGGCTCGAAGCGGGGCCTCCCTACGGCTGAGAGGCTGCCTTTGCCCCCCGCCGGGGACTCAGGTAAGTATTTTTTTTTTCTCCCTTCCCTCTCCTCCCTCCCACCCGCCCCCCCCAACTTACCCTCTTGTTTCTGCGTCCCCGGCGGGGGACGAGGGAAGTCTCCAGCCGTGTGGAGACTCGGAGCGGGGCCATCCCCGCTCCGCGCCTCCACACGGCTGGGGGCTTCGCTCGTCCCCCGCTGGGGACGCAGGTACTTTTTTTTTTTTACCCCTCCCACTCCCACCCTCCCAACCCCGCTTACCTTTTTCTTGATCCTTTTTTGCGTTCCCGGCGGGGGACGAGGGAAGTCTCCAGCCGTGTGGAGACTCGGAGCGGGGCCATCCCCACCCCGTGCCTCCACACGGCTTGGGCTTTCCTCGTCCCTCCCCCGCCGGGGATGCAGGTACGTTTTTTTTTTTTTCCTCCCAACCCCACTTACCTTTTTCTTGATCCTTTTTTGGGAGCGGCCACGCTGGGAGCACATGTGTTCCCAGCGCTTCCGCTCCCGATGACCGCCATGGAAAGGGAAAACGGACTCCGTTTTCCCTTTCCATGGCGGCGGCCATTTTCTTGGCCGTTTCTTTTTTCTGTCCCGAAACGCTGCAGCGTTTCGGGACAGAAAAAAATTGCTTTTAGTACCCCGGTCACGCAAATATTGCGGGCCGGGATACTAATAGCAATATGACCCTCGCGGCAGGGGCATTACCGACTCTGGTAATGCCCCGGGGCCTTCGTTAACTATGTTAACCTGAGTCGGTAATGCCCCCGCCGCTTGGGTCATATTGCTTAAGTATTTTGATCTATATTGCTGGTTCAAAAAAATTGCAAATGTAAAACTGTGACAATCATTCATTATTGCTTGGGTCAAAAGACAACAGAAGAGGAAGGATCAACACATTAAGAACAGGTGCAAAGTCCTTCTTCCTGCTCTTGTAAAAATAACAGTGCCATCTGGAGCCAGAAATGTGGTGCTGTTGGCGATTTGGATATATGAATTGTGATGATATACTAACATAGTCTTAACTGAAAGACGTTCTATTGCTTTTTTCTCACACAGGTCTGTTTCTCAGCTTTTTGCATGCATTCTGGAACGCCTTAAATAATAATCCGATCAGATAGAGAAAATACAACTCTTAGGGAAGTTACTGTTCTTCTACGTAGATATTTGAATATTATCTATAAAATGTATTCTGTTCATTGCAGAATTCTGGAAAATCATGATAAAGTGTGTGGTTAAAAAGAAGGAAACATGCTGTTGTTTCATTCCATTACAAATGTACACTTCAAATGTGAAAATACTGCATTTCTTTTCTCCAAACAAATCTGGGATGAAGACCTCTGTCCAAAGCAATACAAGAGCAGCAGGGATCCTAGTGCGTGCAAGCAGATTCTGTGACCTAAGGCTTATCACTGTCACTGGGAAAATAAAGTTCAAAAAAGTAAAATATGACAAAAATATAGTGCATACATTTCAGTCTATGAAGATCCTGTTGAGGGAAAAATACTGGAAAAACTAAAAAATCCTTTAAAACGGATTTTTTTTAAAAAATCGCAAATGTTCTTTTTCAAATAGTCACTCAAACTAAAATCCAAACACTATGGCCCTTATTACCAGTTGTGCAGTGAATCTGGCATTAATTCCACAGGAGATAATTACTGTTACCATTATCTCCACATTATGAGTGGACAGGTGGCACGCCAAACATTGACGGTAATTGTCATTTTGTCAGCGAATTATCAATGAAAACCATTGTACAACAGCAATTCCTCCAGTTATCAGTGGAATGACCCTTGAAACTGGAATATTGTAGTGGAAATAGTGTCATGTCACAAACGGGAAGTTCAGTGACGACCATCTTTAAAATCACAAGCGGTCTTGTATCCACCACTTCCCATAGCGATCCTGCAACCAAATTTGCTAAATCATGCCAGGAGACAAGGGCAATTCAAGAGTGACTGAAGTGGGGGTCCGTAAACCCAAATTCATCAAGGCTGAGCTGCAGGTCTTGATGAGGTGATAGACAATGCAGAAGAACTATTTGGAACCCTCAAAAGCAAGAAATCTGTCCACCACAAAACCTTAGCATGGACAGAAATAAGGGACAAAGTAGTGGAAGTGGGCACTGTGCAGTGAGACGTTGAAGACTGCAGGAAGAGTTGGAACAACTTAATGCAGGGTTCCTGCAGTCTGATTGCCACTCATCACCACAATATGTCTGTCACTGGTGGAGGCACAGTGGAGCCGTTTCACCAGATCCCCTCAAAGGAGAAAGTGGTAAGCATCCTGCACATGGAAGGGATCATGGGAGTAGGAGGAGCAGAGGTGGGAGCATGAAGCCAAGCCAAGCCAGGTGAGCACAATAGTACACCCGAGGACAGGGATATGTGTAGGCAGTGCATGTGTGCCAGACATCACTTGGCACACACTCAGGTTACACTGTTGATGTAAAGTCCCTTGCTGGCTCTCTGGCAACAATGCTACAGGAATACAGATGACAATCCCTTACATGTGCTCACTTGGAAGTCACACTGTGTGGAAATGAATGGAAATAAATGTGATGACTGTAAACATCAACATACCTGTCATCTCATGCAATGCACTAACCATGACCATACCCAGAGATATCTCAATTATGCCATATGCACCATGCAAGATTTATATAATATTATAATGATATGATAAGTCATTTATAACGCACCTTTACACAAGTGTTTCTAGGCGCAACAAGACAAGGAAGGGAGGACAGAAGGAGGACAAAACAACAATCTTACTAGGCCTTGTATCATTCAGATCACACAGGTGCGGGGGGTGGAGGGGGAGAAGTGCCGGGGGAGTGCAAAATATTTAGTAAGTGCAGCCGGGAGCTGGCTCGTAAGTGCAGAGAGTCATGGGAATGTAGGGTTACAGATACAGTCCCTTATGTGGGTGGGAGGCACAGAGGCAGTGCAAGGGCAACCTGTCGTGCAGGATTCTGGGCACGTAAGTTGAGTGGGTGGCAGGTAACCAGTGTGCACAGCAGACAGGGACATCAGCAAGGGAGAAGTAGAGAGAACTTGGAAGCCTTGAGTTGCTCCTGGAACCTGAGGTGGTCCTGCACAAGTTTGAGAGAGGCAGGCAGGCTGTTCAGAGGGAGGCCTCAGCCAAAGACAGAGATCTACCCCAACTCTCTGCCTGGAGAAGCGCTGACCTTAAGAGAGTTGGAGGTGGATGGGCGGAGGGCTCGAGAGGGAAATTGCTTAGGAGGATAACATTGGATGCAGTGTGGTCTCAGCCCCAGAAAGCTTTGTGGACAATGCAGAGGGCCTTGAACTTGATCCTTGCAGACACAGGGAGCCAGTGGAGAGATTTCAGGGCTGGAGGGATACAATCCCTTGGCTTGAGGCTAAGGACAAGTCTTGCAGTCCTGTTCTGGATTATTTGTAGAGGAGGAAGTGTAGAGGCAGGCAGATTAGAGAGAGGCTGTTGCAGTAGTCCAGCCCAGAGAGGACCAGGGCTCTGGATACAGTGAGCTTCTGGGGGAAAGTGAGAAAAAGGAAGAAGACCTCAGCCACAAAGGCAGGAACCAAGATGTACCCATAAGCATCTGCCTTCTCTACCAGCATTCACACCTCCATAACAACATCTGCACTGCCCACCACTACCAAGCTTCCTGCCCCACCAACACCCTAGCTGCCAATCAAGTAACAACCTTGCCAGTTGAACCATTGCTCACTGCAAATTCCAGCTGTAAACCTGCCTCAAGTTAAGCATGAGCACATTGATTGATCACTACCAGCGGTCAGCCTGATTAGGTCTTCAGCATAGTCTCTTTGTCACCTAGTAGTGGTGGGCCTGGAGTTGTCCGGCACTCATCCCGGCCCCCACTCAAAGCCATGTGTCTCCTGTCATCACTCCACCACAATCCCCTGGCGCTGGTGACCTGACATACACAGCATGATGACACTGTACCCACAGGTGTTGAGGATGTGGCTTCATACAGTGGTGATACAGCAAGGAGCCACAGTGATGTTGTACGCAACCCCTCACCTGTTTACCAACCTGATGACCAGACCAGATATATTGTATCTGCAAGATGAGAGGCTCACAAGAAACGAGCATTAACAAGAGAGGTTGAAGAGCTCACAGACTTCCATCTGCTACATGCAAGGGGCCTCAAAGGGGAATATCCTAGGAAATGGCACAGAAGTGCAGCCACCTTATTGAGGTGACAAATAGTGTATTGAGGCATAGGGTGCAGCAGCTTTCCGTCAAACTCTCAGCTGGCCAAGTGAATATGGAGAGGGTGTTGAAACATAATCACATAATACCGCTGAGTTATCAACATTGACCTAAGCCCATTCGCATTACACAGAAAACCGCGTTCATAATGTTCCGACTTTTGATCGATGTCGCCGCCATTTGAAGAATAGTCTACCATTTTGATTTCAACTCTTGTTTCTATGTTCTAAAATGGTGGACTGTGTTTTCAACTTGAAGTCGAGCCAAACGACCTTTGAGTTCTGTTAATGATTAGGCTGACCGAGAGCAGACTTTTTGACCAATGTAAAGACACCTTGTAACTCGAATGAACTGCCACCCAAATGTTGTCTGTGCTCACAAGCCTCATCCCTTTATAAACAAAGAGACAATGGAAAACAAACCCAGATCGTATGTTCTGGCTGAACTGCATTGTAGCGATTCCTGAAATAAGACTTACCGTGGCTCAGAGAACCAATAGCATCATTGTGACTTCATGGACATGCAAACTTGTTTAATCCTTTGTATAATATTGTATCATCTGTCATATGAGCTAGGCACAAACTCTAGCCAGTGAATTATTAGTTTGGAGAGAGGCTGGACAATGTTTCCAAAATTGTATAAATATGTCTGTGTTAAGATGTGCAACACTCTCACCCCTCTCTGTGTCTGCTGGTACACACTGCGAGACATTGGGAGCCAGATAGCTATCTATTTTGCTTTGTAACTGTACAGTAATAAAAGATTCTTGTATCTTTTCAACCCGTGATTTCATTTGTCGTACTAAGCCTCGATATTTCTTTGGTCTTTCAAGGGCACTTCTCCTTACAATGTAACACATACGTGGGATGGAGTCAGTCAGGTCTTCCTCTGTTAACCCCACAGAAGAGTCGCAAGAAGGGTGCCCCTTCATTGGTCATTGAACACCACCACTCACATAATAATGGCAGCTTCTGGCTAAGACAAATTCTGACAATATAATTGGGGATTGAGAGTGGTGCAAGGGCATGGTTGTTGGGGATTGGGGTTGAAGGGAGGACATGGATGTTTCTTTGTATACAAATGAAATCACATTAACTGTTGAACAGATATGTGGACAGTAATTTTTGAGTGGTGTGACAAATTGACTATGTGACTATGTACAAATTGTATGAGGTATGTGTAATCAAATGTCCTGAACAAAAATTCTCAATCAGATCTTGGCACACAAGATGTCTGTCCTTGTCTTCTTAATAGTCACTGTGTGGAGGTAAGTGGTCCTCGGCATGTGTGTTATCAACCTCTGGGGGAGCCACGTCGACATCTGGGGGCATGGGAACCTGTCTCCTAATGCATTTGTTGTGCAGCGTGGCACACACCACATCAATTTTGCCCACCTTGTCTGGCTTGTACATTAAGGTGCTTCCTGACTAATGGAAACACCAGAAATGGCCCTTCAGCAGGCCAAAAGTAAGATGTGTGCCTTATTGTAGGCCTCCTCCTGTGCAGTGTGTGGGCTCTGTACATTTGTCAGCAGCCATTGGAGCTGCAGACATCCAAAGTCCCCTGCAAAGACAATCAGCAGAGGTGTTGGTTACAGAAATATGAGCGAGTCTCACAATTGGTAATGACATATTGGTCACCATGTCTCTTACTATGCTTATGGAATATTTGAGATCACTACATTAAATTATGCCTCATGTACTATGAGGGGGATAGGCAATGCCACTTGGGGAATCACCTATTTTACAAATCACCGACTCACCAGATATAACAGTAATATGCTGTCGCTGGATTTACAATTAACATTTTGTTTGAGGTTGTCCAGTACAGGGCTCTCATGCATGTGCGTTGATAAGCATACTGGTAATATTGTGCACTTTGTGACTATGCACAAATTGTATGAGGTATGTGTAATCAAATGTGCTGCAAAATGAGTTATAATACATCAAATTCATACAAAATGCACGAACAAATATATGCACAGAATTAACCAATGGCATGGATTACACGCTGCCTCGGGCAGTCGTTAGTACATGTAAATCTATTATGTAGATTAATTGCGATATATAGACATTAACGACTTGCTTTCATGTTTTATGTCGTTTTGTACCATCAACCAAATTGGACATGGTATGTAATTTATTACTTTCTTACCTTGTTTGGTGATTGGGATGGACACACATTTTGCTGACTGTTTGTCCAGTGGCATGCACACATTGCTTTTTGCACTGTGTAATTCTGCGCATGTGTTTGTTGGGACATTTTGTATGAATTTGAAGTATTATAACTCATTGATAAATGGCTCAGTGCCCTAGCCCTGAAGACAGACTGAGCCTGAAATGCATTGGCAATACAAAGTGGTGGCACTGACTATTTGGATGCACTTTTGCCTTTCAAGCAATTAAAAACTGCAAATATGCCAAAAACGTCTCGATTTGATACATGAAGTAGGAGAGCATATCAACAATATAACTATGAGCAGGACGAGAGCATACCTTGGACCGGAATTCTTTTCTAGTTGTCTGTTCTTGCATAGTTCTTTGTGGCCTTGTGCCAAGACCTCAAGGCATGCCCCGACTATCTTGAATTACGCTGACACGAACTATAGAACTAATTTAAAGTGGTACCCACCCATGATCTCTGAGAACACGCAGAACAGACATTTATTTAAACTCTTGTCTGGCATACATAAAACAGTAGCCTGGCCCTTGGCCATTTCCTTTCATCCAAATGTAAGAAACAATGGACAAAAGACACTCGCGGTGTGAAAATCACATCACCGGATACACATCACAATGAATTGCCTGCTTGAATGAAGGAGCAACCCACCAATGAATAAAGCCACGTCCCCCCTAAAAAGTAGAAAGGCCATCCCGCCCACAACGCCACCAGCCATTGCACATCTAATGCCACTATGCGACTTATGTGGATACTCAGGCAGCATCATTAGCTGAAACAGATGGACTGTTCCAGTTTGCAGATAACCATGTGTGCATTGTTCTCACAGAAACGAGGGCACGCGGGCACGCAAAGCTTCGCACCCACAGAACAGTTGCAGTCTACACTGATAGCAAATTAATACCGGGCTAGCACCTCATTAATGTTCGAAACATCCACCGCAGGACAGAGAATCGCAATGCACGTGCCATACTTCAAGAATCTCATTGGAATAAATCACTAGGGACAACGTGGGCACAGCCTATACTCCATCAACAAAGGATCAAAGGAAGTCACAGAGAGGCGAAGGGCACACGTGGCACGCGTTTACCTTCCTACACTCCTCTAAAGGTATAAGAGCCACCAAGGAGCTCTTCTATGGCATTACCTAGCTTGCCATGGTCATTGGGGCACAGATCTCACATGGGTATCTATTAACCTACCACTGGAGTATCCTCTACTTTAATGGAAAAGAGTCACCAGAATCAACCTACATCAGGTGTATAATCCACATCCTTAGTGCACTGCCTACTCCAAGAGCTTCCCTGTGTCATGAGACGATGGTAGGGTCTCTTGGAGGGTAGTTCGGTATCAATATGCATGCAGAACTATTGATACCCAAACTGATTAGGATAGATAATGTACAAAGGTGTGCGAAGGCAATTATAGTCACCTCAAACACAAACAGCCTCTTTGATTCATACAGAGAGACATCAGTTGTGCTGAGAAGTAGCAACAACTTCCTCTTGTAATCACTGGTTACCTAGGCCCCATTAATGAGGCTCCTAGTGATACATAGAACAATCCCATAATGAGGGAAACAACACCCTATAACACGTCCCATGTTTAAAGCCCATCCACCTTTAAGAAAACATTTGCATTTTAAAGGAAATCTTTATTTTTCCGCCAACAAGACACATACCAAATCATGCCAATTCGTTGACGACTGGGGAGCTTCTTCAAGGCTGCATCATGCTACACAACCTGGCCACTGATGGTCACTTGCCAAAAGTCGAAAAACATGGAAGGTCAATCCTCTAATGTCAGCTAAGAAAACTTAGCAGAGCTATAAGCAGACAACCATCATAATAGCATCATTTGGGTGTGGCGGTAGTACCGAAGAGAACAGGCGTAGCCTGTGGGATATTGAGACATCACAACAAGCAGAGCCAATGCACACTGATCAACAGATATTCACACCTATGACTTGTTCCCTTGATCTGACACCAGGGAAAAATAGGTGCACTAGTTAGTTCCCTGGCTATTGCTAGTAGAGGCGACATCGCAGGTCCTTGCAACAACCAATATCCTCCCATGTTCAGGCACCACCTGCTCTAGAACTGTGCATGACGTCACACCCCTAAACACCGTCATTTGGGCGGGCTATGCATTATCCTCTTATTTGCCTTCCAATAACATCTGTGTGCCCCATGCTACTACTCCAAAGAGCCCTATGAAGTGAGAAGGACCTGAAAGATCAATTCCCATGCATAATGTGGCAAATCCCGACTGAAAGTCATATGTCCCTGTCATGGATGTGCAGGTCCAGATGTTTGTCAAAGTTAAAGTGGACCCCAGATTGTTTGACTCACATCTTTGATGCATTAAGTGCTGGAAACCCCTGATGCAGATAGTAGGCTACTACCCACACTACTCAGTGGATGTGAACGATGCCCAGGTGCCTGCATCTCACTCCTCTCATGCACACCTGCACTAGGTGGTGGGTTCTGTGTAACCTATTCAATCAATATGTTCCTCACACCTTGCAACACAGATACAATTCCACTCTGTACATACAAGCAGCAGGATTAGACCAGAGCATTGGTTGCCACAGTCTGTCTTGCCTGTGTCATTTCATCCTGAAATTCCCTATAAACCCTTAAGGATTCTTCACTGTCATGCCCAACCACCTATCCAGGGTATCAGGTAATAAAATTGTGGCAAAATGTCACCGCTAAAAGAAATTGCGGCAAAAATGAAATGGTTTGACCCCGTAAAGATGTACCCCATTATACAATTTAAAGGGAGTGGAGGTTGCGGGGATGTCCTTGCATCCTTTACATGATTGTGGTGGCAAAACCATGGCATGGAATAAAGTAAAATGTTCATTTCATGTATATGATATTAGATCCATTTGCACTTCAAAGGATTTGGTCACCAGTCCTTTCTCTTGTTCATAAATGTGTATATTGGTGTTTCCGAGTTAGAGAAAAGGTTTCCCTTTGTCAAGGGAAAGATTTTGGGGTGTTTTACCTGAATTATACTATTGCTGTATTTCTCTAGCTAGTATAAGCATCCTAGTTATGCTGCAGTCTGGGATTTCGCAGCTCCTCGCCAAGATGGTGCAGTCATTGCATCTAGAGAGGTATTTGTGGGTTGCTGTGGTTGGTTCTCTTGTCTGTGTCAGTTGCCAATGTGGCATCTCCTATGGTTCCTGCATGCAGTGTTGGAACAGCTGATGCTCTGGTTTGCTGGGAAACTTCGGCAGGGCTGCTATTTAATCCTATGTGAACCCCTTGAAGATTGGTGGATAAGGGTGCTTTGCGTCAGTTGCTGGTTTCCAAATGGTTTCAGCGGTGGGGTGGGCTGTATGACATGGTTTAGTCTTGTGTGACAATGTTTTTGGGACCTTTCTTACTGCAGTCAGTTGGATAGTGGTGTTGTTGTGAGGTCCATCAGGGCTGCAGCAGTTGTGAAGAACACGGCACTCTTTATATGAGGCACATGTTGAATGAGGTGTGAGGATGGCATTGTTGTTGGGTGCATTTGCAGAATGCCTCCAGACTTGACTCCCTATAAACTATGTTGTTGCAGGGATTGTTGTTTGCAGAATGTTGGATATTTACAGATCAATGATGAATGTGATCAGTGTCAAGAGCGTGTGGCCTCCTTGGCCCCATGCATGGTATTCCTGTCCATGCTCCTTAAGCAACAGCTGCAATGAATGTCCCGAAGGAAGTTACAGGAGAGCACATTTGTGTTTTTCGTTATCACACGTGTGTGGAGAATGCTATTGTTGTCACACAGAGGGGTTTCACTCTTAGTATGTAGTCATCACCAGGGAATGAGCCAGAACATGACGGACCTGGGCTCCGGCAAAACACGACTCTGGGGCTTGCCCACCACCCTCCCGCTTTAGCAATCAGGCTTCAGAAGACTCTGCAGTACTGGCGAGTCTTTTGTAAGCAGTCTGCTTGATGAAGCGTGGGTTGTTCCTGCCAGTGTGTGACAACTCTGCTTCATAACGGAATACTCCCAGCTAAATCTGTCCTGAAGCCGAGTAATCATTTTCAGTAGACTCGGCATCCACCTACGAACATAGAAAAAGCCAAACCATTGTGTACTTGTATTTGTCCAGACTGGTATATATGTCCTGCAATGTAGATACATTTTTTTTTCTTATGGGGGGTAATGTGACCAATTAAAACTGCAAATCCCAACTTCCATTATTCTCTAAAAAGGGTTTCTTACTGAATCACAGTAAAACATGTTTCAAATTTAAAATTCTTGACATATTTAGGCTCACATAACGCTCTTTGCTTTTATGCAAATCGCCAGAATTTGTTTCTATGAAGAGATACTGTATTGCTGACCAGCCTAGGACCGCTCCCCACTGCCAGGCAACTCCTCCCCCCAGGCACCACCCCTCCAAGGAGGAGAGGATTCCCCAAAAACATTTTCCCCAACTCCAGCACTGGTCACGCCTTTGATTGGTCATTTCTGAGGGTGGCGTTCACGCCTGACTGTGACTGTCCCTTTGTTTGTTAGATCATGGCCTAAGCTTTTCTTTTGTTACTAATTGTATATTACTCTGTCTCTGAAACCGAGGTGTGGTGAGTTACTCCCTAAATGTGGATGAGTGGTGCGAGTGCTGCAATTCTAATTCTAGCACATATCAGGGGCAGCGAGTACGCGGGTGCTCTGGGGCCCTGGCACCCACTGGCAGAATGAAGTCGGGGCGGAGCCCCCCACTCGGGCCGTAGAGAAGACACGCAGTATGGATGGCCCTTTGTTCCATCCATACTGTGTCTCTCTGGCGGCCCGGGTAAAAGCCGGTTAAAAACAATGTTTAGAAATTGAGGCACAGAGGCAAAGCAATCTTGCTTTGCATCTGTCCCTCAATTTCTAAAAATCGTTTTGGTTTGGGTAGACCCAGATACAAAGCAAGTCTGTCCCTCAATTTCTATGTGTACATCTGTGCACCCCTCTTGCATTGCATCTGCGAAGGGAGGTGGCAGGGAGAGGGCAAATGAGACTGTTTGCATGTCTCTGAGTGTGTCGTTGGTGAGGGTGAATGCTATGCTATGGGCGGGGAACGGAGGCATTGAGGGAAGTAACTCCCCTGAATTCTAAGGAAGGTAACAGCGTGAGAGAAAGGGGAGTGAGTTGGGATCACTTTCTTGCTGGGGGTTTAGTAGGGTGGGGGGGCAGTAGAATGTGATAATTTGGCCTTTTGAAGACCACACAAATCGGCCAAAATAAATCAGTCTTCTTTGTATTTGTTCTCCAAAATGCAGAATTATCACATAGAACCCAGTATGGACATTGCCATACTGTTGACCTTGTTCAGTGTAATAACATTCAATGGGACAGTACTTGCAGGGCCTAATGATGCAGAGCTAATGGGTTTCTATATGTTTAAAGAGACAGTAACAACACTTCTCAGCAGGGCTGTGTAATCTATTTTCTACTAGAGCTGCCATATTTGAAATGGGGCAATGCTGGTACTCCTCAGTTACCTTGCTAAACAGGGGTTCTATAATTGTAATGCTACGCTTTTCTTGAGTCAATGCTAGTTCATCTTAGTGGGGCTGCTATACTTTTGATGGGACAACATGAGCACTTCTCAGTTGAGCTGCTACACTCTTATTGACAAGGCCCCATCACTTATTTATTTACTTGGTTATTTATAATGCGCGTAATAATACCCAGAGGTTTCTAAGCGTGAACCAAGGGATTGAACCTGTGTTGCGCAGACCAAGGGATCGAACCTGTGTTGCTCCATGTCGTCTTGCTTTCAAGGCGAGTATGTTGCCCCTGAGCTATCCTCTCGAGACACTGAAGATCTGAAGTACATTTAATGATACAGAACCAGAACTATTGAGCAAGTCTAACATCATCATCAGAATAACTCAACACAGAGCTAATATATTTAAACGAATGGAATTACTCAGACTGTAGCAGCACTATTCAATAACCCAAAGTGCTTAAGCATAGTTAATGTGAAAATACTACACTTCTCACAGTTGGGACAGTACTGCCACTTCTCCCAGAGGCTTCTACACCTTTTATGCGGCAGCACTGATCCAGCCTACTGGACAGCTTCACTTTCAATGGCACTTCTCAAAAGGGCTGCTATACTTCAATAGGAAATGACCAACACTACCCCACAGGGAATTGCATACTCTTGATGCCAACGAAGCAGCACTTCCACCATCCAGAGCTTCCTTATTTTTAATGGCACAGTGTGTCTACTTCTCAGCCACTCTGCTTTACATTTAAACAGACCGAATTGTCATTTCGAAGGGATTGTGTCCTCCAATGTATTCCTTATCTTTGATAATACGTTTCCAGCTTGCTAGCCTCGGAAATTTTTTCTGTAGAGGGCGCTGCGCGTCGACGTCTGCCGAGTCGATGTCCCTCGACGGCCACAGTATCGGTGCTGACGTCACCATGCCCATAAATAGCCACGCGCTGCGTCCGTTGCTCAGTTCCGTTTTTCCGCGCTTCGTGGGGCCTCGAAACATCGTTGCTCAGTTCAGTCAGGATAACCCTCTATATCTACTCAAATAAATACCAACTCGTTCTCGATGGCATCTTTATCGGAACCGACAACGCCGCGATCCGGCTTCAAGAAATGTCAAGACTGCGGTAAAAGAATGTCGATAACAGATCCACACAGGATCTGCTTGTGGTGCTTGGGAGCCGAGCATCATTGTTCGGAGTGTGAGGACTGCATGTCCATGACAGCGAAAGCCTTGAAGGAGCGCAAGGGGAAGCTCGAGAGAGGTAAATCAGTGAAAACCTCCTCGAAGGTTTCTTCGGCTGAGTCGAGGCATTCGTCTCCTCGCCGTCGAAAACATTCCCATTCTAGATCTCGAAGTAGCTCCCACCATTCATCGAGATCAAGACACTCAAAGAAGAGACGTCGAAGATCCCCTTCCTCGTCGTCTTCTGTTTCCCCAGAAAAGGTCTCCTGTCCCACAAAACACAGCTCTCAGGCTGAGTGGGAGGAATTCAGAAAGAAAATGTTAAGCGTCTTCGAGAAAGCGGCCTCGACCCCCTCGGAGACAGCTGAGGGTGATACCCTGGGTGAAAAACCCAAAAAATCAAAACGCCGTGAGTCGCAGCACCCAACGAAACATTCCACCCAAGAGCTCCACGGGCCATCGGGTAAGAAGGCACCGTCTTCGACGCCGTCGTCGAAGATTCCTTCGTCGCATGGATCGGCGCCTTCGACACCGTTGTCGAAGGGTTCTTCGACGCATCGGTCGATCGACTCGACACCATCGTCGACGCTGACATCGACGCCGATGGAAGAAAAGACCAAGGCTACACCAACGGTCATTCCAAGGGCCTCCGGCATGATGCCAAGACTGTCGTCGACATCCTCGAGTAGGATCCCGATCCTCTTGAGTTCTTCGAGACCTCTTCCAGTTTTCTCGACGCCGTTCTCGGCGCCTTCGAAGCCTGTCACATCGGCGTTGACGACATCGACGGTTTCGCGCCCAATAATGATGAGTTTGGCTACTTCTGCCTTAGAGATGGGTTTTACACAATTTCAGAGGTCAGAGTACCCTGGACTATCTTCAATTTATGAAGAGGGGGAAGATTCTGACCAGGAAACCTTTGGGTTGCAGAGGACCACACTACCTGCTTCAGAGGATTTCACCTCTGAGGAAAGAAGGTTGAAGGACCTACAGGAGTCACTACATGAGGCAAGTGGGCTGGACACTTCCCCAGAAGTGGAATTTGTTAAGCCATACCCAGGAGAACATACCGAAACACCCTATAGAACCCTTATGGCAAGAATTATTGAATTTATGGGTTGGTCTGCGCCTTTGCCTGTTTTTCAACAGGATGACCTGACGACATATTAGACAAAGGTCCACAGGAGGATCCCCTTCCATGCAGCTTTACAAAGGAAAATTACATCTAATTGGGAAACTCCTGAAGTTATCCCTGCGGTCAATAAAAGATTGTCAGCCAAGTATAGGGTAGCGGCTGCTGACCCTGAATACTTATCAAAACACCCGACTCCAGAGAGCCTGGTGGTCCAAGCGGCAACTTCATCTAGCAGTAGGACCGCTTTCCCTACTGACAGAGATGACAAGAGGTACGATTCTATGGGGAAGAAAGTCTTCTCTGCTTGTAGTATGGCGTTGAAGTCCATCAACGCCACCTGTACGCTCGCCAGGTTCAGTCACACACTGTGGGAGTGTGCTTCATCAGCGGCTGACTGCATCCCCGAAGGAGAGGAAAAGGAAGCCTTCCTTAACATTATTAAAGATGGCAAGGATGCCATGTGCGAGTCACTTCAAACTGGCATTGATTCCGCTCACAGTATCAGCAGGGCCATGGCGGCAAGTACAACAATCCGCAGGCATGCGTGGTTGCGAAAGTCTGGCTTTGCTCCAGATGTACAGGCCAGACTTTTGAATATGCCCTTTGACGGCTCTTCATTATTCAGAAAGAAGGCTGATGACAGTCTGGAAAAGTTGCAAACATCTAAAGCAGCGGCAAAATCGTTAGGAGCTGCAATCCGCCAAACTCCTTTTCGCCCCTCAGGAACTTCTGGAAGAGGAAAGTTCTTTCGCTATTATTCCGCATTCGGGAAAGGCAGAGGACAGCCGGCTCAAAGAGGCCAAAGGAGATCCACCCGAGGTGGACGGGTCAAAGGTACTAAGGCCGCAGCAGCAGCAGGTGCCTCTTTACCCTTAGCATCTGCATCAGCCGCCCCCAAACCACTCTGAGGTCTTTCCACACAAGACACCTGTAGAGGGCAGGTTAACTCACCATCTGACGGAATGACAGGCTATAACGTCAGATGCTAGGGCATTGGAGACAGGTGCCCAGGGTTACTGCCTACCCTTTCTACACGTCCCTCAGAGTCATCCACCGGGGCACAGCTCTCTAAAAGTTCCAGATACTCTCCTCTTGCATGAAATTATAGACCTGCTAGAGAAAGGTGCCATAAAACCGGTACCTGTAGCGGACAGGAACAAGGGCTGGTACTCCCCCTACTTTCTTATACCAAAGAAGGACGGAGGACTGAGATCCATCCTGGATTTACGAGAATTGAACAAGTTCCTCAGGAAGGACAAGTTCAAGATGGTAACTCTCTCTCAGATCCTTCAGGCCCTCCAGCTCCAGGACTGGCTGGTATCCCTGGACCTTCAGGATGCTTATTTCCATGTGCCTATCCATCTCAAACACAGGAAATACCTGAACTTTGCAATTAGCGACTCTCATTATCAATTTCGAGTTCTGCCATTTGGGCTGACCTCCGCCCTGAGGGTCTTCACCAAGCTAATGTCGGTAGTGGCTGCGAGTCTTAAGGAGGGAAGGGATCCACGTCTACAACCTACCTGGACGATTGGCTGATCAGGTCTGTATCTTCGGAAAAAAGCTCAGATCCAGCTAGATTATGTCTGCCACTTCCTTCACAAACTGGGCTTCTCCCTCAATTTAAAGAAGTCACAGATGATACCATCACAGAGACTCCAATTCATCGGAGAGGTCCTGGGCACTTCCCTGGGAACCAGAGGTGAGGGCTCAAGATATTCTGCAGATGGTCAACAAGTTTCAAAATGCCCAACGTCTCCCAGCCTTCGACTTTTTTTTTTTGAGGTTGCTAGGCCTCATGGCATCCTGCATCTTCCTTGTGCCAGAGGCTCGCCTGAGAATGAGATCCCTTCAGTGGGCACTGAGAACTCAGTGGTCGCAATTCTCAGGGAGAATGACAGATCTCCTCCGGATTCCGGACAAAGTAGCCCGCGACCTTCAATGGTGGGCCTATCCAGAGAACATCTTGAAAGGAGAACTGTTTTGGCAACCATGGCCGGAGATAACAGTAGTCACAGACGCCTCACTCACGGTGTGGGGAGCCCATGCCAAGGACTTGACCATCAGCGGTCGTTGGTCTCCATTGGAGTCCAGACTAGACATCAACCTATTGGAGCTGAGAGCGATCAGACTAGCGCTGAAAGCTTTCCTGCCATCAGTACAGTGGAGAAATATCCTGATAATGACGGACAACACGGTGGCCATGCACTACCTCAACAAAAGAGGAGGCGTAGGATCACTGCCACTGTGCAGAGAGGCAATGCAGCTTTGGTCTTGGGCAATTTGGGAAGGAATCTCTCTATCGGCAGTCCACCTAGCCGGAGAGAAGAACTTGACAGCGGACGCTCTGAGCAGGCAGAGCACAGTCTCCCACGAGTGGTAGCTAGCTCAGGAAGTCCTTCAAGAGATCTTCGCCCTTTGGGGAACCCCTCAGGTGGATCTGTTCGCCACAAGCACCAACAGGAAGTGCAATCTGTTCTGTTCAAGGGAATTTCCCCCGAGAGGGGCTCTAGGAGACGCGTTCGTAGTGGACTGGGAGTTTCCACTCCTTTACGCGTTCCCACCAGTCCCTCTTATTCCTCAAATGATCAGGAGGTTGAGAAGATTACGGAAAACCATGATCCTAATTGCCCCAGACTGGGCCAGGAGAACGTGGTACCCGGACCTTCTAGATATGTCCATCTGCCCTCCAATCCGTCTTCCACTCAAAGAGAATCTTCTCTCGCAGAAGGGAGGTCAGGTTCTCCATCCAGACACCAGAACCCTCAACCTTCATGCTTGGCTTCTGAAAGGTTGAGGTACAAGGATTGGGATCTCCCTGATGACGTAATGGAGGTGTTGCTTTCGGCCAGAAGGCCAGTAACAAAGTCTTTTTACTGCTGCCGTTGGAACAAATTTTGCAGCTGGTGTAGGGAAGAGAATATCGACCCTTTTTCATGTGGTACACCAACGGTGTTATCGTTTCTACTCTACTGGGCAAACTCAGGCCTTCAAGTTGGCACGGAAAAAGGCTATCTTGCAGCACTTTCTATCTTCAAGCGTACTGCGGAGGAACCATCGTATTTCAAACTACTTCTAGTGATACAATTTCTCAAGGGATTAACTAATGTTTATCCTCCAAAACCATTCCAGGTTTCCTTATGGGACTTAAATTTAGTCTTAAACTTCCTAATGGGCACTCCATTTGAACCACTTCACTCTTGTTCGCTGAGATTTCTCACGCTTAAAACTGTCCTATTGGTAGCACTAACATCTGCTAGGAGGGGGAGCGAGCTACAAACTCTCTGCTGTAAACCCCCACATACAGTTTTCCACAAGGACAAAGTTGTCCTACAGGTGAAGCCTAATTTCCTCCCAAAGGTGTTTTCTGAATTTCATATTACTCAGAAAATTACCTTACCTTCGTTCTACCCTCCTCCCCATCCGGGCAAAGAGGAAGAAAGGCTACATAGGCTGGACCCAAGGTGAGCTCTTAGCTTTTACATCAGCAGAATGGCTAGGATCAGGCAAGCAACTGTTTGTAGGATACTCAGGTCACAAGTTGGGACTACCCATAACAAAACAAACCATTTCCAGGTGGATTATTTTGGCCATTCTGGAATGTTACAAACTGGCAGGGAAAGAGCCACCCCAAAATCTTAGGGCTCATTCAACCAGGGGTATTGCAGCCTCTTCGGCTCTCCAAAGAGGGGTACCGGTCAGAGACATATGTGTAGCTGCCACATGGTCTTCCGCACATACATTCATAAAATTATACAACCTGGATTCCTCCACTAGTCAAGAGACCAGATTTGGCAAGGCCGTATTACATTCCGTCCATGCCTAAAGGGATACATAACATTCTTACTCCCACCTCCAATTACATGCCACAGCTATGGGAGTCTATCAAAGATAAGGAATACGTCAGAGGACACAATCCCTTCGAAAAACAAGTTACTTCTTACCTTGTAACATTCTTTCGACCGGATGTTCCTCCTATGTATTCCTTATCGCCCCCATCCATCCCCGCAGTAATACTTCCCTTGTGGTTGCAGTTTACGCTCCTTCAAGGTCAATAACCAATTCAGGCATGACTTTTCTTATGCTACAAAACGGAACTGAGCAACGGACGCAACGCGTGGCTATTTATGGGCATGGTGACGTTGGTGCCGATACGGTGGTCGTCGAGGGACATCGACTCGGCGGACATCGACGTGCAGCGCTCTCTACAGAAAAAATTTCCGAGGCCAGCAAGCTGGAAACGTATTATCAAAGATAAGGAATACGTCGGAGGAACATCCCGTCGAAAGAACGTTACAAGGTAAGAAGTAACTTGTTCTTCAAGCAGGACTGCAACACTATACCATTGTGTTCTGTATGTTGAGTGCTTCTTCACCACCAATGTGGGTTCATGGCACTCTCCCAGTGTTTAAATAGTAGATCTGGCTACATTCACTTGGCAACAGGCATGTCCCGAGCTGCCTGCTGTACATAAACTGCCGCTCAGAATGTTGGAAGCCGTGATGGGGATAGAAGGCTCGTGCTTGTAGGATAGCAGAATCAGCAGGGTCTAAAAACCTGCTCACTCATTCTGGAGTGAGGGGCCATGGGGCAAAATGATCCTGATCCCACATAAAGGGAGTTGTTACCCCTTTATCTCTCCTGAATGAAAGAATAAGCTCTCTCAGACACAAGTTATCACCCCTGCACACACAATTAATGAATATGGTATGGATCTATAGATTGAGAAAACTGGAGTGGGAATTCAGTGTTTTAACAGAAATATAATTGTCTTCCCAGATGAGAGAGTGACTCCATTAATATGCATGGGGTCACTGAGATGACCGAGAGTGAAATTGTACATTCAGTTGTGAGATTACCAGCAACGGGTATACTATGCTCCAAGGAGTGAGGTGCCCACTCAATATATCACCATGTTAAAGGTGTGAGACTTATCCTGAATGCTTGCCCAAAGAGCCTTGGCCAGAGTTTCACACTGAAGAAGTGAGCATGTGATCCGGGGTCTGCAGCCCACACACACGCATGGGATTCCCATGCACCCACTTGCAAGATTTGCACCAAATTAGTGAGATTGGGCTCCAAGGTAGGGGGCACACGCACAGTTTTTGCTCTGAGGTTTGACACACTCACAGAATGGGATGGCATTTCGTTCTCCCATCCTAGTTGTGCTGCTCTGCATTTGAGGGCTACTACAACCTGGATGATTATAGGGGGTGGAGTAGGGGCAGTGTTTGGCCTACTGCAATGCAACTGGAAGGCTTAAAACTCCTTCTTATTTGACTTTAGTATATACAGTACATGCTAGTCAATGTTTCCACTGCTCTGCGCCCCCCAACCCCCTCGCACCAAGTTGACGACTACGTGCAAATGCGGTCATATCACTGCTGGTTATGTCACTTCCTATATTTGGGCACCCCAGTCAAATTCATAAGTCGGCTCCCCTGGCACATATATCATCTTGCACTTGTCCAGTGTGTGTTTTTGAGTAGTCGTTTGTTCGAGTTTGTAGTAACTTGGGTGGCAGGAGCGCCATCATGACATACTCACCTTGCTCTGTTATTTGTGGCATTTGCTTGTTTTGCCATTTGTAGCCATTTTCCCTTAATTGATGCAGGGGACTTTTCAACTTTTTCTTGAGTGTTATCACAGACTATTTTGACACCCTTGTAGTCTCGGATAAATCGATCGTGGAATTAACTAGATTGTGTCTTTAACGCAAAGGAGCCGGACGCTGAGTAAAGTGGTGCCTAGCAGTGTAACATCCAAGGAGGAGCAATGAGGAAGTACCAGGTTGCTGGGAAGTAAAACACTTTCCAAAGATAGAGAAGAAAACGATTCGAGGAGCTGCCTGAGACAAAGTAGGGAGATGAACCTTGCCAGTGGAAGTGCAGCCTGTGGCCGCAGAAAAATGCCACCCAGAGGGTGAGACGGAGACAATCTGTGGAACCGTCAGGCACCTAATTCAGTGGTATACAACATTTGCCTATCCAGATGTTTTGGAATACAAGTCCCATGATCCCTCACCCTAGACTAAACTGGCTTGGGCTGATGGGAATTGAAGTCCAACACATTTGGAGAGCCAAAGGTTGCAGTCGCCTTTCCTAATTCATGTTAAGTAATTTGCACATTTGTTGCGGGCAACAGCACACTTTCCCTAATTTTCACACGGTGCAACTCCATGCACATCAGAGACTGTCTTTCAGGAAATACGCATGTGCTTCAGTGACACCTGCAAATTACATATTACAGAAGCCTTCAGACACCCATGGGGGCGCTACACATGGTACACTATGCCATTTTTCTGCCAGCTATGTATTTTTTTAATGCAGTACTCATTTTTAAAACATATAGAAATAGTTGTGTAAGAAGATAACAATCGAATCAAATTTATTTCAAATGATTTTTGTTTATAGTTACATATGTGTCATGAGTGAGAGAATTCACAATATGTGTTGACTCTTTAAAGACAGAACAAGGTTTGGATTACACAAATAAATAAATATGTAAATGAATAAATACATAAATAAACACAGTGCCAACAGTAACAGCACAAATACAACTCTCCATACTCGGGTACTTACTGACACAACTTCATTTCCTATGTCACAGCATGTGTAATTAAAGCTTGCCGTTAAGTACCATTACTGAAACGTAGACATACAAGCAATTACACTGTTTTTAAATAATGTGTTCCCTCATTTTTCCAGTGCTAAGCAGGGACGTTTTAATGGGAGTGCAAAAGGGGCACTTGCCCAGGGCCCGCACCTTGGAGGGGGGGGCCCTCAAGGCTGCCTGATCTAAAGAAGTAAGATTCCTTTGCTCACCAGACTTAAATAGCACACACAAGGATATTGTATTGCATGGTTCTGAGGCTCTAAACCTATTGCCTGTCTGCTTTGGAAAGTACATTTTAACTGGGCTTCACAGTGGTATATATAGTGTGTGTGTTCCTTGCGTCACAAATCCTGTAGCATTACTGTTTTTAAATAATGTGTTCCCTCATTTTTCCAGTGCTAAGCAGGGACGTTTTAATGGGAGTGCAAAAGGGGCACTTGCCCAGGGCCCGCACCTTGGAGGGGGGGCCCTCAAGGCTGCCTGATCTAAAGAAGTAAGATTCCTTTGCTCACCAGACTTAAATAGCACACGCAAGGATATTGTATTGCATGGTTCTGAGGCTCTAAACCTATTACCTGTCTGCTTTGGAAAGTACATTTTAACTGGGCTTCACAGTGGTATATATAGTGTGTGTGTTCCTGCGGCACAAATCCTGTAGCATTCCTTCCTTCCTCTGGGAATTATGTTGATCATGTGCAATAGCCACATTTGAAATGCATACTGGTAAATTGAGTGCCACAGTGGTTCAGAAGTTAGCTCAGTGTGTTAAGCACTCATTGCAGTGATATGTGTTCCTATGCAAGATTAGAAGAGCACATTCCTGTAAGGCTGGCTGAGCCTTTCCTATCTCTGAAGTTTACAAACCTGCCTGCATATGTACTTGGTCTTCCAGCACAACAGGTGCTATTATCAGCAATATACCTGCACAAAATAGGGGTTGCTATAAAAACGAACATGTCATCCTTATGGTGAAGGTCTAGAAATTGGTGTGCCCAGATGGGGTGTTGTAAAACCTAGGCATCCGTCTCCAACGATGAGCAAAAACTGTTAGTCCAAGAGATGAATAAGTATCAGAATTTGGAACCAAAGCATTCATGCTTGTATCCTGGCTTTGCCAGCAGACAATACAGTGATCCTGGGAAATCATCTTATATCTCTTACATTATTGTACTGTCTTCTGTGAAGTTTGCCTCCTCGCATGCTGGTGGCATCGTTTAGCCCATTACTTGATTTCTTCTTATGTAGGCCATTTGAGTGGAAGGGGTGGTAGACAGAGGGAGCACAGCAGATGGGGAAGGGCTTGGGCAAGCATATTTTAAAGTCTGCTCGTTTGACGCAAAAAACACACTTTGCATTGTTGTAAAAGCCAAAGGTTTTTCTGCACGTATATAAATGACAATTTGACAAGCCAGTGTTTTGGAAGTTTGTAAAGCTTTAAAATATAAAAGACAAACCCAGATTAAATCTGCTGAATCACACTGTTGGCTATGCTGGTACTTAAATACTTTTCTTGATGATGGAGAGAATGAAGCTAGAATCATTCTGTGTTACACCCTTCCATAATATTTTTTTTTTTATTTTACTTGATTTAATTGTATAAAACAATTTTTACAAGGTTTTGGATCCTTAAAGTCAGAAGGAGAAAAGAAAAGAAAGGAAAGAAAAGAAAAAAAAAATCCTTGATGATAAGGGGATAGCACAGTCAAAAGAGGAAACAGAGAGCAGCAGAAGAAGAAGAGGAGGATAAAGGCGAGGAGGACAACAAAAATCCTGCTTGTTCCCTATTACCTCCCGTAAGGGTAGTAGAGAGATAATTTCAAGCCGTGATTTCTATTTACTTTCCCCTCCTTATTGAGTTATTAGACCAATAGCACGAAAAAAGCCCACCACTGCTATAACCCAAGACGTCTTTTCCCTGTTGATTAAGCGACACCACCATTCCTCTTCATCATAGAACTGCAAATTTCTGAATAGAGGACCAAGATGTAGTGTACGTGCAGCCAGCAGAGCCGGGCAATTCATTAGCAGATGTTTAATAGTTTCCACCTCGTCCCCAGTTTACAGAATCTGCACCCTTTTTCTTCTGTCTTATTCCTTCTTGACAAAACTTCCTTAGTATGAATGATATTCAGTCGAATTCTCAGGAAGGACTCTCGTACTTTCTTATCAGGACATTTCAACAGGTACTGTTTTGTAGAGTTGACTTTCTGCCAGCTCAAAGGTAGGTCGGATATCAATTTCGAAGTCGAGGCCTTCTCCAATGTGTCAATCCAGTCTTGTTCCATAATGCGCACTTTCACCTTTACCGGATTGTAAATAAGTTCGTCACTAGAACTACTCGCCCAATCTAGAAGAGTTGTCATTCTTAGTGACTAATCCGACAGCATTTTACACGACCCTGATGTTATTTCCTGATGAATTTCCTTTAGTGTCAGCGGCGGAGAGGGTAGTAACGTTTTTCGGTAAAGCATAATTTCGTTTCGAGCCACAATGGAGCTCAGCGATTGAAGCGACAGCTCTCTCCTTATTAATACAATTGGAAACGACTATGGCAAGTTGAGCAGTTTTTTCCAGAAGAGTCCCTCCAATTTTTCCCAGAAGTTCGATGGTAAATTGGGTAAGGCTTCAACTCCATAAGTCAGGGTAGGGACTGCCTTTGCTCTGTAGAAGGTCAGGACTGGCGCTAATGTGAAACGGGCAAATTTGGTCGCTACTGCTCTTGCCTGGGTTGGGAGTAGGCGAGTTTTAGTCATTATGGTGTCTTGCATTGGGACTTCTTTTAAGCTTTTATTTAAGATAATCCCAAGGTACTTGAAGTTGGTCACTTTTTCCAGCTGTTTGTTGTCTACTGCCCAGACGAATTTCTCCGCATCACGGGACGACTTTCCAAACGTCATTATTTTGGTTTTATCGAAGTTCATCTGGAGATGGTTTTCTTTAAGATAGGCGTTAAGATTATTAATCTGTCTCTGCAGGCCTATAGGTGTGAGGTCCATGACAATAATGTCATCTGCATATAGCAGGCGTGATATTTTGCTTGTTCCCAATGTCGGGGGGAAGCTACGTACTCTCTCCTCGTATTCCTTGTAATCCGCTATATAGGCGTTGTACAAGGCCGGGGCCAGTGGGCAGCCTTGCTTGACGCCTCTCTCTGTCTTAATCTCGGAAGAGAGGCGACCCAGATTGTTTAACCGTACACACATTGAGGTTTCTGAGTATAGGGCCTTTATTGGATCCAGGATCTGTAAGGGGCAAGCATGATGATGAAGTTTCTCCCATAGTAGTCCTCGATCAACACGGTCGAAGGCCTGGACCAAATCAATAAAAGCCATGTATATTTTGGGCCGTCCCTCTGATACCTTCGCTTTCAGTGTACTCAAAGCCAATATATTTTCCATCGTGCCAATATTTTTCACAAAGCCTCCCTGCAGAGGATCAAAGAGGGCTGATGTTAGTATCCAAGATTGAAAATTGTCCAACAGTAGAGCTCCAAAAACTTTACCTATGGAATCTAGCAGCGCTATTGGGCGATAATTCGAGGGAGTGTCTTTAGAGCCCTTTTTGAAAATAGGTACCACTAACGCCTTTTTCCATGATAGTGGAATCTCTGAGAGCTTAACACACGTCATGAAAACCTCTTTGATGAAAATTGACCACGCTTTCAGATTTTTTTTCAGATCATGGTTCGTGATGCCATCAGGGCCGGCTGCTCTAGAGCCATTAAGTTTTTTAATTTTCCATTCGATCGTCTCGATATCAATTGGAACAGCCCAAACAATCTTTTTTGTCTGCTGATCTGGTGTTGGTAGATTTTTAGATGATGATGGGACTCCATAGAGGTCCGAGAAGTGAGATACCCAACTTGCATCGCTTATTGAGTTTTGAAGGGCTTGATTCAGAACTTTCGAATCCCCCTTAATTAGGGACCAAAAGTCTCGCACGTTCTTACCACAAATGGTTTGTAACATGAGCTCAGCGTCATCTTGAGCATGCAGGTATTTCGATGACCTTAACCATGATTTGTAATTAAACGCTGCCACAATTGCTTCTTCTTTTTTCTCTGGGGACTCCGAAGTAGCTGCTGCTCGCTTCAGTTTTATCACCCATTTTCTGCGTTCTACTAGTTGTGGGTTAAATACATGATTAAATGGCGTTGCTGTTGGCTGCTTCTTTCTTTATTAGAGGCGAATATCGAGAGAACTGAGGCGTAGTCTGTCGATACCTTAGCCCCAATAAGGTTCCCGTTTTTCTCCTCCTTATACAGCTGTGTCAACTGGGCGATTGCGGATACGGACATCTTCAGCCGTGTGCCACTTTGATTGACTTCCAAATTTGCGTTTGTGTAGCAGGCTTCTGCTCTTGGTGAGGCCCAAGAAAAACTCACAATATTATGATCGCTATATTTAGTCCGGGTCACTTCAAAGGATTCTTTTATTATTAAAAAGCTCCTTGATACCTGGATGTAGTCGATGATGGCCGTTTGGTTATTTCTCTCCCAAGTTGGGATAACCTCTGCATTAGGGGCTACTCTTTGTAGCAGATTATGTATATCTCTTGCCTTTATTAGGTTTGTCCATCTGCGGGCTCTTCCCGTCGGAGAGTTTAGTCCTTTAGTTAAGTCAACATTCAAATCCCCTACCAGGATGGTATAATTGGCGGTGCTCGAAGTTAGATGATCATCGATGATCGTCTCCATTTGATTGATGTAATTATCACAGGTCACCCGTTTTGGGTTCCAATAGGTATTCACCAATAATATCTCAAACTGCGGGGCCTTATCACCACATTACGGGAAGTGTTCCAAGTGATGATTACCGCTAATATAAACTCTGTTGTTTTGAGTACCTTTTTCAGGTAAAGGCCACTTCCCGATCTGATGGCGATGATAAGCCCTGATCTGGGTCTGCCCTTGTTTTCTTTAAGAGCCGGCGAGTGAATCAGCTGGTAACCGTCAAAAATAGGTTTCTCCCTTAACCAAGTTTCTTGTAAGCACAACACATCGAAACTTGTGAGGTAGACATCTGACTCCACAGTCAGGTGTTTGAAGCCCCTGGTGTTCCAAGACCCTAGCTTTAAAGAGGGGGGGTCCCATATCGAGGATGCCTTGACATCCTCAAAGAAGTCAGTGATTAATCCTTGTGGTGGCTACTTGCTTCTTTGGGATTCCGGCTTGTCTCCATTTTGATCGTTGAAATTCGAGGGCTTCAGATCACGGGGAGGCGCCCTACAAGCCCCTCTGTCACTCAATTTTTGTTCAACTAGTTGGAAAATTCTACGAGTAGAAGGTATCGGCTTCTCATCGGGTTCCCATTCCCTCTCATTTCTGCCTCTTCCGGAGGAGTGTTGCTGGTTTCTCCTTCTTGCTGGAGGGGCGACCTCCATCTTGCCAGTATTAGTGAAACCCCCCTCTTCACTTCGCAGTTCGTGTCTTCGTCTGTTTTGCAGGATCGGCCTTTGGCGTCTGTAGTTTTGTTCGTTCGCCTTATGATTTGTCGCATTTCGTGACGCCCCCTGTTGGGGTGGTTTAGGCCCCAGGATACCGTCTGCGATGTAGGACAGCTCGAAATCCAATTTGAAAAGGTTTGACCTTTCCCCCCAGATCTGTTGCTGTGTGTAGTTTGAGTCAATGTGGAGATACGAGCTGTCTTTTCTACCATTGGGATTTGGCTCGAGGATGTTGATCTCCTTTGTGATATTAATTTGCGAGAGATGAGACTCGCTAAATAGTTTTGCCAGGGCTCTACGGTTCAGGATCCAACTGTCCTGTTTTTCATGGACCCTTTGGACTTTGAAAATCCTGGTAGTCTTTTATTTTTTTCCTGGAAATTCTTGATCCACAGCTGCCCTTTGTGGGAGCCCCTCCAACACGGGTCCCCTTTCATTCCACCTCTGCTCGTGGACTCGTGATTTATAATGCGGGTCTAGGACTGCTGGGGAGACTCTTCCAGCCTTTGATCTCTCCTTACGGTCTCTTTCTTCCTTCAGCGACCTGACTCTTAGATCTACGGAAGCTCTTTTGTTATCGCTATAACACTTCTTCCTGGTGATCAGCCGGGGGGAACGCCTATCTTCTCTGGGTTTGTGTGAGAATTTATCCTTCTTGGATCTCGCTTCCTCAGGACCTGCCCTAGAGGTCTGGCTCGAGTTCCTCTTGTTCTTGGCCCGAGGGGTGCTTGTTGGCGAGTCCATGAGAAGGGCTTTTGTTTTTGGTTCTTCCGCGGCTCTGTTTTCGCGAGTCTCTGGGGTTTTTCGTTTTTGCTGGATTGGGGGCAGCGGGTCAATCTCGTCCTCTTCCACCGAGTACGTACTGAGGTCGATTAGATCAATTGAGTCTAAGTCGCTACAGGAGTCCATGTCAGGGTGGTCCTCCTGATTTTGATCAGCTGGCTTTAGTTTAAACACTTTTCTGTTTTGCACAGGTGACGAGTCGTTTGCCGTCTTTGACACTCTTATGTTATTCGGTTTCAGCGTTGCTGTTTTTCTCGAGACAATTGACGCTGGTTTGGCCGCTCTCTGGGCTTTTTTTCTTCCTTGAGCCGGGTAAGGAGCTCCTACGTGCTTAAAGATTTCAAAAGTTGACGGTACCCTAATTGCTGCAAAATTGGTTCCCGTCGCTGCAGGTTGAATCTGACCGTCTTCCGGGAGATTAAGAAATACCACACCATTTTTCTTGCCTGCTAAACTCTTTGTTTGCGGGTCAGTTAAGCCCACCTCAGTCCTAGGAGGCTGGTGGAGGATGGAATTTCCACTTGTGGCCCTCAGATCAGCTGAGCTGCAGACATCCTCCGTTGTTTGGGATTCCTGGTTACTTAAGGAAACCTGTTTGGGCGCCCTCGAGTTGTCAGTCAGGCCCCCATCCGCATGTTGAGGTCTCTTATTACCTAAAACATTTTGAGAGTCATGCACGCAAGTCCTGTGAGCCAACACAAAACCTTCTAGATAGGTGAGTTTGGAGTGCATAAATGCTATTAGAGTGTTTTGATCTTTAAGTGTCTCATGGATCGATTCGTACAGCTTCCCAAACGGAGCCAATGCTATCGTGACGGTGGACAGGATCGTCATTGGATCTAGCTTTTTGACAGGTGTTTCTGGCATCGGTTTGGCAGTAAGTTTGCTTATCCGTCTAGGAAGCACAGGGGAGTTCACGTGCTGATCCTTCCCGATGCATTTGTCTAGGCCGCTTCTTAACCCTATCTCCTTGACTCCCTTAGGAGAAGGGGGGGAGATCGAGTCAAGAGGAGCCGAATGGAGGAAAGGTTTGGACGAGGAGGCTGCCCCCTCTTCAGGGTCAGATGGAAGAGAGGTCTGCCCCTTCCTCTCCCGCAAGCCCCTTTTGTCCTTATCCTGATCTTCCTGGGGCTGCCGACGGGGGTCCTGAACTTTGGCAACGAGAGGTCACTCTTTTTCTCTGCGTGCCACTTCAAGAGCGTCGCTTATCTCTGAAGGATTACTCCTCGCATCCGGACTAGCATGAGTGTCTCCTTCATCACCAAGCCCAACCTCCAACCCTGGTAGCATATTACTGGGTGGGGCGTTTACAGGTCCGGTGGGTAACTTCACTAGCACCGTCTTGTTGATAACCTCTTCCACATGAGGTTTAGGTTTTGAAGGTAGAATTAGATTTGAGAGATGTAGGGCCGTGTCCTCCATTATGGCCAGCAGCTCCGCATCAGAGAAGTCCTGCTGTCCACGACCTTCTCGGCGCGATTTTTTACCAAAAAAGTCTTTGAGGGTGGTCATTGCGTTTGAAGGGTTCTGATGCTGAGTTTTTTTCCCTCCTACTCCCCCTCTCTTATACGGAGCTTTTAAACGCGCTGGTCTTTTGGGGAGCATTTTCTGTAAGTTCCCCTGTGTCTTTGAGTGAACAGAGGGTTCCGTCCTCCTTTTGTGAGATTGACGACTCGATGGTGGGGTGATCACTGGAGGAGCGTTGGGCAAAGGACTTGCATTCGGCTGAGACAGCGCTACCAGGCTAAGGGACGCTGTGGTAGCCGAGGCAATGTAGTCCTGGGAACTTGGAGAGTCCGTTAACCTGACCTCTCCTTGAGGCGACAATGATCTCGCCCTGGCAACTGGAACCAGTCTCTTCGGGGAGGTAGAAGGACTAGATTCTAGTGCTACGGGGCTAGCCTCTGGGTCGGTTGGTGGTGTAGACGGGGAGATCTCCTCGCCACCTGGCGGTGTTCGCAGGTCATCCATTTCCCCCATCGTATGTATCATGATGTTCACTTGTCCCCCCCCCGTAGAAGGCGTCTAGGGTAGGCCCGCCCCCAAGCCCCCCTTCCTCGGGTTGGCATCCACTGGCTCTCTCTCCGAAGCGGGCGGGCATAAATAGTTCTCAGGTCTGATGGGGGGGGGTTCTATCCATGGGACTAGACTTGTCTTAGATGACGCTTGGGGTTCCCTGCTTCTCCCTTTTGTCGCATGGGGTAAAATTTTAGGCGTGGGCGTTTCGCTAGCCATGGAGAAGTCTGTAGCGCCCTTCCCCAAGGTGATTTGTTCCTCCCCCCGGTATTCACTCCTCTCGATCGTAGGGAAATTGAAAACACACTCTGAATGTTGTAATTGGTTCTTTACATTGTTGGGAAATGTTGTTAGGGGGAGGTTATGATGCGTATCCAACGAGGGGCCATGTTCCATTACCTGTTCAGCTGCATCGGTGGAGCTGCAATTTAGAAACTCTGGGCACCGCGGTTTCTTGCTCTGTAGGTTTCTCGGCTCAAGTTCGTTCGCCGAGGGTTTCCTTTTGGCTCTTTGCGCCAACCCAGTCATGGTGGAGAGGGCCCCTCCCTTGAGACGCACTGATTAAAGAGCACTCCTTCCTCCTCCCGCCGACCGCGGACTGCTGACTGCCCTTGTCAGTCCCTTCGCGGTCCGCTTTGCAGAGGGAAATGGTTATGTACCAGAGGCTCACCAGAGCACACGCCTCTCACCACACACCTCCAAAGGATAGTGAGGAAATACTGCGCTCTCGAACAGCGCTCACTGCTCACACTGCTGACTGCCCTTGTCAGTCCCTTCCATAATATTTTGTTTTTAAAAATGCTTATGTTTGGTAATGTGCTGTGTGTACTTTCCAAGTCAGTTTTATAAAACAAGTTTATTTTAGTTCCTGGTAAGAACTGGTAACAAAAGTGTTCAAATGCAGAAATTGCAGAGTTGGCACAAATCCCAGCTTCACCCCTTAACCAATGTGTGATCCTGGGCATCTCATTTAATCGTGTGTTGCCTAACCTCTCAACATTGTCAGTCCCTAAACCTTTCAAAATTGTGACCCACTAAGAGTGATTTCCTTCTCAGGGTCTGATCTTCACAAAAGCCTCACTCATGGTTTCACTGACTATAGTGTTGCTTCCACTATAATAGTGAGCATTGACACATTGCACACCACAGGCACTTGTTCCTTTGATCTGTAATGGCAACACTATTTGAAAACGATGTGCCACATATAATTTCAGTCTGGCTGGATACAGAAACCTTCCTGGTAGCTTCTAATCTGCATCCACTATCCATGCTATGGTACGGGTAGCTTTCTCCCTCCTACCAATTGGTCTGCTCTATCCATGCTTGAGCACATTTGCATTCTGTGAGGCAGCAAATGTGAGATCTCTGTCTATTCTGGGTTACATGGACCTCTTACATACAGTCCTGCATTAATACTACAGGCTGCTTACCTTCATGGATTCTATGGATATAAAGTCTCCTGTATCTATGCTAGAACAGAAGTAACCTCTTCGTAGACTGATAAACAAGTAGCATTTGAAGGCCAACATTATCAGTCTGATTAGAGAAAGAATGAAGAGGGTAAGGATACTTAAAGGGACTAAACATCCTTATTTTTAATGCTGTGAGGAGGCATATCAACCCATGGGTTGTGATTGCGGCGGGGGTTTTGGGGGCGGGTTAGATAATCTTGATCACTTAATTCCTTTGGTTTAGTGGAGGGGGGCCACAAAGAAGTCCGTGCCCAGGGCCCTAAAAAGGGCCTCTTGAAGTGCTTAAGATGGCCCTGGTGCGAAGCAGCGATTTTCACTCAATCGAACTCGCGTGTGGTAGCAACCAAATTCCCACTGCTGTCAGTAAAACTATTTTTAAATTAAATAAGGACATTTTTGCAGCAGAATTCACAAAAGAGCTAAACGTTCCCTGCCCCGCATTTTCAGACAGCGCAAAGCATATTACCAGATCACATCACCAAATTCTTTCCAGACATTTTCGAATCAGATCCACCGAACATCAGGCTTAAAACAATCTATATATGTACCTTTCCACTTACATGTCATCTGCTATGTCGATTAGCCACGCTAGTCTTAATCCCTATCACTATATAAAGTGGTCTAAAACAACTTGGATAACCTGCGTGTAACGTCTAATTTCAGACGTCATCAGCTCCAATACTAAAGGAGGTATATGTTGGTGTACGTGGGAGATTTTCAACAGTATTAAAGCCAATGTTCATATTAAGGGATTTGAGGAACAAGAAAATGCCACGTATACGTTACGGCAAAATTGTGTATCATTGGTTATGCGTATGAATAGTTGAAGAGAAAATTAAACATCATTGAATCGGTTTTGTGGGAACCTAAAATGCAAATGTCTATAGCTGGGACCAAGGTGTAATTTAGAGAATTCGGATTGAACAGAAAAGAATTCATAAACACGCGACCAGAACCAGGAAACCGAGTAGTGTGGCGTGTAGTCATAAATAAAGGCCTGCGACTAATATACTAATATATGACTATTTTAATATTCTCTGCTTGTTTAAATCTGACACATGATACGTTTTGATGCAGTTAGTTTGGAAATTGACATTCAAGAAGAAAGCAATCTGGAAGATATATAGAACTGTGAGTCTATTAACTACAAGGAAGTGTTCCACAGAGAGGTTCAGAGTCACAGACTATGGACAACAAGAGGGTGTGATTCTGAACCCTGAATGGGTATTTTTCCCATTGGTTGATAGCTGCCCATGTGCATATGGTGTATTGATGCATTTCAACCAATTTAGCCTTTCTGCATATTTTACTGTCATGTTGACTGTTCTGACAGAGATCCCGATTCATGAAAATGTGCGCAGAAATTTTGCAGGGGCTGTGCGCCGAGAAGGACACTGTGTGAGCCTGCGCGCAGATTACAAAATGCGCACCCTGCATTTTCATGGAATTGTTCATGCAAAGTAACGTATTGATAAGTCCTGGCCGGAAAACTCCTGACATGCCCACACGCAAAGCATAAACAGCCAGATCAGCCACCTTTGCACGCTCTCCCGGGTGCAAATACACGCACCCTTTAAACAGTTCATGGGGTTCCCCGCAAGCAGGCCTTCATCTCGGTGCCATGCGCAGGGTCCCCGGTAACTGTTCACAGCACCCCTACACCTTGTATATGAAAAATCATAACTCAGAAAAAACATTCTGTGTGCAAACCCCCGTAAACCGTTCCTGCACCCAGCTACACTGCTTATGTGCACCCCTAAGTAGGTTTGGAACACCGGTTACGCACACACACCCCGAAATTCGACATGCAACTCCACCTCTGTGTTGCAACTCTTACGCGCAAGTGTGCTTATGCCTGCTTTCAGGTGGCAGATCGAATGAAGGACTTGCATGGCCATTTCCCAGTTGAGAGGTTATGTCATCGTATCCATAAATACGTCTTGTGCTTCGCATTTGTGGGCGTGCGAGGGACTGCCTGAAGGTCGTTCCTCGGAACGCCCATTTATTAACAATTTCTTACCGATTTTTGATGTTCCGTCCCCTTCCCATGCCTCAGCGCAAGCCACACAATGCTCTGCGTGGAGTCTCGCGCAGGGCCCTCGACAACTCGTAGAGACGTGCCGAGCCTGGGCAAACTCCATGTAAGTCCACGAAAAGTACTGCGCATTCGATTCCATGAATCGATGAAGAGGGATTTGCACGCAGATTGGCGCGCAAGTACCCTATTTTCTGCCTAATTAATTCCATGAATTGGGCCCTATATGTGCACCACAGTGTTCATTGCATGCTCAGAAGGAATGAACATTTGAAATACTATCCCAAACATTTGATAAATTGGCGGTCATTCTTATGTTCCCAAAATGCACTTTGTTTTTATGCAAAGCATCCAGCAGCCGAGATTCACACACCCACATTTATTGACACCTAGCTCCGCCCCTCAGTCCTGCCCACAACACTGATAATCCACCCCCATTTCCCTACCCGCTCCTGTTTGCAAATCCCCCCCTCTACCACCGTGTGGGAAGTTGGGGTGGGAGTTCCTCCAGTAAATTTGTCTTCATTTTCAGCACTGCATATTTTCCGGTTTTGTTAATTTGGCAGTTGTGCAAAACACAGCATTCGTAAAACAAAGATGCACCCGGATATGAGTTTTTGGGAGAAACGAACAGCATGTATTCGTTCTGTCCCAAACCTGACAATGAACCACAGAATGTTCTGCGATCTGGAGCACGCCAGCCTTCCACATTCTAATCTCTTCTTCAGTGAGAGACGAGGTCAGGGAAACATCTTGCATCCGAACGCAGCAAAGTGGAAACACGCTTTCTTCCCGCCACATCCACCCATTGTCAGACCATGTTTACAAATTGCTTCAGCAACTTCTCGCAAGTAGCAATGAACGGCCATTATATTTATCCTATTAAAGGAGTGACCCCTTCAGCTCGGTCAAAAGTATGAGTAAAGCAAATTGTTGTGTATCTGTAAATAATGGTGGACGTGTCCTCGAGCTGCACTTATGATACAAAAGGAGCAGCTCATCAGGTCAAACAGGAAGCACGTGAGCAGAGAAAAAAGCACACAATATTTGTTTCAAGGATACATTTCTATGAGCAATCCATGTGTTTCAGATTAAACAGAGTACTCCCAATATGTTAACTGGCTCTTGCCCTTGTATGTTTTTATTTTTGTAATTATTAATCGTAAACACACATTTTTGCAAGATAATATGTGGAACAGAGTTAAGTACTGGCCCGATTACCAGTAACCTTGTTTAGTCAGAGTCAAGTGTTCCTCCTCCGAGTCCTTAGTCTATGAGGTGAGTCTTCACTTGGAAGGTATACAATCACCTCTTACTCACCGTGGCAGTTGGTGAGAAAATGCCAATTAATCTAAGTCATGTCACCAAAGACCCACCCACCTGCTTAGCCGTGCCCCTTCCATTCCTTTCTAGACTATTAGATCAAGGGCATCTCTCATCCGGCCAGCTGAAGTGAAGGGCAGATGAAGAAAAGGGTAATTCCTGTTTGGACCTGTTCAGACAAGAAGGACCAAGAACCAGAACCCCTCCTCCTCCAACATTAGGTAGCTCCCTTGAATTTGTATTTTACCCCTCTCTCCCAACAGCTCAACCCTACCATCACCACTCATCGCTAACCACAACGCTCACCAGCAACATCATGGACACTGTATCGCAGCAATCTCATCCACATTGCCATACACCTCATCATCACACTTGCATTCACTACTACACGAAAACTGGTGCTTGCCAATGTCCATTCAGCTATAAGCCATGCAGCTGACATCGCCAACCTCAACACCACACATGACTTGGATGACATCTTCATTTCTGAGAACTGATTGATATCCACCTCCACCCACATCCTAGATGTCCTTACTACCAATGGCTGCAGAATTCCACAAGCCTGTCCAGACAAGATTGGCTGAGGCCACGCCATCAGTCACAAGGCACCATGGCTATGCACATGCACACAATTTGATGTTGCCATCATTGTTTCTTTCAAAAACCTATCCTGCCACTTCCTGCTTTGCCCAATGGACACAGTCACGTTTCACTTCATCTACAGACTAACCTGGCCCAACACCTCCTTCGTTGAAGATGTCACAGACTTGCTCTTGGTCACCACCATGTCTGTTACACATGCCAACATCTTCATCAGCAACTTCAACATCCCTGGCAACCCAGCAACCAAGTCAATGAAGGAAGATCTCCACGGCCTACTTGGCACAATGAACCAATACCCAACTCACCAGAAAGGTAATAGTCTCAACCTCATCACCACGCTGCCTGCCCTCACAGCGCAGCTATTCCGCTCAACTGGTTGGAACAGTCAGACTGGTTGGACCATCTGGGAATCTCCTTTGATATTAGTAACACCACACCTCTCAAGCAAACCTATTGGAAACCAAGCAAACAAGCCTTCAGGTCCTTCAAGAACTTCCCAGTGGCGGCTCTCGCAGAAGACCTCACCAATTTCCAAATCACATGGGCTGATCTACCACTGATGAACAAGGACTGCAACTCACTTCTGCAAGAACTCAAAAGCACCCTAACAAACATCAATCACCATGCCCGAGTGAAACTGTGTACCCTCAAGCATGAACTTTCCAGACCCTGGTCCAATCAAGAACTAAACCACAATAAACGAACCATCAGAAAAAAGAAAACAATTAGTGAAAATCCAGCAGGGCATCTGACCTCGCCCTGCTCATGGAACTCGGTGCTGTGATCAACACTCCCAAGGCTAATTACCACCAAAACTCCATAGGCAAGGCCAACAATGAAAGCAGAGCCCTATTCAAAGCCATCAAACATGGCATCCACCTTCTGCCACCCGTAGCAAACTCATAACCTCTTTATCAATAAGATCAACATGATCCACCAACATAAAGAAAGCAATGCCACAACTGACAGTACACTACACATCCCATCTCACAAACCTAAACTACCTGAACAACATTAAAGGCACTAACTATGAAGGACCTCACTGCCACCATAGAATCCCCCAGTGATACATCATACGCAAACAACCTTCAACCTACCTGCATAATCAAGACCCTTCCTACTGAAGCACTCCTCCCTTACCTGAGAATCATCAACAGCTCCCTAACTCAAGGCACCTTCCCCTTGACGTTCAAAACCGGACAAATCCTCCCACTTCTTAAGAAACCAACACTGGACCCTGACGATCTCAGCAACTACTGCCCCATTACCCATCTTCCCTTCCTAGGTAAGATACTTGAGAAAGCAGTAGCCAGACAACTTCTGCAACATGTCAAAGCCAATAACCTTCTTTAGTCCTACCAATTGGGCATCAGACCTGGATGCAACACACAAATGACTACTATCAAGGTGATCGACAATGCCCTCAAAATCCTTGATGATGGCCACCCTTGTCTCCTTGACCTCTCAGCAGAATTGTACACAGTAGACCATCAGACACTCACAATCTATATCGCTGCATGGGGATCTGTAAAATCATCCTCACCTGGTTCAAATCCTATCTTGCTAATTGCCAATAGTTCATACAAATGGATTCTTCCAGATCACCAACTGTACCCATTAGCTTTAAAGTCCTGCAAGGATCCATCGCGTTGCCTATGATCTTCAATCTCTACATGGAACCACTCAGAACCCTCCACGTCCACACAAAATCCACATCCACCAATACGCAAATAACATACAGATCTACCTCAAGATATCCTCCAAGATGTATGTGGGGCTCTTCCAACGCCTAATTCTTGCAACAGTACGTCTGCTGATGATTATGAATGCTGCCATTACTTTGTAAAATTCTTTTAAGTTTTATAACAAAACCTTTTTCATTTTTCTTTTTTTTATAACATTTTTGATGAATGTCTGAATATGTAATTCCTTGCAAGTGTTGTATTTCTGTTTTTTTTCTATTTTCTGCTGTCTGTTTCTGAGAATTGTATATAATGGATTTTAAATTTTGTGTAAAATGATGTAACGTGTGAAGTTTATTTTTGTCATAATTTTGTAAAGATGCATAAGCATCAAAAACAAAATTAATATATGTTTTTAAAAAAAGATATCGGGCCTCATTACGACCCAGGCGGTAAGTTACCGCCTGGGCCGTGACTTTACCACCATGGCGTAAACTATGTTTACGCCATGGTGGTAGGCGGACTTACCGCCCCATTCCAACCTTGGCGGGGCGGTAAATCCCCATTTTCCCATTTTCCCTTCCCCATTCCCATTTTGCCCCATAGGGCATAATGGGAGTGGGGAAGGCGTTAATTACGCCACCGTAAATTACGGTGGCGTAATTAACTCCATGGTCCCTTAGCGCCATGGATTTTAACACCTGATAAAAGCAGGTGTTAAGTCCTCCATGGCGCTAAGGGACCTCGTACTCAGGCGGTAAGGGTCGGCGCTGTTTACGCCGCCGTAAAATCCTTACCGCCTGAGTCGTAATGAGGCCCCTCCTCCATCTAAGACATCCACAGGCTCAAGTCTTGCCTCACATTGATCCAGTCCTGGATGTCCAGTGCTTACCTGAAGCTCAACCCCTCCCAGACTGAATTCCTGCAGCTGACCACAAGCACCAAATACCTGAGATCCAGACCGGGCTCTCTGCTAGGAACCTCGAGGGCTTCACATCCCAGCAGACCACCTATGCCAAGTCCCTTGGGCGCAACACTAACAGACACCTCATGTTCAAACAGCACATAGCAAGAAAGATTCAAATGACTTGGTATTCATTTTCACACCTGTAGAAAATCAAGCCCTTCATCCCAGAAAACAACTTCAGATCTGCTGTACAAGCCTTGGTCCTCTTCCACATTGATTGTGGCCATGCCCTTTTTGAAGGCCTTCATGTGACAACCCCAGCACCCCTTAGAAATGTCCTGCATGCTGCGGCAAGTCTAATTAAAGAACTGCAAATTCTACCACATCACTCTGACCCTTATCCAACTGCACTGATTCCCACTGCAAGCCTGTATCATCTTCAAGTCCTGTTGCATAATCTACAAGACTGTCATTATCAAGTCCCCAAGCTACCTGACTGGTAAACAGAACATCTACAGAAGCCTACAATCCACCATAATTATGGAAATGCGCAGACGTGATCTCTGACAGCACACGAAGGAAAGAACCAGAATGAAGGCCTTCTCTGTCTACGCTCCAAGACTCTAGAACCTCCTCCCGTCAGCATCAGACTTGTTCCATCGCTTCTACTGTTCAGTAAAGAGCTCAAGACCATCCTATTCATAAAATGGCTCTCCCCTAACACCTAGGTCCACACACCCTGCACTCCCCTACCTGACATTCAGTGATCTGCACCCCACTATCTCCTCGCCTGGTTGCTTTAGGATCCCTTGCTGCCAATTGCCAATTTGCTTCCCAAATCCAGGTCTGTGCCCAACAAATACCCTAATCATAATAATAATATTAAACCAAGACACCCTGTTTGATTTCCAACTTGTTTAAAATCACAATGAATTTTGGGTGGAAGGTCATTCAAGGATTGGGACGAGGAAGACTTGGACCCATAAGTAATCAGGCCATTACCCCTTTGTCCGTCCTCCTCATCGCAGTCTTTATCCTATGAGGATTTACGGTGCTGGTGTTGTAAAGGTGCACATCCAAGGCTGACAGGGGGGGCGTGCACGTATCAATTACAAAAGTAAAATGGTGATGTCAAGGATAATGCAGTGGCTGACATCGCAGGTGAGGACGCCATTGAACGTGACACTGCTTGCATGAAATAACATAGAAGCAGGTGCAGTGCGGGAAGTCCTAGGGTGGGACTCAAGTAAGGGTGGATACGTTGGGCATAATAAGGGGGGTGTTTGCATAAAAAAGGCACCAGGTGGGTTGCAAGATGCCCTAAGGGTATGTAGTAGGGGACATTTTTCATAACAGTAGAGAAGCCATTTTGGTTTTAGACCCACGTTAAAGCAGAATTTCTCACAGACAGCTCATAAGAAAAGAGCTGCATGCCCTTTTGTGACAAGCAGAATGTGTTTTCTGAACATCCAGCAGAAACAGTGTGCTGAAATATTGCACGGCTGACGGTACTCATGAGAACACAGCTACAGAGTAGTTATTTTCAAAGATACTTTTGAGGCCAATGAGCTAGGCGCCTATGTTGAGGAGTTTTGGCAGGGAAATTGAAATAAAATGCAGTTAATACCATTGTAAATGACCTTCACTTACCCAAAATGTTATAAACACAAAGTTATAACATTACTGCCTCATATCCTTGTATTTAGAATGACCAAGAGATTGCCTTCATAATGGTCTCGAGGAACTGGAAAATAAACTCGAGACAAAAAATGACATGCTATGTGTGTCATATGCAATGTGCATAATGTGGCTGCCCTGGTTCCTCTTAAGCACCTACAGTGTTTGGTAGCCAATATACTCCAATGCACAGGAAGATACAAAAAGGTCCCTTAATAGAAAATCAAATGTATGAATAGTATGAAGCAATACCTGCATACCTGTCATGCAACACTGATGTAACTTGTGTGGTGCCCTTTTTCCTTGGCTTCCAGAAGTCTAGCTGCTCGGTGAATCTGAAACAGCACTCTTACAAAAAACATGAATTTCACATGTGTTTATGTTTCAGGAACTTTATGAACAGTCAGTGATCGAATTGATTGGGTATGGTCGGGAGCGGTGTTCCACTACTTTTTTTATTTCTATTTGCCATTCCTCTACTTCTTACAACCATATTCGCCATTATTTCTAGAGGATGTGTCCACCCATGTCCCTGTGCAAGTGTAAAGTTGCAATAGGAGCCTCAGTTACTAGTCACTTCATATATTGGAATGCCGGAGCCGCAACACCTGGTCACATGTTGCAATATGCTTCCGCCTACCCTCTTCCCTGCAGAGACCACTGCACTAGAGAGGCACTACTTTTTCAGTACACTTCTACCACTGAGGACAGGATCAGCGTGGCCAGGATTCAAACTACATATTGAATATTGAGTTAGTAACAAGTGGTCAACTCCCTGAACTGCATGTACAAAAGAGGCCTTTCCCACGAAGAACCACATGCCATTGCTATTCAGTGACATAATCAGTCTTAAAATCATTTCACATTGCAATCTCTGTTTGAACCTGTGTTATCTGAATCCAACATTACTGGATACAATTTCAAGCTACAGCCTCCTAAGTGGATTTGAATTCCCAGCCATGAGGTTCAAAGATCGAAGCCCTACGCAGTGTGCTACACAGGGTTCTCTGCGCTGCAGCCATTTAATGACTGATATGGAGAATGTGGTCCCATTCAAATACAACCTTAAACATGTTTTACTCTGAAAAAAAGCGTGTGCTAAACCTACAGGTCTTATATTGTCTTTTTCCTTCATATACAACCTGAAACGGTTCTAATTTGGTTGTGGTCAAACAGATAGCTGTAGGAAGGAAAGGGTCACACAGGGTATACAAAAGCAGGTTTGGCTAGCCCGTAGCTGACTTCAATGCTAATTTTCAAGGATGCCTGAAGGCACACCCAAATAAGGCATCTGGCCCAGCAGTTTGCATTTTCTAAAGCTCTCACAGTATGGTTGCTGTGCCAGTACTTTAAGATTAGCAGGCAGTCCTGCCAGCACATATAGGACATCCCAGACTCAGCTTTCTGCTTGGAACTCCATGCCTCATGCATCCAAGCATTGAACAGAATGTACAGCCAGCTCTCTCGTGTTGTCCCGATGTACCTGGAACCAGCTATAAAAGCATGCAGGTACAAACACAGATTGGAGTGAGGGAGACGGGGAGACTTCCAAGTCTCTCAGATTTGTTTTTAACTTTTAACTGCATACATATTCTCGAACTATGTCTATTCAGTTCTGTGAGGATTGTAAATTACAAGTGTACTTGCAGACAACAGTACAGTCCCTCAAACGCCTGAGAGCAGCATCGTTTTAGGAAACATGGGAATAGCTATATATATTTCATATGCTCAAGTAAGTTCAAGAGAACGTGTTTTGCCCATCAGAATCTTCTTCTAATCAAGATCAGGGAGCCACATGATCCAGCAAGGCTTAACAAAACAGGTGTGACCATCAATGCCTCTTTCTGAGAAGGAAAGGGGTCTATGTTAAACTCAGGACAACAGGTGTTCCCAGCAGTGCTTGTTTCTAAGTAAGCCGAAGTATATCCTCCAGTAGCCATTGTAAGGCAGTAGCATTATTGAAAGTGTCCTCCTTTATTTACCTAGACTGCATCTTTAAGTCCTCATTATAATGCTATGGAAAGAGGGAGCAAATGAGAGGGTTTGCAGACAAACCACCTAGAGAGGGGCAGGGCAGTGGCAGTGGTTGGCGTATTAGGAGGGAATGTGAAATGTAACGCAAGCTCAGGGGCTGCCCTATTGAAGATCTGACTGCCTCACCATGGTTAGATTCCAAAGGCTAGTCTCCCACCATCTCTTTTCCAGAGGCACACGGCAGAGAGAACAGTGAGTGCCCAGGAGCTTCGTTTCTTGGTTGGCTCAGAGATAGCAAGTGTTGTATTCCAGTGAAAGTGGGACCCAGAAAATGATTGACAGGTACATACACTGTGTTTTTTGTCAGGAGATCCACTGAGGAAGTGTAGTTATTCAATGTGGGCAGACATGTTAGTGTTGGTGTTCTGGAGATGATTGCTCTGGTAGGCTTAGACTTTGGGAGCTCAACGTGTTTGCATTCCTAAGGCCTAGAGGCAAAGATGGGGGCCTAGCTGGGAGCGAATGGACTTCTGGGAATCTTAGATTATTTAAATCATGAAGAGTAGGCCTTCGGGAACAGCACCATTTTCAGAGCCTTCCTAATATGGAGGCCAAGCTCCCAGCATCTGAGGATCCATAACAGTTTATTTCACAACTTGGTAGCAGTCGTGTCAAACCTGATGTTCCTTCGACATGTTTACTTGAAACCATGCACTCAAAGGAAACCAGGATTTTAAAAAGCTCAGATTACACTGTGCAGTTTCCATAGCTGCCAATTTTCCCAGTTCCATGCAGAACCTTTGAGTCAGTCCTGTTTTTTTTCACATTGCATTCTGGAAATTCTAGGTCCACCCATGCAATGGGAAAATCGAAACTGCAAGTTCCAGCATGCAATTAGAAGCAAAAACCAGGACTGGCGATGGATGCATGGAACTGGGAAACTTGGCAGGGAGGAGTTATTCGATAAGGGAGTGGCACCCACTGGTGTACCATACACAGGATTTACATCGCCACTCTTCGTGCAATAGGAAGAGACTGGAAACGTTTTAAGCCTGTAGGGAGGTCGTCCTGCTGAAGATCATATGGGCTGCACTTTTATGAGAAAAATGCAGGAGCCATATCACAAATTGAGGGGATATATTGGGGAGGCCATTGAATTAGTTAAGCCTCCCTCGGCAAGATGATTCTGTGCAGCCCATAAAGTTGGTTGCGTGCACTCCTAATCATTATATTGACTTGCGGCCCGAAGATGAGCACTGAACCAAAATTATCCCATGGATTTCTGACAATCCCACTGGCAGTGAGAGGGCACCTAGGGTGAAGGGCTAGTCGAATTGCAGGGTGTTGATATGGTAAGATACACAGGTTAATTTTCAAGGTTTGCTCCTGCTTAGGCAAACGGGATTGTCAGTCATCCAGAAGGGTTTTGAGGCAGGTATCCTGAGTTGTTGTGTACTTGTGCTTTGGCCCTTTGAGCCGGGTGAGGATCTGTGATCCATTTGCATAGAGTTGGGGTGGGGGCTCAAACATATCCAGGAGATCTGAAACAGCACTGCGTGTTTTGAACAACCACAGGAAGATGGCATTTCTCGGTGGGGCTCCAAATGAATGCGGGTGGTGTTTAGATGTACATTGTGTCATCATCACCTGGACCACCTGTCTTTGAATAGTTATTCCACATAGGGAGAGTGCCTTGAAAATCCCCATTCACATCCAAGCTGGTTTTTGAGGAGCTTGTGATGGACAATGTATGAGGCAGCTGAGAGGTCCAGTACGTCTTTCCGTTTCTTCTCTGCTCTTCAGTAATGGACATTTGTGCGAGCTTCCTTGAATTCCTCTAGTTTGTAGGAGACAACTTGGTCGAAGATTTTACCTGCGAATTGCATGTTGGAGATTGTGCAGAAGTTGTTTGACCAGGATCCTGAGAACAGCATTTCTTTGGTCCAGGAGGGGGTTTTGTGTGACATTGTGTTGTTTTTTTTTGTATACTGCACTATGATGTCATTTGCATGTTTCGATTGCTAGGTTTGTCATAAGAGAGGGAACATAGATTTGCTTTTCTGTTGATGCATGCATTTGGTAAATACCTGAGCACAGTGTGGGGGTCGATTTTTAGGGCGTTTGTGTTTGCATTACTTTCCAAAGGGCAAGTTCGCCTAACGGTGCAGCTAGGATGGATTTGCTGGGACTGTGATATGTAAAGTTGTTGAAATTGCGACATTGTATAGCATTCCTATGTAGATCGCTAGTGAACTATTATGTGTTGCCATGTGAGAGTGGCTTTGTTGGTAAACGGTTGGTATCCGTATAGTGTGTTTGAGGCGGAGTAGTAGATAGGACTAGTTTATGCCTATGGTGACAAGATGTCCGGGTTTTCCCGGGACAGTCCAGGGAAATCACCCACCGTCCCGGTGTCCCGGGAGTTTTTTTATTTTACAAATCCCGTCCGGTGTTTTGCCTATGGTCCCTTTTTTTGCCGGGATCCGATTTCCAAATCCCGAAAATCAGGTCCCGGCACAACTCTTCCTGCACAAATGGGGGCGTGAAATGCTTTTCACGCTCCCATTTCCTCCCCTTATCCCTCCCCGGTGCACTCCTCTAATGAGAGGAGCGTGCCTGTTAGCACACACCCTCCCCGCCGCCCCCCCTGCAAAGGGCCAGCAACATAGAAGTAGGACTAACATTTTACTTTAGTGCTACTTCTATTTCCAAGGCCCGTCCCGGGTTTTTCTTTTGAAAATCTGGTCACCCTACTTATGCCAGACTTTCCTGGCCATAAACAGGGCCTGGACGGCATATATTGCATGAGAACTGTAGGAACATAACTCACCACGTGTGCATTTTAGGAGAGAAAGGAATATGTTTTCTGACTGTGATTTCTGGTGGAACGCGAATAAATCTGCATCCACATGAACTCCACAATAAGAAATGCACATTCTTCTAACCATAGTGGACCCAGTTCTATGGACGCCCCTGAGTGGGTGCGCTTAGAACTAGGATTCCTTTCTTAGCTATATGCTCGATGTACCAGGCTGTGGATAGACTTGTCTGCCAATATTTTCTGGAAAGGTCTGTCCTCCTCCTTTGGTCCTTTTTCCAGAAAGCACCATTAATTGAGCACAATAAATGCTGTATATAGTTTAGTTTGAAGAGACGCCATCGGCTTCAAGCACACTACAATTAGCGTGCCTGCTATTGGTGAGAATGGACGTGGTAGACTCTCAAAGACCTAATATTTACACAGGTAGCCCACAGCAGGACGAGCAATATGTGTCAAAACAACTACCCATTGTGCTCTACAGCTATGGGGCCTCATTCCGAGGCTGGCGGTAAGGGTTAACGGTCACCGTTAATGGCAACGGTGACCGTTAACACTTACCACCATATTCCGAGTTCCCTTTTGCGGGTTGGCATTTAACGCCTGATTTTAGCAGGCGTTAAAAATCCATCCCGCAAAGGGACCTTGGAGTAAATTACGGCACCGTAATTTACGGTGCCGTAATTTACTCCTTCCCCATTCCCATTGAGCCCTATGGGGGCAGGAATGGGGATGGGGAACCGGTATGGTGAATGGGGAATTGCCGGTCCCTCCAACCTTGGAATGGACCGGTAATTACTCCATTCACCATGCCGGATTTCCATGGAGTAAATAGCTCCATGGTTGCTTACCATGGTGCTCTTTACTCCATGGATAGCGCCAGCCTCGGAATGAGGCCCATGATGTTTTCCGGTCAAGAAAGCTGGACCTACAATTTGAGGAACAAAATGTCAATACTTTTGGTATTTTTCCTACATCCATTATGGCCCATTTGCTCATGTGGCAGAATAGAAACCTTAAACGATTCAGGGAAGTTTGGGGTCACGTCCTCTTTTTTAGTTCAGAGCCTCCTAGTTTGTAAAATGCAAACATAGCTCATCGTTGGATTTGTAGTGGTTTGACCTTCTTTCCTGTATCTCCAGCTCCTCTTAAAATATCAATCCTTGAGTTTTGCCAAAATACAGTTCTGTGCATCTCCTTGGTTAGCTAACAGACACAGCTGGTTGTGATTAATGCTTAGTTGAAGCTTAAATAGAGCATGCTAAACCATTTGTCTGTTGTTTTCATATTAAATCGAAAGAACAACAACTACAATAAAAACATTCAGCAACATGGATTTCATTCTCACATAAATCAAGCATAATTTGCAATTCAATGCAGTGAGCAGTTTTACTCTTTTGCTGCCTTGTGATGAAGTAGTTACCCAACTCATCGAGCCCCTCATACATTCTCTATCATAATGAATTGCGAAACACTTAGCAATGCATATTTAATGTCATACATATAAAAACTTTATGGTATGGATTTTACAATGCATGGTGCCTCAGCTCAGGCAGGAGGTGAAGAATGATCAGAAATTCATCCCACAGAGAATGTGGCTCTGGTCTCTAGACATGTACATTATTTGGTCTGCGATCCATCACCCAGTCCTTCACTGCTGGAGCAGCAGTACTTTTCCATGGTATGTCTATCCGGCCCTTCATCGCGATAGATCCCAAAGGAATACATTTTCTAATTTCTTTCTGATTTTTCGGTTTAGAAATGTTGCTTAGCAAACATACCACCAGGTTGACTGCTATTTAGCAGTCTGTTATTTTCACCAGCTTCCTCACTATTACTTGCCATAGAGTCAAAATTAGTGGACCGTCCCATACCATACGCAAAAAGTTGACTGGCTGAATCATGCATCTTGGGCATGCAGCGGAGCATTCTGGGGCGAGCGTGTGTATGTGTCCCTATGCCAGATATACCCAATGCACGTACTTGTATAGTTTAAGTTTTAGTTTTGCATTTATTGAGACTTCTCTCACATGCTGACATATCATTTTCCACTTTGTGTCATCCATGCTTACACCTAATTCACTTTCTAATGTTCCCATCATTTTCATTTTTCCCTGGATTCTAGCGTACAATATCTCTGTGTGTATTGTGGTAATCCGATTCCCCTTTTCCGTCATCGACTCAATTGCTGTTACTACCCCATATTCAGGGGTATTTTGGAGAGGTCCACCCCTACTCTACAAATAGCTGCATTGTTGAGATGTATGATAGAAATTGGGTCTTCTGTATGTTCCAATTCAAGCAGAGTCCTGAAATTGCATGTCCACCTCCATTCAAATCACCCACTGTTCTGCATCATTACGGACATTGCTTGTTGGACCCTTGAATATGCAGTTGCTACACACATGCTTTTTTTACGCAAGTCTAGCCTGGACTGTATATCAAGTATCACTCGTACCGGTGTGGGGAGTGTTTTGAATCTTGACTCATCCACCCAAAGTAGGTTCATCAATTCTTGTTTCGCACTTATTCTACCAGGGAGATCCAGCGCCCCCCCCCCCCCCACCAAGATACCAAACTGTGTCATAATACAAGCACATTTCTGGGGCACCCAGGCCGTCTTTCTCTGTGGGTTGTTTCAGTTTGGCAGTGCAATTTGCAGGCTTTTATTGATCTACAATAATTTAAGTAGCATTATGTGCCCGATTCATGGAAAATCGCGCATAAATCACGCTAGGGCCATAAACCGAGAAGGACTCTGCATGAGCCTGCATGCAGAAAGAAAAATGCACGTTCAGCGTATTCTTGGAATCTATAGAGCAAAGTAACTTTATTTACAAGTCGCGCCTGGAAAGCCCCCGACACGCCCACACGCAAAGCATGAACAGCCAGAACAACAACCTTTGCGTGCTCCCCTGAGCTTGAATACACACACCCTTCAAACAATACGTGGGGTCCCCCATTAGCAGACCTGTGACTCGGGGATCCTGCATGGGGTCCCCAGCAAACGTACGCGGCACCCCAACAACATGCGTGTGAAAAATCGTAACTCGCCAATAACTCAGAAAATCTGTGTGTGAAACCCCATAAAACGTACCTGCACCCCTCTAAATTGCCTACGTGAACCCCTAAGTTACATCGGAACCCCTCTGCTACTCTTAGTTCCCTCAGAGTTCTCACTTGCAGGAGTGGGTGGGGGAGCGGACAGTGGGGGTGCAGGCCCCTGCACCTCCCACTGGCTCAGCATCTACTGATGCCTTTCTGTGTCCCCCTCACCCTCCTGAAACATCCTCCACAATTCAAAAATCGCCATGCGGTTTGCTAGCTTCTTCCTCTTGTATGTGCCCTGTAAGTGTGTCCGTAGTGATTGCTGCACATCTTTGGAAAAATTTCCGCAAGGTGGCCATGGTTTAGTCAAAATTCCCTCTCTGCTTTTAGTACATTCTATGCTTTATTTGCAAATCTTGTCTGGTGTGCTCCTCTCACCGCCCTTTTGCAATTGCTGCCTACTGAGGCACACCCACAATCTTGTGCATGCACCTTCCGTGCACCACCACTGGTTAACCTCGTCTGTCAATCTCAAGCTTTCCAATGCTAGCTACTCACTGTCTCGTGCCCCCCAAGTCCTTTTACAAGCTAAGGTGACATCATCATTTTAGTAGACAAGGTAGTGCTAAGATGTCAGTTACTGCACACAAAATGCTATAACCTGTTGCCCCAAAATACACACAACCCCAACACAAACCCTACAGCTGTCTTCCCTCCTCCTAGCAGAGTATACCACTTTTCCCTTGTGTTTGATCTGTATCTCCTGTGTTGTCTCGCAAGTAATACGCCTCCTTGAGACATAACCAGTTGAATCACCTACCGCAATCTAGGTCAGCTCATTTGCTAAACCTTACAGGGATACTGACCTCTATGACCTGAAATAAAACGCTGAACCACAGTTAATCCACTATTTACATAACTTCGGTTATCTGTGCCCTTGACTCAATAGTCTTGGTTGTATAAGTGATTTCAACCTGGAACTCCACCTAAGTCAATGCCTAGTGTGTGATGCACAGCTGGAACCCTTAATTATATATTTCTATGTCTATAGGTTCTTTTATTTCTGAATGATGTACCCTTAATCACGCCACTCTCTTTGAATCCCCCCGGTCTCACTGAACCAGGAAGCAGGCTGTTTTGCAAAGTTAAAAGATTTATTTTTATGAATTGAACAAGATATATATCACACTTTTATGAATTTTGAACAATATCTAGATATCACACTATTAATATTTATACAATGATCACCATTGGTGATGTCACAACAATCAACAATCTCTTTAATCAGTATGAGTATGGATACGATGCATAATGCAACATAGAATAATACTTGATATGGATAGGAAAACAATGCAACATAGAATAATACTTGGTATGGATAGGAAAACAATGCAGTACAGAATAATACTTGTTATGGGTTCAATCAAATGCAATGTTACTCTTTCCCCCTGATTCTACTCAATTCCCCCCAATATGCAGTATAAAGAGATGGAAGGAGAGAAAACAGGTTTCAGGAATAAACAATCTCAACCAATACAGTTTCAATCCCAGTTCCCCCCAGCAAGCAGAGAGAAATAGGAATGATTTCAAAACAGGTCAAATGCTTTTGAATGTGGTTATTAATGAATGGGAAAACACTGGAAAATGGATTTAAATCACTAAATTGGATTCAAAACTAGTGAGAGCAACTTTGGATAGTTCCAGGTTAACACTGGGAATGATGATTGGATAACTAGCAGATTGAAAATTGAATTCTGAGTTCAGATGCAAAGAATAGCTGTTTTACACGTGTTGAAATTGAGCCAATTGCAGATTCGCTGTAAACTTTTCAGCACGCGACAAACACAATTGCGGCAAAACTATAAGGAGTTGGAATGTGGTTTTAGATTCGCTTGAAAGCTGAGGATGTTAGCTTCAATTGGTTTCTAGCATGTACGGTACGGAAGTTATGAAGGTTTTAGTAGAGGTTGATTTTTCTCAGAAAGAGTCAAGATTTTCAAATGAAAGATGCGCTTTTGAATTACAAACAAGAATTTTCTTTACACTGAGGGAGGCTATGATGATGCAAGACACCCAACGGGACAGCCACCAGATCAGGGCGCCTCTGCTCTGACTTTTCCCCGCCACAACACTTGTCTTTCTCCAGCAAATATATTAGCGCAAAGATGATATTATCACTACAATTATCAAAGGACTATATGGATGAGAGAAAGATTCAGAAAAGACAAAAGAGATTCTACAATGCAGTTCTGGATATGACAGAATGTGTTGGATAGGATTACTTAAGGATTAGAGATTGGCTATGGACAATTCTATGCTAGATACTCACAACTTTGGTTTGGAATAGGCCTGTCAAAGATCTGGTGAAAGGGTTTGGGCTGGACTTCTGCTAGCCCACCGGACAGGATTCAGGCACCCGGTTCTGCACTCAGCATGGCACTCTGGTCTCTGCACGGCCTCTGAACTGGATCTGACAGGTTGGTTCTGGGTTATAGCTATCTGGTTACAGCTCTGCTCTGCTCTACTGGTTTGGATCTCTGAGTTCTAGCAGCAGGTTTCAAGATTTTAAAGGCCAAGCTGATAAGGGTTCAGCTTTGGAATTGGGCCTCTCTGCTTTCAGTTGTTGGGTGAATCTGTCTCCCTCTATGTCCTAAGCAGTTTTTATTTATGTATTTCCCAAAGGGGTGGGTAGGCTGAATTATACTAAGCACACCCTCTAGGATTCCTATTGGTTAAAAGATTTCCCCTCTCCTGATTTGAGAAGGAAGTCTAGTGTCATAGTGATGCTGCATGTTACAATCCAGGGAGTACCTCCCCTTTGTTTCAGTACAGTAAATCTATTTTTCACATAAATCATATTTACAATATCCCCAGCTGGCTAATAATACATATTCACATTAAAGATTTAGTAGAGCACATATCCGTCCAAGTCTCATTTTAGTGCGAGCTTTGGTTCATAATTGACAGTTTTTAGCGCTTTTGGTGGGGTACCCAGTGTCAGATCTGTACCCAGTGATACTCTGAACATCGCACAGAGTTCAGAGTAGTTTCAAACTGTGAGCAGAAATTTCATTTTAACAGTATATTTACAGTAGATTTTTAGAAATTTGGCACAGTTCTCTGTGAGTCTTTTTCAAAAAGATATTTTCTTGTGGGTTAAGATACACATATCTGTCTGGTCCTGCCCCCAAGGTTTGGGTGGGTCCAGGGCACTCCCAGGCTCTCTTCCTGCCGGCATTTGTTTTCTGTTGACAGTTGAATCTGCATATCTTTTCATTCAAGGGAGTCTTTTGTCTCTCTCTTTTGTCAACAGGCTAACATCTCCTCCCACCTCCATTAACAACTCAATGACAGTTCCTGAGCAGAGAGCAGGCGGAAGATGCCTTTTTTAGGGCAAACTGTGGAATATGCCTTTAAAGTACTGTGGCCAACATTAGTTCACTTTTAAAACCACTTGTTTAAAATTGTCTTTTCTAAATAAACTTACATTTTCAACAAATATATGCACAGATCTCATAATTCCAGTCTTTTTCAAACATAGAGATTGAATTGTAGCAACCAATATTGCTTTTGATGGCAAGTCTCTTCCTTTCCAGAATTTGATTTTAAGACACAAGTTTTAAACTGCCAGTATAAGTAAATGACAGCTTTTACACAGGCAGATTTTTCCAGGCAAGCATCTTTTTGAATGTGGATTTTCTTATGATGAAATGTGCTTCTCCTGACATTGTGCTTATGTGGATTCTTTAAATAAAGTGATGTTTAACACCCAACAAGGATGTTAGATCTTTTCTGATGTTTGCGAACTATGATTTTGCACTTTCCACAGCCAAGGAAAAACAGATTTTAAAGCACTTCTGGGTTTTCCTGGCAATCCAGCCCTGCCTTTTCAGGTAATTCCATTTCACTCTGTGGGCAGCCCAATAACAGGTTTTGGCAGTGTGGTCTCTGGTTCTAACACTGACACAAGCAAAATGCATTGGCGGCCTATTTTTCAGGTTTCCCTGCATACTTCCCAGAGACTTTTAGCGCATAGAGTTTTTTGGCGGCCATCCTATAGTTTCTGATGAAAGCAGCACACAGTGATGTTGCAGGGCAGAGCCTATTGGGTCAGAACATCCCACAAGCACCCCCTTGCGATTTGGCATTGAAAGTCCATCAATGGGAAGTCGCAAGACTGGGATGATCAGTCTAATTTCTTTTGGTTCCAAAAATGGCAAAGTTCATCACCTTTTCCTCCATCCGGGGTGGATCGACCAGTTTTCCTCGCCAAATCCTGATGTAAGTATTGAGCGATACCCCAGGCCCCTTGGATCTTTGCTTCCGGTCCCTGGGTGGTCCTCCTTGGTTTTAGTCTCCATGGTTTCCAATTCTAGGATGACAAAGCAAAAACATATTTGTAGACATTTCCCCACCACTATTAATGTAGTGGGGCGGACACATACATTTTGACAAATCAGGATACATTTTTCCGTTGGCAATTTATTGACTATATATGGATTATTTTATAGTTGGAATTCTAGGGAGCTGGAGTGACCCCCTCTGGGGTTCCCAAAGACTCCTCCAGTTGCTGCAGAGTTTGCCTAGGATGGCAACACTTCAGTTGGTTAATATGGACCCACTTATCTTCCCCCTCTGACAAACTGCCTTTGGGCATGCAGATTTTGTAGGCGACTGGTGAGATTTTGTCTACAATTTCAAAAGGACCCCTCCAGGTAGGCAAAAATGTGCGCTGTTTAGCCTGGTTCCTTTGGACATTTTATAAGTAGACCCGGTCTCCTACATGGTATTCCTTTCTCGTAGTCTTTAAGTCATAGTGGGTCTTCATGCTGTCTGCAGATCTTTCTAGATTTCGCTGAGCATAGGCAAAAGCATGTTGAAGGTGTTTTCTTAGATTATCAACATACTCATGAGTTGTGGAGGCATTGATCAATGTCTGCTCTTGGGTTCTGTAGAGCAGATTCTGGGGAAGCACCATCCTGCGTCCAGTCATCAGCTCAAACGGTGACATTTTAGTTGCAGATGAAGGGGTAGATCTGATGGCCATTAGGACAAGAGGTAATCGAATATCCCAACTTGGCCCAGAATCTGCCACAAACTTTTTTAATATGCTAACAATTGTCTTGTTGTATCTCTCCATTGCACCAATAGGGGATGTCCGGTAGGAAATGTGTAATTTCCTTTTGACCCCAAGTATCTCCCACATCTTTGTAATTAATTTGCTAGTGAAGTGGCTACCTCGGTCTGACTCGATCCTTTGGGGTAGTCCAAAACGCGAGAAGATGTGGTTGATCATCAGGGCAGCTGCTGTTTCTGCCTTGCAATTTGGGACCGGGAGACATTCCACCCATTTAGTAAACAAGCATGTCACGGTCCTTATCAACATACCGTCTTGGGTTCGGAACATTTTTGGATATTTCATCAACACTCTGAGGTCCTCTTTCCCAATGTAACCGGTATCCGTCAGGGGAAAATTCTCAGGGTCCTCAATGTGTTGATAAAACGTACCAATTATTGGATCCCCTTTTTGAGCCGTAATCAAATCAGCATCTGGGGTCTCCTTACTCCATTGTGCAGTTGAGAGTTCATTGTGAGCATTTGTCTGGGACCTAGTGATAGCAGTGACCTGGATTTCCCCCAACAGGGACTCAATCTCAAATAGATCCCCTTGGATGGCTCCGGTTTTGGCCAGCTAATCAGCTAAGTCATTTCCAGTTTTGTCTGGTCCCTCTACTTTGGAATGACCCTTGATCTTTTTCCAGTAGATGGTCATCCCATTCGAGTTGACCGGATCATCAATGTTTTTAATTAATTTTCCATGTTTCAATGGTTTATTGTTAGCACATAGCATGCCTCTGGTTTTCCAGTTAACCAAGTGCTCCACGAACTTTTTCCATACATAATCCAAATCAGTGATTATGACCAGTTTGCGGAGTTGATGTTGGACAGCAGCGAGGAAGGCTTGATGCACAGCCATCAACTCTGCCACTTGACTACTTCGGGGACCAATCTTGTACCCAGCAGGGGGTTCTGGGGCATTGTTCACCCATGCATTCCCTACACCGGCCACAAGTTCTTTTTCCCCGTTGTTGTCAACATGGTAGGAGCATCCATCCACATAGACAGTGGGCATCCCCTCACACTTGTCTTCTTCAAAGACTTTGTGTGGGGAATTGAGGTATGCCTCCATGTTGTCCATGGTTTTAAGACTTTCGTCCTTCAGACAGTTTTCTCTGGCACGATCATGCAAGTCAGCCAGAACTTGCGCGAGGGGACTCTTCTTGTTTTGGCCATATCTGACCTCCACAGGAAAGCCTTGCATTGACAGAATCCAGGATGTAATTCGGGAATTACTTACATTTCTGGCTGGATTGTGTCACTTTGGAGATATTGCAGAGGCTGGTGTGGAATCTCCACTATGATGTGTTCGCCCTGGATAAACGGGCGATAATTCTTCAATTCCCACACCGTTGCCAGGAGTGCCTTCTCACAATCATAGAATTTTTCCTCCACAGAGGATAAAGTTTTACTCGCATAGGAGATTACTTTATTGACCTTGTCATGCTTTTGGTATAATACTGCAGTCCAGCATGTATTAGAACCCTGTCTCCAGGAAGAACTCCTTGTTTTTACAGGGTAAGCTAGGCAAGGCACTTGTGATGGGCTTCTTTTGAGTTGTCTTACTGCCTCGGCTTGTTCTGGACCCCACTCCCACTTGACCCCCCCTTCAAAAGATGAATCAGGAGTCTTGTGATCTCTGTGTAGTCCTCTGCTGTAATTAGTCAGTCCAAGGAGGCTCCTTAGTTCCCGCAGAGTTGTGGGGTCTTTAATTTCTGGAGAACTCACAAATTTCCTAGACCCCCGAGACCAAGCTTTGAAGTTTATTAGGTACAAACTAATAACTGATTGAGAATGTCACTGCCTAAGTAAAAGGCGGCAGTGACGTCTCGCACGACCCAACAATTATGGACTATGCTCTTGTTGCCTATGGAGATTTTGAGCATACACCTGCTTGGAGATGTTTGGAATTGGGTGTTTCCAGATCCATTTCCCATTGGTCTATCAGTTTAAATATGGGAATGGCTGGATCTTTTGGGAGTTGGTGGAACATGGCTTCACTGATGAAGCTCTTACCATTGTTCACACACACACTCGGGCGAGAACAGAGTCCTTCCCTTCATTTAACTGAACAGGGATGAAAAACTGCTCTCCAATTTGCTGAATATCAGCCAGGCTTTGAGCTGATTTCTCATCTTTCTGGACTATAGGAGTGGGAATGTCTGATTGTGGATTGGTAAAGAATTTCAGAGTGTTTCCTTCCAGTGTGGAATGCCACCATAAACTGGAAGGAAGGTTGATTTCCAGAAATAGAGAGGACCCCCCATCACCAGTTTGTTGTCCTACTGCTATTACTGTCACGTCTGGGATTTGGTTGTTCTGGAAGTGAAATTCTACTTGGTCAGATTTTTGTTCAACCATGTGGCAGGTGCCGTTTAAATTAACATGGTTGACACTCTGTTTTAATTTTATGAGTCTGCTAGTCTGGGTCCAGTGGACCTCATTTACACAATCTATTAGGGGTGACAACCTTCGCAGGACGTCATTAAGGAGTGCCCTCTGGAATTACAACTATGACCGGGTGCTTCACCTTGTGTCTCCCAATTTTAATGTCCAAATCCGCAGTCCCCTCGATGGGAATTTTCTTCCAGTCAAAGTTCTGAAGTTGTCCAGGAAGAGGGGTGAGAGGAATTTGTTAGTTCTCCCCCCTTCCCGAATTCAGTTTATCAAAGGCCCTTTTTGACAGAAGGGTATCTTCGGATCCAGTGGCAACAAGTGCCAAAATTGTACCCTGCCCCTGTATTTGACTGGGGCATAGAATCTTCCCTCCTACTCCTCAAGGGGGCATAGATAATGTACATTTATGGACAACTGGTGGGTTAGTTTTCTAGTTCTGGACACTGATAGGGAGGTGATTTGGGCAGAATTCTGTGGAGAGTCTTGGGAACCTGAAAAGTTTTTTGTTCCTAAAAAGGAAGGAGACCTTCGCCCTTGCATTGATTACAGGGCATTAAACGCAATTACAGTTAAGAACCAGTACCCTCTCCATCTGATCTCTGTACTCTTGGATCAGCTAGGTTCTTCTATAATCTTTACCAAACTTGACCTGCGTGGTGCATACAATCTAGTCCGCATGAGAGAGGGGGACGAGTGGAAAACCGCCTTCAAGACCCGGTACGGGTTATTTGAATACCTTGTGATGCCCTTCGGGTTGTGTAATGCCCCAGCCACCTTTCAGGCATTCATGAACGATGTCTTTCATGATTGTCTGGACCGGTTTGTTGTAGTCTACCTAGACAACATACTGTTTTATTCTTCATCCAAGAGTGAACACACCGAACATGTGCGATTCATCTTACAAAGGCTGAGAGAGAACCGTCTCTTCGTCAAAGCTGAGAAGTGTATCTTCAATTCATCTGAGGTTGAGTTTTTAGGTTACGACCTTACCAATCGGGGTATCCGGATGAGCCAGTCCAAGGTTAAGGCCGTTTTGGAATGGCCTGTTCCTACTACAACCAAAGCCCTACAGTCATTCCTGGGGTTCTCAAACTTTTACAGGCGCTTTATCTTTTCGTTTTCTGCCATATTGGCTCCTTTAACAGCTTTAACCAGCTCGAAACAACCATACCGATGGACACCAGAAGCGCAATGTGCCTTCGAGGCCTTAAAGGCGGCTTTTTCTTCAGCACCTTCTTCAGTGTTGCAACATCCCGATCCGCTCCTGCCCTTTTTGGTGGAAGCTGATGGTTCTGGGACAGCCATCGGGCTATACTGTCACAACGTTGTCAGGACTCAGGTGAGATTCATCCGGTTGCGTTCTTTTCGAGAAAACTGACCCCATACGAGCGCAACTATCCTATCACAGAAAGAGAGTTGTTGGCAGTCAAGGACGCTTTCTCGGAATGGCGTCACCACCTATTGGGGGTCCGTCATCCGCTTACAGTCTTCTCTGACCATCGGAGTCTATTGGCATTCAAGTCAATGAAGTGTCTCACTGCCCGGCAGGCCCGCTGGCACCTTTTCTTTTCTCAGTTCATTTTCACCATTACGTATCGGCCAGCCCACCTCAAAGTTTGTGCAGACGCCTTGTCTCGCCGGCCCTCTCATCCGGAGCAAAGCAAACCCGATTGCCCTCTTCTGTTGCCTTCTAGGGTAGTGTGTGCATGTACTCCACGCCCTTTGCTCCGTTCTTTAATCTCTGACTGGGTGAATACACATAAGGAGGAATGTGTAGCCCTAAATCTTGACGTGGTACAAGGATTGCCCTATATTCAGGGCCGCCTGTTTGTGCCCCCTGGGAAAGCTTGTCTCCATGCGCTTGCATTGTCCCATGACTCCTTGATAGCTGCTCATCCAGGACAAAAGAAGACTCTGGACTTGCTCCGTCGTTGGGCCTGGTGGCCGGCTATGTCTCAAGAACTGGTTAACTATTTGGCCTCCTGTTCTGTGTGCGCTCAATGTAAGGTCTCCCGGTCTAAACCTGTGGGTTTATTGCAGTCACTCCCGGTCCTTCACAAGCCATGGTACATGGTCTCTATGAATTTCATTGTGTACCTGCCACCAGTAGACAGTTTTGATACCATTTGGGTGGTAATCGATTATTTTACAAAGATGGCGCTTTTCATTCCTTGTGCGGGTTTGCCTTCTGCTCTGACATTGGCCTCATTGTTCCTTAAAAACATGTTCCGTTTCTTTGGTCTGCCTTCTATTGTGGTTTCGGATCACGGGCCACAGTTTACGTCACGTTTTTGGAGGGCTCTGACGGCATCTCTTGGCATTGATGACAGGTTCAGCTCTGCCTTCCATCCACAGACCGATGGGCAGACTGAATGGCTCAACGCTACTCTCGAGCAATTCCTACGCTGCATCACACTTCGTTTCCAGTCCTCCTGGTTGGCGTTGCTACCACCCGCTGAATTCGCTTATAATAACTCTTTGCATGCCGCTTCTGGTGTGTCTCCCTTTTTTGCACTATATGGACACCATACACGGTCCTTGCCCCTGGATCCTGACCTTCCCATTGACAATCCAGCTGCTCATGCGTGTGTTCGGGACCTCAAGTCTGTTCATGGGGTCGTTCGTCAGCATCTTCTGCGTGCTCAGGCAAAAGCAAAGAAATATGCAGACATGCATCGGACACCTGCACCCAACTACTGTGTGGGTATGAAGGTTTGGTTGTCATCGCGCAACCTGAGAATACCTGGTAAGCAAATGCTCTTACCCAAGTTTGTGGGTCCCTTTCCTGTTACAAAGGTCTTAAATCCGGTTGCTGTGCGTCTTTCCTTGCCCTCTTCTTGTAAACAGCTCTCAGTGTTTCATGTCAGTCTGCTGAAGCCTTGCCCATCCAACATGCGGTTGCCGGTCCGCCCACCCCCGGTGCGGGTGGATGGCAATGATGAGTTCGAGGTGGAAAATATCCTGGACTTCCGACGTCGTAGGGGTCGTCCTTTTTACCTGGTTGACTGGAAGGGGTTTGGCCCTGAGGATAGATCTTGGGAACCTTTGTCTAATATCCATGCCCTGGCCCTGCTTTGCCGCTTCCATGCCCGCAGGGGGGTGGTGCCGCCTTTGGGGGTGGATGCTGTTACGCCTCGGCAGGCCCGCAGGAAGGTGGTTGCCCTTGCTAGGGGTATGTGTCATTGCGCAAACCCATTCTATACCCACTGACAACTGCCCTGGAGAATAGTGGCTTCGGCTCACTCTGCGGCAATTTTGGACTACAATTCCCAGCTTTCCGCCTCCCTCTGTCAGCCCAGAGGCGATGACGCGTGAGCCTCGGTTTCGTCCGGTTCCGCCTTCTCCTTCCCAATTAAAACCTCGTAACCGGACGAAACGCTGCTTCTGATTAAAGTTGCATCCCTGTATTTAGAAGTTCCGTCTTCAACCCTACTCTCTTGCTCGTGTACCAGACCTGTTTTCTTCATTCACGGACTGCTTTGCCTGCCGTTTTGGTAATATCCGCCTGCTCATGTACCAGACCTTTACTTCATTCACGGACTGCTTTGCCTGCCGCTTTGGAACTGTTTGAGATCACGGCATCGGTAAGACCCCTCTTTTCACCACTTGCTACCCAGCATATCTCCTGTACTCATTGTACCTTGCCGCCAAACTATATCACCTGAAAAACTTCAACTTAACTGTGTCCTTTGCTGTTACCATCCTCTTGCCACAATAAGACTTCAATTGCGCTTTCTTCAGAAGTGCACAGGGACGCTTTGCTGATAGTGCACCAACCCGACTCTAGTGCGGCCCTCGTTCCGCCCGGGTTCAGTTTCCCTAACTAACCTACCTATTTGTTATTTTGCCCTTCCGTTGTCAATAACTCTTGGATATTGCAGATTCAACAGCACATTAGTGGTAAGGGTTTTTTTGTGGTTATTCATTTTTTCTTTGCTAATTGACAACTATAGTCAGGACAGGTTGCATTCTCCTCTTTTAATTATAGGTGATTTCCAGTTGCCTTGAATCAAGGGGAGGGCATAGTTCAGGTACTAATAGAAAGAAGCATTGAGGGAAAGGGATCTTTCTGTATTCCCAGTTGCTCACCTCTTGTTTTTCCTTTACAGCTGGGTTTGTGGCGGTGTGTTCTCCCCGCTCTTTTAAGCGATCAGTCTCTCTGCCTGGTTCTACCCAGCAGAGAGTCATATCGTTAAAAAGGTCTTGTGCCCTCACATAGAGGAGGCTAGGTTGGAGGCCCCGACCTAGCTCTTCAATCAATAGTTCAGTCCTGCGCCTTCCGGCCACCGATTTGGTATACTCCCCGTCCGGTGAGTAACAATAGCTTTATGCGAGATCTTCCAGTTTTTGTATCTTTGCTTACTGATTTAAATGCTTGTTTTTGTTGCTCGCCTTTAAGATCTTTATGTTGCCTTAATTCCTTTCAAAGTTGTTGTTTTCTTTCACGGACTTGTTGATCAAATTGATGTTTTGGTTTGAACATTGACTTTTTAGCTCCATTATCTTTGATCATGAATTGTTCCAAAAGGGTGGTGTATTCAACTTTCTTGTATGTTGCTTCAGTTAGATACTGGTCATACGATTTTTTAAGTATTTTCACATCCTGAGGTTTTATTCTGAGCCGCAATCTATTGGGTTCTACTATCACTTGGTTATTCCATTGCTGAGGCTTTACAGGATTTGTCATCTGTAACGATAGCTTGAGTTGGCTGTGGTCACTATTTCCATCAGGTGTAATTTGGAGGGACAACGCTCGATGATATAAGTTTTCTGATATGTAGAAATAGTCTATAATTGACGATTGCTTCATAAATCTCCAAGTTGACTCAGGAGGGATATCTCCCTTGATGTTTCCATTGACCATGGTTACATTTCTTTCTTCTAGGTCAGTGCACAATTTTTTCGTCAATTTTCGAAGTGGATTTTGCAGACCACAGTCGGTCTTGTATACTTTCACACAATCTAGATTTAGATCCCCACAGCAAATGATGTTCGGCTTTTGATGGATGCTGTTTATTTCATCAATCAAATTGCATATCATTTTCATGAATTTAAATCTACCAGCATTTTTATGGTGCCAGTATAAGTTTAAGATATGCATTTGATAGGTATTATTGTTCGTATCATTTTTGGCAGCTACCACTGTATGCTGTATAAATGGAGAGTGATTCATCGTTTTTACTAAGTTCCAACCTGAGTTCTTTTTGATCATGGTCAAAAGACCGGCAGACGGGCGACCTTTGGTTCTTGTTATGGCTGGATTTATTGCCAGTTCATATTCATCAGAAATCGAGGAAGAGGCCATCCACGTTTGCTGAAAACAAATTATGGTTACATCATCACTCCAACGTTTTATTCCATTAAACAGGTGTACAAAACCTCTTGTGTTCCAGGACAAAATATTTAAGTTAGGACCAATTGGTCCTTGTTGGCGCTAGCTTTTATTACCGCCCAATACACCGGCCAGCCAATTCCAATTTGAGTTTTTGTTCCAATTTTGTGTGTCCAATGCAGCACTGTTTACGGTTCCAGAGGTATTTGTATTTCCATTTATCGTTATTTTAATGTGTTCACCGAGAGTGAAGTGTACTTGACTCCCAGCTCTTTTTTTTGTTTTATACCAAGACCCATCTGATTGGGTGGCTATCTGGACATTCGCACTAGAGCCCTGAGAGTCTTCTAAACGCTGACTATTTTTTGTCTGAGTTCTGTCAACTTCTCCATGCTCTCTTGATGACTCTTTTGAAGTAACACTTGGTATAACCGTTGCAACCTCTTCATGTATGTCAAACCCCATAGAGAGTAGGAACTGAATCGCATTCAAAAGAAGATCGCTTATTAGTCTCGAGTCTATGTGTAGTCGTACTTTGTCATTCTGTTCATCATTGACAAACTCGACTGTTTGTATGTCGTTTGATTGTATAGAGCGGAGGCCAGGCACATGATGCAATAATCGTAATACGTTATTTCGGTTTAACGTTAGACCATCTTTTGTGTCTAAAATTCTTTCAAGAATCAAGACGTGTTTTCCAGCTTTCTTATGTTTCACAGCTTGGGGGCTACTTTTTTGATTACCACCCTTTCTTGTTTCTTCATTTCTTATGACTGTTGATTTGAGCATAAGATCACTTAAACAGACTTGTTCACCAGGCGGACAGGTGGATTTCTTAGGCCCATCGATATCAACGACCTCATTCGCATTTGTTTTATCAATTGAAGAGTTTGAAAAATGTCTCTCATGTGACGAATTTATCAATGAATTCAGCATTCCTTGTCATTTTCTTTTTTCATCCATGGTCTCAAACTTTGCTTCCGTATATTTCGTATCTTGAGTTTTAACTTCGCTTAAAGGCAATATCAATTGACATATTCTTCCACTTTTTGCCACAATTTCTAGTGGTCTTTCAGTCTGCATTTCCGCAGTTTGTTCTGTAGCTGGAATTCCACAGATTTCAACTATTTGTTCACCCTTTTCTTCATAACACACCTCTTCTTCATATGTGGATAAGTTAAGCAACTAATTTTTGCAAAAGATCCTCATTTTCCACATCAATAATTGATTCATTGATGGAGGCCTTTTCAATTGCTTTTTGGTTTGTGGTATCATTCTTTTGATTTTCAATCCTATGTTCTGTGTTTACGTACACATTAACTACCTTTAAAGTTCTAAGAAATGTTCTTAAACCAAAATTGTTCTGTTTTCTTTTACATTCTAGATTTGTTTCCCTGAATTTGATTTGTGTTACATGGATTCTGCTTTTCGAAGATTTCATAATTTTTTTCTTTGAATGTATTTTGAACAAGTGGGGTTGTGATGTGTGGCCCTGACTCTCGCCTCCATTTTTTGTAGAGATAGTATCAATCATTATTTTTTCCACTGCAGTCCTTGAAAACTTTTCGTTTTCCACTTGATTGCTGTCATTCAATCCAGGTTTGGAGGCATGCACAAGTGGTTCTCCTGACCCAAATATACCATCCGCATTGGCAAAAGTAGATGGCACAGACTCCATTACAAGAAGAGCACTAGGGCGCTCCGTTGCCTTCTTCTTTTCATGAAGAACGTTGACACTTTGTGTCATTGCTGAAGCTCTTTTACAAAGGACATTATCCAGGGAGGATGATCGTAAGTCTCTAGCGGATAATTGATGGGCCAAAGTGACATCAGGATTTTCAAAGTCTGTTGGAGAGAAGGCTTGCTCTTCCTCTACACATACTTGCATTACACCCCGCTCAGAATGGCATGCCATTGTTGTGTTAGAACTTCCACTGGGTCCAGTAAGTTGCAAAGGCAAAGACTCATCAACAGCGATTTTGTTTGAAGTCAAATTTAAGGGCAAATGTGCAGTGCTGTAGGTAGTAAAATCATATTCATCTCTTCGTAGCTTTTGATTCATTTTTAGCAATCCCAAGGCTTCTTTAGTCACTAGTACTTTCTTATCCTCACTGTTAACACGCTTTTGATCAGCTAAATCCTTCAATGTCTGATCAATCCTCTGGATGTTGGACCATATGTTATTAATTGCTGATTCTCGTTGAGGAACCGGCACTTGAATTTTAGAATTTAGTAGGGCAGACAGAGTTGATAAATCTTTTATGTTTTCATTGATCTATTCGTACATCTTAAACATTGGTGCCATAACAATTGTCAGTGAGGACATAACAAACGGTCTTAGATCGTTTAGTGCTTCCTTGATTAATTTCTGGACATGGGCGTCACTCTTGGTTTGATTTAGCGCGACTCTGTTGTGCATCCGTCTTATTTTTGGATCACTTTGTCGTTTTTCTACTGGATGCAATATGGATTCATCATTGGAAGACGATTCTGAATTCTCACTTACGGTCAGCCCTGCAGTTGATATTGAGGTGGATCTCACATCCTGTTTATTGTGTGTTAATTTTTAGTGGAAGAGATTTGGAAGCTGGCTTACATCTAATTTGTGAGCATTCAAAAGGAAGGGACGTGCTTGAGGCAGCACGTCTTCATTTTCTTTAACCCATTGGCCAGTAGTTCGTAGGAGTAAATTCTTTCGATGGATACAGAACTGGTTGCAGTGAAAATCCAGGCTCCTTGTTATGATCCTCTGCGGTTTGAATGTCACCAGCAAATGCTGGTTTTGGAGAGAATTTTAAACTCAATGACCCATTCAGTTCCGTAAGGTCTAGCAATAGTTTATTAACAATTGCCAGAGAATTACGCCTTTTATCTGGAGATTGAGCAATTTCACAAGGTACATTGCTCTTTGTGGCAGGTAAAGAGTCTGCATTTTCTTGTGTATTCATGTCAGCCACCTTCTCATGGGTCAAATCAATTATGGGATTATCTGTTTTTTCTGCACTTTGTATGTCTGTATATACGTCCAAATCTTGCCCCCTACAAGCTTCTCAGTGAATTCTTCATCATTCCCAGGCAGTTCTGGGCATTTTGTAGAAATAGCTGCAATTGAAACTCGTTTTTCGCCTCGTTTTTCACAATGGCTCACGAGACTCATTGACGAGTCCACTGGACTTTCTAACCAAGTGCCGGTGTTTTCAGATGTTAGGCGTCTCGCCCTGGGCGCGAGCACGCCAAGCACCAGCCCGTCATCAGAAGTAAACCTCTGGTTGGTGCAGGCGGGGAGCGTTCGCGACTGCAGCAGACCGGCCCCTGCAGCGGCCACTCCGCACGCCGCAAGTGAGCCATCAGGTCTCCCATACCCACTCGCTCCACAGCCCGCCGCGTCCACCCCCACCTTCGGACCAGCACTTCTCACATCAAACATGACAACAGTGCCCTCCCCTGGGGAGCCAAGACACCCCCCTTCACTGGGTAAGTGCTCTGCATGCTCGTAGTTGAAGTGAGGAAGGGACTGTGTAATAGTTAATTGAGACTTTGTGTGAGTTGTGAGCGTGCAATCATCCACATTTTCAATACGTACCAAGTCATTTGCTATGTTTGTGTGCAATGATTTCTATGGTAGAAAAATGGTCGGGGGGTGGGAGAAGAAGTGCAAATGGGTTTTCTTACTTGGGGAGCCTCTGGACGGCTCATGATGTCATCCGACAGCTCAGAGCTCCCTCGCTCAGTTCGACGTAATTGCAAACGTGTTAAAGGCTGATGCATTTTCTGTGAAAAATGCTTCTCACGTTTCATGCCGGAATGGCGTTGAGGAGTTTGTCAAGAGCGTCAGGTGCCTACTTAGCCTCGTGCCTCGTGAGCCTCCAGAGACACACAAGACTCTGCAACGACTCCGTGTGCTCTGCCAATTTGTGATGGTCTTTTTGGAGGTCAACCAGTCCCTGAAGGGCCAGGTGATTTTCTTCCAGCTTCTCTTTTAAATAGCAGACTTCCTGGCCTAAGGTGCCCTTTCCTGAGCAAGAGCCTGCCTCTGTGCCGCCAGGTCGTCCCTCTTTCTTCGAAGCGCACCAGCTTTCTGGCGCTCTTCATCAAATTCTGCGTGGGTGTCCAGGTCTTTCAGGATTAATTTATTACTCTCCTCTGTCTCTCTGTCTAAGTGGCTTTGCAGGGTGACTACCTGCTCTGCGCATGCCCTGTTGAAATGTATTTGTTGTTCCAGCTTTTTCTGGCTCTACAGTAGGGAGTCCAAACTTTCTTGGTACTCCTTCTGCAGGGCCATCATTCTGGTATCCTGGTCTGCCTTTTCCTGCTGCAGGATACCCATGTCCTCTTTTATTTTGATTATGTACTGCCTACTTTCATTTTCTGACTCCTGGCTCCTCTGCAGCCTCCACAGCCTCTACTCAGAAGTTTCCAGGTCAGTTTGGGCCTTTTCTAATGCCTGCAGTTGCCTGTTTGCCAGATCTTGGCCCTCGGCATATTTATCTTGTATGGCTCCAATAAATAGGTATAGATATGCCGCTATTTTGGCAATCTTGTTTTTCTCTTCTTTTGCCTTGGGGCCATATATAGTTCACTCAGGGCCATATGTAATGGACCCTGGTATTGCCATATATCTAACCCTGTTGCAGTGATCAGTTCTGTGATTGCCTGTAACCACACATTCTGATCCTGCTCTATCCATTCACCTCTTACAAATAATTTATGCATCAGGTGTTCTTTAGCCATATTCATCTCTACCACAGTCGCCATTCTGGAAATACTAATTTCCTTCCTGACTTACAGAAGTTTATTTTATTTTTGCAAAACAGACTGATTCCTTAGAGCATTCCTTTTGAGGGGTGCTTTTCACAGTGTGACAAAGTGTGGTATCCCAGCAGGGATTAGGTACCCCACTAGTTACCACACTGTATTAGACTGTCACAAGTGGTATATCTAATTCAGAAATCCCGCGCACGAGCCCCCAATCTTGTAAGTGATTTCAACCCGGCACTCCACCTAAGTCAATGCCTAGCGTGTGATGCACAGTTGGAACCCTTAATCATATATTTTTATGTCTATGGGTTCTTTTATTTCTGAATGATGTACCCTTATATCACGCCCCCCTCTCATTGAATCCCCCCTGTCTCACTGGACCAGGAAGCAAGCTGTTTTGCAAAGTTAAAATATTTATTTTTATGAATTGAACAAGATATATATCACACTTTTATGAATTTTGAACAATATCTAGATATCACACTATTAATATTTACAAAATGATCACCATTGGTGATGTCACAACAATCAACAATCTCTTTAATCAGTATGAGTATGGATAAGATGCATAATGCAGCATAGCATAAAACATGATATGGATAGGAAAACAATGCAACATAGAATAATACTTGGTATGGATAGGAAAACAATGCAGAACAGAATAATACTTGGTATGGGTTCAATCAAATGTAATGTTACTCTTTCCCCCTGATTCTACTCAATTCCCACCAATATGCAGTATAAAGAGATGGAAGGAGAGAAAACAGGTTTCAGGAATAAACAATCTCAACCAATACAGTGTCAATCCCAGTTCCCCCAGCAAGCAGAGAGAGATAGGATTGCTTTCAAAACAGGTCAAATGCTTTTGAACGTGGTTTGTAATGAATGGGAAAAACACTGGAAAATGGATTGAAATCACTAAATTGGATTCAAAACTAGTGGGAGCCACTTTGGATATTTCCAGGTAAACACTAGCATTGATGATTGGATAACTAGCAGATTGAAAATTGAATTCTGATTTCAGATGCAAAGAATAGCTGTTTTACACGTGTCAAAATTGAGCCAATTGCAGATTCACTGCAAACTTTTCAGCACGCGAGAAATGCGATTGCGGCAAAACTATAAGGAGTTGGAATGTGGTTTTAGATTCGTTTGAAAGCTGAGGATGTTAGCTTCAATTCATTTCTAGCATGTACGGTACGGAAGTTATGAAGGTTTCAGTAGAGGTCGATTTTTCTCAGAAAGAGTCAAGATTTTCAAATGAAGGATGTGCTTTTGAATTACAAACAAGAATTTTCTTTACACTAAGGGAGGCTATGAAGATGCAAGATACCCAACAGGACAGCCACCAGATCAGGGCGCCTCTGCTCTGACTTTTCCCCACCACGACACTTGTCTTTCTCCAGCGAATATATTAGCGCAAAGATGATATTATCACTACAATTATCAAAGGACTATATAGATGAGGGAAAGATTCAGAAAAGACAAAAGAGATTCTACAATGCAGTTCTGGATATGATAGAATAGGTTGGATAGGATTACTTAAGGATAAGAGATTGGCTATGGACAATTCTATGCTAGATACTCACAACTATGGTTTGTAATAGGCCCGTCAAAGATATGGTCAAAGGTTTTGGGCTGGAATTCTGCTAGCCCACCGGACAGGATTCAGGCACCCAGTTCTGCACTCAGCACGGTACTCTGGTCTCTGCACGGCCTCTGAACTAGATCTGATGGGTTGGTTCTGGGTTACAGCTATCTGGTTACAGCTCTGCTGGTTTGGATCTCTGGGTTCTAGCAAGAGTTCTTGGCAAGAAAGCAGAAACAGCACAGCCCGGCTGTTTAATTTCTGGTGTGCCCCTTGGAAGTCTGGGGTTAAAATCAGGTTTCAAGATTTTAAAGGCCAAGCTGAGAAGGGTTCAGCTTTGGAATTGGGCCTCTCCTCTTTCAAAGTTCTGGATTCTTGGATCTGGGTTCTCCTTCAGAGCACTTTGCCAGTAAATCAGTTGATGGGTGAATCTGTCTCCCTCTAGGTGCTAAGCAGTCTCTATTTATGTATTTCCCAAAGGGGTGGGTAGGCTGAATTATACTAAGCACATCCTCTAGGATTCCTATTGGTTAAAGTATTTCCCCTCTCCTCATTTGAGAAGGAAATCTAGTGTCATATTGATGCTGCATTTTACAATCCAGGGAGTACCTCCACTTTGTTTCAGTACAGTAAATCTATTTTTCACATAAATCATATTTACAATATCCCCAACTGGCTAATAATACATATTCACATTACAGATTTAGTAGAGCACGTATCCGTCCGAGTCTCCTTTTAGTGCGAGCTTTGTTTCAAAATTGAAATTTTTGTGTGCTTTTGGTGGAGAACCCAGTGTCAGATCTGTCCACATTTTTCTCCATACATGTGCATGATATCTGGGCATAATACTGTGAAGTTTCATATTTCTAGCATTATCACAATTGCTACAACATCAACATTTTGGTAGTCCTGCCTCTGAACATCGCACAGAGTTCAGAGTAGTTTCAAACTGTGAGCAGAAATTTCATTTTAACAACACTATTTTTACAGATTTTTACAAATTTGGCACAGTTCTCTGTGAGTCTTTTTCAAAAAGATATTTTCTTGTGGGTTAAGATACACATATCTGTCTGGTCCCGCCCCCAAGGTTTGGCTAGGTCCAGAGCACTCACAGGCTCTCTTCCTGCCGGCATTTGTTTTCTGTTGACAGTTGAATCTGCATATCTTTTCAATCAAGGGAGTCTTTTGTCTCTCCTCAGAGCAACAGGCCAAAATCTTCTCCCACCTCCATTAACAACTCAATTGCAGTTCCTGAGCAGAGAGCAGGGGGAAGATGCCTTTGTTTTGGGCACACTGTGGAATGTGCCTTTGAAGTACTGTAGCCAACATTAGTTCACTTTTAAAACCCCTTGTTTAAAATTGTCTTTTCTAAATAAACTTACATTTTCAACAAATATATGCACAGATATCATAATTTCAGTCTTTTTCAAACATAGAGATTGAATTGTAGCAACCAATATTGCTTTTGATGGCAAGTCTCTTCCTTTCCACAATTTGATTTTAAGACACAAGTTTTAAATTGCCAGTATAAGTAAATGACAGCTTTGACACAGGCACCCATATCTGACAGGTTTTTCCAGGCAAGCATCTTTTTGAATGTGGATTTACTTGTGATGAAATGTGCTTCTCATGACATTGTGCTTATGTGGATTCTTTAAATAAAGTGATGTTTAACACCCAACAAGGATGTTAGATCTTTTCTGATGTTTGGGAACCATGATTTTGCACTTTCCACAGCCAAGGAAAAACAGATTTTAAAGCACTTCTGGGTTTTCCTGGCAATGCAGCACTGCCTTTTCAGTTAATTCCATTTCACTCTGTGGATAGCCCAATGACAGGTTTTGGTAGTGTGGTCTGCGGTTCCACCACTGACACAGGCAAAATGGATTGGCGGCCTATTTTTCAGGTTTCCCTGCATACTTCTCAGAGATTTTTAGTGCATAGAGCTTTTTGGCAGCCATCCTGTAGTATCTGATGAAAGCAGCACACAGTGATGTTGCAGGGCAGAGCCTAGTGGGTCAGAACATCCCACAGTTGTTCACCAGAACCTTTTACTTTGAACCCGAAAGTATCCTATCGACAGATAATGACATCTACCTCTGCTCCTGTCCCAACTACACTCGACACTGCTAGACGACACTTGACAATTCTCAATGATACTAAACAATACTCCACAATACTCAATACCGTCCCTCACAACCCAGTGGCTGTGTGGCTGGGTCAATGCTTACATTCTGTGGTCTGCTCACGCTGCTTGGCTGCCGCGTCCCACTAAGCTGCCACTTTCCCTTCCTGGGCTGCTGGATGCCTCACAGACTTCGGGGCAGAATATTCCCTAGGCTGGCTACTGACAGCCTTACCAGAGGGCACGCATTCCATGTCTTCGCAAAACACGTGCAGGGTTCTGCAGCCTTTCTGGTTCTGCGGCGGGAGAGTTGGCTTTGTGCTGGGCTGGCGTAGCCAACCATCACCTCTGTTACCAACTTGTTGGGGTTGTTTTGCCAGGTAAACCAGAGGATGGCCAGGGGTCCACCTGACCAGGAAGGGCCCAAATCCTTCCCCAGAATAAACAGAGGACTCAGCCAATGGCAAGTTAAATTGTGGTTCATTCAAAAAACCAACAGGGATCATACAAGACAATACGATTCTCCAGCACTTCTCAGCTCACCATGGTGTGCGATCCATTTTTGTACATATGTTACGTCATCACCTGGGCCCTCCCCCAAAAAACATATCACCACAGATGATTAGGTATCGAGAGTACTATTACCTATGGAATTCCCCTATAGAGGTTGTTCTACTGGCCCTTGCATGTCAGGTGGCTGCCTTGCCCCGTCCCCAAGAAACTATCTATTACATTGTCGTAGAGTAATGGGCTTACCATTGGTTCTTGTACCTTGCCACCCACCCCTGAGTTTCTAAGCTGTGATTGGTTAGGCTGATTGCCCCATGCCTGGGACTCGATTCAGTTCTCAGCCCTCTGTGCACCAATTCAAGGTGATGTGAATGATTTTGTGTCTGTATTGTAACTTTTAATGTACCACCTTTGCCTATGAGCATACGCTCCGATGTTGAAACACTTGTTGCTTCTTATATCTGACTTTTCTGGGATCGGCTCTGCTTTCCTACCACAGGGGAATGTCCATTTTCTGGCTCGAGTACATCACGTGTTTAGAGACCATGATATCGAGCTCTTGAGCTGGTATTTACGAGGTTTTATTCCATTTCTCTGCAGCTGGTCCCCTTTTCATCTGGAGACTGGAATGCAGCCATGTATCTCTGATCTTGTCTGTGAGCTTGGCTTGCATGTCTTGCAGTCTGAACCAGCTCTTCTCATCTAAGGCTCTGAGGCCTTCTGTAGTTTTCCTAAAATGTATAATGCTGTTTCTGCATTGTCCGTTTTACATTACGTTTCCTATAGGTTAGTCATATGTGGTTCTATCAGGTTCCATATATGCTCCTGTAGTTCCATAGGCTTATTGGCTTTACTGCATTTGGCTTATGATAAAAATTATAAATCTTTGATAGCATGTATATGTATCTGTCCTTGAGCTATAGAACGGTGTAAGCATGTTCTTCGTGTATGCAAATATGTGTTCATATAATGCAGTGCAGGAAGGCAAAAGTTCTTAATGTCTACCGCTGCTATGTCGTCAGCATCGTGGCTTCTTTGTGCTTAATTGAGACTGTCCATCAAGGTATTTCCGTCCAAGATTGCCATTTCTTCCCCTATACCTGTGAAAACATGAACTGGATTCGCTCTGTATGGCTGGCTGAGGGGATACCTTTCTGTGTATTTGTCAATCATTGATGCACTCGGTATTTGTCCGAAATAAGATGGGTTGCTGCAAGTATTTCTGTCTCTTCATCCTGTCATAAATCTGGGGGTGAGCAGAGGGATTCTTGGGACGTTCTCTTCAGTATCAGATCCAGATTGCAGCAGAGAGCATCCGACCGACTGAGATGTCTTACTGGTGCAAGCTCCCACTGGGCTTCGAGAAAATTCATTTTGGGCTCTTTGCAAAATGTGTCTTGTTGCAGGTGAGCAAACCCTGCAATACCACTACCAAAAATACCCATAGATTTAATTGTTGCATCATGTATTCTTAGCACTGGTTGCATATGGAGGCCACCAATTATTTCACAGCACCTTTTTAGGTAACACGTAATTTGCGAAAATGTAACAATTTTGTCATTCAAGTGTGAAGACCAAATTAAGGTGTTTTAAAATAGCACCCCTAAATATTGTAAAGTAGACACCCATTCCAATTTGGTATCTTCACCATTATTTGGGAGAAGCCTACACACATGGTTTTAGACTTTGATACATTGAGTCTAAAATACACCTTATATTTGCAATCCCTATATGCTGTGATTAATGGCTGCAAAGCCCTAATGGTCTGCAACATCATCGGCGTAAGCCACAATGCAAATATGGTTATGACCAAATGTGTGTGAAACACTAAACACAGTTAAAAGAACATAATTTAAATCATTAACATATAAGTTAAACAGCAGAGTGATCACAAGCCGATCATGGTGCACCCGTTTTTTAGAATGGAAAGAGTCTCTCAGTTACCCATTATACAAATGTCTGGCCTTAGCTGAATATTCTTAAGGGAGCTGAATAATATTCACATGACCAGAGGGTACACCCATCTTTAGTAGGATCTGCCATAGTTTACCCTGATTCACAGAACTAAAGGCCTTGGAAAGATCCATTCAACCAAGACATAACAATGAGTTTAGCCAATTTACATATCTAAAAATAAAGTTACATTGAAAACCTGCTCATCATCACCAAACCTTTTCTTAAATCCTAATTGAAATTCATCCAAAATATTATTTTCCTCGACCCTTTTCTGTGAGCACTTTAATATCATTCTGCCCACCCATTTTGTTAAAGTGTCAATTAGAGAAATGGGCCTATAAGAGTCATGATTGGATTTAGGACCCATCTTGAACAACGGAAAAATAAGAGCCTTTTTCCAGGAGGGAGGAAAAGCATCTGAAGAAAAATACGCGTTGATAAGTGAAGAAATCGCACACCTAATTTCAGGATTGTGTTTAAATTAATCACTCAAAAATCCATCAGGAACTGTGATTGTATTGTCTTCAAAAAGTAATAATGCTTGGTGTATTCTTCTTAAAAAAGTTTATATGCGAGAGAATAATACTAATTCCTTCTGTTACCTGGTCATTATATATTGATGAAAAATGAGAAACTCACATTTCCGCATTAATATGGTGACCCGGGCAACATGATGTTGAAACAGGAGACAGATCCTTTTCAACAATGTTCTAATAGCCTCTACAGAGGTTTGCAACCTTTGGCTCTCTAGATAGCTTGGACTACAGCTTCCATGATCAAGTACCATTGACTACCCTGGCTAGGGCTGATAGGAGTAGCAGTCCAAAACATCTGGAGAGCCAAGGGTTGCTGACCCATGCTCTAGGATCATGAGAAAGAGAGGTATGTTCAATGACAACCAGGCTTCTTCTTGTAGTTTGTTCTTCTGTACATTGAAAGCAAGCGTCCCCAAACAGCACGATCCTCCCCGCAATGAGAGACAATGAAGGACTCTCCCAAAATGGGAATAAGGCCAAGACAGAGTGCGGGTGAGCGTAAATGGGAGTTTATCAATCAGAATTGGGCATGCAAAGAACTCTGCAAACTCCGAGAGCGCTCTGTGTGACAATAGCAAAGACAGGCGTATATATTTACAAAAAACGTCATCAAAACCTACATACTATAGGGGGCACAAGTTCATTGGGATTGGGTGGCGACGGCTAACTATAGGTGCTGCTGCGGCGTGGTTGGTCTTGGCTGGAGGACGTCACTGGTCACCCTCGTGGGTTGGGCTGGGCCTGGCAGGTCGGCTTGAGTTCATCCGGGCGGTGTTGGTGTGCCAAGGCGGCCTGTGGCAGAGATGAATGCCTTTTCTGACTTACTTGCCCTCGGCCATGAACACCGCAGTCATTCAGTCATTTACAGTGCTATTCTCTTTAGTAAATCTTCCAATAGGTTATTTTTATAGGTTAATGCAACACAGGAGGAATGCACCTTGTGAGGGGTCTGGAGGTAATATATCAAGGCCTGGTTACTCGTGATCTGTTGACCGGGACCATAGGTCGAGGGGCTAAGCTTCGGGGACTGGGGCGGGTGGTACAGGTCTTTCTGTCTTGTTAGAAGTGGTTATGGATGTTTCGCTGTGTGTTGTAAAAGTGTTGGGTGTCCTGATTGCACAGGGCCATAAGTCTGAGACAGTCCGGTGGGTTGTGGGGTTTACGAGGGGGCGCTTGAGTTTAGACAAAGGTTTACTGCTGTGCTGTAAATAATGCAGGTGGCTGGCCGCGGCCTTGGGTGCTGCAGTGGGGCTACAAGTCTTTGAAGCGGCTCCAGTCGGGTCGGGGGAGGCGTGATAACGCAGAGCGGGGCTCTGTTCTCATGTCTTGGCAGCCTTCGCAGGGAGGGAGGGGGATACATCGAGACCTTGTACGCATTCACAAAGGTATCTCCCTCGTGTGTTGCCGAATATAGGTAAAGACATCGCAAACATTTGAATACTTTCTATAATACTTATTTAAAATCACTTCAAAACATGCGTTTAACCTTTGCTGGATGCGTCTCGATTATACCCAGTCCGAGCACCATATTTGTACATTATATTGTAGCAGCTACAGTGTTTTAGTTACATGCATATACACTCGCAGTAAATGAGGTAGTGGTTAGATCAGTGGAGTACATATAAAACGGCCCGCCACTGTACGTGACGGTGGTGGCACATAAGGGGCTTAGACATTCACACATGATAAGTGCACTCTCGCGCATTCTTTACATGAGTTCATAGTATAGTTGCATTCGCTTTCTCGTGTACTCTATCAGCATTAGCTTTAGTTATGGCGCAAAACCATGTGAGGTAGGCTGCCCAGTGATACACGCAACAAACAGATCCCTGGAGCGTTCCTTTATCATTAGCATCCACCTGCAATGGTGTGAGCTCGCCATTGCTTATATCATGGGAGCATGCTCTCTCATTTTAATACATTCTACAGGCGTTTGTATTTTGTGGAAGAAAGCATACTTCGCAAGAGGTCTTGACATTAATATATACATATATATAAAGACTGTCTGCCATCAGATGACCATTTTACCGTTCTTCTCATTGTTCAGGCCTGCTGGCCGGGTCATGCTGATAGTGATGGTACACTGCGGGAGGTGAACTGTTACAATGTTAGCGTATTGCGCTAGCTCATGTCCGTCTTGTTCGTGGGAACGTGCTCGCAGCGGACCTGCCAGGGTGCTGCGGCAATAGGGATGTTCTCCAAGGGTGGGGGCCGCGCTACAGTGCGCTGAGCTCACACCATCTTTACCGGGCAAAGAATGGTTTCTGGGCCTAGCTAAATTTGTGTTGTAATCAATACATGTGGGCATTCGATACGTGTGGGCAATGTCTCCAGTGGGTGAGCCCTCCACCACCTGGGCCCGGGTGGCATGAGGGAACGCCCAATGGGCCATAGCCCTCACCTGGGGAAGAAACGCAGGCGAGAGGGGTCTCCTGGACCAGTCCTCCCCTACATTTCCCCCCTTTCGTTACTTAAGTAACGAATTCTTTAAATCCTCTATCCTCCTACATTCTGCTTCGTCCATCACCGCCTCATCCCATGCAGGAGTTCCTTTGATAGGCATCCATGCTCTGCACACCCCCCTTAAACTCTCACCTCTCCTGGCGTATTCATCTGGAGTACACGTAAGATATATGCACCCACCATCTCCTTCCAAATCTACCCATACTTCCTCGTACCATTCTAGTATGCGGGGCTCTTTGATGGTGGTGTGCCACAGCTTATCTACAATATCCTTGTCGTGGTACATGGGCACCAGTTGGTACCTGGGTGTGTTGTCTACCCCTGTTTGTACTTGTGCTTCTTGCATCATTTTTATTGTACCGTGTGAGTTGCCCATTGTCATTATCATCATTGCACCATTTGGTACTGCGTTAGCACAGACTCGAAGACCCACCTGGCATAGGCAGAAAATCAAAAGGAGGAACACCACAGCTGGCATCAAAAATTTCATCGTTGTTCCAAGCCATGAGGGGACCCAGGAGAAGATGTTATCGAACCATGTACTATCTTCTGCTCCGCCTTCCATCTTCATTTTTTCTCCTAGGTTGTGGACTGCTTCGATCACATGGGACAGGGAGCCGTTCTCTGCGTCTTCAGAAGGTACGAAAGTGCAGCAGGCACTTCCTATTTTTCGGCAAACACCGCCGTCCATCGCCGTCAACAGGTCCAGGACATACCTGTTTTGCATGGTCATCAGTCGCAAGGCTCTTAGTTCGACCTTTATTATGTTAAAACCTTCTTCAGTGTCGTTCGCCAGCTGAATTAATTCCCAACGGGTTATCTGGAGCCATTTTGCGTTAGCCCTTGCTTGGACACTTGATACGAGCGAGGCAAAAAATGTTTCTGCTGAGCTGAATAATCGATATTTGTCTGGGATCTGAGCCAATAGTTCTGATGATGCCTGTGAGATGTAATTTGATGCTCGTCTGTAACGGGTTAACACCTCTCCCTTGCTTCCGGAAGACAGGACATAGATTTGTGACTCTGAAGTTGGTTGGGCCACACTCTGCTGCATGCGCTCCTGTGTCCTTTTGCTCCCATCGATGTGGCTTTCTGGTATTACCATTAGAGCTGAGTGCAGAGTGGCCATTGAGCAGCTGCCACTCCACGACGGGGGGAGGTGTAGGTATGCCTGGTTGCCACATACCCAATACGTGTCCATAAGGGCCGCTGTCCCTTTTCTTAGGTCTGGGATAGTGAGGGTTTTGTTGCACTTCTTGTTCGTCCCCATGGACGTTCTCCCCTCTCCTTTGAAACATAGTTCATAGTCTATTTCATTCTGCAACTTGAAAGGCTTTTCGATGGGCGTAACCCAGGTTAGTTTTGAAATGTGTTCCTTCCATACGGGTGTGCACGTTTCTTCTATCCATTGCAATTTCTCCGGTGCCACACCCCTCAGTGCTTCAGCTTTACACATTACTTCTTCGTTCTTCCACTTGTTATCAGAAAAAAGTGTCCCTTCGATTGCAAAAAATGGTTCTTTCAGACATACAACCCCTGACGGTTTTGGGTAGCACTTTTTCTCGTTCTTCAGCATTTGAAAAGTCACTTCATGTGCCTGGAAGGTGTTCTTAATTCTGCACAACGTGAGATGAAGGAGACATTGGGCATCTATAATCGGCAACTCTTTGGGTAACAGTACTTTGGGTGTACCTGATGCGTGAGGGATGAGGGAGCAAACATAACAGCTCTCGTTTGTTGTTTGTTTAGCTGTGGCACTCATGTCTGCATACCACTTATTTGTTTGGTGGGGGTGTCGTGGGTCTTCCATCTTATCTAGACCTAGCCCATAGTACTCATCATACTTCCTCCTCCCTGCTTCCCTCTTCCGTCTATTGTTCTTATTCCTCATATACTTCCCGATTCCCTGGGCAAGGGACAAACTAGACCCCCCTTTCTCATTCCCGCCCCCCTTCACCCAGTCATCATATAATATTTCATGTGTTTCTCTCATTCTTTGATTCTCTATGGCCGTGGGGGCAGGTTGGCTGGTGGGGGTATTATACAACCAGGATATGGCAGAGGGGTTTCGGTCGTTTAAGCTGTGAGCATTGTAATTAGACATCTCAGGTGGGGACAGTGTGTTATTTTGCCTTTTACCCTTTGGCCCTCCATCTTGTGAGATGACAACATTGGATGACGTAGTATAGTAGCCCCACACAAGTTTAGTTCCGTCCCATATCAAAAAATCACCTTCCCTTGTAGTTGCATTGACACTTGCAGTTGTATTGGTCCCAGTAGTTGTGTTGCTCCCTCCCCCCTCGTTCATCTCGATAGAGATGAACGCTATGAACCAGTATGTAACCAGACCAAATAATAATGTAAAAAACAATATAATGCACGCAGATAGTCCACATTCATACGAATATATACATTTCACAGTTAACCACTCTCTAATTCTAGTAAATCTATCCGTTGCAGGCCGCCCGTTAGATGCCATGGAAGCTCCTGTTTTAAGATATAAAAGTGCATTGAGTGCATACATGTAAACATTTTGTTAGCACCATCAGTGCCAATATACATGTGACGGGGAATGGAAAGGGGTGGGGAGACAGGGAGGGGTATTCACAGACCAGGGTGTATACAGGCTATAATTTGGCATTCCATTAACCACACATATATATGTACATTTGTATATACACGCAACCAGGTAAAAGTTAATATCTTATCAGTTGTGCACTTATTCAAGTTTAGCACCAGCACATACACATAAGTTCATATTCAGTCATTCTGCTCAGTCGCATTGTTTGCTGTTGTCTGTGCCTCCCCATCTACCTCCTCTTGTACGTTGCTATATGCTTTCCGTACGTCGGTCAAGTGCACCCAGTACCTCAATCCCTTAACCTTCACTGCCGTGGGCGTACAAAATATTACTTCGTATGGGCCATGGAATCGTGGTGCATTCCACCGACGCACAAAGCTTCTGACATAAATCCAGTCGCCTGGCATCAGCTGTAGCTGTTGCCCCGGCTCCGTAACAGTGCCTGTTACATTTCCCTCTTCTCTAGTGAAGGGTGGGGAGAGTTGCTTTGATATCTCGCGCGCTGCCCTTGTCAATTTCTTTAAATAATCTGTGAACTCATCTCCCAATATCGCGGCGCTTCTGTGAGCGTCTGAGTGTTCGCGCAGGGGCGAATGTGCTGTGTTCATCCATCTCCCAGTCACGATCTCGTGCGGGGACAAATGGTGGTCTTTGCTTGGCTGATTTCGTAACTCAAATAGCGCAAGCGGTAGGCAGTAAATCCAATTCTTCTTTAATGAAAAGCATAGTTTTGATAGCCTGCCCTTCAACAGTCCGTTCATCTTTTCCACTATGCCATTACTTTGAGGATGATAAATCGAACATAATTTGTGTTTTATTTCCAATAATGTAGTGACTTCCTTAAAAAGCTCATTCACAAAATGAGTGCCGTTGTCTGAGCGAATCACGTCACAAATTCCCCAGCGTGGGAATACTTCTCTTACTAGGAACTTGGCGGCGCTCTTGGCATCAGGTCGTGCGCAAGGTCCTGCTTCCACCCACCTTGAAAATGGGCACACAACCACGATCATGTACCGTGCGCCATTACACCTTTCCCCCATGTCTGCGTAATCTATATGCAGTTCCTTGAATGGGCCAATGGGTTTAGGAATTGTTCCCCGTAGAGTGCGTAATGTCATCCCTGAATTGTATATTTGGCATGTTGTACATTCCATTGCCAATCGAGACACATGCTCCTGGAGACAGGGCACGAACCATTCTTCCTGTATTTCTGCTGCGATGTGTTGTTTGGTGTTATGTGCAGGGAAATGTAGCTGTTGAAATGCAATTTCTAATAGCTGTATTGGCATTACCACTTTCCCCGAGTTATTTTGCCGCCACAGCAGGTCTGTTCCTGACTTGCTGCACCCTCGCTTTGTCCACAATAGTTTTTCCTCTGCACTGGCTCCTTCCTGCAATTCTATTATTTGTGGTATGGGCATGATATTATATCCCTCTGGGGGCTCTTCGTTTGTTTTGTCCTTAAGCATGTATTCACCTGTGTCATTTTTCTGAAAATAGGAAGCCTCCTTGGCGGCAGAGTCCGCTGCCGCGTTCCCTAAAGACACAACATCTGTGTTGGATGTATGTGCTTGGCACTTTACTATTGCTACTGCTGTAGGGTTTTGCAGGGCCTCAATTAACTCTTTCAATAATTCTGCATGCTGTACTGGTGTTCCGTCTGCCCGCCTAAATCCCCTACGCCCCCATCTTGCCAGTCCTCCATGTACTGTCGTTGTCATGTAAGCTGAGTCTGTGTATATCGTCACTGCACAACCCTTTGCTGCATGTAGTGCTTCTATGAGCGCAATCAGTTCTGCTGCCTGTGCGGAGTAATGTGATGGGAGGCGGTATTGTACCAGTGTTTCATACTCACCGTCTTCTAACCTCACCACTGCCATGCCAATGTGTTTTTCTCCCGTGTCCACGTCAATTGATGCGGACCCATCCACAAAGTATACTTCCCCTTCGCTTAGAGCGTTCTCACACACCACTGTCTCCTCCCCGCTTTCTCCTGTGTAGGTTGCGCAATCGTGATTCTGCATGTCTTCGAGCGTGCACGCTTCTGTAATGAATGTGGCGGGGTTCACTGTCTTGCATCTCACTATATGGATGTTGGCACTGGACAGTATAATCTCGTAGGCGGTCGCCCGCTGTGTGGTCAGTGTGCTTTTTGATCTCTCGAGTATTGCAAATAATGAATGTTCCACAAACAATGTCACAGGGCAGCCCATTACTATTGTGGCACTTTTTTCAATCGCGAATGCGGCTGCAGCGAGTGATTGCTCGCACGCGAAATGGCCCTGCATCACGGCATCTAAAGTGCCACTATAGTAAGCCAATGGCTTGTGTCCTAAGGATGTTTTTTGTGTCAGGACTGCTGTCATCAGTGTTTCCTTGCAGTGTGAGAATAGGTAAAACTCGCGTCCATAATCAGGGTTTGCGAGTACTGGGGCGCTTGAAATCAACTCTTTTAGTGTTTGGAAGGAGGAACTCATCTCTTCCGTCCATTCCATCTTCCTGTTCTCCTGTTTGGCCACCTTTAATGCTTGTAATAGGGGCCTGGTGTATGCCGCATAATCTAATATCCATACTCGGCAGTAATTGCACATTCCCAAAAATTTCTGCATGTCTTTTACTGTTGTGGGTTCTCGTACTGATCTTATGGCTTCTACCCTGTCTGGTATTATTCTTTTCCCATCTCTTGAAATCAGCTGTCCTAGGTACAGGACCTCTGTCAGACAGTATTGTAGCTTTCCCTTGTCCACTTTGTACCCCTTGTTGGCCAGCAAAGTCAGTAATGTTATGGAATCTGTTCTGCATGTCTCTTCGTTTCGTGCGCAGACTAGTAAATCGTCTACGTACTGAATAATGGTGCTCTCAACTGATAGGTTTCCTAGGTCTTCATGTAATACGCGGTTGAAGATGCTTGGGCTCTCGCAGTACCCTTGTGGTAATCTGCAATGTTCATATCTTTTACCCCCCAGTGTGAAGGCAGTAAGGTATCTACTCTCTTCAGCTAGGGGTATAGAGAAAAATGCGTTTTTCAAATCTACTACTGTGAAATGTGATGCCTCTTTCGGGATGCTGCATAGTATTGATGCGGGGTTCGGGACTAGAGGGAACTCCTTCTGAATTACATCATTGAGGGGGCGTAAGTCCTGTATCATCCTCCAAGACCCCCCCTTTTGCTTTTTTGATTGGATAAATGCAAGTGTTACATGGGGAGTTTGAAGGCACTATTATCCCTTGTGCTAGTAGGGCATTTATTGTCTCTTTTATCCCTTCTTCAGCTTCACGAGACAGAGGATACTGTTTAACTCGTGGTAAAATTGCTCCTTGCTTTAGCTTTATTACCACAGGCTGTACTCCATGCAACAGTCCCACATCATGGGGGCCTGTTGTCCATAAGTTGTTTGGTACGAGCCTCATGTCATCATCAGAAAAGGACGGTGGTGCCCCTACCACTGTCATCAATTGGACGGGGTTCTCCCTTGCTTGTATTAAAATGTCACAGGGCATCGCTATTTCCATTACTATCTCACCATCCCCTTCCGTGTCTGAAAAGAGATCCTCATCTGTTACCTCTCGTAGGGCCATGTTGGCGTTTGTGCACAGCACTGTGCGCCACTCACACCCTTCCTCGTCCACTCCAATCACAGCGATTCTCTTTGTTGACACTTGCACAGCGTGCAAGTCTAATGATACCACTGATCCTGGTGCTGTGTTGGGGCATACTATGGGGCGGAAGAGGAACTCCGCCGGAATCCTCCAGTCCATGCTTCTCAGCTCGGGAATTATGAGGGCCAGAGTCTTCAGCCCTTTGATAAACATTTCCTCATTTTGTGGCAGCCCTCGTATTTCCTGCGTGGTTGTGTAGGCTTGCACTAGCAACATCGCACGCAAGGGGCATATCCCGGGTGTGGAACACACTATCCCTCTCTCGGTAAATGATATGGTCATGTTGAGTTTACTCAGGAGATCCCTCCCTAGCAAGTTAATTGGGGAATGTTCGTAATACAATAAGGGTGCCTTCACAGTCTTACCCCCCACTGTTACATCCAAAGCTTCTGTGTAAGGAACTTCACGACAGCCCCAGGGAACCCCTGCGTCTCTAACTTCCTGTTAGATAACGGGAATCGGCCTTCTCTGATACATGATTTCTCCGCTCCCGAATCAACCATGAATATAAACTGCTTGTCTCCTATCTGCGCCCCTACCAATGGTTCCTCTGCTGCATTGTAGGTGGTGGATAGAACTGGACACGCAAGTGTTCTCTGTGGGCTGTCCTATGCGGGGTATCTCGTCGCCCCTCCCTCACTAAAGACATTCCCTGAAACTACCGACATGCCGCTGTAAGGTGCTGGCGCGGGGGCCCCGTTTGCTGTTGTCGCGAAAGGGTTACCTGGCGTGTATTGCATACTGTCATTGTTTTGGGGGTGGTTCTGTGTCCTATACTGGTGTCCCTGTTGCTGGCCCGTGGTACCCTGGCCGGGGTTTCTTAGTTGCTGCTGTCCCATTGGGAGACCATATGGGCTGCCCGGGTGTGGATGACCATAATTCTCCTCCTCTTGGAACCCACTGTTTTGTCTACTTCTGCACTCCCTGGAGTAATGTCCCCATCGTCCACAGTTCCAGCAGCTCCCCTGGGGGCCCCTGGGACCCTGCCATCCATTTCCTCCCATTCCCCCATACCCCTGTCCGCCTCCTCTCCGGCTCCTGTACCCACCTCGTCCCCCTCGAGGGGTCCACTCTTGCCACAGCGGGCTTCCACCTTGCTCGTGCTCAGTCCACTGCCGCTGTGCTGTTCCTGCCCAATTAGTCGCCACCCTTCCTTGGAGTGCTATCAGCCCCTCCTCCTCATCATCTCCCTCTCTACTGTGTGGGAGCGCGGCTACTGCTGCTGCAACCTTCACTAACTTTGACTGTACTAACTTCGCCTCGTCTGCCAATCTTTTCTGCGCCACCTCCTTCTCCCTCTACTTGATTCGTTTACAATGGTGTACTATTATGCTCTGAATTTCTGGCCATCCCTTTGCTTCAATACCTGCTATCTTGTCAAGCGCCTTCTGCACTTCCTTTGGGAGCCCTCTCTTTATAATAAAATAAAACAAAGATGTCGATTGATACCAGGGCGTGCCCGTTTCTGCTCTCCACATCTCTTGGACCCGAAAAATGTAATCCATAGCCTCCTCCCCGTCATTCATTGTACACTGCATCACTGACTGCAAGTCCGGTGTGTCTGGGAATGTTTCGCGTAAGGCATCCCACACCCTGGCACGCACTGTGTTAAAGGATGCCCCATCATGGCGGTCACAGTCTAACGTTACTCCCGGGAAACCGGCCTTACCCCATACCCTTTCAGCCTGATCGCCCACTGCTGATACGAGTAGACTTTTTACATCTCCTATGGCTAGGGGTACCCCGGCAGTATGTTTCTCAAAGGCATAGATCCACTTACTTGCCCCCCCTGACAACGGGGGCAATAGCTTTAATAAATTGGCTTTATCCATCTGCGCCCATGGGATATAGTTAGGCCTCCCTCCTCCCCTGTGTATCAACAGGAGCTGTAGCCTTCCCTTTGTCGTGCCGTCCGGACCCGTTTTGGCTGCTGATGTTCCCAGTGATGCCATTTTTCCCACTCTGTTCCTTAGTCGCCCTGACCACTAATCCTCCAGGGTTCTCAGTGAACACGTACCTTCCTCCCCCTCGCTACCCCCTCCCATCGCCATACTCAACCTGTCGCTTTCTTCTACTTCGTCCCTTATATCACACAGCAATTCCTCTCTAATTCCCCCAAGCCTTTCTTCGCTTACAACATCTCCCTCTCTGGGCCCTACTTCTATTATTCGAGTTGGTTCTTCCTCAATTCTGAACAGAATCTCGCCCTTTTTCCACCCCTCTTCGGGCTTTCTATTTTCACCTGGCGCTCCGGACGTACGCCCTGATCTAGTTGCATCCAGTGCTGTTCGGTCGCATATGTCTTTTATCCTCGAGAGCTCATTCTTTGCTATCGTCAGTCTTGATTCTAAATCATCTGTGAGTTTCTCTATATCTACCCTTTGTGCGCCTGCCTGGGCTCGCTCCCTCGTGCTTTCATATGGCGGAGGTGCCGTGGGGCGGTGGGGTGTAGTATCTTTAGGGGGAGGTATGTAAGTGGGGTCACTGTACCCCTCTGCGGGCACAGGCTTCTTTATTATCGGGTACAAACTTATTACCTCTACTGGTGGCGCTACACTTGAGCCTTCTTTGACATCTCTTTGTATTAGTAATGGATTGTCTGTGGTGGACGGGAGATCAGCATTTAGTGCTGGTGTCTTAGGCGGTGGTATCTCTTCAAATAGCCTCCAAAGATCCAATATTTTCCTCATATTTTGCAGCTGCTTTCCTTTGTATTTTAGAAAAATGCATGTGGCCACCGTATCCAGGACACTTTTATCAAATGACCCTCCCTCGGGCCAAATCTGAGGTAACCCCTCCCCCTTTAGTTCGGTCACCCATTGGTCGTGATATTTTTTAATCCGCTCCACGTATCCCGGGAGATTATTACAAATATGTGATAAAGGTGTTTCAGCCCCCATCTCTGTGCCCTCCTAGTGCTGGTGTGTCTCAGTGTGTTTGCAACTACAATGTAAATGTAGTATCAATATTATTCTTTATATTTTACTTCACCCTCGATGTTGGGTCCCTTTGGGCTCTTCCCCTCCCTGATTGCACAATACAAAACTGGCCGTACACAATGTCTATTCTGTTCTCTTTGAGGGGCACATACAAGAGCAACCCATCCTTTATTGTGACAATGTCAACCTGGAAATCAAAAAGGTACTCACTCACTTCACTATAAAAAATTTTATCCGACCACACTTATCATAACCATTTAACTATTGTGCATTTACGACCGCTCACACATTCACAACATCAAAATCTCTTCTATCACATACGAGGTGCACACACCTCTTGGCACCATTCACCATTCAAGCTGCCCTCCCTTTCCTCCCTAGCCGGCTGTCCCTGTTCGTCTTATTTAAATATCTAGATGCGCATATATATATATGTAGATATTAACCTGTTTTTCCCCCTTTTAATAGGACTCTTTTTCTCTTACTGTCTCCCTAAGTTTTTGCTAATCACAGTTCTTTATTCTCCCCCCCCCTACCCTTAAGAAAGGAAAAAAGTAATAGCGGTCACTAATGTACTCTCAGTGTCCCCTTTTGCTGAACACTTTTATTTTATACTCCACTTCTTCATATATTCCCAGTACTAGTCAAGATAGCACTATGCGGCGCCGCCTTCCACCCCCTTTCGGAGCTAGGTTCCCGTCACTTTTATCTCTTATTCACCTCTTAATCCTAATGGCCATATGCAAAGAAAAAGCAAGGAAAATTTAAGATGATCCTTAGTAGATCTGCGTACCCCCTCTTCGTTTCCTGTCCTACACTTCACTCCCCGCTCCCTTTAAGATCGCTCGCACTCAGTACTCACGTGCCCGTCTTGAACCGATAGTCTCCGAAACTGGGTCCGTCCAGGCAGTGTCGCCGTCAGCTCAACAGTCAGCCCCGGCTCCGGCGAGTGGTACTCAAAGGGGATTTTTCAACCGGGATCCCGTACCCCCTCTCTATTGAGTGCGCACTTCTTAGTGTACCGGTCGCCGTTGGCGGGCAGCCTCCCGGAGCCGGCTCACCGTGCGTATCCCTTTTCGACCGGAGATTCTCGTGCCAAAAGGGGACGGTTATAAGGAGTTAGGAAGAAATAAAAATCACGCTATCGGGGTCACCACTGAAAGCAAGCGTCCCCAAACAGCACGATCCTCCCCGCAATGAGAGACAATGAAGGACTCTCCCAAAATGGGAATAAGGCCAAGACAGAGTGCGGGTGAGCGTAAATGGGAGTTTATCAATCAGAATTGGGCATGCAAAGAACTCTGCAAACTCCGAGAGCGCTCTGTCTGACAATAGCAAAGACAGGCGTATATATTTACAAAAAACGTCATCAAAACCTACATACTATAGGGGGCACAAGTTCATTGGGATTGGGTGGCGACGGCTAACTATAGGTGCTGCTGCGGCGTGGTTGGTCTTGGCTGGAGGACGTCACTGGTCACCCTCGTGGGTTGGGCTGGGCCTGGCAGGTCGTCTTGAGTTCATCCGGGCGGTGTTGGTGTGCCAAGGCGACCTGTGGCAGAGATGAATGCCTTTTCTGACTTACTTGCCCTCGGCCATGCACACCGCAGTCATTCAGTCATTTACAGTGCTATTCTCTTTAGTAAATCTTCCAATAGGTTATTTTTATAGGTTAATGCAACACAGGAGGAATGCACCTTGTGAGGGGTCTGGAGGTAATATATCGAGGCCTGGTTACTCGTGATCTGTTGACCGGGACCATAGGTCGAGGGGCTAAGCTTCGGGGACTGGTTAGAAGTGGTTATGGATGTTTCGCTGTGTGTTGTCAAAGTGTTGGGTGTCCTGATTGCACAGGGCCATAAGTCTGAGACAGTCCGGTGGGTTGTGGGGTTTACGAGGGGGCGCTTGAGTTTAGACAAAGGTTTACTGCTGTGCTGTAAATAATGCAGGTGGCTGGCCGCGGCCTTGGGTGCTGCAGTGGGGCTACAAGTCTTTGAAGCGGCTCCAGTCGGGTCGGGGGAGGCGTGATAACGCAGAGCGGGGCTCTGTTATCATGTCTTGGCAGCCTTCGCAGGGAGGGAGGGGGATACATCGAGACCTTGTACGCATTCACAAAGGTATCTCCCTCGTGTGTTGCCGAATATAGGTAAAGACATCGCAAACATTTGAATACTTTCTATAATACTTATTTAAAATCACTTCAAAACATGCATTTAACCTTTGCTGGATGCGTCTCGATTATACCCAGTCCGAGCACCATATTTGTACATTATATTCTAGCAGCTACAGTGTTTTAGTTACATGCATATACACTCGCAGTAAATGAGGTAGTGGTTAGATCAGTGGAGTACATAGAAAACGACCCGCCACTGTACGTGACGGTGGTGGCACATAAGGGGCTTAGACATTCACACATGATAAGTGCACTCTCGCGCATTCTTTACATGAGTTCATAGTATAGTTGCATTCGCTTTCTCGTGTACTCTAGCAGCATTAGCTTTAGTTATGGCGCAAAACCATGTGAGGTAGGCTGCCCAGTGATACACGCAACAAACAGATCCCTGGAGCGTTCCTTTATCATTAGCATCCACCTGCAATGGTGTGAGCTCGCCATTGCTTATATCATGGGAGCATGCTCTCTCATTTTAATACATTCTACAGGCGTTTGTATTTTGTGGAAGAAAGCATACTTCGCAAGAGGTCTTGACATTAATATATACATATATATAAAGACTGTCTGCCATCAGATGACCATTTTACCGTTCTTCTCATTGTTCAGGCCTGCTGGCCGGGTCATGCTGATAGTGATGGTACACTGCGGGAGGTGAACTGTTACAATGTTAGCGTATTGCGCTAGCTCATGTCCGTCTTGTTCGTGGGAACGTGCTCGCAGCGGATCTGCCAGGGTGCTGCGGCAACAGGGATGTTCTCCAAGGGTGGGGGCCGCGCTACAGTGCGCTGAGCTCACACCATCTTTACCGGGCAAAGAATGGTTTCTGGGCCTAGCTAAATTTGTGTTGTAATCAATACATGTGGGCATTCGATACGTGTGGGCAATGTCTCCAGTGGGTGAGCCCTCCACCACCTGGGCCCGGGTGGCATGAGGGAACGCCCAATGGGCCATAGCCCTCACCTGGGGAAGAAACGCAGGCGAGAGGGGTCTCCTGCTTTCTGGCCATAACCTCAGCTGGAACTCCCCGCTCCTTTTTCGTGTTATTTATGTATTTATTTTATGTATTGGTTATTTTTAAGGCACTTATACAACTAGGTGTTTCAAAGCGCCACAAGACAAAAAAAGGAGGAAATAAAAATAACTGTCCCACTAGGCCTTGTGACATTCAAGAATAGCTAGAGAAAAGACAGGCAGGGGTGAAGTGCCAGTATGAAGAAGTGCTAAGGTGGGAGGGGAAAGGGTGAGGAATGGGGAAGTGCAATACGGAGGCCAGCGGGCAAGTGCCAGGAGTTGCAGATAAGTGTGGGACTGGAGGGTGGCTGGAGCCCTGTGGTACTCTGAGGGAACCAGGCAGCCAGTCACAGAGGCAGGATGGATGTAATTAGCAGGGGAGGGGCAGAGTGAATAAGGAAGAGAAAAGGAAGGTCTTGAGGAGCTTCCTGAATTTACGGTGATCCGGCTCAAGTCTCAGAGGGGTAGGGAGACCATTCCAGATGGAGGCTCCTGCAGAAGAAAGAGATCTAGCGCCCACTCCTTTACAGAAGCGTCTGTGATGCTGAGAGTTGGAGGTAGCAGAGTGAACGGCTCTAGAAGTGAGATATTTAGGGAGAGAAAGTTGGATGTTGCAAGGCCCCAGGCCCCAGAAGGCCTTGAGGATGATGCAGAAAAAGTTCAATATGCCATGCTTAACAAAAGTCACCATCTAACCAACGTTGTGTATGCAGTGAAACTCTTCTAGCATTCTCAGTAGTGAGAAGATTACTGAGACATTTCATTATTTCCATAAAAGATTCTACAATAAGGCTTTTAGACGAAGCTGGAAGGAGACAGTGTTTTTATATCCTTCAAAGTTTCGTTAATAAATTGCCTCGCTTTGTTGGCTGCGTCATGCAGAGAAAACCTCAATTTCCTTCTATTATTCACTAATTTATTTAGGAAAAATCAAATATTTGCTGGAGGGAGATCGTACATTACACAAAGATGACGCACTTGAAAAATGTAAACAGCTCCTTTAGTGGTCAATACAGAGTTACAAATATTCCCTGTTGACGGCTTTTCTACTGTGTACCTATGTGTTCGCCTCCATCTGTATTCTCTGCGTGCTTCTGTCCAAGACGTATGGGATGGGGGATAAATGCAGAAAACCACTACCTCCGTAGATTCCTGCTGAATGAATACTATCTACCGCAACCAATAAAATAGTGTGTTGTTGAGTCCGATAATTGTTCTTTAAATGTGGTAACAAGGCGATTTACAGCTCTGCTGCCTTTCATGTAACATGTGCTGAGACCAGCCCCTGTGTTCAAGGCACGGACATTCCAGAACAAAAACAGACTCTGTGTGAAAAGATGTTGGGTGTGTGATTCTCTCCAAGTCTCACGCTGGCAAGCTGAAACATCTGGAACCATCTGGAAATCCGAAGAAAATGTTTCTTTGTGCAAACATTTTAAACAGAATACAATGGCAGGCAAATGAAAAACACTTCACATTATAATTATGAAATTGAAAATAAGCACTGCGCAGAATTATGAATGTGTTACAGAGTTCACAGTGTTTTTGTGTGTCTCTCCTTCGTTTACCACATGCTTTTTGAGACAAATATTACACCCAATGTCTCCACCAATAGAACCTGGTTCCTGCATTATCTCCCTCAATGTCTCCACCAGAAGACCCTGGTTCCTGCATTATCCCACTCAATGTCTGCACCAGTAGACCCTGGTTCCTGCATTATCCTACTCAATGTCTGCACCAGCAGACCCTGTTCCAGCATAATCCTACCCAATGCCTGCACTAGTAGAGCCTGGTTCCTGATTAATCCTACTCATTGCCTCCGCCAGTAGAACCTTTTTCCTGCATTATCCCACTCAATGCCTCTGCCAGTAAAACCTGGTCCCCGCAATATCCTACGCAATGCCTCTGTGAGTAGAACTCAGTTCCTACATTATCCTACCCAATGTGTGCACCAGTAGTTCCTAGTTCCTGCATTATCCGACTCAATGTCTGCACCAGTAGACCCTGGCTCCTGCATTATCCTACTCAATGTCTCCACCAGTAGAACCCTGTTCCTGCATTATCCTATTCAATGACTCCACCAGTAGAACCTGGTTCCTGCATCATCCAACTCAATGTTGCCACCAGTAGACACTGGTTCCTGCTTTATTCTACTTAATGCCTCTGCCAGTAGTACCTGGTTCCTGAATTATCCTAGCAAGTGCCTGCACCAGTAGAGCCTGGTGGTTCCTGCATAATCCTCCACCAGTAAAACCTGATTCCTGCATTATCCTACTCCATGTCTCCACCAGTAACACCTGGTTCCTGCATTATCCTACTCAATGCCTCTGCGGGTAGAACATGGTTCCTGCATTATCCTACTCAATGCCTCCGCAAGTAGAACTTGGTTCATGCATTATCCTACTCAATGCCTCTATGAGTAGAATCTGGTTCCTGTATTAGCCTACTCAATGCCTCCACCAGTAGAACATGGCTCCTTCATGATTCTATTCAATGCCTCCACCAGTAGAACCTGGTTCCTGCTTTATCATACTGAATGCCTCCGCCAGAAGAACCTGGTTCCTGCATCATCCTACTCAATGCCTCCACCAGCAGTACCTGGTTCCTGCGTTATACTAATCAATGTCCATGTCTGCATTACATCAATATAACCACACAGACACAAATGCGCATGCACAGATGGACACACACACACAAACACAGCTAAAACCCACGCACAATAAAGGGAGAACCCTAGATTGGGTAGCTGAATACAATTGTACTGCCAACATCATATCCATTGCCCCACAATTGTGAACTGACCACTTCCTTGTGTCTTTCACACATCTACGATTAGACCAATACCGCTGGTCACACCTATTGCCCCACCTTGTTCGACAAGGAATAAGAAGAACATCACAGTGGACAAAGTGATCCTGCCATTCTTACGACCCTTAACTCACTGGCTGACAACCTGGATCCAGGCACATTGGTCAATGAGTACAATTAAATCATGTTAACCGCACTTGACAAAATTGCTCCACTCAAACTCAGACCTAGCAAGCCTAAATCTCACCTAAACAAATGGTTCACCCCACAGTTAAGGGACCTACGACTCCTAAAGAGGAGTTGTGAATCGACATGGAGACTACTCCCTTCAGAAGATAACAAGTCCAAACTAACTAAAATCTCTTCCCAATATAAAAATGAAATCTGCATGGCTAAACGTAATTCCTACAATGAATGTATATCTAACGCCAATTTCAGCATGAAGGTATTATTCATCATAATAAAAGAATTAGAGTCTCCCATCCCTACACCAGATACCTGCATCAAAAATAAAACATGGTGCTCAGATATTCAACAGGCACTCTCCATCAAAGTAACTAACCCCAGAACAAAATAGCCCAAAAAAAAGCCTCCCTTAACTCACTATCACAACTGAACAATCTAAACGTTCCCGCCAGATTCCACTTCACTAAAACATCAATACTTGAGGTAGAAAAAGTCATTCTCTCACTCAAGCCTTCCAACTGACAAGGCGACCTATGCCCAGCACAGATTATAAAAGATGCTGCAAGAGATCCGACCCCTTTTATCTCCAAACATATCAATGCCTCTTTCTCATCTGCATCATTCCTACTAACCTGAAGCAATCTTGGGTGCTCCCACTGTTAAAGAAGCAAACCCTAGATCCACTAATTCCTACCAATTACCGTCCCATCACGACAGTACCCTTCCTGCTCAAAATACTTGATAAGGTTGCTTATACTGAAATCCAGAAATATTTGGAACTCCATAAACTCTTGGGAGCAAGACAATCAGGATTCCGCCCCCTACATGGGACGGAAACATCCCTCATCGACTTGAAAACTCAGGTCGATGAGCTAAGAGACAAAGGCAAAACAGCCCCCCTCTTACTGCTAGATCTTTCGGCCGCATTCGACCTTGTGGATCACAAGGTCTTATGCGGACACCTGGACTCGGTGGCCCACTTTTCTACAGAGGCCATTAGATGGATAGAATCCTTTTTGAGCGACAGAACCATGAGGGCCAAATCCCCCTCAGCAGCGGCTGACCCTATCCCTATCACATGTGGTGTCCCCCAGGGTTCTTGTGTCTCCTATACATTATACAATATATTCACCAAGCCCCTGTTCGATGATCTGGACCTTCTGGGTATCAACTACACGAACTACGCAGATGATACTCAGATTCTCCTCCCATTTTGTGTGGATTACGACAAGGATTTGGCACTGGTGAATAAAGTGTATCTCATCATCCAGGCATGGATGGCCACCCACAGTCTATGCCTGAATGATGACAAGACCGAGCTTATCATCCTGGGCACCCACACCAACCTTAAGAAATTAGGCCAGGAGGACTCATCATTCACCATTGATGGGAACCTCATCAAGGTGGCTAAGGAGGTAAAGACCCTCGGCTTCTACCTTGACTCTAGCCTCTCCTTCGACAAACAAGTGAAATCAATGGCCTCCACCACTACCTACACTTGTAAGCTCATTAGGACCAGCAAACCATTCTTGTCGAATGACAACTGAATGGTCCTGGCCAGAGCTCTAATACTCTCTAGGCTAGATTATTGCGATGCCCTCTACATCGGTGCCAATAAAGCGATTATTCAGAGGATACAAATCCTCCAAAACAATGCCTTAAGAGCTGCACTTGGTGTGACCAGAAGATCACATATCTCAGCGACCAGGCACCAAAACAACTGGCTATCGACCCATAATAAAATCCTTCTAAAAACTGCATCCCTCACCCAGAAAGCACTAAACAATGCTTCCCCCAGCTATCTCACGGATAGACTACAGAGGAGAACAACCACCAGACCCACAAGCCTTGACAACGCCAACTACTTCATCATACCCAGATTTAGGCTTGATAAGGCTGGTGGTTGTAGCTTTCCTCTGAAAGCAGCCCACTTTGGAACTCCCTGCCACACCCTCTTAGAGAACATCAACCTTACCTGAATTTTAGACGCAACTACACTAACTTGCTCAAATACACGGGTCTTTAGGTTTTCATTGCTGTAATACATATACCTCTGTGTTGTATCTGTATATCCCCTCAAAGTATTTCTTGACACATGCCTGCTGTATTTATGTATCGTTCCTGCTCATAACCTGTATATATGTTTTATTCTTGCCTATATCCTGTAACTCTGTAACTTAAGACTTGCACCTGCTTAATGCTGTGCCCTGATACCTCGGGGTCTGGTGTGCATTAAAAATGAATAAACAAACAAAAAAAAAAACAAAGCACGGCATACCGAGTGTCGAGATTCTACACATCTAAAAAACAAAGTCAACAATCCCGCCTGAGAATCACAAATGGGAGAAAATACATATGTTATTGAAAGCGGATGTTTCTGATATCATCGCAGTTGTACAGCTCTGAAAAAGTCAAACATAATCTGCCAGTACGATATTGGTTTGTTATTTATATCGCGCCTATACATAAGTGCTGTACATAGAACAGATTTACATATATATATTTCATCCCAACCAAAGTTAGTACTCATTTATCGACCTCAGAAAGATGAGAGGCTGAGTTGGCCTTGACGGCGACCTCCAGATCACACATAGTTTGCAGCAGCAAGCGCTCAACCCGCTGAGCTATCTCAATGGCCAAATAAATGAATAAATAAGATGTTCAAGTGTTTTGCCATCATTACAAAGGGGGAATAGTCACAGATTGACCATTTCGAACCAAAATGAGACTCTTTTAGAGCATTGAAAAAAGTTGAGGCAATCGTACGTCTTCCACTGTGGTTCACTTCCAGACTGCTCTCCATAAAGCAAAACAACAGGTGCTTACTAGCAGCCAGAAAATCAAGGGAAATATTTAAATAGGAAAAAGAGAAAATGCAGGTGTTCTCCCAGAAACCACACAGGGAGGACAAAGTAAACACTTAGTGAGGGATAAAGTGTCTTCCTACTGATCCCCAAAATGTCCCATCTAGGTGTTTATTTGCAGAAAGAGGTGGCCGAGTGGATCACCTTGAAGTGCATTTTGACTTATCTATCGCAACATGGTCTGTGCTCTACTACCTATGTTGTGCTATCTTGCACCCATGCACTTGCACGATCTGAATGACACCTGGCCTAGTAGGACCGTTGTCTGTTTTCCCTCTCTTCCCCCTCCCTTGCCTCGTCGCGCCTTGAAACACGTGTGTATAGGCGCGTTAAAAATGCCATATTATATCATATCATATCATTAGTGTTGCGGGATGCAGACCTATAGGGCCGGATTTATGGAATTTCTTGTGCCGGGCAGATTGACTTTGCACTGCAAAAAACACCCTGATTTACAGAACAGTGCAAAGTGTATTTTTGCTGTGCAAAGTCACTTTGCACTGAAAAAGAACTCGTTGCAACACGCTAAATGTGCCTAATCCACGGTGCAAAGAGTTCTTTTTCAGTGCACTGCAAAAATACACTTTGCACTGTTCTGTAAAACAGGGTGTTTTTGGCAGTGCAAAGTGACTGTAAGCGCTAAGAATTCCGTACATCAGGCCCTATAGTCCGTTCTTAATGCAAACTATCTAAGTAATAAGGAATGTGTATAAAGATTGTGCTCGAGACATTTGTCACAAGCTAATCAAATATGTTCGCAACAAAAATGTTGAAGGTACATTGTGTAATGTACCTTTCTGCCTCCTTTTGTGCATATGCTAATTTTACTGATTGGTGACTTACACTCGTAAAGCAAACCTAAATGTGTTTGGGTCATTCTTTCCCTGTATGGGACATTCTTGAATTGTGTGAGTTACACCTACCCCACAATTTATACAAAAAAAGACTGTTTTAATGAATGACAATTATTGCACTAGAAATAACTAAAAGGGATGAGAATTCAAAATAAAGACAGTTAAATAGAGAAGAAAACATTTAAGTCAGATTGCCAAAAGCTATAATGTGATTCAAGGGATTACTATTATAATGGAATGCAAAGAAGGCCCACTCGGCTCTACTGGGAATCAACACCTGTCAAAAAGTCGCTGAAGATGTTCAATAGGAGATTGGAGACATTTCTGCTAGAAATATCCCACGCAGCAGGTACTGTAACTGCTTGTTGTATTCACAGTACAAAATAACAATTGTAAAGTTACCACCACCACACCAGCAAAGCAATGGCTACAATCTGTTATTTCCAACATACTGCGTGATTATGTTTAGAAATACAACATATCCAATGTGAAAAAATATAAAACAAATGAAAAATACATCCGGTGCCAGCTTGAGGGCTGGGAATGTACATGAGATGGCAGCAGTTTACACTACTCTTGTCTCAAAGAAGACCACATTGAAGGATGACTATTGACCCCTCTGAGTATTGTGCAGCTCCATGCACAAAACTCTCACCCACTTGTAGCTGTCCTGAATCCTTCTGTCTCAAATGCACTATGGTGGGGGTAGGGGCAATTGACTTCCACCGTTTGGGGGAGCTAAATGTACAGGAAGAAATCTCCAATCTAGAGCATGTCAACCAATAACCAAGAAGCAATTACTCCATGCAATATATCAAAAACAATGCAGGGAATGAATACTTCAATACTCACAATGATTTTGGCTGGTGAAAAAAACACTCATGATGCGCCCCTAATTCATGTCGCTGTTTCCTCTTTGGAACTCTGAAGGCTGAGGATGGGAAGGATTTCACTTCACCATAGCCACAGAATTGCTCTGTTCAACCCTCCATGGCATAACAAGACTTCTATCCCATTATGAAAGAGGAAAGACCATAAGCAAATCGGGCTTGGTCCAAACCCAAAAGGTCCTTGGTCACATCCCCTCTGCACAAGAAAACAAGCAACCCCGGACAGGTCTCAGCCTCAAAATGCATCAACGGTGAGGTGTAGATTGGGTCTCTAGGCAAAGCAGGTGTCGGGACCCATGTATAGACATACCTGTCCCACTGAAAGTGGCATTAGCAAAAGATAGCTGGAAGGTTTGGAATTAATCATAACCACTGGCATTGCTCTCTTCAACCCCACAGACCATTTTTGTTCATCCAGCTATGCCATTGTAGAAGGAGAGAGACAGGCAGTTAATCAGGTAGGGCCCTGCTCCCCAAAGAGGCAGTCTAGACTTAGCTGCTCTTTCGTATCCCCCTAAGTGAGACCACGAGTAAACTCTGCTATGCTTCATCCTCAATTAGTCCTGTCCGTGAGATGTGTTTTAGCTCAGTACCCAGTTCTGGGAATATCAATCACCGTTGTTTATTGTGTAACCTCTTTTCATTTGCATTTGAAATCAACATACATACACGTATCTGCTGGTGGCATGTACCATCTTGTTTGTAACATTTGTAATACATCATGGTTACAGAATAATTAACAATGAAACAACCCGCCCCATATACATATACAACCCGCTTTGGATTAAGGCGCTATATAAATAACACATCATTATCATATACATTCAGCTCATAGCATCAAATGTATATAAAGCCAGAAAATGCATTGTTATGGCTGGCATGAGAACAAGGAAGGCACCACTTACAAAAATGGTCTGTAGACCAATGACTTGTAATTGGTTATTTACAACGTGCTTAATACCCAGGGGGTTCTAAGTGCGAACCCAGGGATCGAACCTGTGTTGCTCGGCATCCTCTTTAGCTTCCAAGGTGAGAGCGCGATCCCCAGGAGAAACCCTCCCGATGATTCCCTTGAGTTGAAAGCAGCTCCCATGAAAACGACCAGTTGTGCTCTAAAGCCTCAGACATTCCAATGACAATCATCAGTCAAAGCCACTTGCAAGTTAGAAAAGGTCGTGCCAGGAGAAGTCAGATTGCTGAAGTACAAGGCAGGATGGATGGCAATGAATTCAGGCTCTCCTCGCTGTCTACTCCCTGAGTACATCATTGGTTAAGGCGCTCAGGAGCCACCTGCTGGTGCAGAGTGCAGGCAGTGTGCCACTTCTACATTTCCAGTTTGCATCAGGATTTGGTTCATCTGACAGATTCCTCACATTCTTGTGATTCGTATGTGTTGCAGAGAAGTGAAATGTGGAGTGATGGGTGTGCAAATGCTCAGTGATGACCCACACGTGTGCACATTTAGCACACCCTGATTTCAAAGCAGGGACTGGGTGTTCCTTTATCTCTTTTGCAGGAGCTGTTCCTGTGCAGCTTCTGGAGCTCGGCTTTTTATTGATTTAACACATTGGATTAGCAGGTCTGCGAACACACATAATATTTGCATGTTATTTAGGGGCTTCGAGGACAGGGTATTGAGTCATTTGGTACCATTTTACTTCTCCTACCCTTCCCTGTGTCCATGTGAATGTCACCAAAGCCGCTATCTCTTTGCTGTGGCATTGCCAATATGTTTGAGGTACTATAGCCTCAGTTTTGGATGTGCCGAATCTGTTACAAGTAACAGGTATTGGAGGGAAATCCCATTGCAGAATGTAACTGTGCAGTTGTATGTTTGATTGAAGCCTTTAATCAGGAGCCCTTGAAGTAGGATCAAAGGTGCACTACAAGGATAGACACTTGGGACCTGATTTACACAAATGTTTTAACATGAGAAAGTCCCATTGAAAAGATTATGAAAATCAGGCCCCTGTGCTCTTGGAACTTTCTTAACACTACGTATTGCATTTTCCATTTAACGCCATATACAAAAGATGGGGGTATAGTCTCAGGGGAAATATATATTTTTTGGAGTTTATTTGCAAAGATGAGAAAAAAATATCTCATACATTTTTGTATGAGGAGTTAAGAAGTTAATTCTTGAGTCAGTCCCCCGGTATCCCGCTGGTAATCCAGGCGGGATACTGGGGGACTATCGTGCCATCTGCTCCACCCGATGTACCAGTGTTACCGGGATATTCTGAGCGGCGGAGACGCCGGTAACTCCCCATTCCCGTGGAGTCCCAAAGGGCTCCTTGGGAATGCGTTGACGCAATCGCAGGCACAGGTAATACTGGTGCCTCTGATTGCAGCAACAATCTGCTGGTAGGTGCCTGATCTACCGGCAGGTCAGGCCTGCCAATAGATCACAGCCCTTACAGGGAGACATGTTTGCCAGTCCTGAAAGGTGCCAGTACACGTTGTTACCAGCACTTTATTTCCAGACCTGCAAACTTATAATGAGCCAGTGTTCTTCATACATCACAGCCATCTTTGGAACATTTGTTTATTCAAAATGTCTTGTAGCAGTAGATGTCTCTGACATAGGGGTGTGGCCACTCCAATGGGAACACAACGTAGAGATAAAAGATTGTCTGTTTTACACCTACCGAATTTCCTGCCACAAATCACTGTCCTTCACAGGCCTCATTAGAAATGCCTCCCAAGTGCCCTTAGGTACATTTGAACATGGTATCTCAGTGAATTAAAGGAATGTGGCGACAATAGAAGATTTATATTCACGGGCCAATAGATGCATTTGAGGGCATTTTAAAGGGGAAGCAAATCATGTGTAATCAGCCCAGGAAGGTTTCGTGTGCCTCTCAGTCAACTCTTATTCCAAGCCTCCAAATCCAGAATGAAGAGCGCAAGGGCATGAAAGATGTTCTCCTCTAGCATCTTCTATTTCCTTAAATCCCACTAAAATTCCTTTGGGATTACGGATCTTGGGCAGGAAATATGTGTGCGCGTTTGGCTGGCATTAACACTAGACACGGCGTTGTTGCTTCACTTTGCCTTGTAGGGAAGGTGGGAATTTTCTGGAATTAGGATCGAGTGAGCTTCTGGAGCAGACTCCAGACTACCCTAGCGTGAGAACGTGAGTTTCCTTCACGCGACCCATCGCGTTGCAAAGTGGCCATCTTTGGAAAGCCTCCCATGTCAGACTCCACACAGCATTTCCACTGGTATGATATGTTAGCAGCTTCTTCTGACAGAAATTCCAGCTCTCTTGCAAAGCCCTGCCGCAGAATAAGGACCGTTTTGCCTTTGTTATGGATATTAAGTTTCAAGAATTCTGTAAAAAGGGATTCTGTGCCAGAGTTTAATGTTGCTATCAACTAAGAACTGAGTTTGGTCCAGCTACACTTGGTTCGTTATTCTCTTCATGAACCAGATGGTGCAGGGATCAGGGTAAACTGCTGACAGTGAGCAGGCATCTCTATGTGTTCACAGTCGACGTCAGTACATTTCAAATATTGCATGCTCCAAAAGATCCACTGCTCTCCTGGGCATTCTGGGAGAAGCGTAAAGCCGATTAGGTATTTAGAGGCTTACGCCTTTCCAGCAACTCTCTGAACGCATTCAGACAATGCACTTCCTGGACAGCAAGGCAGACATATTCCTCATAGTACTTGCACTCATTGTTTCATTGCTTTTTTGAGATGTTTTCTTGATATTGATATGGTCAAACATCTTGGAATTGACTTTTGCAAAACTCTGACATTCCGAAAGTTCTACTAGTAGTATTAGATTAATGGTGAAAGTATTTTAAAGGCATGTTCTACAAATGCAGATTAGCACACACATGTTGTGAGGTGTTGTACACTAGAACTACAGTACCATCATGACAAAGCAGGAAGCCATTTTCGGAATCTGTCGTATTTATATCCAAGTTGTCCTGCGTTGTAATATTGATTTTTTTAAGAGTTGTGAAACAATAATGAGTGGTGCTTTTCAAAACTCTTAACTGTGCATTGAAGAAAGCGATGTTGTATGAGAGCTCCATGGAAAGCTAGGTTATATGCAAATGTGGTGATCATTCTCTTTGGAAAAAAAAATAGTCTTTACAGGTGATATTTCAAAATAAAGAGAATCCAAGTGACTGGCATGCAGAATTGAACTGAATGCAAACAAAACTGAAAATAACAAACGATAAGGCCTCATTATGAGTTGAGTGGTTGTAAAGACTGGAGGAGGGTTATCTGTACCCCTGCCCTCTATATGGCAGAGGAGAAGCACAGATCACCCCAGCCAAGTTTCTCTATGTGGTAGCAATGGACGAGCAACCAAGGCTTAAGCTCTCAGGAGATGATGCGGGCTGGATCATAAGTACAGTGTAGCCCCCAAGTCCCCCACAAAGGAATGTTCACACACTATGTTATGTGCTAACACAGTTATTTTTATAAAAATATGGTTCTATATATATATATATATATATATATATATATATATATATATATATATATTCAGTGAAAAAACTTTGTTAAAGGGACGTTATGGTTAAGTTGCGCTACTAAAAACCTATGAAATTCAGTGAAAAAACTTTGTTAAAGGGACGTTATGGTTCCAAGTAAAACCGAAAAACCCTTGAAATTCGCCAGTTATGGTAAGCTAAGCAACCATAACTCGCGCCACCACCGTGCACTGCTAAGACTAACACCCAGGACATCAAAGATGACATCACAAATGTCATTGATGACATCACTGATGACATCACATGTCTGGCTCACTATTTTTTCTTTTGCTGACATATCTAGGCCACATGGTTTTCTTCAGTAACAGTCAGAAACTAAGAATTTTATTTTATTTGTAGACATATCCTTCTAGTAGGTTCTTACAGTAATTCCCTTAGAGTACAGTCACATCACATGAAACATATACATATGGGAAAACACAAGCTTGAAAGACAGCAATCCTTTTTGTGCATAAAGATAATCACTAGACTTATGAGCACTTTCTGATAGTTCTGTTGTTTTTCTATGGCTGTACTTTCCCTGTATATGGTCATATTTGTATACATTGTACTCACACTACTTTCCTTAGGGTCCAATCACATCAAGTGATACATATACATAGGGTAAATAGCAGCTTTGAAACAGAGCAATAATTTATTTGCATGAAACTAATCAGTTAAGTTATGAATTGTTTCTGCTGCTACTACTTGTGCTTTTTTGCTAACTTCACTTTCCCTGTATATACCCATATTGGTATGTGTTCTTGTGTCTTTGTGTTTTGTCTATAGTAATGCAATTATGTAATACATGGGTTTTATTAGCTACTTATTACATATTTCACAGTACACAAAAATCTATTAAGAAAACAATTATCATTTCATTATTCAACATATTAACATTACGAATATCATACCTTCATCTTGTACGCTGCACACAATGTTATGTTTCTGTATGAGTAGCTTAGTATATTAGATAGAACCCCATAATAGGATGCTATTTATATCAATGCATCGTTCAATGCACTTATTAGGGTATATTTCTTGCAATGATTCTTGACACTTTTTTCGCAACATAATAAGAATCCCTTCTACACATATTTCATGATAAGTACATACACATGTGATGTCATCAGTGATGTCATCAATGACATTTGTGATGTCTTCTTTGATGTCCTGGGTGTTAGTCTTAGCAGTGCACGGTGGTGGCGCGAGTTATGGTTGCTTAGCTTACCATAACTGGCCAATTTCTTTAGTAGCGCAACTTAACCATAACGTCCCTTTAACAAAGTTTTTTTCACTGAATTTCATAGGTTTTTAGTAGCGAAACTTAACCATAACGTCCCTTTAACAAAGTTTTTTCACTGAATTTCATAGTTTTTTAGTAGCACAACTTAACAATAATGACTTTGACTTTATATACATGTCATATGGAACTGACTAGATCTCTTCTTATGAACTTGATGTCCGCAAACTTATTTAATGTTCGCGGACATGTTCGGAGAACAGTATCACTACCTAAAAACTGTGGGGGGGGGGGTGGGGGGGTATTTTTGATTGTTATATCATAATATAGGAACATTTAACAAATTCAAAAAGCAGCACACAAACACATTATATATAGTAATACATAAGAAATGTAACCCATATATGTAACACACTAACCATTCATTTAAATACAATATGTTCTGAAATGGAATATACCACAAGAAGATAAATTGGCTTCCAACATAATTACCTCACAAACACATAGTAAATACGCAATACTAATGCTTCTACGTTACAATGCAGATGGTACCAAAAACAACTGCAAGCTGACTGGATTCACACATAGTCAAATATCACTTGGTAAGAAAACCTTCACAACAATAGGTATAATCTACCACACAGGAGCCACAACCAATTCAAGGCACTACACGGCATATATAAAAAAAGAAATGTGGATGGTTTGAATGTAATGATAGTACCATTACTCTAAAGCAGAGATTACCAGCAAATCTTACAAACGCTTATTTGATGTTCTTAAAACCAAAATTTGATAAATAAACTGTATTTAAACCTTTAAGTAAATTTGTGTTAAAAAAATATAAACTGTTAGAATACTCCAAAAGCTATCTAACTGCTCAAAGATTCTACAACAAGTAATCAGATAAATGAATACCACTAAATTAGACCAGAAAATACACAGTTAGAATACGCCAATTGCTATCTAACTGTCCCAAAATTATAAATTTGTGTTAAAATAATATAAACTGTTAGAATACTCCAAAAGCTATCTAACAGCTCAAAGATTCTACAACAACTAATCAGATAAATGAATACCACTAAATTAGGCCAAAAAATACACAGTTAGAATACGCCAATTGGTATCTAACTGTCCCAAAATTTAACAATATCCAAATAGATAAATCAAAACCACTAAAATATATTAAAAAAATAGACAGTTAGAATACGCCAATTGGTATCTAACTGCTCCAAAATTTTATAATATCAAAACAAATGAAGAATCTGTTACTGCTCCGAAAAAAATACAACAAAGCAAAGTATAAAGCATTAGCCAGAAACAACAAGTGAACACTGAAAACAAACAAACAAATAAACTGTAGCATAACAGAAAGAAGGTTTTTTTTTAATCCAACATGGATTTTTTTTCTCCCACAGACCCAATGATTTTAGCAACAAATACAGAAACTGAGCAAACTGCACAGTTCTCTGATTTGTACTCTACTAAATATGAGGGTCGAAAAAAAATAAAAGTATATTGCTTATACAATGTAATAAGTCATTACAAAATACTAATACTAACATGCTATTTTCTTTTATCACAGAAATGAAGAAGAAAAACATGGACTCCCATTACTAGACCAAACAGTAAGTATACAATAATAAGGACAACCATAGCAGCATATCACATCCATAGTATCTAATACCTTTGTTCCTTATACATTTGTTTTTCACCCAAAGTTATAAGCAAATATGAATGTGATATGCTGCGGTGGTTGTTGCCAGGGCATAGAGTCTTGGCCATGAACCCAAGACTCTATGCCCTGGCAACAACCACCGCAGCATATCACATCCATAGAGTCAAACATTTCAACTTTGATCTATGGGAAACTTTTAATGTCCGCGAACAATGTGAGTGTTCTTAGAACACTTTGAACTTGCCAGCGAACAATACGGACACCGTTTTCAGGACACCCCCTACGAACATTTCAGAACAACGCGATAGATCTTAGAACACTTTCAACTTAACAACGAGCAATACGGACAGCGTCCTAAGGACACCCCCTACGAACATTCCAGGACACTGGGAGTGTTCTCAAAAACGTCTTCAGAACACCCCCATTTTGTTTATTGGCGAACATTTCAGGACACCGCGGGTGTTCTTAGAACACATTCAACTTGACAGAGAACAATACAGACAGCTTCCTATGGACACCCCCTACGAACACTCCCCGGACACCGCAAGTGTTCTTAGAAGCGTCTTCAGAACACCACCATCTTGTTTATATGCAAACATTCCAGGACACCACGAGTGTTCTTAGGACACATTCAACTTGACAGGGAACAATACGGACAGCGTCCTCAGGACACCCCCTACAAACATTCCAGGACACCGAGAGTGTTCTTAGAAGCTTCTTCAGAACATCACCATCTTGTTTAATTGCGAACATTTTAGGACACTGCGAGTGTTCTTAGGACACATTCAACTTGACAGAGAACAATACGGACAGCGTCCTCAGGGCACCCCCTACGAACACTCCCCGGACACCGCAAGTGTTCTTAGAAGCGTCTTCAGAACACGACCATCTTGTTTATTTGCGAACATTTCAGGACACCTCGAGTGTTCTTAGGACACATTCAACTTTACAGAGAACAATACGGACAGCGTCCTCAGGACACCCCCTACGAACACTCCCCAGACACCGGGAGTGTTCTTAGAAGCATCTTCAGAACACCCCCATTTTGTTTATTTGCGATCATTTCAGGACACCGCGGGTGTTCTTAGAACACATTCAACTTGACAGAGAACAATACGGACAGCGTCCTCAGGACACCCCCTACGAACATTCCAGAACACCGGGAGTGTTCTTAGAAGCGTCTTCAGAACACCACCATCTTGTTTATTTGCGAACATTTCAGGACACCGCAAGTGTTCTTAGGACACATTCAACTTGACAGAGAACAATACGGACAGCGTCCTCGGGACACCCCCTACGAACACTCCCCGGACACCGCGAGTGTTCTTAGAAGCTTCTTCAGAACACCACCATCTTGTTTATTTGTGAACATTTCAGGACACCGCGAGTGTTCTTAGGACACATTCAACTTGACAGAGAACAATACGGACAGCGTTCTCAGGACACCCCCTACGAACATTCCAGGACACCGGGAGTGTTCTTAGAAGCTTCTTCAGAACACCACCATCTTGTTTATTTGCGAACATTTCAGGACACCGCGAGTGTTCTTAGGACACATTCAACTTGACAGAGAACAATACGGACAGCGTCCTCAGGACACCCCCTACGAACACTCCCCAGACACCGCAAGTGTTCTTAGAAGCGTCTTCAGAACACCACCATCTTGTTTATTTGCGAACATTTCAGGACACCGCGGGTGTTCTTAGAACACATTCAACTTGACAGAGAACAATACGGACAGCATCCTCAGGACACCCCCTACGAACATTCCAGGATGCCAGGAGTGTTCTTAGAAGCGTCTTCAGAACACCACCATCTTGTTTATTTGCGAACATATCAGGACACAGCGAGTGTTCTTAGGACACATTCAACTTGACAGTGAACAATACGGACAGCGTCCTCAGGACACCCCCTACGAACACTCCCCGGACACCGCGAGTGTTCTTAGAAGCGTCTTCAGAACACCCCCATTTTGTTTATTTGCGAACATTTCAGGACACCGTGGGTGTTCTTAGAACACATTCAACTTGACAGAGAAGAATACGGACAGCGTCCTCAGGACATCCCCTATGAACATTTCAGGACACCGGGAGTGTTCTCAAAAACGTCTTCAGAACACCCCCATTTTGTTTATTTGCGAACATTTCAGGACACCGCGGGTGTTCTTAGAACACATTCAACTTGACAGAGAACAATACTGACAGCGTCCTCAGGACACCCCCTACGAACACTCCCCGGACACCGCGAGTGTTCTTAGAACAGTTTCACTTTGCTTGCGAACAAAACTGACACATATTGAGTCCTTAGAACAACCCCCAGTCAGTTTATTTAGAACATTTCAGAACACCTGTGATGTCCGCAAACGAATCGAACACAAAAAGAATGTCTAACACATAAAAAACACAACTTTCATCCTATCTCATACACTCCCACCCTCCCCAAACACTCCTACACACCAACACACTCTACTAAATACACATTTTGAACAAAGTTTCACCGCGCTGTCCGCGGACGTCCGCGAATCCAAGATGGCGGGCGCTACCGAAAAATCTGACGCGCTTCACGCTCCACGCCATCCAATCAGCGAATACGTTGCATGTCCGCGAACATCACGCAAGACGATTGGCCAATCAGGACACTGTCCGCGGAGCGAACAGGGAAGTGTGTCCGCGAACCGAACACAGATATCACTAATTTGTTTGACCTACTTTTTGGTTGTTTTAAAAAAAACTACTGGACGGATTTTCACCAAATTTGCAAAAGCACGCTTTCGGGACCAAGCCGCTGCTCCTGGTCCAAATTTGGTGGAAATCCGTCCAGCGGTTTGGGCTGTAGGCGCGAGCAAAATTTCTTTCCCATTCAGTCTATGGGAAAAAAAAAGTTTTGGGACCCCCCCCTATAACTTTGCCCCCCCTGGATGAATCCTCACCAAACTTTGCAAGACAATTCAGAGTGACCCAAATACTTTGTTTTGCAAGGTTTGGTGAGGATCCGTCCAGGGAGAGCGAAGTTATAAGCCACCCAAAAAGTGCTCTTCCTATGGAAACAGCAACTTAACCATAACTACATGGCCACTACCGTGGCCATGTAATATATACACACAATTAATAATGTTGTACCACAATTAACTAGTGACTCCTTTAAAATGTATCACCTGCTGACGCTTCTAATGGCATACAAATCAAACAGTAATGTGGATCATCATGGGCCATAGGAAGGAAGATAAATTAGTTTAAACAATGGAAAAATACTTTGTCCAACTACCAAGACACAATTCTGTGTGAGGATCCTGTGAGGATCCCCCGAACTAGGGAACCTGTAATAAAGTGTATTAACAAACCCAGTCCATCAATGTTAAAATAGTCTTGTTTCATGTTCAACTACCCCAATGTACTTGAGTTAGCAGAATTTATTCAATGGGTCATTGATGGATCCCTCGAGAATGGACTCCATTTAAAGAAGGAGCCAGAGGGCATCGAGAGTGCTCAAAGATATGTGAACCTCTGTTAAGCAGTATTATATGGAGAACCCTTTAGGAACACCACACACAATTAGGACTACAAGTGACAGTACAAATTCATCCTTAGTACAAGCCTGTACTACACAGTAAAGTGGTAGCGATAGCTGAGCAGCCAGATTTATCTCAAGTGTAAAGTGAGCAGTACCAATAGCTACACAAAGGGCAGCAGTTACTATGATTCAAACAAACACTGAATCAAGGTTTCTGAGTAAAATAAAATACATTTATTTACACATCAGTTATTAAACATTTCACTATTATCAAGCAGTTAAAAAATCACAATACCAATACACTACACCACACCCAATATATTCTGGACACGTTAAGCTCAAAATGAAGTGCGAGAAAAATGGCACTCCAGTAAAAAAAGGGATAGAAAGACAAAGTTAGACACAAGTTGAGCAGCACCAACAAGTAAGTAAGCAGGGAAATCTAGAAAAAGGAACTACAGTGAGGAAATCAAATCAAGAGGCCTGGGCCAAAGTCAATGGACGAAAGTCTTTGCAGAGGATCACACAGTTCAGAGTAGTTTGCAGTTAAGTCTTTGCCAAGAGTTCAGAACGAAGTTGGTCAGACGAAAAGTTACTTTAATGAATGGAGAAGGACAAGCCCTCGGATTGGCAAAAGATTTCAAACACTTTCACCACATCAGACGAAACGTATGACCAGATTTGAACAGTACCTTAAATGGAGAAGAAGGCTGTAGCTGAGGTGGACATTCCTGGCAGGTCCGGCAGGCTCACGGTTCCTGAAGCGACTGTCGGACTGACATGAAGTAGAAAAACTGGAGGGTCCTGCACTGCCCAGGGAAGAAACCAGCAGCAGAGCAAAGCAACAAATAAAAGGTGCACTCCTTAAAACCCAAGCAGGGTCTGTTCCTACTGGCTATCCGGTTCATTGTAGCTGTGCACAGCAAATTCGATCAGAGGAGGGAGATCTGGCTTGCAGTTTGGCGAACTAGTTGTTCCCACCAGCTCAAGGGGAGAAGATTCCTTGCAGATCTTCTCTGTCGTCGAAGTTTAGAGATTCGGACCCACAGCAGGGCTTCACCGGGAGGTTCAGTCATGGTAGAGGTCCTCTTCTGTCAGCTTCTCTTTGGTTCTCTCGATCCAGTGGTGACTCTGTCTTCTCAGTCCAAGAGACCTGCTTTTTATGCAGTTTTCCCCCATTCACACAGCCTGGCTGTCAATCACACAGCAGGATGGCTGTCCCACCAGGACAGTCACCTCAGCCAATCATAGCGCGTGCGACATGGGTCTCCAAGAAGACCCTGTGCAGAGAGTCTCAAACCCCTCCCTCACATCCTGTCCCCCTCAGACATTCAGGCACATAAGGAGGGCTTCTATGCAGAAGCCTACCAAAGAATGGCAAACAAAGGAACCAAACCTGGTTTGGCGTGCAGAGTAAAACATGAGAAAGACTTTTACAAAAAGAAACCCAACTGGAACCATATAAAAGTAAATATGGTCCAGCGGGTTTAAGTTCGAGGCTACTAAGATAGCCTAAAACAATACCCATTCTATTTAGAATAACCACGGTAGGAAAAATAGGGTAGTTACCACTGCCACCAGCCAAATCTTAATGAAAAGGGAATGAAACAATATTACATGAGCAACAGACAAAACAAAAAGGGATAACTATTAACCCTTTCCAGAACTCTATGTAAGATAGTTTGTACTGGGTCTGTGGATTTAAAAGGACTAATAAAGTCAATGGCATCTTTACATGTTCTGGGACGCAGGAGTCAGTCCCAGAAAAGGGAGTTTCAGTTGGGAAGTCTGAAAAAGACAACCCTGTGTCAGCTTCTCACCCTTTAACAATAAGGAAGTTGAAAACATCATCATGAAGCTTAAGCCTTCCAATTGCCAAGGAGACGCATGCTTGGCGCCAGTTGTAAAGGAAGCGGCGCATGATCTCGCCCCATTCATTACCTCCTTTATCAATTCCTCATTCAAATCGGGCACAGTACCCGACAACCTCAAGGATGCGTGGGTCATCCCTCTAATTTAAAAACCTAATCTAGACCCCACTAATCCCACTAACTGCAGGCCCATCACCACAGTGCCTTACCTACTAAAAATGTTGGATTGTGCAGCTTATCTCCAAATCCAGGATTACCTTGATACTAACAACCTATTAGGGCTCAGACAATCTGGCTTCCGCCCAAGACACAGCACTGAGACAGCCCTGATCAATCTGAAAACCCAAATCGAGGACCTGCAAAATAAGGGCAAACAAGCACTCCTGCTCCTCCTCGACCTCTCAGCTGCATTTGATTTTGGTCGATCATCAAATCCTCTGCCATCACCTTAAGATTGCCGTTCACTTCTCCGACGCAGCTACCTCCTGGATCAGCTCTTTCTTGGCAAATAGATCCATGAGAGTTTTCTCTCCCTTAGCCGATGCTGACCCAGCTCATGTTCCTTGCGGAGTCCCACAAGGCTCTTGTGTATCGCCCATGCTTTACAACGTGTTTACTAAACCGCTCTTTGATATTCTTCACTATCTGGGTGTCTCCTACACTAACTATGCGGACGATACCCAGATACTCATCCCTATCACTGGCGACTATGTAACCGATGTCAAAGCCCTCAATGCAGTCTACACTGTCATCCAGGCCTGGATGGCACACCATGGGCTCTGCCTTAATGATGAGAAAACAGAGTTACTCATCCTAGGCTCTCAGTCCAAACTCACGGAACTTGACCCCAAATACAGCTCTGTCATTATTGATGGAAAAGTTATCAAAGTCACTAACGTCACCAAAACACTCGGAATTTACCTAGATTCCACTCTCTCCCTCAATAGACAAACCAATTCAGTAGTTTCAGCTTCATCATATACCTGTAAACTTTTCACAGCTTGCCACCCCTTCTTGACATCGGACAATTGCCTGATCCTTGACAGAACCCTCATCATGTCCAAAATTGACTATCGCAATGCCCTTTACTTAGGGACGAGTCAAAGAAAGCTTGATAAACTTCAGGTCTCCCAGAAAAATGCCATTAGGGCTGCTCTCAAGGTTCCTAGGCGCTCCCACATCTCTTCTACCAGGTGCAAACTACACTGGTTACCCATTACACTTCACATCTCCCTCAAAGCACTTGTTCTAACCCACAAGTCTCAGAACAACGCCGCACCTGCCTACTTGTCTACACACTTCACACAGCATACAGCATCCAGACCCCTGAGATCTGCACAGGTGCACACACTAACCATTCCCAGTTTCAAGTTTCAGACAACCATAGGCTCAAGATTCCCAGTCCTTGCGGCTAAACTCTGGAACTCCCTGCCCAATGCTCTTAGGAATGCTCCATCCATCCAATCCTTCAAAAATCAAACCAAACAGTGGCTTCACGACCAGGATGCCCTGGCCACTTCACTGTAATTCTTGCAGCTGCTACCCGCCAACAGGCTACTCACTGTATATACTATATATGTAGGCCTCTAGGCCACTCCGTGTAATGTTCTTATCCTTGTTCTTATTCATGATGTAAATATGTATATATAATGTAACATGTACCTCTCTTTGTAACACTTATCTGTAACTGCCTTTCCAAACATGCGCCCAGATGCCCCTGGGCAGGGTGCGCAGTACAAATAAACAAAATACAAATACAAATACTGCACTGAAGGTGCTGTGTAACACACAGTAAATGATGCCTATGGAGTATGTGAGGCTCCACAGTCTATGAACACAACAATGTTAAACACACACAGCAAAAAACATGTAAGAGTGGGAAAAAAAGGCTCACACTCTTACCAGGTGAAAAAAGAAATCCTAGAAATCCAGCAAAGCTGCTGAGGGACTCATTTTGGAGAAATCTCGGCTTCGAGAGAGAGCCTCAAAGAAATGATTTTGTTGCTGCAAAGAAGACTCGATGAAGAACATAGGCCCGGCAGTGGGCGTTGGGTGTCGGCATCGAATGTCTGCGTCGATGATTGGGACTCGACCATGGCTGGACTTCAAATCTTCACTTGTCAGCGTCTCTGTGGACTTCGGGTGGCGGGAAACCCACCAGCGGATTCGTCTCAGTTGTCGATGACCTTGATTGTCCCCGGTGGGACGAAGCGGTCGATGGTGATAGCAAGGGAGCCCTTCTTTCAATGTTCTTAGGCAAAGGTGGAGCATTGTGGCTCCGGTCATCAAGCAGCACAACGTCCAGCTATCCCCGCTTCTGGCTATATGACTCGACTGGCATCCAGCGGTTTCGGAAATCCTCCAAACTCCAGTCGACAGCAATGGACTTCGATGGCCTCGATGCCCAGGTGCTTTACTTCAAGATTTCTCGGCGGACCCCGTTTCCAGTCAACAATCTTTTGGGGCTGGCTTCCAGGGTGCTTCAATGAAGATCAGCTTCTGCACAATGTTCCCTCGTAGCTCACGGAGAGGTGTCCTAGCCAGTTCCTCTCTTGGATCAGTCCTCGACAGACTCAACAGCTTTCAGATTTCATCGAAGTAAAGCAGCAGCAAACCTTTTTCTTCCAGCTGGGCTTCAAGGATAAGCAGCTTCAAGTTTAACTTCAGCTTCTGAACAAATTGGTAAGTGAGAGGTCCCCAGATATACACAGCTGTCCCTCATACACACTGCTGATCCAAGCTCAGTCAACCAATCAGTCAGAAGGACATTCATGAAGGCAGGCAGCCAATCAGCCTCACAGTGCAATAAAAAGGAATGTGGATTGGGGCAATCAGCCAGCCTTTCAGCTTACCATACTACATTCATGTCAGTTTCAGGCAGGGCTGTCTCATTCTTTGTGTCACAGACATAGAAACCAGACACCCATAACATGGAATGCATATTGGTCATACACTCCATTCACACAGGTCCCACCCCAAAGGTGTACCCACAACATACAGTCACTGGGAAGGCTCCAGCCAGTCTTGCCTGGACTCTCCCCACCATATATGGTTCTTCCACCCAACAGCCAGTCAGGGGAAGGGACAGAGTCAGGGCTTCCCAGGAGTTTGGGAAAACAAGGTAACAGGTAATAGAAACCAAGAGGCCACAAGGGTCATCTTGCCTTCTATCAGGAATCCACTGATTCCTATTCCAGGGCCTGGGTATCTCAAAATGGAGGATACTCAGAACACCTGTCAAATTCAGCATGGAGCTGCCACCAGCCCATACCCTGCTATGTGGGCCGCACTCACGTGCCCAAAAGGATACCCTAGGGGTACAGGTTTGTACCCCCACCCATCATGGGTGTCATAAGGGTATCCCAAGGGTCTTGGTTCACCACAACCAAAAAGAGGAAGAGCTGCACTGCCAGGAGCCCCAACTGGACTCCTGTATAGAAAACGTCAGAGAACACACATGATACGGGAGTACAGGACAAGGACATGGAGGCCCTGTCCCTCCAATGCATTTCCAGCATCACAGTGGCGCAGCTAAAATCAGCAGTAACACAGTGGTAACAGAGTTACCAACACATTACTACCACATTAACACACCACCCAAAAATGTTTTTGATGGTGGGTTGGAGGAAATACCTCCATCAACATGCTGGAGATAATTCTGCCACTTTACTGCCAAAATGTGGCAATATTAGCAGAATTACCACAGGCTGAATTACCGTTGGTGGTAATGCTGCCGAAATCCCCATGGAAACCTCTGGACTGCATAAATTGGGATTAACACCACCATACCACAACTTGCTCTCTGGTAGGAATCCCACCAGACCAAGTGGTGGTAACAGTAATATAGTTTGGTGGTATTCCGGCGGTAAATACGCCAGAATACCTCCAAATTCGTAATGAGGCCCCATGCATATAATTCAATTAATAAATACATTTTACGAGACATCAAAGGCAGTTCAAATTACCCAAACGTACCTTTGAAAGTCTGAAGGCATTCTTTTACAGGCTATTTTTTTTTATAACAGATTGTGGAATTATGACTCGGGAGCGCGGGATGCTGCAGAAATAATACTTTATTCTTTTACAAAATAAACATATGAAATGTTCTCTTGAGTCTTTGACAGTTCCTTCACTGTCCAGGGTTATTTTGCATAAGGTAGAAGACTTCCTACCTAAGTCTTCTGTTATTCCATGGTGTTCCGGAGAGGCCCACCAGTCTTTTCCTTCTGGTTCCGTCCTCTCCAACGTTCTAAAACAAACAACATCGAGCAGGTGAATTTGCGTGCTTTTGTTCTCTGTGCCTGACTCCACCTATCCCTGTTGCCCCTTCCTAACAGGCTTTTCTTTTGATGTCTTGTTGGTGTCCCGCCTCCTTTAAAGGCTGCCGCCCATTTCCAGGTTTGTAAAACACACCGGTGGTTTGAAGTGGTGCCTCTGCTGTTCCTTCCGCCTTTGCTCTCATGGCCCTGTGAGGCCACCCCTCACGTGAGACCACTGGTGTCGGGTTCCTCTGTTCCCACGTGGCGTCCCAATCGACCTCTGGAATTGGAGATGGACTCCCCTCGCCGGCATTGCCGCCTCTCCTTGCGATTCTGCTCCAGTGGTGATAGGAACTCACCCGGCTGACCGCAACTCCTCCCCCAGCCTGAGGCATTGGTGGCGAGAAACACATTCTGCTATCCGTACTGGCATCTCTGAGGTAAGTGAAGCTTGTTTTGTCGGCTCTGCGTCTGTATGCCGTGATGTTCCCTTCTGCCAATGGGCCCCTCCATGTCAGGTGTCGCTACGTCATGGTTCTGCCCTAGCTAGTTCCCGGTAGTCCTGCCCTGTAACCCCCTTCCGGGTTTCTCCATACAGGGCTCCTCACACAGTTACATAACATTTTTCATTTGAGGAAGAAAATATGAAGAAGCAGAAGAATTTTGGTATCATGAACTCATATTTCTTGCTACACATTAAAAGAATTTCAGATATTCAAAGAATTGAAAAGCTAGCAAGGAAGTCCTTATGAATATATCTTCAGTTAACAATGTTGCTATGTCTTGATGTTTAAATGAATCCCCTATTGTCTTATAAGTCTGCATCAAAGGCAAATAAACTTGTCGTATGCTGCTGAATTAGGTAGGTAAATACATGTCTAGTTAGAGCCCTGTTTCAAAAAGCAACCACAATTGTTTTTGAGGTGTACTTTAAAATAATATTAACTGAGGGACGTTAATGGACATTGATAGCAAGATTGGCAAAGAGTTGCACTGGAGCAAATCAGGTGGTCCATATGAACATCTCTGATGTGTATTTGCTGCCTTATTCCTGGTTCTCAATTCCTAAAACTAGAGTAAATGCTGACATGTCTAGCACTTCCCTCAGATGTTCACATGCAAATTAGGTCCACAAAGGTTTCCTATGTGCTACAGTTTTGCGCTCTGTGAATCAGTTATAAGTGAGCAGGTGCAAAGCTGAAATGCTCATGAGTGTCTCCGGATTAATTTCCCTGCAAATCTCTAAGCATCAGGCCCCGTACACTTTACTAAACAAATGCATCTATTTATAGTTACTATGAATTAAAGGGCTGATCCACAGGTTTTTCAAAGAGTAGATCTGACTTACTACTGTATAAAATAGCAACTTACACATGATTGATTGACTTCATAAAAGGATTTATGAGCGAAGGATGTTTAACGTTTGCTTACTCAAGATCAGCAAACATGCATATTTTCACTTTGCCAATGCATGTTTGAGAGTTTTAGGTGTACAATATTATTTTATGGAATGTGATGCTTTGCATAAAAATATCAAGTGGTTAATAGTAAACAAACAAAATTAGGTCTCGGGAAATCGTGAAGTAATACAGTTTTTAACGGAAATGAAATAATGTAATTTGTGCTTCTACATATTTGCTGTCATGAGAAAGAGGAATAAGGTGAATTGTGGAACTTGATTTTTTTCATGAAATTGGTCTAGGGTTTCTGAGCGAAGTATATTCCCATGGATGTTTTCAATTACTGAAGGTCAATACCATTAATTAGGATCGATCTGAGAACATTACCAGGCTACATGACAACAATAGATATATGGTATATGCAACACAAAGGTTTAACACTAGTAGAACTTGTGCATACTAGTTGAGAGCTTGCACACCCAATCTGAAACTTTTTATTTCTTATTTTCGTTTTAACAGTTTGCCAACTTTTGAATATGTGGGTGCCTGGCAGGTCACTGAGTGAGAGACTAGACTCTGCCGATTATGTGGATCAGACGTTGAGACCTCTTGGCATATACTCACTGTATGTAATAAATCACAAAAGAACTACCATAAAGACTTTCAAAATGTAAGGCCCAGTTTATAGAAAAAGTGCAAAGTCCCTGCAAAGTTCTTAGCGACTAAAACAATGGTGAGCTTACTTGCGCATAAGAGTTTTTTTGTGTGTTGCGCATATTCATATATTCAAAAGTGCAAAGTAACCTGAGGTGCAAAGAAAATGGAGTTGCAAATGGAACACCCACAACACTGCCCCATGCAACCAAAAACCATTGTCAACTAATAAACTTTGCACCCCCAACCAGCACCTCGACGAAACTGCTTGCCGTCCCCGGTAACTCAAGGCAGCAACCGGGCGAAACCACAGATGGTTTTCCCGAAACTCAAGGCAGCACCCCAGCAAAACTGTGTGCAGTCCAGAAGAAACTCAAGGCAGCACCCCTGTGAAACTGTAAGCAGTTGCCCTGTAACTCAAGGCAGCACGCCTGCGTAATGACGTGCCGTCCCCACCCAACTCAATGCAGCACCCCAGCAAGCCTGCATGCGGTCCCCCACAACTCAAGGCATCATCCCAGTGAAACTGCCTGCAACTCTCCCTTAACTCAAGGCAGCACCCCTGTAAAACTGTGTGCTATCCCCATGTAACTGAAGGCATCACACCAGCAAACCTGTGTGCAGTCCCCATGCAAGTCAAGGCAGCACCCCAGTGAAACTGTGTGCAGTCCTACCATAACTCAGGGCAGCACCCCGAAGAAACTGCATGCTGCCCCCTGTCACAATATATTAGGCGGTCACTCTCAACTCAGGGAGTTCCTGTCCCCCCCAAAAGCAAGGTGGCACACACCTAAAGCGCTTATACAGATTGAAATTTAGTGAGGCTTCTCACTTATTTAATGCCACTCCAGCAAATAACCTATGTACCACCATGAGCTAGGAACCAGGCCATGTATAGTAAGAATATATATTAATTTAAGGTTTGATCAAATTTAATAGCAACCAAAAGATCAGCCACTAATGCTGTGGCACTGCACAATATCAGCAATTCTCATTTCTTTCACCAATTGACTAACATAGGTTTAAAGGACTTTCAGTTGTGATATGACATTGGTAACATTTTACAGTTGGCAGTCACAATTTACATCAGATTTTTTGCAAATTTACTAATAGGAAAAATACAAAACACACAGTGATTGCTTAGTTTGACACAATACACCTTTCTCCCAGCAACCCCCACCATCCAGGCATCAATTAGATATGACTCCTCTGATCTAAAGGCAGGTACAGGGAGTGGGAAAACAGTAGCAAAATCGTTTGGGTTTTTTATTTGAAAGGCAGAGTCAAGAAAGGAACTGAATGTTGAAATTGTGTTAGGCTTTTTATTTGCATGAAATGCAGGGCTTTGGGAAAATCATTTTGGGATGCAAGTAACTAAATGGGAAAGTCTGTTTTGTACCCTCTACATGCACTTGAATATCAGCATTTTAGGGTTACTTATTTTGGGATTATGGACACCCCCCTTTCGGTACAGAAGATGGGATTTTCAGAAAGGTAGAGTCACCCAAGTGCTTTATTGTCTATACCAGCTCTAAAACACAGGGCTTGAACTTTGTTAGTTTCAAACTCTAAAAACACTCATCCTGTGATTTTCTACTTGGAAATTCATTTATTTAACTTCAATTCAATGCACTAAGGATCTACACAGCTTCCCCCTCCCCACACATTAATGGAAATGATTAAAGCAGGCAGTTCCCAACACAATTCAATTGAAATGAAAAAGGTGATTTTCTATAGTGAAATTCATTTTAATTGGACCCCCCTAGCCAATATGCAAGATGGAGATTAAGGCTGAGAGATTCCCCACCATGCTTTTGTTGGCATGTAGATGAATATACTGACATGGGATGTCTTCATTATGGGTCATCCAGGTAAACAGCAGGGCTCCTCTGAGGACAGCACAGTTCTGGTAAAAAGACTACGGTCAACGGTAGTCACCACACCCAGACATCCTCTGGCTCCTCAAATGGCAGACCTAGCTAGCTTCTAGATATTCCAGTCTCTGTCTCCCATGCAATGTTTAAGGCCTTGGTAGCTCTCCTGCCTCCCTGCTAGTTCTCTGCAAGAGTCCAGAAGAAGACGACCTCCAGCACTAGAGTGGGAAAGTCAAGGGATAGAGTGGGAAAGTCAAGGGAAAAATAAAAGGTCCTAAGAGTCGAAAAGTCAAAGAAAGATCAGCAAATCAGTCAGTAAGTCCCTCACAGGTGGTAACTGATCTCTTTTAGGGCTGGTGACACTCCATTTTTATCATATTTCCCACACTACACGGATCTCTCTGGCTCCCTCCCCCCAATGCACCCACTGCCTGCTAATAGGACAACGAGTTAGGGGCTGTGAATGATGGAGGATGAACGAGGGGAAAGTTTCATCATCTCAAAATGACAAGTGGGTTTAACTTCTTCAGTGTCCTTATAATCTAACAAAATTACAGCTGCCTCAATTTTTCAGATAATTGAAGGAACATATACATTTTTGAGTTCTATATTTTATGGCTAGTCCGAAAAAAATATTTTTATTTTGGCATGCCCTTCCTGGGCAGAGATACAATTTTTCATGATTTGCTCTTCAGCCGATATAGTCACAAATCTGCCCATTCCTGATTCAAACCTTACTTCCATAACCTATCTTCAAAACACATTTTTATTCCTTCAGAATTATGGGAAGTCTGGAATCATAATTCTTCTCATAACTCAAGTTTTGTCAAACTTAATTTTTACATGGTCCTGATAGGCTGTTGATCCCAAGAATATGAGACTGGAATGAGCTCACTCGGACATACGATGCACTTTTTATTCAAGATCATGTATTCAATGCTAGTCGATGGCGATGCACCACAAGTCCCTCAGTTCCACATAGCCCCCACAAATTCTTAGGTTGCATTTCTCTTCTCTGACCTGATCAGTACATCTGTCTGGCCCATGTAATCATGCCCTCCCCTCGTGGGCTTGAAAGGTTTTTGTTCAAAGCTAATGCACAGTTAATGGGGAGACCTGACCTTAATGGTCATTTCTGCTGGCTCTGTTATCTATAAATCCCATAGTTTTGATCTACTTCTCTGTATATCTTAGCATTTAAACTGAAAACCAGACCTTCTTCTCCTAGAAGTCCTCAGCCAAAGGTCTTGAGCTCATGTTTTTAATGGCACATACCTTTCAGTTCAGTGGGGAAAACACCAGCTGCATCCATTCTTCAGAAAATACAGCTTTAAATTGACAAGATGTGCTTACATGTAAAATGTTAGCATTATATCTAGACATGCTGTTTATAAATACAGTCATTCTTTTCTACTATATTAGAATAGAGGTTGTTTCATTATGAATTTATGCACACAGATAGTCCACAGTTAACATAGAAAACTGGTTTCCACTTTTACAATGTCACGATGCCTGCCCCCGGAAAGCCAGACCAGGCCCTGCAACCCCGGAAGCAGGCATCATGCCACTTGAAACATGCCCAAAAACCCCAGTTAGGGGCTCTTTGGCTACAGTCCTGGCACCTATGGCGCCAGGCTCATAAGAATAAAGTCAGTCCTGGCGCCATGGGCGCCAGGCTCATTACAGAAATCTTACCTGTTGCAGACCATGCTGCATACCTACCTGATGCAGACCATGCTGCACGAAGCCACAAGCCAAATGAGGCTTAAAGGGACTACTTTACCTCAGGGACTCCTTTCCTCTCAGGTGGGGCTGTGGAAGAATACTTACCTGGGACTTCTTCCAAGGCTATTTAAGCCACACCCGGACAGCCACACGTGCTTCGCGTTATTCTGCTTGCTGCAGCGTAACGCTCACTGTGTCTTCAGCAGCTCCAGTCTTCAGCCACCCCCGCTTCAGCCCTGGAACACCTGGAACAAGAAAAGGAGAAGAAGAGGTCAGAACAAAACTCTTACCTGTATCCTTGATCCAGCACATCGTCGATCTGGAAGAGAAAAGCCTTCTCAGGTGCTTTGCCACGCACCTCGCAGAGCCGCGCTGAACTCACCAACTGGGGCTGCATTCCTTTACTCCATCACGAATCCAGCATCTCCAGGCCATTCTTCAACACCTGGGGGAGACAAGAACAGATAGGTGAGCAAGGGCAATACAAACCACCCCAAAAGACTTACCTGATTTACCACAGGGGGGTACTCACCTCATCTCGGGTCGGCGTAGTCAATTCTGCATCATTACCGCACCCCAGCCCCTAAGGGGAAAAAACAAGGACAATACAACCTAACCCCAAAGACATACCTGATTTGCCACAGAGGGGTACTCACCTCATTTCGGGTCGGCGCAGTTAATTCTGCATCATCGCTGTACCCCGGCCCCAAAGGGGTGAACCACAATAGACTTACCAGGATCTTACCAATTGCCACTTGGAACTCTTTTGGTAGTTTAAATCCACAACCTGCAAGGAATCTCGCAGAGTGAAGATCAGACTTTTGAACTCTCACGAACAATTGGACTTAGAGTCAATACTGGAACTCACCAATTCCTCCTCGCCAGTGAAGTAACTGGTCGTCTACGCGCCCCTGCGCTCGACGCAGGATGGAGAGCTCATCTTTCCAAATCTTCAGGTGAGATTAAGAGGGAACTTCAGGAGTGTTCTGTGGGCAGACAAGGGGAGTGGGAAGGCGGGTTAACGCTCAGATTACGGGAGGTTAATTCCCTTTCTCCATTGCAGAAAGATATTCGTACGAGTCCAACAAACGAAGCTAAGTGGGTCTGTCCAGTCTGTCATCTCGGCTCTACGTGTTACTCTGGTGGAAGCAACAGCGGGCCAGTCCAGAGCGACGCCCCTGTGGGAATCAGGCGAGCGTAACATACAAAAACAAAATAGGCCTTTCTCTATACAGGCTGTCATTTTATATGATGGAAATTAAATTAAGTATCTTTATTCCTGATAAATGCAATCTGTCACTTTACTTTATTTCTTAAGTATCAGGTATTATTCCTCCTTTTTATCTTCCAAATGTGCAGTGTTTCAAAGGTGTATTTTCTTTCCATGTGCACTGCTGCAGTTTTACATCATTTCTTTCCATTGCACTAGGCCCTCTGTTTAAATCACTGTTTTGTAATGGCTTTTATATTTGAATGGAACTCCACATTAGCCAGCATCACTCTCACAATAGGGGCCTTTCATGGCCTCTGCATCTCTGTCACCCTGGAGCTGACTTTTTACCCCACACCCAACGCAACTCAAGGCTGTTCCCCAGCGAAACGGAGTGCAGTCCCATGCAACTCAAGTCAGAACCCCAGAGAAACTGCAGACCATCACCCCTAGTTTCAAGGTGCCTACACTCCTGACTTACATCCCTAAATCACAGAAGCTCCCTCAAGTCCTGACATCACCCCCACCCCCAACCACTGCCACAACTCCCAGGCAGCCCCCTTCCAGTACACCCCCGTCCCCACACCCCTCTGATCACCACCACAATCCACAGGCGGTCCTCTGCCAGTACACCCTCCATCCACACACTCCTACCTCTGCCACTACCCATAGGCAACCCCTGCCAGTACACCCCCCTGCCCACATTGCCCTGCCCTCCACCAATAGCCCCAGGCAGTCCCCTGCCAATACAGCACTTTCCCCTCCCACTGACCTCTGCCACAACCCACAGGAAGCCCTCTGCAAGTACAACCCCTCCCCCCGCCCCCTCAATTCTGCCACAACCCCCAAGCAGTCCACTCAGGTCCTGCACCACCCACTATGCCCAATCACCTCTGCCAAAAACCCAAGGCTGTCCCCTCAAGTCATACCACCCCCACCACCCCTACTCACCTCCACCTGCTACCACAGGCTGCCCTCTGAAGTCCTGACACCCCACTCACCTCTGCTCACTATCCCAGGCTGTCCCCCTCACGTCCTTTCCACCGACCACCCCACTCACCTCGACTCACTCCCACAGGTTGCCCCCTCAAGTCCTGCCACCCACACCACCCCACTCATCTAAGACCACTACCGAAAGCTGCCCCCTCAATTCCTGCCACCCCCCATTAACCTCCACCCACTGCCCCAGGCTGCCCCCTCAAGTCCTGCCACCCCTCATCAACCCAACCCACCTCCGCAAACTACCCCAGGCAGGCCCTGCTAGATTACACCCCTATCAGTCCAAAGTTCACCAACAACTTATCTCAACTCTTCTGGCCTGTCTCCAACATGAAGTACACCGGCCACAAATCTGCCTCCAACCTGAACAACTGGGAGCACTGCTGCAGAATCCATGTCCATAGCTCTTACAGGAGTCCCTGGTACATCACACTCAGTTGCATATCAAGAGGATTGCATGACATAGCATGAGCTACAGTTTGACCACACCATGTACCTGTGACATAGGAATGCGATGGAATGCAATGTCACATATTATTGTGCCCATGTGCCATTGCATCAGCAACAACATGCTGTAGGTTAATGCTCTTGGAGGATCAAAGTCTGAGACATCTCAGATTGCACTGAGTCATATGGAATGTGTTTGTGCATAGCAGCCTGTAGAAAGGAAGGAAGGTGGTCAGGTAGGTAGGCAGAGGTGGCAAAGTCCCTGCAAGTGACACAAGTGGAACAGGCTTGTGGTTGGGTGATGTGAAGATTGTCAGAGAGTGTGCGAGTCAAGGAGACAGATAATGTTTACAGCAAGACAGAATAATCAATCATGTCAATATGCAGCATTTGAGTGGCAGATATGCAGCATGATATTAGAGCAGGTAGTGGGTGAAGACAGATGTGTGCAGGTGGGTGTCCATGCTTTGGAAAGGTTACAGCTACCGAACAAGGAGTTCACAAGTGATGAACGTAGCCCACACATGTGACAGTCCTAGAAGGAATGCATTTGGATAACATGAAAATGATTTTGCACATGAACAAATGTAACAAGTGTGTTATAAGGATTCATAAATTGTATTCAAAATATTTACTCTACTCTACAATAATGAAATACGGGGAAGAGTAAAATGTCCAGGGATGAAATTAAAATAAAAGTCCAAAATAAAACCTAACACTAAGAACTATATACCCAGACAGCAGGTTCAAATTTCTTGCAATGCTTCCACCAGGGCAGAGTCACTCTCCTCACCCTCCGCCTGGAGGTGGGCCTCTGTTCTTCCCTGGAGGGCGTGCAGGCCATCAACAGTCCACTGCTCCTCCACCTCGGCATCCTTGCAAGCATCCGCCAGGATGGCTGCCCACCTCATTGTCCACCTCTCTGCCACCTCTATCCTTGTCCTGGCAATGGTTGCTTCCCTAGCCTACTGTCTCTCCACTATCAGCTGCTTCTCACATTGTGCTCTGACACAAACCATTCAGCCACCCCCTTTCCTCCTGCCAGATGTTTTCCATGCATTGCCTGGTTTGTCTCCTCGGGGTGAAATGGCCCTGCATCAACTGCCTCCTCACTCTCCTCATCTGATGCTGCCTGGAATAGTGTAAGCTCTGTGGCTGAGTGACAACCTTGCCTCTGCCCAGGCCACTGCAGGCAGGCCACCATAGGAGAAGCAGCTGTCACCATTTAATGAGGCAAAAAGTGGACTCATTAGCAGTGAGTAGGTTCAAGGCATCAGAGGCATAGGTGCCTATGTGGACGCATCTGGTGAGTGCCATTTGTTTGTTTCATATGTGTAGACAATAATGTTTGACATGCCCATATATGTGTTGCTGTACAGTTGGCTGCAGTTGGCAACCATCCATGGCCAATGCATGCTTGCTACTGTGTACACGTCTGTCACATGGCCTGCATTCTGGGAGTTGGCAATGTGGTACCATGCGTGGCCCATGTTGGGGTCACAGTACACATCAATGTCTGCTAGTCTTCACAGCTGTGTCTGTACTTGTATGCAGGGCTGTTTCTAGGCAAATTGTTGCAGAGTGCAAGACCCTATTATGAGCCGATTAGGCACACATCACCCCCAAACCACACCTTTGTGCCATGAAAGAAAAATCATCCTCCACATCAACAATTCATTGCTAAACTAATGGAGTCAGTCTCTTTCCATTGTACATCAAGTACTTTACAAACGATATATGATGTTGAAACACAACAGTTGCTGTTGAGGTGCATCTTTATTCTGTCACCTGCTCTTAGGGAACGCCTTGCCATAATGCATTTCCAAGCTGTCCATATTGACTCACTGTGGTGTGATTAGCCTGCCCAGATCTGAGTGCCCATGGACCACTGCCCTGTGTTGCAGACATTATGTTAAAACGACCTCACTTGTATATCACAAGGGGGGACACTAGACCAACCATAGATAATTTGCTGATAGAGAATCATCATTCCAAGGTGGCCAGCCTGGTACTCTCCAATTGTACTGTCTGAAGATAAACCTATAAGAATGGGTCAAAGAATAAATAGCAGCAACGAGTGTTCCTGTCCGCTTTGCATGAAATCAGTGTGAATTTTGGATTTGAAACAATGAACTGAGAGCTCTAGATTCCATTCACCAGTCCATGATGTAAAGGTCATATGTGTGAATCAAAGAATACATGACAGACACATGGCATGGTGCTCACATCATTGTTCACAACACTCACCCTAACATTGCAATGTCTGCAACCATGACACATACATACTTGTACGGATATGTCATTTAATTGGGATATCAAATGAAATGGTAGCAACATCACCCACTCAGATGGTATATAAGGGCTCTGTTGTCCCTTGATTCAGGAGATTTGCAGATGAGAATGGGCTGGGACTCAGTCTGAGCATGCTCAGTCACCAATACAGAAACATCTTTAGTGAATAATTTTCATAGACAGTAACAGATGCCTCACACGAAACACCCAAACAGGATATGATGTTCCACTTACAAACATTAGCCGGACCATTAATGTGCTGATGAAGCATTTAGAACAAAACCGGCTTCTGATATATCTTATGGGATCCGCATTTCCCCAGCCACTGCCTCCTCACCATTGCGCATGTCTCAGGGGTAATTCCTGCACAAAACAGCTGGACCATTCTTTGGCTGACAGAGCTGCCATTAGCATCTCTTCTTAGTGCTGGCCTGCAGCCAGTGAATATCATGGTGTGACAGATTAATGAGCGTGTTTAGCCCAGTGGAGGGTCAATTTGATGGAACCTCTGTAATTGATTGATGTGTTTAAGTGTGGGCACAGTATGGCACACTTGTGTCTACATTCCCAGTGCTCTAATGCATGGACAAGTGACACAAAGCTGGCTCAAGCGTTGATCACGTTGTGCGGTCACACAAGCCCACCGCAAATATAGGGTGTAGCAAGCACACACAATGTAAAATGCAACTTTATATTGTGTGAGCTGGCAGTGCCGTTTGCATGACAGTGTCATGTAAAGCGTCAGTGAATGACTGTCTGTCACTCACTTATAGACAGTCATTAACTGACACTTTACATCATGTAAAGGGGCGTTGCCAGCTCACACAATGTAAAGTGACACCGCCTATTGATGAATTGTGCCGAGCGAACAGCACGGGGCTCACGCTGATGGGAAATCTCACGCAGGGTGTTGGTAGAGCTGGGGTCGGCACTGATGTGACACATCAGGCAGAAACAGTAATATGTGCCATTACATATTGGGACAGCACATGGAGGCATGGAAAAACAGGGTGGGGATTTGACCAGCGCATTAATCATTGATGCACACATTTCATGGCAATAGTTGTACATGGACTACAGTCTGCACAGTGACACAATGGACCCTGCAGTCCTAATGAAGGTGTAAAGCCAAAGTGAGGAGTCATCTGGCAGAGTATGTCATGTTGAGAGGATGTAGAGTACATTAATGGCAAGGGGGTGCATGCACTCCATGTCCCAGTGCAGCCACTAGAGCACTTTGCAAGGCTATCACAGTTTACCTTCTCTGGGATGCACCATATGTAGCTATGAAGCTCATGAACAGTTGTCATGCATGAAATGACAACAAATGGGAATAAAGTACCTTGTATCTATTTCTGTGTGTCATGTTAATTTTCTTGAAAGAATGTATAGATTTGGTCAGCTAATTGATGCTTTGTGCTGGCCTAAAGAATGAATATGCCTCATGTTCAGTACTTAGCCCTGGGTTTTGGAAGCAAATGCTTTTTATATGAGCCATCAGTCATGAATTGTCCACAGTTTAAAGGCTCTGTCTACACTAAGGGCATACATTGGACACCGGAGTCAGGGGGCAGTCCAGAGGGTGTGTGTATCAAGAGCATCTCAGTGACTGTGTTCTCAATATGCACTCCTTTTTTATCCGGTGGTGTCCTCAGAGTCAGATCTGGATTTGAACTTTCCTGTGGCCACTCCTGTGCACGTTGAGCTCTTCTTCCCGGGAAGTCACCACCTCTGCATGGACTGTGATATGGTGTAGGTTGTACATGTGACAGTAGCATGCAATACACTTGTGGCTGTACACATTCTCAGTGTCTTGCATGTGGATGATCCATTTGTTGTGACCATCATGACTCGTACAGCATCATGAAATTGTGTGCATGTTTGCACAGTCACCTATTACCTGGCCCTGGAGGCCGGTGGACATGAATTAGCAACAATGTCTGTGCATACACACATGAGGGCGTCTTCCCGACGGGACAACATGTGGATGGCCAATAGTTGTCTCTGTGTAGTACATTCCACATATGTAGTGTCAATGGATCAGTGGCCATGCAAGCGTGCCTTTGTCGGTTCCATGTCACAGTCTCCCTTTAAAAATGTTTGCAAGGCAAGTGATTGTGACCAGCCATGTAGCTTGCAGGGGGGGTTGGGTGAATGTTGCAATGGTGTTTGGGGAAATCATGGCAAAACATATGTATGCATGAAATTTGGGGTATCAGACATCCAGATCACATTTCCACATGTTGCCAAAGAAAATGTCTGAGTTGGGTATGTCATCAATGATGATGCACAGACTTCCATCCTGCCACTGATGTGTATCAACGCCACTAATGTCTGGGTGTATGTACGTACCGTCGCACCCGCAGACCATGCCGTGTTGATTGACTGATATGCCCAGCCATGACTGTGCATGTCAGTGAATGTCATTCTCCTGTGATGAACAGCTCACACTGTGCCCAGTAACAATGTGTGATGTATGTGGGTCCGGCCATTTTGTGTCAGTATGCATAGTAGCGCATAAATGCATGTTCATTAAGGTACTCATACCTCAAAATGTTGGTGTCTGTCTATGTGCACATGATGATGCAGCAGATGCAGAGGAGGAGGAGGAAGAGGAGGTGGTCGTAAAACAGACCACCAGTGGAGGCCATTGTGTCGTATGCCATGCACATCCATACATGCTGCAGGCAATCCTCAGCCGGGTTTCTGACTCTTCTGACTCTGCAAGTGAGGATGTTGAACCAGGTGTGGAGGGCACAGTGAGGCACATGGAGGGTGCCCCAGTGGGCCATACAGATGGGGCCATTCATTCTGAGGAGGTGAGCCATGAGTCACAGGTCCGGCAAGTGGAAAGCCATGCTTCCACTGTGCTACAACTGCAAGATCACCTTCAACTGAGTTGGGATCAGATTCAGGGACTGATGTCCAATGTAGAGTTGCAGACCTACAGCCAACGACATGGGTTCCACAGCAACAGGCTTGGATGCCGGCATCCCATCGCCGTGATGGACTTGCGTATGGTGGAGAGACAGAGTGGGAGCACCAGATGCTTCGTGCAGCCATCCATAAAACAAAAGAGGTGATGGCTGGAAGGTTTGGAATTAATCCTTACCTCTGGCATTGCTCTGGGCAACCCTCATGACCATCGTTCTTCGCCTGCCAAGCCATTACAAAAGAGGAAAGGCCATATGCAAATCAGACTTGGTCCCACCCCAAAAGGGCATTCTAGCTCGAAATGCTTGGTCACATCCCTTTTGCACAAGACCACAAGCATCCCCAAACATGTTTCAGCCTTGTTGGGCCTCATCAGTGAGGACTAGCTTGGGTCTCTAGGCCCAGCAAGCACCAGACCCACATCTGGGCATACCCGTCCCACTCGGGTGACTTATGCAAAACAAGGGAAGTGATGGCTGGAAGGTTTGGAATTAATCCTAAACTCTATAGCATTGCTCTGGGCAACCCTGTAGACCATCGTTCTTCGCATGCCAAGCCATTGCAAAAGAAGAAAGGCCATATGAAAATCAGGCTAGGTCCCACCACAAAAGGGGCGGTCCAACCCGAAATGCTTGGTCACATCCCTTCTGCACAAGACCACAAGCATCACTAAACATATTTCGGCCTTGTTTGGCCTCATCAGTTAGGAGTAACTTGGGTCTCTAGGTCCAGAAGGCACAGGACCCACGTCTGGGAATACCCGTCCCACTCAGGGTGACTTAATTAAAAGAAAAGAGGTGATGGCTGGAAGGTTTGGAATTAATCCTAACCTCTGGAATTGCTCTGGGCAACTCTCTAGACCATCATTCTTCACCTGCCAAGCCATTTGAAAAGATGGTACCTGGCCTAGCAGTTTGGGCAGGGCTGCTCCCATTGGTGGCAGTACCTGACTGATTTGCATACTGCTGTACCCCTTTTGCAATGGCACAGACGGGCTAAAAAATAGTGGTGTGGAAGGTTGCCCAGAGCAATACCAGTGGTTCAGATTAATTCAAAACCTTCCACCCTTCATTTTTATTTGGTTTCCGTGTGGCCATCATGCAACATGTTGCATGAGATTGATGGCGGGACACAACACCTCACTGAGAACATCTCCACACCAGCTGCCAGGTATGCACAGCATCTGGACTCCCAGGAACAACAGCAGGGACTTTTGTCCAGCCTGGAGAACACAATGCATGCTGCTAAGCAGTCCTCCAGGCTCTCCCGCAAACCGGGCATGAAGGCCAACATCAAGGGCCGATGGGCTGATCTGAAGTCTCTGCAGGATTTCCTGCATGCAGATGCAGTGGCACATAGAGAAGCCCTGAAGCAGGAGATGTTGACATCTAGAGACTCCAATCACATGAGATGGAGAGCTTCGGGGCTTCATTGCATGATGAACTTTCAGCTACAAGGTCCCAACTCCATGAGGAGATGGACACCTTAAGGCAGATGCTATCCCAGAAAATTAATGTGTCACGAGCAGTGCTTAATTTGTGGGGGTGGTTTCCGGTGCCCAACACCAGCACTCTTTTTTGGGCACCGGAACTCATGTGGGGCCAGCGCACGTGCCATTGCTTAGTTTGTTCTTCCACTTCGCTTTGCTTCGATTATAAATCATTGGGATTTGTCATTCTGATCTCGATCTCTCTCGTGCTGCAGGTTGCAGGCCATCGCTCGCTGGGCCTGGGAGGGGCCAGCAATAGCAATGAACAACAAACTGTTACAAACAGCCAATGAGTGGTCCTAGACAATGAAGACCAGGCTTTGGCACTACATGTAGAAGATGCACTGCCACCCCTCCCACCACATGAGGACCCACTGCAGGATGGCATTCCCACTCCACCCACGCCACCTCATCCACCTGTGCCCTGATGTCCATGAGCCCATGGATGGGATATATTTTTTTATATTGACTTCTTCTATGTACCCATGTGGACATGGACACAACACCCCCTGCCCTCCTAGGTGGGCATTTGTTCCCTCTGTCCAAGATGGACATTCTTTTTTTTTATTTGCCTGTCAGGGATGACAACTTTTTTTCAACACCCCTGTCAGGGATGGACACATTGCTTTTTTTAGTACATTGAGAGATGTGTTTTTGCCCTCTCGAAGCCTTTATGAGTGAAGGACTGGACATGCAGCTGTGCGCAGTGTTGTCAACTGCCATGGTTCACTTGACTGCAACAGTATCACCCATACAGGTGAAGATCACACGAAACATTGTTGTTCATATGTGCAGTCTGCATGATTTACTCCTATAGCTGGTGAAATGCTATGTCACATGTTGTTGTAGAGATAATGACTCATCCAATGACTGCACTGCAATGGAGGTCCACCCAGCGTCCTTTCACATCCCTTGTCCCCATACCCTCTGCTGGACACTGGCCCTCCATTCACAAATGCAGATGAGCAGTGTTCAGTGGAGATGATGAGGGAATAACACCAGGACAGCTCTGCCGGCAGGTAAGTTTGTGCACTGTCAATCATGTCAATGGCTGGTTAAGTGTGCACCACAATATTGGCATGCAGTGACACACGTAGGCTTTGAATGGGTCATGTGATTTTGAGATGGTGACTGTCAATACAGATTGAGTTTGTCCACATATCTGTGTGTGTATTTCCTCTTGTTCATTCATGCATGTGCATTGAGGCCCTGGTTGCACTTCCAAAAAGGACCGCAGACACTTGAGACCATGCATCACTCATCCCCTTGAGCCATTTGCAGTCTTTGACACATTCAACAACAGCATCCTCATCCTCAGACTCAAATCCTTGGGCATCATGGACTGTGGATTCTGATTGTTCACCTCTTGCCTCACTTACTGTTCTTAAATCTTCTTCATGAAACCCTTCTAGTCTCCCCCATGTCTCCTATTGGGTCCTGCAGGTATATTCCCTGTCCACCCTACTCTTAAATCTATGTCTGTGCCCACCCCACACTCTTATCCACTCACATAACCAGTTCCTACTACAACTACAGGTTGTACACACACATCCATTCACAGATCAGCAAGACCTCAGCTGCTCTCCATCGTGACCTTGTCATGGGAAATTCAGATCTCAAAACACTGCCCGGCAGGTAGCCACCTCCTCATGTACACTGTTGGGAGCGGAGTCATGTTTGCAGTGACACAGCACTCATCCACCAAGCAACCCCTGCCTCTCCTCCCTAGACCATACTATCACAGCATCCAGCTATGTGAAGTAACTGTGATGTACCATGCATTATGACTAAATACTCTGTCACTCGATGGACAAAGGTTGTATATCCTGTCATCACCACCTCCATCTACACCTTCACATCCATGAATGATCCTTCTCTTGGCTATCCTACCCTCACAGAGTCATGTCAATGTTGGCAATTATCCACTCCCGTCTAGCCAGCTCTTATTCCATTTATGTTTGCAGCCCTGCTACTACAGATCCTGAACAATGCAGCCTGCCTCATACTTGCACTCACCCACAAGCGTACACATGACTCAGGCACTCCACGTGCTCCCCTGGCTCCCAATTAAACTTGAATTTGACATGCCCTTTTCACCATCAAGTGATGGGCCTCCTTTCATTTCATATGGTACAACAAACTGGCTCTTTCCTTCACCCAGGCAGGACATAGGCAACATTGTATGCAATGTCACAATCAAGGGTTTATAGTGACTATTTCGAATGTCACTTTTTCGAATGCCATTTTGTCAAACCAAAAATGCCGGAAAAAATAAATTCACATTTTTTTTAAAAGGGGGGGATTCCCCCTAAAACACCGCATTTTTTTATTTACACTTTTTTTTACTAGCTAAACAAAAAAAACATAAAATAAAAAAAGACATTTGAAAAAAAAGTTTTCTCCTATTTAAGTGGATACCACAATCAAGATCACCCTGCTGAGGGCACCCTGCCAGTCCATGGAGTGTTGCACTGCATGCCATGGCTGTGTTGGTTTTTGGAATTCCTCATTGTTTATGACAGCAAGGTGCCTGGTCAAAGGTTTTACATCAACTCGCTTGCACACAGATGATAGTGTGTCCTGGCTGTATGTCTCCCTGCAATCCATACAAAATGTTTAGGACACTTGGACCATATAGGTTTGTACTGGTTCCACATGTGGACCCCTGAAAGCCTTTACCTGTGTTACCCCTACAGGTCAATTGTTGTGCATTGTTTTTCTCATTTCTTCAGTGTATTGCATGACTTTTGTTTCCATCACTTGTACAAATCAAGCACTGTGAGTAACTGCACTGTATGTGTCTGTACATTGTGGGCACATGCATGTGGAACAGCATCCCCTCACCACAGCTACTTTTATCTGGCATCGCTGCAAGTGTTTGCACTACACAATATGATCCACAACCCCTTCTCTGGGGCACCGCCAATGGTCTCCTTACTGTGAAGTAGGACTGCTCCGTCTCCTGCTGGTTGGCCCGGGGCCTGCATTGCTCGGCTTCATCCAAGGTGTGTGATCTGTTTGAGGGGGAAGCAGCAGCTGGGGAGTGATGACCGGTCCATGAACTGTTGTGTCCACCTGAGGGTTTGCGGGTGGTGCAGAGTCTGGAATATGGGTGGCACATCCTTATTTGTGTGGATTTTGAGTACTTGGGTCTCTTTCTGGGTTGCATGTAATGGTGCGTTGTTCATGTTGTTTTGGTAATGAGAACCTGTCTGTCCTTCACGCTCACCCACTATTGTCCTTATTCACCCCTAAACTGTGGTATTTGTCCATCAGTGTGTCTCCTGTGGTCTCTGTCCCTGCTGCCTTCTTTCTTTTTCTGTCCTCTATCTGTCTTCCTCTCTTCAACCCCTTCTCTCAGCCCACACCCATCTCTCTCCCCACTAGCCAGACACCTCTTTGCTCGTGACACGTGACGGTGGGTGTGCCTGACATGTATGCCTGTAATCCATGGCTCAGCTTGTGCCTGCATCCCAGGGCAGTCTAACCCCTGTGTCCAGAGTGCATGACATGCTATGGTGAACCGAGCCACCTACAATTTTAGATAAGCCCACCTGGGCCTGTACGGCGTGCTGCTGCTTCTCTTGGAAATATTGTTGCATTGCACCTTAGCTCCCCCGAGTGTGCTGTGTGCTCCATAAATCTCAGTATTGGGATTTATCTGCTTTTTACAACCTTGTGCGCATTAGTTCTGTGGTATGCCTTTTATGGGTGTGCTATCAACGGGGCAATCTTCTTCAAATATGGCTACTGTTGAAATCACAGGCATCCAAGTGACAGCGAGGTCCTTACTGCCGAAGCAGTGATTGGCAGGCCACCTCCACCTAAGCCAATCCTGGGAGCTGGCAGGCTTGAACCAGCTCCCAACAAATGGCCGGACGGAGGCCCCTCTCTGGAGTTGGAGGGAGCACACCTCCCTGCAGCTACTCTTCAACACTCCAAAAGGTTTCGCAAAGACTTGGTCCCCTGCAGGCTATGACCACATTAAAAATATTGACTTTCAAATTGCCCTGGTCAGCAATAAGGATCGCAATTGGTCCACTCAACTTCCTTAGACACTTTGACTGCTCAAATTGTTTTTGGCTCTTATTCCTGGTTGCCCAATCTCTAACCTCTAATCATTGCACCATCTGTACCATGCATCTTCATGTTCCTCATAGTGAGTTCTTAATGCCCTGCTTCAAAAAGAAAAAAGAAAAATCAAATAATTTTAAGTGCTTTTCTGTTCTCTGCTGTGCCTCCAACTGTGCATCCACCATTTTGTACTGCTTTATAATGCTTTCTGGTATACTTCAAATGTAGTGCTTTTTGGCATAATTTGAATTAGGTGTGCTTCCAACTGTGCATCCACCAGTGTGCATTGATTTGTGTGCTTTCTGGAATAATTCTAATTTAGGTGTGCTTCCAACTGTGCATCCACCATATTATACTGCTTTTCAGTGCTTTCTGGCATAATTCGAAGGTAGGTATCCTTCCAACTGTGCATCCACCATTGTGTACTGCTTTGTAGTGCTTTTTGGCATAATTTGAAATTAGGTGTGCTTCAAACTGTGCACATTGTGTACTGCTTTTTAGTTCTCTCTGGCATAATTTGAATGTTGGTGTGCTTCCACCTGTGCATCCACCATGTTGTACTGCTTTTTAGTGCTTTCTGGCATATTTTGAATTTAGGTGTGCTTCCCAATATTTCTTATTGATATGTAAATCTGGCCATTTCCAGGGTGTTCATTGTTATTGTCTGCCTGGCCGCCCGCTGAGATTCTGTTGCATCGTGTTTCTGACCCTCTCCCTGCTATCCTCTGATTCCCCCCCTCCCCACCTGTCTCTGCACCCATGGTGCTCTCTGTCTCCCCTATCTTTTCTAACTGCTGCTCCCTCACCTATTCTCTCTCTCTCACGAAGTCTGGAAAAAAACACCTTAAAAGGCACTCCTTAGTTCCAACCCTGGTCTGTCCATTGCAGACACCCACATCAATGGTTCCTCCAGATAGACTATCACTGACATTCTCTTTGCTGTTCCTTCCGCTGACTTATGGACTCCCCATATGGTCTCTGTTGCCTCCCCTTTCTCCTCCTCACCCATTACTGTCAGCACCAGATGGGAAGTGTTCTTGGCTCACTTTGCATCTTCCAAATGCACCATTAATGTCTATCACAATGGCAAAATCATGGCCAGGGCTCTCAGTTCAACCTCCTCCTTCTTGACAGGCTTCACCCATCTCTCTTCAACTTCCCTCACTCTCCTGACACCCCTTCATCCCTCATCCCCCTTCTCCTGTCCCCCACTGGTGGCCCCTCACCCCTTTGTCCCCCCTCCCAAATCTTTTGAAGGGTGCAACCAGCTTCACTTAGCTACCCTCAATTCATGCTTTGCTATCAAACACTCCATTGACATTTGTTACCTCCTTGAAGACCTTGTGGTTGACGTCCTTACTCTCACCGAGATGTAGTTCAAGGCCAGCTCTGTCACTGCTTTTGACACTTTTCTCCCGAGGGCTACAAGTACCGGTCCAATGCCAGGCCCTCCGGCCAGGTGGTGGAGTGGCTCTGATCTTCCTTGTGTGTGTTCATGCCTCAATCATCCCCAATCAAATCTACTCATCCTTTGAAAGCCTATTCTGAAGGTTTTCTGTCTCACTTATTTTTTCTCTTACTCTTGCTACCAGCTACAGGCCCCCCTCTGGACAACCTTCCTCTTCCTCTCAGAATGGGCCGACACGTCTTCCTCTCTTCTTGCTTTCTCCTCCAAACTTAACTTCCTTGGGGACTTTAACATCCATCTCGACTCTCCTGAGGTAGCTCCTGTTCTCTTTTGTGACCTCTGCAACACTCTTTCCCTCACTATCCTTCCCTCTGGCCCTACCCACTCTGCCAGACACACCTTGGATACTCTCATCTCAACAGACATCCCCCTCTCCAACCCTCTTATTGCCCATCTCTCCTGGTCTGACCACTCTCTACTCTCTTCTCACCTTGACCTCCCCTGTCCCCTAATGATTCCTCTGCCCACCCTCCCATTCTTCTTCTATGTCATTCGACCAATAAAGCATGTGTCAGCTGCTACATTTGCCTCTTCCTTCATCCCTCATCTTCCTTTGACTCTCCTTCTGACTCTGTTCTGGCTAACCTCCACCTTTCTATCTCTAACACCCTGGACATCCTTGATCCCGTCATGAGGATCTGCTTGAAGCTTGCCTCCAAATGCAACTCTTGGTATGACTCCAACTTGGCTACTTTGAAACAAAAGTGCAAAGCTGCAGCGCGCAAGTGGTAGTCATCTAGCTCATCCTCTGACAAACTGTCCTGTCACCTACTCACCAGGAAAAGGTGAGTGAACAGGATGCCACACAGTATGCATGACACATGCAAAACTGCAGGAAATTACTTGCAAGCCTCCCATCTCCATGTCTCCCCCGCACCCATACATCCAGACCTGTTCATCTCAGGCCAACACAATGAAAAACACCCCACACAGTGACAGCATCCCTGCCACCAAAGGCCCTCCATCCTGTGTCCTCCTGTGTGCCATGCAACAACTGAACAGGACTCAATGAGCTGCGAACTGAAGGGAGCTTTGAGATGCACTGAGTATGCCTGTATCAGTGGTAGGTGCAGTTTATTTTATTGCTATGAACACACACACAGTTTTCCTCTCCCAGACACACATTCTCACAGTGTTGTTATGGTCAAGGTGGATTGGCCCTGACAATCATTGAAGGGCACCAGGGATGTGGCTTAACTGTGTGTGCTCCACATGGACTGTAATTCATGTGAAGTAGGTTTGCACAAGCTGATTGCAGGCATCACGTCCTGTGCCCCTTGGCCGGTCAAGGGCATGAGAGGTGCCTGTGGCTATGGATGATGCCCCTCCTGCATCTCTACTGCTATGCCATGCCACGTGGCAACATTGTCTAGGACAAAAGCAGACACAATGATTTTGCACACTAGTGGTGGGGCATATAGCAATATTCCGCCAGAGTGGTCAAGGGAGTAGAAACCTGACTTGAGCACGCCGAATGTGCTCTCCTCTATGCCCGTAATGGCTATGTGTGCCTCGTTGTACCTTACATCGGCTGGTGTGGAAGGTTTCCAGAATGTCGTGAGCAGGAATGGTGAGAGTGGGTGGGCACTGTCCACTGCAAATGTGTAAATGGTTGTTGTTAGCATTGATTGTCATGGTCTGTTATTCAGTCTGTCATATGACTGACAGATGGGCCAGGTTTAGCCAAAGGATAACAATGACAGGCCCCATCTAGTGGTGATTGTTGGTATATGTAGCTGTCATGTGTGCTTCCGGAGAAATTTGCATTGACATGGAGGATGATTCCTGTTGCGTTGCAGATGACCGGCACATTGATCGAATGCCAATGCTTCCGGTTGCCGTAAATGTACTTGGTCAATCGGGGGTTGTAACACAACATGCGTGTAATCTATGGCTCCAAGCACCCAGGAGATGTGTGCTATTGCATAAAACTCCTGGCACACTCTCTGGCTTGCCTTCAATGTGCATAGCATGCATATGTGCCTACTATGCACATGTGATGTGATGCGGCCTTCATCATCCTCCTCCTCCTCCTTCTATGACATGTACGATTGCTCCCACTATAGCTGGATTCATCCTGGTAGAGCAATGTTTAAATGGTGTGCATTGCATGCTTTATATACATTTCCTTTTAGTGTTGGTTCCTTTGCACATAGTACATCACGTCCCCTACCATCTGATGGTAAGATCACAAGATTTTCATGTGACTTTTCCCGACACGAGGTTGTGCTTTGTAATCCATGACTTAGGTTAGGTTTGGGCGTGACTGGGAGTGTGATTTATTTGCATGGCGCGTCCCTCAAAACACCCACGTTATTTCTCGTTCTTCCTCATTTTGCAGGGAAATTTGGGAATTTGCATTTTTCCTGCCCCCTATTTGTTTCTGTGTGGAGGCCTATCCCACACTTTGCATGGTGTGTCGCATAAAGCACTCTACTGCATGCAGAGTCATGACGGACCCGTGCAAAGTCAGGCAAAGCAACGCAAAGTCGGATCCATGAAATGGGAAAAGGAGGTTTGCATGCTGAAATGTGTGCAAAGTCACTTGCCAGCCTGCAAAACATTATATGGATTGGGCCCTTAGTGTCTCATTTTGAAGGGATGCAATCTCATCCTGATAGGAAGCAAGCCGATCATTTGTGGGCCATGATTTATGCTGAGGAGTCGCTGGTAATTACACCAGCAGATTTTCACATATGGAAAATTGCTTAATTTGAAATCTGGGAGTTGTATTTTTTAAAGAGAATGTATGTACATCCTTTAGAAAAGTGTTTTATTGGATTTTTTATGATTATATATATTTATATGTGAATTTTATATATTGTTTTTCTATATTATTATACTAACGACATAGTTGTATGTAAAGAAATATGTAATTTGTGTTTGTGATTGTCGTATATGTATTAAATAATGTACTGTGCAAAGGTTTCCTTAGTAAAGCCAAACGCACATAATTAAAAAAAAGGGACTTACATTTTGGTATTCTACAAGGCAATGATACACAGAAAGTTATTGTATATCACATGCAATTTGTATTTCTTTTTTATTTAATATATGTAGTGCTATACATCAAAGCACTTAACAAAAAAGGAAGTTACAATGGGTATGCAAAATCAAATCAGTTGAAAAGAAAATTGATGTAAATACGCTTTAAGATGAGTATAAGTGAGAACAATGGAAAACAGAGATTGAAGATCGAGATGAAGTTTGTTCCACACCTTAGGTGCTAAGAGTGACAAAGCGTGAAAATGCGATTGGACCCATGGAGGACGAGAGACCTAGAGAGGAAACTGAGATTGGATGTAAAGGGAGTGCAATGATGAATAGAAAGTAATGAGCAAGTAAAGGTAAGAAGGAGCTATCCCAGGGAGACTTTTTAAGACCATAGAGAGGAAATGAAACAATCACCGCAATGCAAAGGAGAGCCATTAAAGGGATTGCAGGACATATAGAATCATGAGGAGAAATATGGAAAAGAAGGTGAATGGAAGAGTTGTACATAGCTCTGAGAGGAGGTAACTGATACATGGTAAGATCGAGTAGGATAATGGCACAGTAGAAAAGTTAATAGAGAATAAGACAGAAAATCAGACTTTCGGTCCTTTGAAAGGAAAGAAAGGGATGCGTTTGTCAGACATTATAAACATGAAAGCACAAGGAGGCGGCAACAGAGGAAATATGGGAAATGAAAGAGAATGACTCAATATTACGAGTAGAAAAATAAATTGGCAGTAGGGATGTGGAGAATGTGATAGAAGGGGGAGGTAAAGGTGGAGGGATAGTGGTGACAGGAGAGAAACAAACTTCAGTCTACAATGTAGATCGTGGTTAAATATATTTATGGAGAAAACAACAAATGATCGGTTTACCATTACAAGTAAAAGTGACACAACGAGATTTTGTTTTTACATGTGTCATCAAAATTGTCCACATAGTTTGAAGTAGAGAGGACTGTTTGTGCAGGTGCCTGCTGTTTTGTGATGCAGGACTGTCCAGACCGATTATCATTCACTTTCATAAATGCTTAAAAGAGTGAATGGTCCCACTGTGTTTATGTGATCAAAAATCATTTCCCCAAATTACCAAAAAAATATATTCACATTCCGGTATTTTGCCTCCAAAACAGAAAATCCATAGGCCCTGATTCAGTGTTTTATAATGGCTCATTCCCATAGGAAAATGTTCCATGAATCAGGCTCATAGTCTTTTATTGTTGAGTTGATTTGAAAGTCAACAATTATAGTGTCTAGTTGATCATTACTTGCATCTTCAATTAAGCAGATACCTAGGGCAGTGCATCAACTTGACCCTTTAACTGCGCAGAGCACTAAGGGCCCATAAAGTATGTGTCATGTCCTTTAAACTGCCATCCTTACACAAAAAGATAGAAAAACTAATATCTTCCAATTCAGAATATTCTGATGAATCAGAATATTTCATTTGAATAAAATCATTTGTTTGGATAAATAATTAAAAGGGAAATTGATTTTCTAGGCCATTTATACTTCCCCATTCATAAGAAAAGATTTAGGTCACCTAACACATCCGATAATAACAGAGATAATGAATTCAATGGCCTAACAGAAGCAAGGATAAGGGCCCTGGCAACTCTGAGAACCTGATGAACACCTATCACAGGTGCTGCATGGGTGGAGTTTGCTAGGTATTTGAATGCAAACATGCAGGAAGAGGAGAGGAAACCGAAAAGCAAGAAAGCCTGTCCAATAGGAGAATATCAGATTTGGACTACAACTGGAAGCAGCTGATAGGAAACGTATTAATATGGCCTTGCCCAGCTCGGACTAAATTTAAAAGGCCTTTTCCCAAATTAAGGCAAAATCACCTCAGAAGGATTTTGGGAGCAGGGTCAACGACTGGAAGGAAGAACCTACCTGGCAAAGATGCCTTCGACTAGTCTGTGTCCCTACCTGTGCCTGTCCTGGGTGTTTGCAAAAACAAAGAAGAACTCGGTAAGGTAATTCCAGAAAGTGTAAACAAATACCCAAGTATTACTCAAATCCCGGATAGCAATAGGACTTTTTTGGGGAACCATGTTTAAAAGCTATATCACTGAAAGGGCAAATATAGTAAAATACGTATGCACTTGTTGAATTTTAAATAAAATTGAACTCCTAGTGGGTTCACCATAGTAGCTCTTTTCTCAAGCAATTTGAGATATCTGGAGGCTTTTGACATTCCAGACTGAAATGTACAATGACAAGTCACTTGCCATTGGTATCTCCCATCAATGGTATAATAATCACAATCTATTCTTTCATGAGCACATGGAACTTGGGTGTTATGAGGGTGAACCCGATTTCTTGAAAACAGCGAGATTTAGGTACTGTTGTCTCAACATTAAAGAAAATACACAGATCTTGAAACCAAGCCTTTACAATTATATCCAACTAATTCAACCTCCTAATATGTATCCAATTGTATGTATCATGCTAGAAACTAATACTTTGTCACGGATATGGTTGAACATTTTTTATGTCACTCCAGCCCAAGAATATGTTCCCAAAATTAGAACAAGTAACTCAGCCCACATCCTACAGACCATTCCCTCTGTGCAAGACATTTTGAGATCATTGCCTCATCGATGCAAATGCCAGAGCCTTTCGTCACCACCTACATGTGTGCACTGCAAGACTGTTCTTCATGTGAAACACAAATTTGAGCCATTGAGCAAGACGTTTGCTTGCCTGAGACTGAGTGGCAAATGGCAGATTCTGTAGCAAGTGTCCTCTGCTGTTAAACTTGCTGCAGTCATGTCATTTCGGCATCCAAGTGTCCTTTGGTTGTGAGTTTTTGAACAAATTGCAGAGTTTTCATGATGGCACCGTGGGTGGATCTCTCTGTAGGGTGCAGGATCAAGGGAGACTGGGGATCGATCAAACATGTGATAAGATGGCCTGCCAGCTAAAGAATTTGTGCCATTCCCCGTGAAGTCTGGCTAAGTCCGCATGCAGCTGTCTGCTGCTGGGTCCGTGGTCTTGGCCCTGTCTTGCCTCCTCAATTGGCTTCAGCTGACTATGCCTGGCTCTGCTGTCATCATCTCCAGCCCTGTATGTGAGGGCAAGTGAAGCACACTGCTTCTGCTTCCTGCTGGGGGGGGCACCAGCTCACATAGTGCACTGCTGCTGCTACCTACTGTGGGGTGCCAACTCACATGCCTGCTCCTCCAGATTGTGGACCAGCACTCCTGTTCCAATTCTAGTACTATGACGGATGACCCCAAGCTACGCCCCCTTTTGGCATGCCCACCAGCCTGGACACTTTTTACATCATGTGCTGGCCGAAGGGCAAAGTCTGGCCAAGTACTTTTGCAGCTGTCTGTTATTGTCCGCTGATGGATGCAGATCTCTGACATTTCTCATTATCTCGCAATTTGTATCTGTCTTCTTTAATTTTTGGGTGCAGGAACATTTACACACCATTGCATACATAAAGAACAGGACAAAGATTAACAGGTTAGGAAGCAGCCAAGAACATTACCTAAAAAGTAACATCTTTAGTGATTCCTTGAACTCTTGCCGGTTCTTCCAGCCGCAGCACACCCAGCTCACTTACTTGCTGGTTTCTCATGTATTTTCATCTCAGTGCTTGCTTCATTTCTTCTTCTTTGATTTGATTGTTCCTGCTGACATGAATACTCCGTATTCGCCCATTAATTTTGCTCATTGGAACACAAATTCACTTTGCAATAAATCAAATTCAAAGCCAGACCAGGCCCAGCAACCCCGGAAGCAGGCATCATGCCATTTAGAGCATGGCCAAAAACCCCAGTTAGGGGCTGTTTGGGTGCAGTCCTGGCGCCTATGGCACCAGGCTCATAAGGATAAAGTCAGTCCTGGCGCCATAGGCGCCAGGCTCATTTCAGAAAACTTACCTAATGCAGACCATGCTGCATACTCACCTGGTGCAGACCATGCTGCACGAAGCCACAAGCCAAATGGGGCTTAGGAGGGACTATTTACTTGAGGGACTACTTTTTCTCGGGTGGGGGATGTGGAAGAATACTTACCTGGGACTTCTTCCTAGGCTATTTAAACCACGCCCGGACAGCCACACGTGCTTCGCGTTATTCTGCATCCAGCAGCGTAACGCTCACCGTGCCTGCAGCAGCTTCCAGTCTTCTGCCACGCCCGCTTCAAGCCCGGAGCTTCTAGAAATAAGAGGAAAGAAGGAGAAGAGGTTAGAACAGGAGCATCACAGTAATCCTTACCTGAATCCTTGATCCATCACGCACTCGAGCTGGAAGCAAGAAGTCACAAGTGCGTCGCCTAGCATCTCGCGGCGCCACGCTGAACTCACCGGCCTTCGCTGAATCTCCGCATTCCATCGCGATCTTCAGCATCTCCCGGCCGCTCGCCTACACCTAGGGAAAACAAGAACAACAAGGTGAGCTAAGGGAAAACAAAAGGACAAGTAAGCAAGCTACCTCCAAAGACTTACCGGATTACCACGGGGGATACTCACCTCATCTCGGGTCGGCACAGTTAACTCTGCATCACCGCCGCACCCCGGCCCCTAAGGGGAAACCACTGGACATTACAAGCTACCCCCCAAAGACTTACCTGATTTACCGCAGGGGGAACTCACCTCATATCGGGACGGCGAAGTTTACTCTGCATCATCGCCGTACCCCGGCCCCTAAGGGGAAAACCACTATAGACTTACCTGACTCTCACCAACTGCCCTTTGGACTCTCCGTGGCGGTTAAGTTGGCAACCTACAAGGAATCGGAAAGAATGAAGATCAGACATTTGAACTCTTACAAACTATTGGATCCTAGAGTCAATACTGGAACTCACCAATTCCTCCACGCCAGTGAAGTAACTGGTCATCTACACGGCCCTGCGCTCGATGCAGGATGGAGAGCCCACCTTTCTAAACCATCAGGTGAGAACAAGAGGGAACATCGGGAGTGGTCAGTGGGCAGACAACAGGAGTGGAAGGTGGGTTAACGCTCGAATTACGGGAGGTTAATTCCCTTTCTCCTTTGCAGAAAGATATTCATACGAGCCGACAAACGAAGTAAGTGGGGGTGTCCAGTCAGTCATCTCGGCTCTACGTGGCACCAAGCCGGTCCAGACCGACGTCCCCGTGGGAACCAGGTGAGCGTAACAGAATGCGAAGCCTACCCACAAATACCCACCTGGGCGCCATGGAGACCTCGGAAACGGATCAGTTGGCCCAATTATTAGGGGAATTAAGGGCCGAAGTGCATTCCGCCCGTCAAGAAACTAATGCCCTCAGGAGAGAACTGATAGTATCTAAAGAACAAACCGATGATTTGGCCAGACAACTATTGCAAAGCTAGGCTGGACAAACTCCTCTACCAGGACTTGGGGCAAGTCCAGCTCCTGTACCACTGAGTAACCCGGTGCAGATAAATCTACCTGGAGCCGTTCCCTTGGCTCTGCCTGAACGCTTTGCCGGAGACCCAAAAAGGTTTGCTATATTCATGAATCAATGTCGCTTGCACTTTCTATGTAGACCTGGAGCCTTCCCGAACAATGAGGCCAAGGTGGCCTTTGTACTGTCATATCTCAGCGGCAATGCAGCGGATTGGTCCATTCCACTAGTCAATCAGGATGACCCGATTCTTCGAGATTTCCAGGGTTTTCGAACAAGCATGGAAAGATTGTTCGCCCGACACTCCCAAGGACAGGCTTTGGATAACGAACTTCTATCCTTACGGCAAGGCAATCAGGACCTTTTATCTTACATTGCAACCTTTAACAGATTAGTAGTGGAAACCGAATGGCCTGAAGCCAAGCGAATCACATTATTCCATCGAGGGCTTCGAGGATAACTCAAAGATGTTTTAGCCCAAATAGTGAGCCTGCCTCAGGACTGTGCTGAATATATAGATTTAGTGGTCCAGTTGGATCACAGACTTCAAACCAGAAAGGCTGACCGAACCAAGTTTGAGAATAGGGTGTTGATTAAAACCCACGTAAGCTCCAAGGGAGTAGATGCCCCAGAACCTATGCAACTTGGGGGGGTTAGAGGACCCCTAACGCAGAAGGAAAGAGAAAGAAGACGACAACTTCAATTATGTCTTTATTGCGGAGCTACCGGTCATTTCCTTCGGAACTGCCCAGTAAAACCACCCAAGAAAACTATAGGAGCAGCAGACGAAAGCCATTTAGAACCTGACTCAGGAAACGATCAAGCCCGGCAAGTGTAGAGGTCTGCTTGTCGAGCCTAAAGAAGGACACTCTGACCTCGCATTTCATGATACCCATGGTCCTTGTAGATCCAGAGCAACCATCACGCATGCACGCGGTAAAGGCATACGTTGATAGTGGAGCCATAGGTAACTATTTGGACTGTGAATTGGCTTCCAGGATGCATCTATCTCTCACCCGAAAGACCACAGCCGATGTTGTCACCACAGTGTATGGAACGGAAATTGTCTCTGGGCCCGTAACTCATTCCACTGCAGAAATGACATTGCTGGGTCAAGATGGGCACCGAGAGGTTATTGTGTTTGATTTGATCAAGGCCCCACAGTTCCAACTAATACTGGGAATACCTTGGTTAGAAAAAAATAATCCCTGCATTGATTGGCGAGAGAAGAGACTAACCTTCCCAGAATGTGCTCACACCTGCTACCCTAAAAAAACTCTAAACTCAGTCCTGGCCCCAGTAATCCCAGCTGCCACGCAATTACCTGCTGAATACCAAGACTTTCAGGATGTCTTCCAAAAGGAACAGGCAAACACTTTACCACCTCACAGATCGTATGATTGTCAAATAGATCTTGTACCGGGAGCACAACCACCTTGCAGCAGAATCTATGCCCTTACGGAACCCGAAAACCTTCACTTGCGTCAGTACCTTGACCAGTACCTTGCTAATGGTTTCATTCGCCCGTCCAAATCCCCTGCATCTTCAGCTTTGTTCTTCGCACCAAAAAAGGAAGGCGACCTTAGAACATGCATAGACTACCGCGCTCTGAATCAGATAACCATCAAGAATCGATACCCATTGCCTTTGATACCAGAACTACTAGACCAGGTGAAGGACGCTTGTATATACACTAAACTAGACCTTCGGGGGGCATATCATCTGGTACGTGTCAAAGAGGGCGATGAATGGAAGACTGCTTTTCGCACCAAGTACGGATTATTTGAGAACCAGGTGATGCCTTTCGGACTATGCAATGCACCAGCAGCCTTCCAATTCTTCATGAACGATGTCCTCCCTGAGCTCATCGATGTTTGTGTGGTCGTTTACATCGATGATATCTTAGAATACTCCTTATCAGAATCTGATCATGTAAAACACGTCCGAGCAGTATTAGAGAAGTTACGCCAGCATAAACTATATGCTAAACTGGAAAAGTGCGTCTTTCACACTACGGAAGTGGAATTCCTTGGATTTATTCTGACCCCGAGAGGAATCAGGATGGATACACGTAAGGTGGACACAATTCTTAATTGACCTTTGCCAACTTCAGTCAAAGGTGACCTTTGCCAACTTCAGTCAAAGGCGTCCAAAGCATGCTTGGCTTTGCCAATTTCTACCGCAGGTTTATCCCGGACTTCTCACACATTGTGCATCCCATTACAACGCTATTGCGAAAAAATAAATGCTTTGTGTGGACAGAGGAAGCCGAAAACGCCTTCCAAGAGTTAAAAGCAAAATGCACATCTGCCCCTGTATTAAGACACCCGCGCCCTGAGCTTCCATACATAGTGGAAACGGATGCATCCAGTTCAGCCATGGGAGCAGTGCCCTCCCAAAGGGATCCCGAAACCAACCAGCTTCATCCAGTGTTATTCTGGTCAAGGAAGTTTTCGGCTCCCGAATTAAACTATGCCATTACCGACAAGGAGCTATTAGCCATCAAGTCCGCCTTCAAGGCTTGGCGGCACTATCTGCTGGGTGCCAGACATACCATCACGGTTGTCACCGATCACCGCAACTTGCAATACCTAAAGACAGCTAAGGCCCAATCTTCGCGCCAACTCCGTTGGGCATTATTCTTCGCCGAGTTTGATTTTGTAATAACCTATCGACCAGTTTGTAAAAATGGTAAAGCAGGCGCCTTGTCCCGAATTGGAATGGGAGAAACAGAAATAGCCTTAGAACCAGTACCCATAATTCCCGAACAAAGGATCCTTGGCCTGACGTCCATACATTCACTGGAGGACATTCAAGAATAGATCCACCAGCTCTTTGATTCAGTTGCCTTACAGGACTGGGCCCAGAAAGGTCCAGAGTATTCTGTCACCGATGATTTACCTTATTACCAAGGCCGGCTATTTCTGCCACAAAAGGAACTACAAGAACTTGTAATTTCCCGGTACCATGACACCTTACTGGAAGGACATCCTGGTATTGCAAAAACTGAAGCCAAAATTAAGAAACAATTCTGGTGGCCCACCTGACGCAAAGACATTAAATTGTTTGTCATGTCTTGTGGCATTTGCGCCCAAAATAAAAGTCAAAAGAAAAGACCCGCTGGACTATTACAACCTTTGGATATCCCACCCACTCCTTGGCATACCTTGTCATTAGACTTCATAAAAGATCTACCCCCGTGCAATGGCTTTAACACCATTTTAGTTATTGTAGACCTTTTTTCCAAAATGGCTCACTTTATTCCTTTAAAAGGGATACCTTCAGCTTTAGTCCTGGCCAAAGAGTTCCTTGAAAACATTGTTCGCCTACACAGCTTTCCATCCGTGTGGATTTCGGACCGGGGCAGTCAATTCATTTCGCATTTCTGGAGAAAATGTTGCCAATTGGCGCAGATAGATGTTAGGCTTTCCACCAGTCACCACCCTCAGACCGACGGTCAAACAGAGAGGACCAACCAGACTCTTGAGCAGTACTTGCGTTGTATGCTACATCAGTCTGATGGTACTTGGAAAGACATTCTTTGGATTGCCGAGTATGCGTACAATAATTCCGTACACTCAGGAACCGGACAAAGTCCTTTTTTTACCATCTATGGACACCATCCTCGAACCTCGGACCTTGATTCGCCCCAACACTTGGAGATGCCTGCGGTGGACCATCTCCACACTGTTATTACACAAGCCTTTAAGGAAGCAACTGCACATTTGCGAAAGGTTAAGGAAAAATACAAGAAAGATGCAGATCTGCACAGGAGTGAAGCACCGCAATACCAGATAGGGGACCAGGTGTGGTTAGCCACTAAGCACATCCCACTCAAGGGAACACGGACCTTTAACCCTAGGTATTTAGGACCTTACTCCATCAAGGCCATCATTAACCCGGTGGCTGTCAAGTTGGACCTACCTGCTCATATGCGGATTCATCCTGTTTTTCACGTATCCCTTTTGAAGCCAGTAGAACCAGGAACAAGACTAACCAAACCTCCGGACCCCATCCTCATAGACGAAGAACCTGAATTTGAGGTTAAGAGCATCTTGGACTCAAAAAAAGTGAGATCAAAAATCTTTTATCTAATCGACTGGAAAGGCTACGGTCCTCAGGAAAGGTCTTGGGAACCTAGTGACCACGTTCATGCACCTCAATTAGTGAAGAGGTTCCACCGAGAATTTCCTAACAAACCAAGGCCAGGGGGAAGAACGACTTTAGGAGGGGCCTTGAGGGGGAGTGCTGTCATGATGCCTGCCCCTGGGAAGCCAGACCAGGCCCAGCAACCCCGGAAGCAGGCATCATGCCATTTAGAGCATGCCCAAAAACCCCAGTTAGGGGCTGTTTGGGTGCAGTCCTGGCGCCTATGGCGCCAGGCTCATAAGGATAAAGTCAGTCCTGGCGCCATAGGCGCCAGGCTCATTTCAGAAAACTTACCTAATGCAGACCATGCTGCATACTCACCTGGTGCAGACCATGCTGCACGAAGCCACAAGCCAAATGGGGCTTAGGAGGGACTATTTACTTAAGGGACTACTTTTTCTCGGGTGGGGGATGTGGAAGAATACTTACCTGGGACTTCTTCCTATGCTATTTAAACCACGCCCGGACAGCCACACGTGCTTCGCGTTATTCTGCATCCAGCAGCGTAACGCTCATCGTGCCTGCAGCAGCTTCCAGTCTTCTGCCACGCCCGCTTCAAGCCCGGAGCTTCTAGAAATAAGAGGAAAGAAGGAGAAGAGGTTAGAACAGGAGCATCACAGTAATCCTTACCTGAATCATTGATCCATCACGCACTCGAGCTGGAAGCAAGAAGTCACACGTGCGTCGCCTCGCATCTCGCGGCGCCGCGCTGAACTCACCGGCCTTCGCTACATCTCCACATTCCATCGCGATGTTCAGCATCTCCCGGCCGCTCGCCTACACCTAGGGAAAACAAGAACAACAAGGTGAGCTAAGGGAAAACAAAAGGACAAGTAAGCAAGCTACCCCCAAAGACTTACCAGATTACCACGGGGGTACTCACCTCATCTCGGGTCGGCGCAGTTAACTCTGCATCACCGCCGCACCCCGGCCCCTAAAGGGAAACCACTGGACATTACAAGCTACCCCCCCAAAGACTTACCTGATTTACCGCAGGGGGAACTCACCTCATATCGGGTCGGCGCAGTTTACTCTGCATCATCGCCGTACCCCGGCCCCTAAAGGGAAACCACTGGACATTACAAGCTACCCCCCCAAAGACTTACCTGATTTACCGCAGGGGGAACTCACCTCATATCGGGTCGGCGCAGTTTACTCTGCATCATCGCCGTACCCCGGCCCCTAAGGGGAAAACCACTATTGACTTACCTGACTCTCACCAACTGCCCTTTGAACTCTCCGTGGCGGTTAAGTTGGCAACCTACAAGGAATCGGAAAGAGTGAAGATCAGACATTTGAACTCTTACAAACTATTGGATCCTAGAGTCAATACTGGAACTCACCAATTCCTCCACGCCAATGAAGTAACTGGTCATCTACGCTCCCCTGCGCTCGATGCAGGATGGAGAGCCCACCTTTCTAAACCATCAGGTGAGAACAAGAGGGAACATCGGGAGTGGTCAGTGGGCAGACAACGGGAGTGGAAGGCGGGTTAACGCTCGAATTACGGGAGGTTAATTCCCTTTCTCCTTTGCAGAAAGATATTCATACGAGCCGACAAACGAAGTAAGTGGGGGTGTCCAGTCAGTCATCTCGGCTCTACGTGGCGCCAGGCCGGTCCAGATCGACGTCCCCGTGGGAACCAGGTGAGCGTAACAAATACAGCCAATACTGCATCTTTGACTACTTCTGATACTGCTTTTCTCCACACTTCTCATCCAGAGACTCGAGAGGGTGGTACTGGTATTCTTTAACATTCCTCATTTTCTCTTAATTTTAATACTTTGGCCCTTCCTTCTTTTGCTTCCTTTGAATTCTCTTTGACTACCTTTTCTTACCATTGACCTTTTTACTTGTTATACCGTCCTCCCGGCTTTGTTGCTTCTTTTTGTGATGACAGCGATGCACAGTTTGCAGCTATTTTACTGTGTTCAACCCTGTTCATTCTACTGGCAAATTTTAATCCTCATATTTCATCTGCCCATTGTGAGAAAACTGAAGGTGTCTCGCCCACTGGTCCCGTAGATCTGTCATCCAGGTGGCCAGGATACAGCCATCGCTACTGGATCCAGTTCCTGGGGGTGGACCACTGGGGGAGGATCACCTGGGTGAGGGGTCTTCGGGGAGGGGAAGTGGGACACTGAGGGTTGAGACACAGCATCACCTTCCCTGTAACACCTTTTCCCCATCCTACCCTGAAAGAGATTTAGAAGCTCTTCCCCCCTTTCCCACACAAAAACTTTCTTACACAGTAACAGACAATTGACTAACACCAGAGCCATTTACCTGACATGTCCCAACACTCGGGTCATGCAGAGTCAGGAAATTATCAATATTCACGCACACCCGACGGCCCTTTAACTTTGCCACAGGGATAAAAGTCAGAGCACGAAAGCAACCTTCGAGCAAGGCTGAAGGCACAAGGAGACAGCTACACAAAACCAGCAGTACAAAGAGATGAGAAAAGTGGTGAGACCTGGGACGACAAAGAAGGGGGAGTCGCCCTTGCTCTTTTCAACTCAGACAAAGCCTCAGAGAAGGAAATCATAACACCGGGAGTTACAGCTGGTGCGTGGAGAAGTAAATGTCAATGTTAAACGGGGGCCTCCCACATTGATAACGCAGGTGGAGTGGCAAGCTGGCTACCATAGTACTATCCTTGACTCCAGAGAACAAAGAAGTCAACGGGTTCAGCACAGCCGGTGAGTCGGAGGAAACTGATACAAAACCAAATTCTGTTGAGCCCCAGGTTGCAAGTAGCAACATTTTTTAACATAAGGAATTTACAATAAGAACTTTTGTGTATGTTTGAACTTCAAAGAAATCCCAGTTGAGGTCCAGGTGCAGAGGGGTCCATCACCACATGGGCTCTCATTCGAAAGACTTTGACCGGGAGCTCTTTTGAAAGTACAAAGACAAGAAGGCCATAGTAAAGGGTGGTTTGAGGGTCAGAGTGATCCTTGAAGGGTTACGTCAAATCCCTTGTACAATCAGAAGTCTCTCACCCTTTGCAAGAGGAAAGCTATGCAAAGTGAACCAAGCTTTCCACTATAATTGTGAGCTGTGATAATTGGTAGATGTGAACCCGACAGAGGGATGCTTTCTGATGAAACTTAGCAATACATAAATTGTATTAGGAATACATGAACTGTGTTGGAGAAAGGCCGTAGTGAACCCAACAAAGGGAGGCCCAAGTTACAAGAAGGACCCAAGCCCGGCAGGGGAGATTCCAGGAGTGAAGAACATCGCCCAAAGAACTTTTGTTTGTTTATTTGTTTTGTGTTTTACGAAAAGGGGTGAAGAATAATCCTGAGAACAGTGTGCTAACCCAAGTGAACCTGGTAGATGGTGTACAACTGGTTGTTTTGTCTAAACGGACATTAAAGTTCCTAAGGACTACGAGCAATATCTGAGAGGTTGTAGTGAACCCAACCGAGGGAGGTCCTGTTTTTACAAGGAGGATCCGAGCCCAGCGGAGGGAGATCCTAGTGGCGAAGAGCAATCACCCAAGGTGCGAGATCACTGAGAGAAGTTGTGCTTGTTTGTTACTTTTAAATCAGTAGACCTTCTATGACAAGATACTTTTGCAAGAAAGAGACTTAGCCTCTGAAGGGGTTTTGATATTGTTGAACTGAACTGTGAGCCTCCTGCTGTGGAGGCCCAGGAGTGTGCTGTGCTTGAGAGTCCCCCTTGTCCCGTGCTTCAAACGTGGGAAGGGAGACCCAGTCATACCATCCTGACATATCATGTTGTGAACACTTCTTTCTTTTCTGGTGAACATTATTCTTCACTCTTTTTGTAATTTAGTAGTAAGAATTGGCAATAGTTTTTTTTTAGCATAGGCCCTTTTCATTTGACAAGACGCCACTAGGACTGCCTTATTATTATTATTTTATGGTCGTAACTTCCTCCCATCCTAGATTTAGGTTTAGATTAGGCGTTTATCTCACCCATTATAAAGTTCAATAAACACTGATGAACTGTGATCACTTGTGTCTGTCTTTGCTGTTGCCAGCATGAGTTCCTTACACTATGCATCACTTCCTTTCTTAGCTATTCTTGACTCATATCATCTTTCTGCTCTTTCTACTCCTCCTTCTCATGTGTCTGGTTCTTCTCTGGATATTATTTTTTATTTAATCGTTATCTACTTCTTCTGTCTTTGTTCAACCGGTTTTCTTTTCAGATCATCATTGTTTTCTTTTCTCAATCTTTCCTTCTATTTCAAAATCTAGCCAGTCCTCTACTGAAGTATCTACACATTTGTTTGCTTCCTCTTGTATTTCTAGTCTTCCTTCGTAGTCTTCATTTGCTGCTCGATCTGCTGATGAAGCAGCTTCTACTCTTTCCTCTTCTCTCTCTTCAGCACTTGGCTCTCTTTATCCTGCTTCCTCATTTTCTCCTTCACGGAAGCCATTCCAACCTTGGCTTACTCCTCATCTTTGCTCGATGGGATGTGCTCGAGCAAAGTTGGCGTAAAACGTTCTTTTACTCTGGTCTGTCAGTTTTCTCGTCCTATCATGGCATATATGATAATATGCTCTCGCAGCTAAATGGTCATATTATTTGGACCTTTTACATACTCAATCTGCTCACCCTAGATGTTTATTTCAATAAATCTCTTGTCTTCCCACGCCTTGTCCTGATTATTCTATTAATTCCACTTTATCTACATTTGATCTTCCTAATTATTTTTTCTTCCAAAATGGCTGCTCTTCGTTCAGCAATTCCTCCTCTTTCATTGTTCTCTCCAATTTAAAACTCTGACCCTTTATCCTTGTTAGCACGTGCACAACTCACTGCTTCCCTTTCTGACCCTATGCCCTCAGTACATACAGCAAAAGTCTATCCTTCTTTGGATTCCTATCTTACTTCTCTTTTCAATATTCACTTCTCACCTGAACCTTTCCTTCTTGTTTTAAGCATGCTTCTATTCTCCCTATTCTCAAGAAAGCTTCTCTAGATTCCTCTTCTCCCTCATATTTTCAACAAATCTTTCTACTTCGATCTATCTTTCTAAGCCTCATGAACGGATAGTCTATTTTCAGGGTTCATCCTTTGTTGATGATATCTCTATTCATCATAGCTTCCAATCTGGTTTTTGTCCCTTCTACTTTACTGAAACTGCCCTTCTCTCTGTCTCTGACACTTTGTTTTCTGCTCATTACTCTAAACATTCTTCACTTCTTATTCTTTTGGATTTATAAGCTACGTTTGACACTGTGGATCAAACTTTACTTTTATTGTCTCTTAATTTTTTCTGGTAAGATCCTATTTTGGTTTCATGCCTATATATCTGAATGCACATATTCTGTCTCCTGGGCTGGATCAGTCTCTGATACTGTGCCTCTTACTCATGGTGTTTCGCAAGGTTCTGTTCTGGGTCCTTTCCTTTTTTCTCTTTGCACGTCTCCTCTTGTTGCCTTTATTTTATACTTTGGTTTATCACATTGTGTTTATTCTGATCACACCCAACTTTTTCTGTCCTTCTCTTTTTCCTCTTCTATTCATGATAATCTCACTTCTTGTCTTTTGACAATCATTTCCTGGATTTCTGCCCATTTTCTTGTTCAGAACACTACTTAAACTGAGGTCCTCTTTTTCCCTGCTAATATTATTCATCCTCTCTCTCTGTCTCTTTCTTTCCTCAACACATCTCAATTATTTCATATTCATTTCACTTTAATATCTTTAATATTTGCAAAACTGAAATCAATGCTACCAAACTCTTGATCTCGTCACTTATTCTATCATATTTATTCTATTGCTCAGCTTTACTTTTTGGTCTTCCAGTTTCCTGGCTAGCTACTCTAAAATCTGTCTTTAATTCCTATGTTTCTCTTGTATATTCACTTCTCCTCTGGATTCCATTGCTTTGTCTTTATCCTCTCTTGGATGGCTATCCTTTCATTCACATCTCAAATTGAATTTCCTTGATATTGTTTTCCAAATGTGTTATCTTCCGTCTCCTCCATATGTCTCATCTCTTATCTCTTTGTATGTTCCCTCTCATATCCTTCAATCTCATTCTCAATTCCTTTTATTGGTTCCCCATCCCCCTTGTGCCCAATCTTGATTCCATTCCTTTTCATCATTGGCCCCTCTTAATTAGAATTCCCTCACTCTTTCTATTTGCACTGGATCCTCTTATTCCTAATTTTGTTCTTCTGTTAAGACCTATCTTCTTCAATCATGATCAAAAAGCTTAGAATGTTATCTTGTTCTTTCTTCTGTTATTGTATTGTAAATTTGATATGTACAGCGCTTTGGTGTAAGGCGCTATATACATTCTAAATAAATACAGAATACAAATACATGTTTCGCTAATGCCAGTACCAAGCAATAGTTTCAGAGAAAACTGCCTAAATAGTTTTGTTTCAAACTATATTCTGAGAACACCTTCACCTTTTGTTTTTACTAGATATGGGTTTCAGGGAGAACACATTCTCCATACTGCAGATTGAGGAATTCAAAATAAAGTTAAAACAAGCAATGCATGTCAATGAGTGTGTCTACCTTGTGTAGTGGTGGAGCCTATTGTCTAGACTATTCATGCATATTGGTTGTTATATTTCGGAATGTTTGTGCAGATTGGAATGAAAACTATAGTGAGTGAACAACCGGCAGGTTTTGTTTTCCTTTATGTAAACAAGCTGCCGGTATCCATTTTAAGTTAGGGTGTCCTATCATTATTTGATTTGACTTGAACGTAAACAAACTATTCTGACTGAAACAGTTTGTTTCTTGTCCCAGATTGTGGGGTCTATTTGTTGCATTGAGGGGGAGTATTATATCAATTTAATTCTTCCGGTATCACTCGAAAAGTACATGTATCCAATAGATGTATCTTATTCAAGTGTATCAAGGAGGTTTTATAATGGGGAAACTGGTGAGTTGCAAGAACTCCCCATCCTAATGCGTAAATGGGGAGAGCTGCTAGGAGCCAGGTTGGTCTAACCACTATGCAGTGCTTCCATGATGGTGGAAGTGGTATCATCTTGCAGGCTCACTTTTCCCATCAGTGTGTGATTGTAAGGAATTGTCATATGGCAATGGTATAGAAGCCCTGGCTTTTTTTATTTGTATAACTCAATGCAATTATACAAGTAATTCCACCTAAGAAAGGGTGATTTGCTAGCCAGATCCACGTTTCATAACCTCCGTGATAAAAGAGTAGTGTACACCTGTGCCATGCTAGATCACTCCCTTGATCTGCAGCACCTGCTTATCAGTGGCAGAGTGTAGATTCAGGGTTCACACAGCTGCCCATTTAACAGCTGCAATGACAGCAAGTCACTTAAGCAGATGAGCTGCATGTATTGCATGCACCGCTGTACCCAAAACCCATAACTATGAGAATGACTATCCTTATCTCAGTAGTAATCTTTAAAAAAAGCCATATCTGTCTTTATGGGAATGGTGACTAGCATCTCTCATACTTATTACTGCAGCATCAATTTGATAACATACATGTGTCGGCACAGTCAGCCCAGCTTAGTTGTGGAAGGAAGACAGCCAGACCCTTCCAAGTGACAGGGCAGGAGACTGGATGCCTATGCCTTTCCATTGATCCTTTGTGATGTCAGGTAATACCTCTCCCCAGTAAGCCAGTGTCCCAGCAGGAACCAGCCTTGGTAAAATTAATCCAAGGGCACAACCATTCCAAAAGGAGTATCCTCACACCAGGGTGCTGCATACCAAAAGGGCCTTTGATACTACTGACAAGGGAAGGGGGCATATTTAGTGTAGACAGAGGGAAATCAGACAAGCGGAAGCAAGATTTCATCATCTTGTGTTCTCTCTTTATCTCTATTCTTTCCTATTCCCTCCACTTCCTTTAAAACAAAGTACTTTGGATATGATGTCAAAAGGCAAAGACCGCTTGTATGAAGAGCAGAGATTAGGCTACTTAAAACAGGTTTTGTTTAGTCCAATCACCTGTGGATATTTGCATTTAATAGAAATGTCTCCCAATCCTTCTTTGATTAATCTCTGGACTTGAGCCCATGAAGAAGTACTTGTTTGGCACTGTTGAGAGTGCAGTCCTTTCTCATATTCTGCTAGGTGAAGATAGGTAATTTCTGCCAGCCACACAGGTAACTAGGACCTCAGTGTGCTGAAGGACCTATACAGGTGTGTGTCAGCCTACCACATGTTAAGGAGCACGAGAACAAGGACCATTCTTATCCCCAAGACTCTTGATTGGTTCTCCCAGCACCTGAAAGCCGAGACAGCCAGGATTCCTGTATTTTCAATGTCAACCATGGTAAACAGTGATTTGAACCTGTTTTACCGCATTTTAACCAACAGGACCATCCTGAGCTACCTTTGGCACTCATTGAACTTCAGACCATTGTACCGCAACGTACAAGCAGTTCGCCACCACACTGTGCCAGCTGAAAGCATTGTTACCTTTGATAGAACAAATAAGGATTATTGCACCTGCAATTCTCTAACTGCTGTTCAAACCCCAGCCTCTACGTTGTTGATCCAGTCGACAGTCAAACCAAACCTGGTGTTCTCTCCAAACTGCGTTTTTCAAGCACCTCATCGAAACTACTTGCTATGCACATCCTGATCCCTATTGCTCAAGCATCCCTTCGAACCACAGTGGCCTTTTGTTTGACAGCGACTCGACATCTGAATGCTGTCTGGACCACCATGACTGCTGAATTTGAGGCCAAATCGAACCGTCAGCTCAGTGCTAAGAAGAGTGGCTTGATGTTTTTGAACTGCCAAGAACAATACAAATATTATTGACAGGTAACTGCCCTCCTGGTCCATTTCTGGACACTAGCAACTAGTTCACTTGAATTTCTTTGCATGCAGGAACATAATATGTTTAAACAACTGTGTTGCTTCATTTGCATTTCATCCCTGTCTCGTTACCCAGAGGCATTTTCCTATCTTTCCATATTTGGTATTCTTTCCACAGGGATGGGCTTTTGCAGTGTGTTCTAGTTAGTTATGTTTGCATATGTTGTGTTAGATTAAAATAAATATGTTTCATAGAACCATAATTGGACTTTCCTTTACTTCAAACTGTTGTACTTTGCTGTTTGGTTTGCAACTGTTTCACATAAACACCTCTTTTAAGAGTATAGCCTTCCTTCACCAAAAGTTACCATGAAATGTGAAGGAGGTTTATCTCTTAACTGTACCTGTTTTACCTTTATGATTCGGCTCACTCTTGTTTTGTAAAAGTGTGAGGGCTGAGTAGGCACGTTTTCCTCTATTACCACTCCCACAGATCAGAAATCAATTTTGCACAGCAGTATCATCCCAAGACGGGTGCTTCACGTTCCTTGTTCAGTAAACCTATGTGGTATAAGAGCAATTGTCTCCATGCCAATCATATCACCAACACATCAGCCAACCATGCTTAGGGTATTGGTCCTCACAGTCCCTCCTTATGACACTAACAATCATCCCAATCCCCCTGTGTATTTCATTCTTAACAAAATGAGCCAGTGTTCCAGTCACTATGCTACTTACATGAGGAACACAAGCATGAAGCCCACACAACCATTACCGAGTTTCTGTACTCACAAACAGCTGGGTGTGGCTGACATAAAAGCTTGCGATTTGAAAAAGCTGCATCAGACACATGTGGCTAGTGCTTCAGAGCATGCCAGATGCTTTTGCATGAACAAACGTGTTTGCATGATTACAACATGATCTAGTCCAAGGTTATAAACACAGAAAGGAGACAGGACATGCTATCAAATAAGAGCCAAACAAGGGTATTTGGGAGATCACACATCCTTTTAAGACATCAAGACCAACCTCAAACCGAAGGCATCAGAATTCTGCCCCCACTATTCCATGGGCTAAGCAAAGTATCGTTTCCGTATGGTAACTAAAAAAGAATGGCAAGGCGAGAAGGGAGGGGAAGGAGATCAGGGAGAATCTGTTGCTCTCCCGTACTTTCCCCTGATACTTGTGGTCTGCACATCTAGAGACAAGCAGGATTTGCCTTGTATAACCCCAAGCTATTTTCCTCCAGGTGACAAGGGATCCTAATTGCAGGAGTAGCTGAGCACCAGGTGGACCTAAGGTGGTTCCAGTGTCAATGACTAGGAATCCAGATTAAACGGGAAGTCATGGATGACCCGGGGTAGAAGTACCTAACCTGACCTGCCTGTCAAATACTCTGAATGAGGGCGTTGGCATTGCACACTTGAGCTAAGGCGTGTGAGATGCCAACTATAAATGTAGCTATGAAATCAAATGTATATGGAATGCACCTATCAGATGTCATGCTGTGACACCCACGTATTGAAAGAGGCCTACCAAAGTTAAGGTACAGAGCTCAAGGTCATGGAGAGATTGAGGGAAGCCAAGAGCATGTTATAAAGGTCCCTAGTAGGAGTGCAGTGACTGACAGAGAGCCTACAACTACGAATCCTGAAATGATGAACCACAGAATCTGAGAGAAGACATCAGAACTTTACAAAAATAAATAAATAACCTGACATCTGAGAGAGGTCATCCATGAACTAGAGGTAAATCCTCCACTTTAAAGCCACAAATCTGTGGAATTACTGCAGCAGAATTACAAATAAATAAAAATAAATAGAAAATAGAGGCAATTAACAGTGGTAGTGCAGCCAGCAAGTGGCAAGTGCTGTTTTTACGGCAGCAGACTGGGTAAGTCTGATAAGTGCAGAAAAATAAGAAAATGGGAGTGTGGGGGACTGTATGGGTAAAGATACAGTCCCCGGTGAAAGGGGTGGCCAGGAGGCAGTGCAGGAGGGAGGCAGGGTGAGCAGGTACATGGGCCCAGGAGACAGAGGGTGGCCAGGTGCACAGTACCAAGAAGAGAGCAGATCAGCAGGGGAGAGGGGGAACGAAGGCAGAAGCAAAGAGGAAGGTTTTGAGGTGTTTCCGGAACAGGAGATGGTTCAACTCTAGTTTTAGAGTGGCAGGGAGACTGTTCCAGAGGGAAGCCCCAGCCAAAGACAGAGTTCTACCCCCAGCTTGTTTCTTAGAAAAATGGCTGACCCCTTGGGAGTTAGAGGTAGAGGAGCGAAGAGCTTGGGAGGGGAGGTATTTGCAGAAGGATAGCTGAAGGTATTTTGGACCCAGGACCCAGAAAGCCTTGTGGACAATGCAGAGGGTTTTGAATTTAATCCTTGCATCTACTGGGAGCCAATGGAGAGATTTCAGAGCTGGAGAGATATGATCCCAGGGCTTGAGGCCAAGGACAAGTCTTGCAGTCCTGTTCTGGATTAGTTGCAGAGGGTGGAGTGTAGAGGCAGGTAGATTTAGAAAGAGGCTGTTACAATAGTCTAACCTATAGAGAACCAGAGCATGGGAGACAGTGAGCTTCTAGGGATGGAGAGGAAAGGCAGAGTACCTCTGAGGAGGTGCAGTAGGAAGTTTGACTTTTAAGAGACCTTAGAGATGTGGCCAAAGAAGGAAAGTGTGGAGTCAAAGATGACCCCAAGGTTCTTAGCCTCGCAGGTGGGGGTAGGAGGAGGGCCAATGGAGGTTGGCCAGAGAGTGAGGGGAAAGGATGTTAAAGGTGTGCCAATAAGGAGGATCTCTGTCTTACTGGTGTTAAAACAAATATCATTGGCGGCACACCAATCTTGAATGGCATTTAGTCAATCAGAGATGAGAGAGGGAGAGGAGCTGGCTGAGGGCAGCCTGAAAATGAGTTCAGTTGAGTCTTGTCAGCGTAGCACTGGAAATTTGAGCAGAAAATCACAATGCAGTGGGAGAGAGTTGCCAGGTATTGGCTGAAAAACCAGGGTGAGAGGTTAGACTCCTGGGGAACACCACTGGTAGAGAGGAAGATAGATGATAGGAAGGACCCAAGTTGGACCTGAGAGGGTTGATCAGAGAGGATAGAGGTCAGTCAGGCCAGAGCCTGATCAGTGATACCCAGGATGTCATGGAGATGGTTGAGCAGGATGGTACGGTTGACTGTGTCGAAGGCAGAAGAGAGATCAAGTATGATGAAGACAGAGGGAAAGCTAGAGTCAAGGTTGGAGAGCAGGTCTTCACGGATGTTCAGGAGAGCAGTTTCCCTGCTTCTGGAAGCTCTGAAACCAGACTGATGATCATGCAGACAGCCAACAGAATCGGAATTAAGGTTAAGCTGAGAGATGGCCAGCTTTTCCAGGAGTTTGCCCAGAATTGGAGTAATGGAAATTGGGCGATAGTTAGCAGGACAGGAAGTATCAGCTGTGGGTTTCTTGAGAAGAGGATGCACAAGGGAGTGTTTCAGAAGGGAGGGGAAGGATGCTGAGGCAAAGGAGTGGTTGCAAAAATCGGTAAGGGGCAGAGCAAGGGTGTCAATGTGGTCCTTGATGGTTTTAGAGGAACAGGGATGAACCTGTTTTGAAGAGGCTTTCATAGATCAGACTTGTCTAGTGACCTCATCAGGGGAGAAAAGAGGAAAGGACGAGAAGGAGGGTGGGGGGAGGGTTAAGGGGGTGAGCAAGCACAGACTCAGAGGGACTAGGAGAGGGAGGGGAGGAGAGGGTGGACAGGATGGCCTGGGTTTTTGAGATAAAGTGAGAGGCAAGGGCATTTCATAGAGCCTGGGAGACAAGAGGATGGGTAGAGACTGCAGCAGGGTTGGCGAGCTCCTTGCAGATTTTAAAGAGTTTGGCCGAGTTGTTAGATGCCACAGAGACATGGGCTTGAATCTGGACTCTCATCTTGGTGAGGACAGAGAGTCGGTATTGCCTTTGGAGCAGGCGACAGGCCAGTTTGTCAGCGGATGAGCAAGAAGCTCTACATTTCCTCTCAGCCGCCCTACACTTGCGTTTAAGTGTAGCTAGGTCAGAGTCATACCAAGAGTTGCACTTGGCTTTGGACTTCAAGTGGATCCTCATGACAGGGGCAAGAGCATCAAGAGTGTCAGAGATAGGAGAGTAGAGAAGAGACAGGGCTGTGTCTGGGTGTGAGTCAGCCAGAGGAGACGGGGGGGAGAGAAGGTGACAGCGAAAGCCTCAACTGACACACGCTTCATAGGTCAGATGTCCGAGAAGGTAGGTGGCAATGTTGGGGTAGGGTTGGTTAGGGGGGAAGAGAGTGAGGGATGAGAGGAGAGAAGGCAATAGTCACTCCAGGAGAGAGTTCAGTGGAATGACCTGCTCAAGGGGAGGTGTTTTCCTTGACTGACAGGAGGTTTCATTAAAAAGTGTTTTGAGAGAAAGTGAGAGGGCAGTTTTCTCTTGGGGCAGTTCCTCTTCAGGTGCTGGGAGATGAAGAAGCTGAGTGCTGGCTGGGCAGTCAGTGTTCAGTTCTGGCAAGCCGATTGATGCAGAAGCTGTCTCCTGGGCTAACGAACCTCAGAAAAGCTGCAGTCTTGAGAATCCTTATCTGGGTTGACCCTGTGCAAGACAGGCAGAAAGACTGGGAAAGATTCTTCTTGCCAAATCGAGTCGGAAATACAGCTAACAAATCTAGGTAAATATGAAGTTAAATGAGGGGCGGATGATGTGAATGATAACAGATAGCTTAGGTTAAATAGTTCATTTCATATTATTTTGCATAGTTCATTTCATATTAATTGCTGTATTAGCGATCCTATGTATAATGTGCATGTGTTTATATTCCTCAAAGCCTTACTGTGTTTTTTTAAAGTGTATTTCTCTTGCCAAGTTCCACGATGCCAAGGACAGTTGGCAGGGCTTTGCACAGAAAAAAACTGAAATCTAGCCCCATACTGGGTACCAGGTCCGGGTACCCTGAATGGGGAAATATCGGGCCATTCCGACCTTAGAGGGCCCAGTATTTCCCCATTCAAGGAACCCGGTACATTCCCATTCCCATTTGAGCCCCCATAGGGCTCAATGGGATTGGGGAGGATGCTAACAATGGCCCGTTAATGACGGGCCCATTGTTAGCATCCTGGTCTGCTTGCGGGACCCGCTAAGGGCGCCTATTTTTAACAGGCGTCCTTAGCGGGACCCGCAAGCAGACCTCATAATGAGGCAGTAGGGGGTTAACGGCGCAGGCAGCTCTACCAACGCCATTAACCACCTATCGCCAGGGTCGTAATGAGGCCCAGAGGTGTGGTAAGAGATATCCCAAAGTAAAGCAGCTGCTGTGTGCTGTTTATCTAGAGAGATTGAATGAATATGCAGTATTTTATTTACATGCTTTACAATTCTTGAAACTCATCCAAAAGGGTGTAGTGTGGTATTGTACATAAGGTACCACAGGAGGGCATGAGCCATCCATCCAGAGTGTATCAAGTCCAATATTTTGTTTGTTGTTAGTGACCCTGGTAAAAATAATTATTAGGCAGTATTCTGAAATCAGTCTCACCACTATAAAAATACCACAATATATTGCCAAGCATTAAAAAAATACCACCAAATACCATCATAATAAAAGATACCATGAAGTAATAGATATAACCCCAAAATATATCCAACAGGTGTTAATGGTAACTGAGTTTGGTGACAATTTGATGGAATTACCAATTAATTACGTCCAAACTCAAAATGGTTACTATTGTGCCTAGTGTTACAGAACATCTTCAGCCATGGAGAAGTGATGTTTAAAGACATAATGACCAGTGCACGGCATAATTTTGGGAAGCACAACTGCAAGTTCATTTGAAAATACTGACAGTTTTTCTGTGGTGGCTGTGTAAATATTGTTTTTTGTTTTCTGGAGGGGAGCTGTTTATGTTTTTTTTTTATGTTCTCCATCCCTCCCATGAACAAAGTAACACATAATTGCAAAGGACAATATTTGAAAATACCCCAAAAGACCTGTTAACTTTGATCAATTCAGTTTTGTATAATATTTTGGGTGTTGAAGAGTAACATTCAATTGAAGGTATGCATGTCAAAAGATGGTGTCCTACTTCAGGAATCAGGATGGAATTGTACACAGGAATGAAATCATACACCACTGACTGAGATTTTGTACAGTATCTCTATTTTCTTCTAAACAGGTGGGGCACAATTCACTTTTCTATGGAGCCTGTAGATAGGCACATTTATTTCCCCAATACAATAAACTCTAATGTGTAAGGATGCTTGTGATTTTAGCCAGTGGCAACAATGTATTATACTTTGTTGTGATTTGCTAAGGATGATTTTCAACAAGTACCACAACATGAAGGTTCTATGCTCTGACATAAAAGTGGTTCATCATGCAACTCCTCTTTATTCGGGATCATGTCTGTGGAGAGTCACAGGAATTCAGTGTTTGCACCCACTTCTGTGATAGAGGAGAGATGTAAACATTTTCAGTGCGCCCCCAGCCCTGCAAGAGAGAATAGAGGTCAAATATTGTGAGAACGCTCACTCCTGTGAGAGACGAAAGACAAGACAATTGACGGTATGGCTGCCCCGAGAGATGGAAACATTCAGTGAGTGCTCCCACTCATGGGCAATAGGAGAGACATAAAAAAATAATAATAATTGGGCCTCAATATGACCCTGGCGGTATGGGGTTAACGGGGACAGTAGAGCTGCCGGCCCAGTTAGCCCCCTACCGCCTCATTATGAGGTTTGCTCGCAGGACCCTCTAAGGACGCCTGGTAAAACCTGCATCCTTAGAGGGTCCTGCGAGCAGACCAGGATGCTAACAACGGGCCCGTTGTTTGCATCCTCCCCATTCCCATTGAGATTGTTAAGACGGATTTCTGAACTCTGTCCTGGAGGCGCAGAGGTTCAGAAGGCCAGCCTAGTTTCTTGGAACAGGGTAACCTCTGGAAAAGCCAGACCAATCAGGGTAGCGATTGCGGCGGTCAAGACTAGGTCTCAAGAGGGGTGAGGGTGACTGAAAGCCCGCAATGAGCACACAAAGCAAGGACACTTACAAATTACTCCAAGCGGGTGTTATATTAAAAATATATACACATTTATTGAAAGGCCTTTGTAACATTGACTGTAGCGAGAAATCACAATAAAACTCCAGTAAACCAACACATACCAAACCAATACAATATATATACAAATACAAACGAGTCTAACGAGTTAGACGCACGAAATGTATAGACCACCTAGATGGGGAGGAAAACAGGCAGTGCGAATAATAATTAGAACCAGTCCATCTTCAGAGGCACCTAATTAAAAGGAAGTCCAAGCCCTACGAAGAGTGGAGCCTTGTGCTCAAAAGTACCTGCACACGCTGGTGCCAACGGGCCAAAAGGGGAGTCTCTTCGAGGGAATCAGGCAGTTTAGTTCGGTGAACAAATGAAGATGAACAGAGCTCCGCGACTCAAGCACAGCCTCCACTGTGGGCAGAAGCAGAGCGCGAGTACGGAAAGGCGTGCTGTTAGACACAGCAGGGAAAAGCTATGGGCTCCTGCAGGAGGGCGACCAGGTCCTGGCGATGCTACTCACCGGTCCCCGATGCCAGCAGACCCAGGCTTCTCTGCATCAGTTTCAGTGCTAGCGGGTTCAGATAGGAGCAGGGGAGATCTCGGCGTCGTGTAGATTCCGCAGCAGCAGAAGTTGAGTTGAGTACATCCCAAACGCAGTGAACCCGCACAGTTTGTTACCACAGCAGGGCAACGGAGCGGCCGTGTGTATTTCAGCCAAATGTACACCACTCACTTCAGACCTGGGAATGCCAAGTGTACGAATCGTGTGAGAGTGACAAGGACTCGTGGCAGCACTGTTGGTATTCACACTCTGGTTTGAGGCATCCTAAAAATTATTGTTAGTCACTATCTTGATCGCCATATATTACCAATACAATTTAATATACCTAGCCTGAAATGGCAATATCAACAGAAACCAAACCCACACTGCCAGGATGTCTGTCCAGTGGAACGTAGGTCCTCCACTGACTCAACCGTGATCTGATGATGAATTTGAGGATCCTCTCACTGAATTTGCAAATGCAAAGGTATCTTCCCATAGACAACTGGTACATGGTGCTCATTAAGCAATGATACCAGATCTGGCGTGGTGGTAATGGCCTGGGGTCCAACTTACAGGCCCAAGCGCAGTGAAGGCCTTAACATTGGGCCCTGGTGCTGTTACCACCCGATGCAGCCCACTGGATTGGGTATCATTTCTATCAGCACCCCAGGATTGCAATCCGTAAACACGAGGTGCTAATAGCAATGTATTTTGCATGAATGAATGGGACATCACGGCATCCCGTTCAATCATACAAAATACTTAACTAAGATGGCTGTCACAGAGCTGGAGGTAACGCTGACAGCACTGTCAACTCATGATCTGTAAGGTGTAGCAAAGAGAGTGTGCACAGAACAAGTGTTTTGTGGTGATACGTAAACACTTTAAATTTGTGTGGGGGTAGTTTTGGTAGCAGGTGCCCTTTCAAGGGGTGTTTGTTCATCAATCCTCCCTCTGAGTGTATTTGTTCCTCAAGTCCTCCCTCTGGGCCACTGCAGGAGTCAAACTCAGGGTCAGTGATCATAGCCAGCGGTCTCTTATGAGAAGAGTGGGTGTAGGAAATGTTCTTGTCATCGTCATCAACCTCATCATCATCACCACCACTGCCATCATCTAATTCTGTGGTCAAAGGATCATAAGGTGTTGGATATGAAGAGGGTTTGCTAGGCTGAGAAATATTATGCTTGTTTAACATGGACAATTGTGAATTGCTCTTCTGACCCCGACCGACTGTTAAGAGCTACAAATCCACACCACCTTTAAAAAATATGTCCTCTTTCTGTAACAGATTGGGTGTGATGCTATTTGTAAGGTAGTCTGTTGCATCATATAGCCAACCTAACTGCCACTAGTGCCCACCTCTTCTGATCATCACCTCCTTAAAGTTTTTCAAGCACCCCAAATATGTTTTCTGTTACCCCAAAGCAATTCAACTGCTTGTGTTGTGAGTGTGCCTGTTCATGTAGGGTGACCCAGTGCAAATTACTCCTCTGCCCTACTGCTCAAACAGGTGGTATTTAAAATAAATATGTATTTATTGTGCATGTGTAAGGTGTGTATACAACAAGTAAATTGTGTTTCAATGCGTCCACAGGGCAACAGGGAGGGAAGATGGTATTGAAAATAAAAAACGAATTAAAGATGTAGGCGGACCCACTAGGCCTTGTGAGCATTCAGAACGTGCAAGTGCAGAGAGAGAAGGGTTGAAGGGTGGGGGTATAAGTGCAAGGTGTACCAGGAGGAAAGGGCTCAGAAGTGAGCAGCTGCAAGTGCCTAGATGAGTTGTTCGCTGCCTATAGATGAATAAGTGCAAGCCTGTGGTGGTATAGGCCAGTGGGGGCCAAGGTAAGTGCTGGAAGCATACAGGGTCTGAAGGTGTTTGGGTATGGGAGGCCAGGGCCCAAACAAACAAATAAGTGCCCTGGTCACCAATTTAAGCAACTGTAGTGTTTTAGCAGAGGAGCGATGAAGGGAAGATGGCAATACAACTCAGTAATGATGTCCATGACATCGGCTTCTCATGTCAGCTGTATGTTATTCCCTAACATGTAGTTTGTCAGGAAAAACTGCAGACATTTTGGAGTAACAGAGACCAGACTCTCTGGGTCATTACAGGTTTGGCAGCATTTACCCGCAGCTCTGAGCTGTGGGGGGGAATTCATCACGAATTTGCAGATTTTTGGCACAATTACCACACAGTAATACTGCTGACAGTAGTCACGCCGAAAATTCCCCATCAGACCCAGTGGGGAATGGGGAATTCCCGAATGGGCCCAATGGGGAATGGGGAATTCCTGTTCCACCAAACCCGTGATCCGGCACTAATATCAACAGGTGGTTTGGCAGTAGCGCTATTAGCACGGGCAGTATCCCTTTGGGAATACTGCTGGGATCCCGCCCAACTAGTGATGAGGCCCTCTGTGTTGTGCCACCACCAGAGTTTGCTGCGCTGTCTTATGCTTCCTCTAGCGTACAGAGGCTCGAAGTGGGACATTTCAGCACTGTGCTTTCGGCATAAGATACTGCAGTAAAAGTATTTTGTTATTGTGGGGACTCACTGGGAACAATTATCAATGTTGTATGCCTATGCCGTAAACATAAATCTTTTATAAGAAGATGGATCAAGGCCGTACTGAGTGCCAATTGGGAAGGTGTGTAATGCTGTCTCTATTGTGGACTATTAGTACTGATTGCAACTAGGTAAAATTTGGTCTAGGAGCTATTTGACCCCAGCCAGCTGCTAGGACGAACATAAGGAGTCTGACTACTCTTTCTCTGGGGGTAGACAATCTTCTTTTCTGTTCTGTGTGCTTTGCGTTTGATAATGGTAAGATTCTTCTAGGGAATGCTTTCATATTTAGTGAAGTGTGTTTTATAGTAATTCATGGTTTAATGTAATTGTTCGTGTACATGTTGTACTTGCCAACAGTACTACAGAATAGATACAATTCGACTTGTGGGACTTCCGTTTTTTCCAGAATGTTTCAGGATAACAGGAGTGTTCAAAGTTCGATGATGGTTAGAAAGGTATTAGTGTCCATGGCAGCTTTTTTAGACCTAGAGCTCTGATGTCTCTTTAGAACATGAGGCAGGCAAACCAGTTTGAAGGCACTGTTCATCATGAAGCCAGTGGCAGAGCGAGACAAGCAATGTTGAATCATGGTTGCTGGGCATAGAAATTATTTTTTCGACGAGGCATTCATTATGGAGAGCATTTTGTTGAAGCCAGTTGAGTTTGCAATGGATTTCTTTTCCAGAGTGGGTGGAATCAACATTATGATATGGTTGCCAATTATGGCTTGAATGGTGTTGGACGAATGCAGGTAAATCATCTTCCAGCTCTTAGTAAGTGAATAGGTCTAAAGCATTTTCTTGAGAGGGTTTTAGCTCTTTCAAGTTACTGAAGACTTCTGTGAATGTATTTTTGTCTTGGGTAATGCAATTGTGTATAATAACCTTTATTTTACGCTTGATGGTGATATAGTATACTATGGGCTGTCTCTCACAATTCAAGAATGTTTCACCAATACCTATGAAGTGTTCTGAATGGGTTTGTCAGAAGGGAAAGTTCAGTGTCATGTCATCTGCAGTTAATTTCTGCCAGTGTTTGTGTTCCTTAAAGGACTGTGTAATCAAGGATATCCTGTTTTCTTGTGCTCCCTCAGTATAGGTTCTATAGAAATTCAATAGAGGAACCATGGAGGATGATAGCAGGTTTGAAGTCTTCAGATGGATGTGAACTTTGTTTTAGATGGAGGAATGAATATTACTCTTCTCTGATCTTCCAGGTCTATGCTGTAGATGTCTATGGACAGTCCATGGGAGAAGGATTTGAGCATCAAGGGTGAAACTTAAATTGACACTCTAGTTCGTGAAGATGGAGTTTTGTTTGAATAGGGGTCTGTTGAGCCAGAGGTTAAAATTCCCAATCATAAGGATATCATTGGAGAATGTCTAGAGGCTTGCAATGTATTCTGACCATTCTTCAGAGAATATTGGAATGCCACTGGGGGCCTGTTGATGGTCACAATGGTCAAATATGTGTTGGTGCCAATGTGCAAGAAAGGCTGTCAGAAGAAGATGTTGGGCTAGGAGGAATCCAGGGATACAACCAGGGCACACGAGGGCGACTGCCCATCCTGTTTTTTTTATTTCTTATCTGTTGCTGACACCAATTTTATATCCGACTAATAAGAGCATGCCAATCAATGCAGCATGGTTATCCTTAAACCATGTTTCAATAATCAAGAAGCCCATGTCATAATCCTCCAAGAGGGTAGTCAATGTCCCTGTTCTACATAGTTCGGTTTATTAGTCGACATGGCACTTAAAGTACTCATATTTATAAAGGCCATAGGTTGTTTTAATTTATGGGGGAAGATGATATCCAGGGTAGTTCCTCTTCACTTTAATGATGGAAGCAAGGCCCACTGGTCCCCAAGCTAGCGACAAATATTTGCCAATCGGTGGCATAGGTGGAATATAATCAGAGGAGCACAACCAATGTTTAGAGGGGCATAGTTTTCCTCTCTCTCTGTACTGCACATCCAGACACTGATGGGAATGTGATGGCATTGAATGAATATGGGGAATGCTTGCAATGTTAAATCAAGTCTGGAGCTGATGATTCCTCATCGGATGCTGGTAGCAGTCAATGCTGGGGGAGAGTTCCGCTATGTCAGATAGACTCTATGAACCTTCAGTAAGGACATGTGTTCTGGAGAAATAAACTGATCTTCTAGAAATGAAAAAGAGGAAATAAATAGCACAATACTGTAACTCCAGAAAATAAATGCCCACGTGCAATAATGTATTCAAGTATGGCATGCTACTATTTTTCTGTTCTTTTTTTCTCAGGAAAATATCCTGCCACAATCCTATGTGTTTGGACAATTTTTGATAGTATGAGAGTAATGTTTCTTCAGCAAATGCAACAAGCTATATATATAACCCATGCTGATAAGCGATCACTGGGCATTCCAGTGGGGATAAAGAAAGCCCACAAGATCCCGATGGGGCCATTGACATCCTGAAGTGGATCAGGAAGGAATGGTGCCAAAGGTGTTTCCCTCCATTGTTTCCATCCTCCTGATTTTGGTGAATTCGCAAGGTGAAGTTGGAGAGAAGGATGGACGTAGCGTTCTACCTTTGTTTTATAGCCAGCGTGGATTTTAATGCTGGTTGTAATGGAATGGATTCCTTTGGCATACATCTAAACAGGTTAAAAATAGGTGGACTTGTAAAGGCCTCCTGCATGTGTTAATTGTGCAAGACATGTACACTTTTCCACCAATGTGGTGGGAAATTAAAGAGTAAAGGTGATTTAGCGTATGTTTTACTACTCACTTATCCACAGCATTGAGGAATTGAGGAACATTGCATGGAGGCGATGTTTTGCAGAAAAATTCAAACAACTGCTCCATTTGCTTTTCATTGCCTCCTTATAGTATTCCTCTTCATCCAATGCACGTGCTGAACGAACATGGCACATTAAGGACATGTGCATTAGCAAGAGCATGATGCACGCTGAGACACTAATAATATGATAGGGAGACAATAAAGATACTACAAGGTTTGCTGCAGCCTAGGTAGTAGGCAGGCTTATTGAAAAGAGAGCGATGGGGAAATAAGCTTTATTAGAGTTAATCTGCTTTCATGAGAAAATAAAAAATAAAAATTGGGAGCCACGTCAAGGGTAACCCTGCGCTTGGTGTCTAAATGGCCCATCTCTTTGCTTACTGTGCCCCAATCCTGTCGATCGCTGATGGCAGGAGGTAACCTCCCAGTTACCGCATTTAGTTCATCTGTATTATGCCAGCTATGATCTTCCCCACTTAGAATGCAATTCAAAGCCATTTGTACAAACATAGTAGCACAGCCAAGAGAGTGAACAACTGCTTCCACAGTAACAATCTGTGTCCTTCCCAGACAACCTCCAGAATCTACCTATTCCACAAACCGGCTACTCATGGTCTGCAAGCCTATGTTATGTTAAATGTTTTTGATACCGTGCACTATCATCACCTGTGTGGTCCTTTGGTGCTCTGGAGGATCTGTAAAGCAAGAAGGTAAGGTGGGGGGTAGGTTTGTAGGACTGAGCGGGAAAAAAGAGCAAGAGAGCTGTGATGTGCCGTTGGCAGCTTCAGGACAGTTTGCACTGTTCGATGAGTGTAGGTGTGAACCTTCGGTAGGTAGCCGTCATGTGCTGTTGTACGAGGCTAAGTGTGGTATGTTTTATTGTTGCGGCGTGGTGCATTGCATGCGGTTTGTTGTGCTGTAGAGGAATGGTTGAGATTGGTTCAGAGTTTGAGAGGTGTATGCAGAGGGATGAGTTTTTTAGTGGGGTTGGTTAGAGATACCTTATAGAACCCTCTCAGTTTTGACTGTCTATGGCACATATCTCTTCCAATATCATACATTGTGGTGTGCTACAGTTCCCACTCATATTTTCTGTACAGAGGTGTGGGTTGTTAACAGGGATATTTAGTGGTGGTACCTTCTCCACTACCCGTGCTCAGAATGATGGATGTTCACAGCACTTTAACCCCAGCCACATCCAGGTGTGCAGCAACCATAGCTTCCATGGCCCCTTGAGGAGGCACCTCTTCCCTGTGCCCTTGAACTCGCTTTGCCCTGTGGTCCATCTGTTCCAAGTGTGGGTCACCACTCTATCCCCTTTAATTCTAATGTCCTCAATCTTTGGTTCAATTAGGTTGTCCCCATCTCTCTCCTTTGTTTCCAATAGGTACCTCTATGGGAACGGGTACACCTGGATCTCCCTCCCAACCAGAGGCTGTTCTACTTCCCTGCACGTTACTGTGGTCAGGCCTGGTCCCTGGTCTTTCCAGTTTTGTGTGCATTCCATGGGGCTTTGGTGTAGCTCATTCGTTTTTTCTCAGTCTGAGTGGAGAGACAGGTTTTTAGAGGTTTTCTGAATTTTAGATGGTCCTTCATGGTTTGTATTGCTCTGGGGAGGCAGTTCCAAAGTTTAATGGCTGGGCAAGAGAAAGCTGATCCACCAAGTTTTTTCCTAGTGTATGGTTTAAGTTCCAGGCAGATGTCGCTGGATCTGAGTGTTATGGTCAGCTGGTAAATGGTCATTTTCTTTTTAATACATTCTGCTCCCTGGCCCTGGATTGCTCTGTGTGTCATGTACTTTGTTTTAAAGACAATTCGTTTTTTGACTGGCAGCCAAAGTAGCATCTTTAGCACTCGAGTGTTGTGGTCCCTTCGTGAGAGTCTGAGGAGAAGTCTGGAAGCTGCTTTCTGAATGCGTTGCAGTTTGCTCAGAAAATAATCCATCCTTCCGAGGTATAGGCTGTTGGCGTAGACTATCCTGGACATGATGAGGGAGATGATGGCCAGTGTTGTGTGTGTGAAGGAGAAGAATGGTAGAATCTTTTGTGTGTAGAGGGAAGAAACATTTATTGCTTATTGCATTTACTTGCGGTTCTGTTGTTAGCTCGCTGTCCATTGGGATTCCAAGGTTTTTGACAATTTTTGATGGTTTGGTGCTGTTCCTAGTTCTGTGGGCCATGAGATGTACTGGTTGCTTCCTTGGTTTTCGGATATAATCATGATTTCTGTGTTGCCTGCATTGACTATGAGGTTGTCAGTGTTCACCCATGTGTAGAGTTAATTGAGCCTGTCTTTTAGCTTTGTGTTCTACTCTTGTTCATCTTCGATTTTGTAGATGATTTGGTTGTCATCTGCTTAGTTGTAGCAAGTGAAGTTGTGTCTTTTAACGATGTTGATTAGTGAAGTCAAGTAGATGTTGTAGAGAAGTGGGGATAGGGAGGACCCTTGTGGTACTCCACAGGTGGTGTCCCGCGTTGTGGATGTGAATGGTTTCATCCATACTGTCTCTGTTTTTTCAGACAAGAAAGATTTCATCCAGAGCAGCGCTGTGTTGGTGATCCCTATTTCTTCCAGTCCCTTGAAGAGGATGTTGTGGCTAACTGCAGAGAGGTTGAGTAGTATCAGTGCTGAGTTTGTGTTGTAGTCTACATTGGTCTTTAGGTCGCCCCAAATAGAGAGAAGTGCTGTCTCTGTCCCTCTCAAGTGTCTGATGTCGATTTGTGCCTGGTCCAATTGTTGGTGGTTTTCTACGTGTTCCAGTGTTTGTTCATAGACTTTGGTCTCTAATCGTTTTGCTGGATAGGGAATGTTTGATATCGATCTTTGGTTAGAGAGGTCTTCCACATCACCCGATGTATCTTTGAGGAGTAGTTTGATGTATCCATATTTGAAGGCCCGCTGTACTCTCCACGTTGAGAGTGATAGGTGTAAGAGGTTCATGTAGCCTCACCACTGTAAACTCGTTATGCTGTGGCAGAATTGCATTTAGATACCCTGTCCTATACCTTTGCAAAACTGAATTTAGAAGTGTGCCCAATAAGCTCTCTGTGAAAGTGCATCTAGAAGTGTGCCCAATAGCCTCTCTGTGAAAGTGCATCTAGAAGTGTGCCCAACAGCCTCTCCGTGAAAGTTTCATTTAGAAGTGTGCCCAATAGCCTCCCTGTGAAAAGTTGAATTTAGAAGCACATTTAGAAGTTGAATTTAGAAGTGTGCCCAACAGCCTCTCTGTGATTCGAGAAGTGCGCCCAATAGCCTCTCTGTGAAAAGTTGAATTAGATGTGTGCCCAATAGCCTCATTGTGAAAAGTTGAATTAGAAGCACATTTAGAATTTGATTCTAGAAGTGTGCCCAATAGCCTCTCTGTGAAAAGTTGAATTTAGAAGCACATCTAGAAGTTGAATTTAGAAGTGTGCCCAATAGCCTCTCTGTGACTCTAGAAATGTGCCCAATAGCCTCTCTGTGATTCTAGAAGTGTGCCCAATAGACTCACTGTGAAAAGTTGAACTTAGAAGTGTGCCCAATAGCCTCTCTGTGATTCTAGATGTGTGCCCAATAGCCTCACTGTGAAAAGTTGATTTTAGAAGCACATTTAGAAGTTGAATTTAGAAGTGTGCCCAACAGCCTCTCTGTGATTCGAGAAGTGCGCCCAATAGTCTCTATGTGAAAAGTTGAATTAGAAGTGTGCCCAATAGCCTCACTGTGAAAAGTTGAATTAGAAGTGTGCCCAATAGCCTCACTGTGAAAAGTTGAACTTAGAAGCACATTTAGAAGTTGAATTTGGAAGTGTGCCCAGTAGCCTCTCTGTGATTCTAGAAATGTGCCCAATAGCCTCTCTGTGAAAAGTTGAATTTAGAAGCACATCTAGAGGTTGAATTTAGAAGTGTACCCAATAGCCTATCTGTGACTCTAGAAATGTGCCCAATAGCCTCTCTGTGATTCTAGAAGGGTGCCCAATAGCCTCTCTGTGATTCTAGAAATGTGCCCAATAGCCTCTCTGTGATTCTAGAAGTGTGCCCAATAGCCTCTCTGTGGAAAGTTGAATTATAAGTGTGCCTAATAGCCGCACTGTGAGTTTAGAAGTGTGCCCAATTAGCCTTTCTGTGAAAAATTGAATTAGAAGTGTGCCCAATAGCTTCACTGGGAATCTAGAAGTGTGCCCAACAGCCTCTCTGTGAAAAGTTGAATTTAGAAGCTCAGTTAGAAGCTGAATTTAGAAGTGTGCCCAATAGCCTCTCTGTGTGTCTAGAAGTGTGCCCAATAGCCTCTTTGTGAAAAGTTTGCCCAATAGCCTCTCTGTGAAAAGTCGAATTTAGGAGCACATTTAGAAGTTGAATCTAGAAGTGTGCCCAATAGCCTCCCTGTGAAAAGTTAAATTTAGAAGTGTACCCAATAGCATCTCTGTGAATTTAGAAGTATGCCCAATTGCCCCCCCCCCTGTGAAGCTAGGAGTGTGCCCAACAGCCTCTCTGCGATTCTAAATATGTGCATTTAGATACTGAATTTAGAAGTGTGCCCAACAGCCTTGCTGAATCTAGATCTGCACCCAGTAGCCGCTCTGTGAATCTAAAAGTGTACCCCATAGCCTCCCTGTGAATCTAGAAGTGTGCCCAATTGCCTCCCTGTGAATTTGAAGTGTGCCCAAGTGCCTCCATGTAAATTTAGAAGTGTGCCCAACAGCCTCTCTGTAATTCTAGATATGTGCATTTAGATACTGAATTTAGAAGTGTGCCCAACAGCCTTGCTGAATCTAGAAATGTGCCCAATAACCTCTCTGCGAATTAAGAAATGTGCACAATAGCCTCTCTGTGGAAACCCAGATTAGAAATGTACCCAATAACCTCTCTGTGAACGTAGAAGTGTGCCCAATAGCTGCTCTGTGAAATTAGATGTGTTCCCAATAGCGAACCCTGCGAAAGTCGAATTTAGAAGTGCGCCCAATAACGACTGAAATTAAAACAACAAGAAAGCCCTCCAAATTACAGTTGAAGCTAGAATACCATCTCTGTACAAATTGAACTTGGAAGTGTGCCAATTACGTGTCCCCACTGAACCCAAAACGACAATAAGGTATTAGATTTTACTATCCATTTAATAGCTCTTAATAGCCTAATATCATCTCTGTATAAAGTTGAACCTAGAAGTGTTCCTAATAGCCTAATATCATCTCTGTATAAAGTTGAACCTAGAAGTGCTCCTAATAGCCTAATATCTTCTCTGTACAAACTGAACTTGGAAGTGTGCCAACAGCGTGCCCCCACTGCATTTAGAACTACAATAAGAAAGCCCTCCCAAACTCTGCCTAAAAAATAAAATAATAAGCTAACTTGTATTCCAGCTTACTAGAAGAAAGCCTACCCAACAGCGTAACTGTGCTGTAGCTACAACTAAATATGCCACCCAGTAAGCATATCATAGGATCTAGCTATATCTCAAACGGCCTAATATCTGCAAGCTAGTACAATTAGCACACTAAAACCTAGAATTATTGAATAATATCACCCGACCTCTTGGAACCTTGAGTACAAGACCACTCACAGCCAGTAAAACAGCTGAACTTTTAAAGTCTTGAGACTACACCTAACAGCTCGTACTAATCATGAGTGCACCCACTCCGCCAGAGTCCGTCAGAAATGACCGCCATAAACTGCCCCCACTCCCCGATCTACCTTCCCGCCCATCCCCCCTCCCAAATCATCCCACCCTCCTTTGCACTCCCTCGCCTCTCCAAACACCAAGCCAGAGGGGCACGATTGCGAGCCAACCACCCTAAGAACACTCCTCCCATGAACATCACCACCGATCAGCCCACGTTAACCATGCCAGTTCCCCTCACTATCATAGCGAGCACACCCTGCCCACAAACCCCCACAGCCTCTGCTCCCCGAACACACCATTTCCCCTCCCTAAAAACTGCACGCCTAGCCTTTGCAAGAACCGAAGCTGCATCCCTCTCCTCCCCTGACCCCCCTACCCTCTCCCACACTCCAATCGCAATAAAGAAACTAAAGAGGAACTGTACCTGGTCCCCCTCAATCTCCCAGCACTCCTCACCTCCCCTGTATCGACCCGCAACCTCTGTACCCCAATCTCCTCCTTCCCCCATAGCTTCACCCTGCCTGAAACCCCTCTCCCTCGACTTCTCATCAACTACAACTGAAAGTCCTAACCACCCACACCCTACCTTCAAATCCTCCGAACCAAACCCGAGTATCCCAACTCACGCAGCCACCCATTCCCGCCCGAAACCTGCCAACTCCGCTGCTCGCCCACTATTCCCATCGATCATCTCCCACCGTACCCCTCTCCCTCCCCAACTTCCTCTCTCTCCGCCACCACCACCTTCCGCTTCTGCTCCGAGACCAACCTCGCCTCCTGATGTGAACTGCATCCTATTTAATGCCCGTTCCGTAGCAAAAAACAGATACTGCATCTTTGACCTCCTTACCTCGGACAAACCAGATCTGGTTTTCATCACCGAAACTTGGTTCTCGAACGATTTTGCCCCAATCGCCAGTGAAGACTTCCCCCCCGAATGCTCCCTCATCCAACTGAACTGTCCTTCTAGAGGAGGAGGAATAGCATTCGTCTTCAAGTCTCTCTTCCACGCCTCAATCATCGTCAACCAACCTTCCATTCCATCCTGCAAATCTCTCCTCGTTAGACTATCCCTCTCCCCGTCACTCTCACACAGCTTCCTAATAATCTACAGACCCCCTGGCTACGATAGACATTTTGCAAACAACCTCTGCGACTCTATTGCCACCCTTCAACTAAACCACCCCAACATCATCTTGATGCCATCTTCAGCTCCAAAACCCTGATTCATTTAAAGCCCCCCACGCCTATCCTCTGGTCCGATCACTTCATTCTCTCGTTCACCATTCACTCATCCGACCGCATTCCCGCACTCGAATCTGAACCTCCGAACCTACGCAAATGCTGGAAAAAACTAATAATTGTCCCGGACCTAGCCGACGCACTCCTCCAGTCTCCACCACCTACCTGCCTACTCAACAAACAACTAACTCCTGACGCCTTTGATTCATGGCTCAATGCATCTCTGACGCGGCTCACACCCCCTGGCAAACCATCAACCTGCCGTGGCCTCTTCCCCAGATTGTTCACTCCTGAGTTGAAGATCACTAAACAACTATATAAATACCTAGAACGCAAATGGCAGAAAGACAAAACCCAGGTGAATAGGGCCACCTTGGCCCATCACCTTTACCAGTACAAGGCCGAAATCCGGAAAGCAAAAAAAGCCCACTACAACTCCTGAATCCAAAACTGCAAAAACACAAGCAAAGAACTCCACAAAATCATCTCCGAATTCACCCAACCGGCTTGCAACACAACCCTCCCGACTCCCTCACAATCTCTGTGCGACTGACTCTCCCTCCACTTTTTCACCACGGCTCTCGAAAGAACAAATACTCTAGCCACCAACCTTGCTCTCTTACATCCTCCAAGCAATTCTCCCCCCATACCGTCCACCTCACCAGATGCGACCAGTAGGCAAACAACGTTTGAATCCTTTCGTCCAATATCACCAGAGCAATTTCTAAAACTACTATCTGCCCGCAAACCATCTGGCTGGCCACTGGACCCTTACCCAGCCACAACCCTCAAAGAAATGTTCACTTCCACCTGCGCAGGTGAACACCCAAGATCCATTATAAATGCCTCCCTTTCCTCTGGTATCATTCCCGATGCATTCAAAACGGCTTATGTCAAACCTCTAATTAAAAAACCTTCCCTTGACCCTCTCAAGCCAAAAAACTACTTCCCCATCTCAAACACCAGATTCCTTGCCAAACTCATAGACCGAACGGCCTACTCCCAACTAAATGCCTTTGTCGAAGCCAACAATCTCCTAGACCCCGCTCAATCAGGTTTCAGAGCCCGTCACGGAACTGAACCCACCCTAACCTCAATTTGGGATGACCTTAAAATGACCGCAGACTCCGAGGGATGCGCGGCGCCAATCATTCTTGACCTATCCGCCGCCTTCGACACAATCAATCACTCAATCCTCCTAGACCGCTTCCACCCCCTAGGAATTCGTGGAACCGCTCTTAAATGGATAGCTTAATTCCTCAAGGATCGGTACCAAATAATGATACTCTCCAACTATACCTCCCAAGCCCGACCAGTCGACACGGGAGTCCCACAAGGAGTGTGCCTATCCGCCCTCCTGTTCAATCTCTACTTGATCACCCTCCCACCAATAATTTGCTCGCACAACATCCTGTGCTGCAACTACGCCGACGACAACCAACTAATTCTGAAACTCCTGAACTCAAATCCCAACTGCCGACCTGACCTGGCCTCCTGCCTCCTAGACATAGAGCTCTGGATGACCCAAAGCCTCCTCCTGTTAAACCCCTCCAAAACGGAAATCATGGTATGTGGCAACATGGAACTTCTTCCACAACCACTACCCTGGCCATCCGCCATGGGCAACTCTCCGACCCCCTCCAACTCAGTGAAAAATCTTGGATGCACCCTTGACTCTGACCTAACACTCTCGCGCCAAGTCAACAACGTCTCAAAGTCCTGCCACTACCACCTTAAAACCCTTAGGCGCATCTTTCCATATCTCTCCTTTCCCAAAAGACTCTCCGCGGTCCAATCAATCATTATATCAAGACTGGACTACGCAAACCCCCTATACCTCGGAGTCCACGCGTACCAAATGAATAAACTCCAAAGGGCACAAAATGCGGCAGCCAAATTGCTTCTTGCGCTTGGCCCAAGAGTCCACATCTCCCCAGCCCTTAAAACGCTGCACTGGCTTCCAGTAGCCCGAAGGGTGACTTTCAAAACCTTGTGCATCTCGCATCGAGCACTGCATAAAACTGGACCTCAATATCTTCAAGACAAGCTAAAACCCTACAACCCCCCACGCGCCTTAAGATCAAGCTCAGCCGGCCTCCTAGTCATTCCGAAGACAAACTCAATCAGGTTAGGCAGCTCATACTTCTCAGCCTTGGCCCCCACGCTATGGAACTCACTCCCACCCCACATCTCCAAGACTGAGGATTTAATGTCTTTCCGCAAACTGCTGAAAACCTGGCTCTTCCCCTAAAACCAACACATACCAAACTAACACAAACAGACCGACAGCAACTCAATGACACCAATCCATCAAACAACCGGATGCGAGAATCTGACAGCGACCCCCAATGTAAACTAGAAGGGCAAACTTAATTAAATTAATAAAGTAGAGCAAGCAGTGAAATGGTTAATAAGAATAAATCATACAGGAACAGGAAAGAGATTTAAACTCCTGAAATGGATAGAATACATACGGAGCGAACAAAGTGAATTGCGTGGATGAATTACTTAGAACAAATAACTATATAGTTTGAATGAATGTGAGAATCGAATGAATATGTAGACCGATGAGTATATGGAATGGATAAACATGTTGAATGAATGAGTGTGTAGAGCAGGCTGGGTGTGTAGAACGGAAAAGCGTGTAGAGCCAGTACAAGGCCGAAATCCGGAAAGCAAAAAAAGCCCACTACAACAGACAAGCGTGTAGAGCAGATGAGCGCGTAATACAGGGAAGCGAGTAGAACGCAGTAGTGCGGAAAACAGATGAATGTCCAGAACGGATGTGCGTAAATGGGATAAGTGTGTCGAAAAGACGAGTATGTGAACCTGATGAGTATGTAGTGCTCATCAATATGAATAACGCATGAATATGGAAGTGCGGAGAGTGTGTAGACCTAGCGAATGTACAAAGCGGATGAGCTTATAGAACGGAGGAGTGTACAGAGCGGAGGAATGTACAGAGCGGATGAGTGTACAGAGCGGAGGAGTGTACAGAGCAGAGGAGTGTATAGAGTGGAGGAGTGTATAGAGCGGATGAACGGATAGAGCGGATGAACGGATAGAGCGGATGAACGGATAGAGCAGATGAAAGGATAGAGCGGATGAGTGGATAAGAGCGGATGAGTAGATAAGAGCAGGTGAGTGGATAAGAGCGGATGAATGGATAAGAGCGGATGAGTGGATAAGAGCGGATGAATGGATAAGAGCGGATGAGTAGACAAGAGCGGATGAGTGGATAAGAGCAGATAAGAGTGGATGAGTGGATATGAGCGGATTAGTGAATAAAGCAGATGAGTGGATCGAGCGGATGAGTGGATAGAGCAGATGAGTGGATTGAGCGGATGAGTGGATAGAGCGAATGAGTGGATTGAGCGGATGAGTGGATAGACCTGATGAATGGATAGTATGGATGAGTGAGTGCGGGGAACAAAAGAGCGCGGAGGTCAGATAAGTGCGAAGAGAGGATGAGTGCATGAGTGCATAATATGGATGAGTGCGAAATGGGGATGAGTGCGTAGTGGGATGAGTGCATAGTGGGGATGAGTGCATAATGGGGATGAGTGCGTTAGGGGGGATGAGTGCATAGTGGGGATGAGTGCGTAGTGGAGATGAGTGCATAGTGGGGACGAGTGCGTAGTGGGGACGAGTGCATAGTGGGGACAAGTACATAGAAGGGACGAGTACATAGAAGGGACGAGTACGTAGAAGGGACGAGTGCGTAGAGGGGACAAGTGCGTAGAGAGGATGAGTGCATAGAGGGGATGAGTGCATAGAGGGGACGAGTGCGTAGAGGGAGTGAGTGCGTAGAGGGGTGAGTGCGTCGTGGGGGTGAGTGTGTCGTGGGGGTGAGTGTATCGTGGGGTGAGTGTGTAGAGGGGGTGAGAGCGTAGAGGTGGTGAATGCGTAGAGGGGTGAGTGCATAAAACTAGGGAATGCTTAGAGGGGGAGAGTGCGTAGAAGAGCACGTGATGAATATAGTATGACTTAGAATGCAGAGAATGTCTGAAAGGGCATATAACTCATCTTATCTCACCACCACGCTTACTCTCTCCTTACATCACCACTCAACTAGAACACAGAGGTACTATGACACCATTAGGTATAACTGTTCTCATACCAACACTCGCCGCTCACTCCACATCATTCTAAGTAATCACTGCTGGTTACACACCCCCCAGCCAGGCGTTCTCCTCAGGCCTAACACAGCCACATCCGATCTGGATAAATCCTGCCAAAACGAACACATATTCCTGACCTCTCTACCGGCACACCTATCGCTAGAAAGCAGCTATCACACAGATCCCGCACGAGCTGCACACATACCCGGTGCTCACTCGCACCCTTTTTTTGACTATCTCTACTCTCTCTACTGATATGAACTTCGGTTCCCAAGGGTGTTCAACCTACCAGCGCCTTCAGACCATACCAATGGTATATAAGGCGCTATATAAATGCAAAATAACAATAACAATTCTAATGGAGTGTCCTGTGTAAGGATTGATTTATAGATGTCAGGTGGACAGAGGTCCATTGGGGAGTCTGTGTTATTGCTTTGTTTCACCAGCTTAAGGAATGTCACTCTTGAAATTTGGGTGAAGCTTTACAGCTTGTTCTGTGGTCCCAGGGTCGGTAGTGGATGGTGCACGGCCTGATTGATTTGTTTACTTTGTATGAATCGATGTATGTGGGTGATTTTATTTTTAAAGTGATCTGCCAGATCATCGCATAGTGTTTTTAAGGTACCAGTGTGTTATTGCATCCGGGGGGATTTTTCATCTCATTTACGATGTTGAATAGATCTTTCTGGGTGTTGGTGGCTTTTGTGATTCGGTCATCGTGACATTTCTTTTTGGCTTTGAGAGTTCCCTTTCTGTATGCTCAAATTTGTTTTAGATATATTATTCTTTTGACTTGGTCGCAGTTTTTCCTCCATTCTAGTTCAAGTTTCCATTTTTTTTCTTTCATTGTATTTATATGGGGTGTAAAACATTTTGCCACTGCTTTCTTTCGTGATGGGATAAATTGCTTTTCTGGGGAGATGCTGTCTATTGTTTTAGCAATCCATTTCTGGATTAAGTCTGCATTTTCGTCTAGGTCAGTTGTGCCCATGGTTGTGCTCGATGGTTTATAGGATTCCAGTTGTTCTTTTAACTTACTGCTTTTGATGGTATTCCAGTTTCTTTTCCAGATCAGGGAGGGGGGGGGGACTTATGGTGCTGTTTGGGTACTTTAGATAGTAGTCGGATCACAAACTGCATTTGCTCGCTCCATAGTATTTGTATTGGTGAGCCAGTTGAGATCAGTTTTCTGTTGGCAAAGATTTAATTGAGAGTGTGTACTGCTGTGTGTGTGTGTGTCGCTCGTTTCACCATTTGGTGTAGTTTCACTGGCTCAAGTGATTTTTGTGAGTTTGCGTTCAATACTTCAAACCATATGTTGAAGTCCCCGAGGATTATCATGTGATCATATTTGATGGCCAGGTTTGTGATGGCTTCCATAAAGGTGTCTACAAAGGTAGCATCATAGGTCAGTGGTCTAAAGATGAGTATGAATGTGAGGTTTGTTTTTGAGTCTGATGTCAGGTGAAGGATGAGGGATTTGCAGTTTCTGATATTCAGTGGGTCACCTGTTTTCATATTCAGGTGTTCTTTGTAGACTACTGGAAGACCTCCTTCTCGTCTTCCTTTTCTGTTTACCTGTGTGCATTTGAAGTTGTTGGGTAGACATCTGTGCAATGTGACTTTGTAGTTGCAATCTAACCAGGTTTCCGTGATGAATAGTATGTCAATTCCACCACCATCGTAGATTGAGGATGTCTGTAGCATGTTTAGACACTGATCTTGCGTTGATTAGATTGCAGTGTATTTTATTTTTTATAGTGCCTTGTTTTGTTCTTGGTTTCATCTTAGAGGGGTCATGTTGGTGAGTTTCCTTTTTACTCTCAGGATGTGGGGTTGTTCAGTAGGGTCTGTTCATCACTGAATAGATTGGTTAGGTTTCATATTGGTTTCCTGATGTCTTTTGGTTCCTCTTCTTTATCTCGTTGCCATTGCTGTAGGTGCCCTTGCGTTTAGGTGATGTATGGAGTGAAGGTTCCATTTTCCCTCTTTCTCCTTCTGGGTATTTCTGCTCTATCCATGTGCAGTCCTGGTATCTCTCTGGGGTGTCTAGCATTGTTGCTGGTCATACGTTGCTCTGGTGGGTGGTCCTTTACAAGTTATGCTGTTAGGTATAAATAGTTCTGTCTTGTTTTAGAGTTTGTTCTATTTTCTATCACACTTATGTGTGTGTGTTCCGTTGCTGTGTCCATGTTTTTTTGGCACGTTGGCATGGTGTGGTTTCATTTGGTTAATTCTTTCTCTGAGTTTTCTCTCACATTGACCTGCTCTGTGTCGTGGCACATTGTGGTCCTTTGAAATCTTCTAGTTATGGGGTTTGTGTTATTGTGTTTGGGTCACAGGGGTTCTTGCACACCTTCAACACTTTTCAGAGTTTTGTTAGGGTCTTATTTTTATATTTGTTTTTTCTGGTTTCTTTGTGGGTTTTTGTGGTGTTTGGTTATTGTTGAGGGGGCAATGTCAAGGAGGGTTCTTAGGGTCTGATAGCTAGCAGATTGGATTGAGGGGGAGGTCCGTGAAGAGGCAGAGGTGGGGGAGGTACCTGAGTGTGCGCCTTAGGTGGCCTTAACCCTTGGGCTGTCCATCTAAGGTCTACACTCTTCAGGTTATTAGACTGCTGGCAGTGTGTGGCTACCTTTCTACTTTCTGCTAGTCACCCTAGTAATCCCTAGATTCTAAGTACGTTGGAGGTGGTGGAGCGCCTGAAGTTGGGGCCCGTTACTATGCAGACACCTGATTCTGGAGTCATTTTACTCAGAGAACATCTGTAATGCTAGAGAGAGGCTAGAGCTGAACCCAGCAGAGGCAGTGGAACAACGATAGCTGGAACATGGTGTGGGCTGGAGGGGAGAATGTCTAACTTCCAGGATGGAGGGAAAGATTTCTGAACTGTAGACACAACAGAAAGTGCAAACACCTAGATTCGAGATTCCTGGATAGGGGGAAACATGACTAAATTGCTAACACAGCAGCAAATGCAAAACATCTAGGTTTAAGATTTCTTGGTAGAGGGAATTACGCCTAAATTGCAAACACAACAGCAAATGCAAAACATCTAGATTTGAGATTCCTGGATAGAGGGAAAAATGCCTAAATTGCAGGCACAACAGCAAATGCAAAACACAGCGATTCGAGATTTCTGGTTAGATGGAAAAACACCTAAATTGCAGAAACAGAAGCAAATGCAAAACACCTAGATTTGAGAAACCTGGACAGAGGGAAAAACACCCAAATTGCAGACACAACAGCAAATGTAAAACACCTAGATTTGAGATACCTGGATAGAGTGAAAAGTGCCTAAATTGAAAACACAACAGCAAATGCAAAACAACCATATTTGAGATACATGGATAGAGGGAAAACGCCTAAATTGCAAGCACAACAGAAAATGCAAAACACCTAGATTCAAGCTTCCTCGTTAGAGGGAAAAACACCTAAATTGCAGATACAACAGTAAATGCAAAGTGCCTACCACTTAAATCTTGGTGAACAGCAGTGATGGGAAACTGCTAAGTAGCTTGCTAACAGTGGTGTGCTATGTTTTATATGTAAGAGGAGGGGTTAGGATTTTGCAATACGCTGATTGGTGTACTCCTCACCCAGACCACACTTACCTTAGTCGCTGCTGGTTGACAGCGGTAAGCTTCCCAGGCGAACACGGGCAAACAAGGACTGAAGCTGCTTCTTTGTGAGCTGCCCTTTGCCTAGGGCGCTTAGCCGAGCACTTCTCGGGCAGGAAGGCTGCTCTGGGTGCTGGGTCTGAAATAGGGCAGCTGGCCCAATCACTGCACAGGGGTGCAGGTGGGAGGTGGGAACAGGGAAGTGGAGCAAGGAGAGGAAGAGCAGGGGAACAGACTGCACTCTAGTGCAAAGTTAAACACACAAAAATACATTTGACTGAAAAGTGGATGGGACACCCAGCACTCACCTGTCCTGAATCCAGAAGCTAAAATGTGGCCCAGGTGCAGGTCGTTAGGCACAGGGTCCTTGTTCACAACCACGGGCAACTGGCCCAAAATCACTGTGCAGGGGTGCGGGCAGGAGTCGGGAACAGGGAAGTGGAGAAAGGAGAGGAAGAGCAGGGGAACAGAATGCATGCTAGTGCAAAATTGAACACACAAAAATACAAAATTGCACTGCAAAGTGGGTCAGAGCTCCATCACTCGCCTCACCTGAAGCTAAAATGTGGCTCGGGTGCAGGTTGTGAGGCACATTGGGCAGCTGGCCCAATCGATGTGCAGGGATGTTGGCAGGGACAGGGAAGTGGAGGAATGAGAGGAAGAACAGTTGAACAGAGTGCCCGCAAAGTTGGTCGGAGACCCAGCACTCAACTCACCGGAAGCCAGAAGCTAAAATGTGGCTCTGATGAAGGTTGTGAGGTACAGGGTCCTCGTTGTTCACAACCACGTGCAGCTGGCCCAATTACTGTTCAGGGGTGTGAGCAGGAGGCGGGAACAGGGAAGTGGAGGAAGGAGAGTAAGTACAGGGGAACAGAGTGCACGCTAGTGTGAAATGAAATGCAGACAAATACCCAAAATCGATCCGGAAGAAAAATGGTTTAAGAAAAGTGCCATTTTAAAAGCAAACATGCGAGCTGTGCCTGCTCACAGCATTTAAAATATGACATTTGCAAGGAAAATTTGCGATGTTTGCAGCCCACCTTAAATAATAAGTCCAGACAGTATCCTGCAACTTTTCCTTTTTTAAATGTCGACCAGTCCAATCTGAGATAAAAGCACTGCATTTACAATGAGAGAAAATCTGAGTTTCTATTTTTTTTACAAGATTAAGCATCAGTAGTTTGAAAACTACAGATGTTGAAAATGGGGACCTTTGCTAGGAGTTTGATAAGCCAATACAATGTATGTTGCCCTCTGTTGTGGAAATGTAAAATCATTGGGGAAAGAAAATGACTGTAAAAAGCTGCATTTTGTGAATGAAACCAAGACAAATGAAGCTAGAAGTGAACTGACAAATTGTATGCCAACTCACATCCCCCAGCAACAAGATGCAGGAAGAGATGGCTTCTTTTCGCAAGGAAATTAACCTCTTTTTAACGGATCTATAACAGCTGATGACTGTCCCTGAACTAGTTCTAGGGAAGTCAAGCCTTGAAATAAAATTCAATGGTATCCTTTTAAAACATACATCTGTCTCTGTGTTTGGGCTTAGTAAATACATATACATTGAATTCACTATGAGCAGGGGACAATAGTGGTCTCTTCTGAAGACATCACATCTCACAACCAGCCAGGCTTTCCTGAAGAAAGGAATTTGAAACCTTGTGTGACTGAATGTCTCATCTAAGGACAACCAGATCCTGGGAACATTCAAAGTTGGCAGGACTGAATTCATAAATGGCACCGTCAGCTTAACTATGGTGACTGGCCTTTCAGTCATAAATACCCCAACCCTGGATTAACAGGATGGAACACTGGTTGCTGGGCTGAGAAAACAGTGACTATCATGTAAGATTGTGTAAAGTGGAAGAGAGAAAAAAATGCATTAGTGAAATAATAATAATTTTGATATTTATAGAGTGCTTTATCCAAAGCTCTTTACATAGCACATATTTAAATACATTATTATTATTCCCCAATAAAAATTGGTACTCACTTTGTCGACCTTGGAAGGATGAAAGGCAACCTTGCCAGGATTTGAACATGCGACCTGCAGAACAAACAGATCATAGCAACGAGTGCTTGACCCGCTGAGCCATCTTACATTGGTTACACATTTCTGCTTATAACTCTTGAACGAAACCTTGTAGAGTTTTTTTTTTCAAATGTTCTGCTTCAATGTCCCTTGTAGATGGCCATGAACATGTTTTTTGAAGTTAACTTAATTATGCAAATTAGGTGGATTTGTATTTCATCACACGTTAGTGATACACAAATGCTAGTGTCGGTACTGGTGAGGCCATTATTCTTTGTTTTATTAATAATGTGTTTCAGTCAATAATATGACTTTTCACATATATGCATACAACAAAACAAAATTCAAATTGATTGTTAAACTTCCTAACCAATCCTCGGGTCATTTTATTTGATACATCTAATACATTAATAAAACATATTTCATTTAGTAATTTCAAAACGTCCATACTTAAAAAAGTTTCATGACCTGAGAAGAGTCTTCAGTATTCAGCCACTCGATCTTCTGTACAAATCATTTGAAATCGATCATCCTCAAGATTTTGACTGCTGCACATGTATCATGATAGGCATATTAACTATTCAATCTCTTTTTTTACATGGGGAGCATTCCTCTCTTATTTTCTGGACTTTGGTCTGAATTGCCAAGAGTTCTGCAGTCAATAATACATTTATGCGAAATCTCAAGAAGGAACAAGTTACTTACCTGTAACTGTTGTTCTCCAGCATGGGTCTGGCATGGATTCACATGCTCATGAATATTCCCCGTCGTCAGGCTGGGAATCCTCGGTAAAGAAAAAGCCAGTATCAGTTTCGTTTCTGATCTGTCTTTCGTAGTAATAACCAATCACTGGTCTCTGCGTCATACTGACCACAGCCAATGACTGCCCTCTACCTAAGCACCGCCTCTGGCAGCCATCTTCAGATTTGGAAGCACGTGAAGTGGCAGTATGACCAAGTGAAGAGCCGCAGAGGGGTAGGCGGGAGGGTTCGCATGTGAATCCATGCCAGACCCATGCTGGAGAACAACAGTTACAGGTAAGTAACTTGTTCCTTCTCCAGCATGGGGTCTGGCATGGATTCACATGCTCATGAATAAAGAATACATAGCAGTACACACATGCACAACCACGGGAGGTGGCAAAGGCTCAACATTAAGCATCACATCAACTCAACATTAAGCATCTTACCTCCTCACCAGGCTCACCTCAGGCGAACAGGTTGCGCAGCACTGCTTGGCCGACCCTGGACTCCTCCCTGGAATCCCGGTCGACGCAGTAGAATTTCGTGAAGGTGTGCGTCGACCTCCACGTAGCAGCCCTGCATATGTCCAGCAGGGGCACACCAGATAGGAACGCCGTGGTAGCTGCGATCGCTCTGGTGGAATGGGCTCTCGGACGGCCAGGCAGCGGTCGGTTTGCCAACCGGTGACAGCACATGATACAGCCGGAGAGCCATCTGGAGATGGAAGCCTTCGAGAGAGCCTTCCCCTGATTGACAGGTCCAAAGTTCACAAAGAGTTGTGACGTCTTCCGAAAACCCTTCGTGCGGTCCACGTAGAACTTCAGCGCTCTAGCTACATCCAGCGAGTGCAAAGTCCTCTCAGCCGGCGACGAAGGCGACGGGAAGAACACAGGTAACACCAAGGGTTCGTTGAGATGGAAGTCCGACGGTACCTTGGGCATGAAGGAGGGGTGCGTCCTGAGCACTACCCTCGTGTCGTGGAAAGTCAAGTACGGGGCCTTGCAGGAAAGGGCCTGGATCTCTCCCACTCGTCGTGCGGAGGTGATGGCCACAAGAAAAGCTGTTTTCCACAATAGAAACTTCAACGGGGCCGAGTGCAGAGGCTCGAACGGAGGTCCCATGAGCTTGGTCAGCACCACGTTGAGCTCCCACGCCGGGGCCGGAGCCTTCACCGGCGGGAACGATCTGAACAGTCCCTTCATGAACTCTTTCACCAGACGATGAGACCACAAGGACGTCCGGCCCGTGGTTCTGGTGTATCGGGAGATCGCAGCAAGATGAATCTTGATGGACGCATGTGCCAGACCAGCTTTGGCCAGCGTCAGCAGGTACGGCAGTACTTGGGGAGCCGTAATCCGTAGAGGGTTAATCTTCTGTGCGTGGCACCAGACAGAGAACCTCTTCCATTTGTGTCCATAACATTTAAGAGTCGAGGACGCCCTGGCCTTTGCAAGAACCTCTCTGCAATCGGCCGGTATGTCGTATCCTCCAAACTCTAGTGCTGCAGGAGCCAGGCCTGCAAGTTCAGCGACTTCGGGTCGTGGTGGAGGATGGCGCCTCCTTCCCTGGAGAGTAGATCCGCGTCCGCCGGCAGCTTGATCGGCGGGGACGCTGACAAGTCCAGAAGGTCCGGGAACCATATCTGCCTCGGCCACGCAGGTGCGACGAGGATCATCCTGCACCGTGACCTCTTGAGCTGGTTGACGAGCCGGATTAGCAGAGGCAAGGGAGGGAACGCGTAGAGGAACAGGCCCTCCCAGGGGAACGAGAAAGCATCGCCCATGCTCCTCGTCTGGGGAAACCTGCTGGCGAACCTCCGGCACTTGGCGTTCGTCGCCGTCGCGAACAGGTCGATCTGGGGTGTGCCCCACCGTCGGAAGAGGCGATCCACCAGATCCTGCCGTAGTTCCCACTCGTGGCACGAGCGCAGCTCCCTGCTGAGTGAGTCGGCGATGGTGTTTCTTATCCCTGCCAGATGAAACGGCACCAGAAAAATCCCTTGGGCGACGGCCCAATGCCACAGGTCCTGCGCCTCCTTGGACAGCGCTGGGGACCTGGTTCCGCCCTGTTTCCTGATGTAAAACATGGTGGTGGTGTTGTCGGTGAAGATCCTCACCACCTTGCCCTTGAGGGACGGAAGGAAGGACCTGAGGGCCCAAAACACTGCACGGAGCTCCAGGACGTTGATATGTAGGGACTTCTCCGTCGGGAGCCAGAGTCCCCTTGCGTGCAGATTTTCGGTGTGCGCTCCCCACCCTTCCAGGGAGGCATCCGTGGTCACAGTCTCCTGGTGGGCTGGGGTCTGGAAGTCCATGCCCGCCGTCAGATGCGCGCGGGTGCCCCACCACCGTATCGCTCGTCGGAAACTCTCGTCGAGCTTGATCCTTTCCTCGAAGCTGCCCGTCGTCTGGATCCAGCGCGCATCCAGGAATTCTTGCAACGGGCGCATCCGGAGCCTGCACATGGGAATGAGGTAGATGCAGGAAGACATCATCCCGAGGAGGGACTTGATGGACCTCACTTTGGCCGCGTCGGCCACCAACATCCGTTGCACCTTGCCCAAGATGGTCCTGGTCCTCTCCTCCGACGGGGAGGCCAGAAGGGACACTGTGTCGAGCCTCGCTCCCAGAAACAGTGCGACTTGCGCGGGCACCAGGTGGGATTTGGCGTAGTTCACGGAGAATCCCAGGTCCGTGAGGAGTTGGACGGTCCTTGCCGTGTGGACCACGGCGAGCTCCCTCGTCTTGGCGCGGATGAGCCAGTCGTCCAGGTAGGGGTAGACGTGGATCCCCTCGCGGCGCAGCTGCGCCGCCACCGGTGCAAGGCACTTGGTGAATACCCTGGGTGCCGACCGTAGTCCGAAGGGAAGGGCTTTGAACTGGTAATGACGCCCTAGGACCACGAATCTGAGGAATTTGCGGTGCCCCTTTAGGATGGGAATGTGGAAGTAGGCATCCTCCAAATCCAATGACGATAGGAAGTCTCCTTCCTCCAGCTGACCCAGGACGTGCTGGAGGGTGACCATCCGGAACTTCTGCGCCTTGATGAACTTGTTCAGACGTCGCAGGTCCAGGATGGGGCGCCATCCTCCCGTCTTCTTCTTCACGAGGAAGTATCTCGAGTAGACTCCGGAGCCCCGAAGCCTCTTTGGGACGAGTTCGATGGCGCCCTTTCTGAGCATCGCCTTTACCTCCAGGAGAAGTTGAGGGACGTGAAGTTCTTTCCTGGCCACGGGGGGGATGCGCGGGCACCTTCTTTGAAACTCGAGCGCGTGGCCCCGGGCCAGGGCGTCCAGCACCCAACGGTCGGTGGAGATGGACTCCCACACGCTGACGAAGCCCGCCAGCCGGCCTCCCACCGGGGTGCTTCGGTGGGGGCCCGACCCCAAGGCCGGTTCAATCCTGCTTGGACGCGGCCTTGCCGCCTTGACCTCCTTGGCGACGACGGCGGGGTCCGCTAGACTTGCCTCGTCCTCTGTAGGCCTCTTGCGACGACGAGCGGGCCGCTTGACGGTAGGAAGCGAAACCGCCGCCGGAACCTTTGGAGGCGCCCTTGCCTCCGCCGCTCCGAAAGGGCGTCCGTCGTTGCAGGACTCCAAGGGCCCGGGCCGTCTCAGTATCCGCCTTGATGGCCTGAAGGGAATCGTCCACTGTCTTCCCAAACAGGTTGTTCCCGTCGAAGGGCATGTCCAGGACTCTGGTCTGGACGTCCTGCCGGAAGTCCGTAGCTTTGAGCCATCCACGACGTCGAAGGCAAACACCGTTGCCCAGCTGGCGGAATCCAGTGTCGGCGATGTCCGTCGCCACGGTGATGGCGTGATCCGAGGCCACCTCACCTTCCTGCAGGATCTCAAGGGCCTCCGCCCTCTTGTCGTCCGGCAGAAAATCCAGCAGAGGAGCCATCTTGTACCAGAGCTCCCTGTCGTAGCGGGCCACGATAGCCAAGGCGTTGGCCGCTTTAATCGTCGTCGCTGCCGACGAGATGACTCTACGCCCCATAGTATCCAATTTCTTTCCCTCGCCGTCCGGCGGGGAAGTCGATGTGGAGGCCGCACCCCCCCCCGCTTTCTTCCTGGCTGCCGCGGAGACGACGGAGTCCGGGGTAGGCTGCGCCCGGAGGCATAGGGGGGCCGTGTCCGGGACCCGGTACTTTTTCTCGTACCGGTCTCTTCTAGCTGGCGTCGTGGAAGGGTTCTTGAGGAGGGAAAGGCCCTCATCCCAAATGTCGTCCAACAGAGGCACTGCGAGGACCGTCTTCCTCTTGGCCTCGTGCCGCTGATAAAGGAAGCCTTCCTTTTTCTTCTCCTCAGGGCAGAGTTGGAAAAGCTCGGAAGCCCTGGAGATCATGCAGTGGAAAGATCCGATCTCGTCGGGCGGAGAGGCCCTGGTGGGAGGCGACGACGGAAAATCCTCGTCGTATGCCTCGTCGTCCGTACCCGTCGCTGCCGTGTCAGTCCCCGTATCATCCCCTCGGGCGGACGGGGAGGAGGGCTGGAAGGGGCGCGACGGTTGAAAAGGAGGTGGTGGATGGATCCTTCTTTTCTTGGTAGGGGGAACACCAGAAGGTCCCGGTTCTGGATCCCCCGACGGGAGAGGTTCCTCCGTCGGTAACGGTAGCCTCGTCCTTATCTCGGAGCATAAGGACTGTATGGCCAACAAAATGGCCGCCGAGTTGTCTTGCGGCGCTGGCAGAGGGGAATCCGACGGGCGAGCAGGGGCCCCGTCGGTATCCTCGACGATGTCGTCGTCGTCACCTGCGTCGGGGTCCATTCCGACGGGCTGGCCTTCTTCCACGCCTAGGCCGTGGCTTAAGACCTCGATCAGTTCCTCTTCTGAGGTTGAGGCCGACTCTACGACGACGCCCTGCCCCCCCTTCTTCTTCCCCACGGAGGGTTTCACGGGGGTCCTATCGATGGGCACAAAGGAAGACTCCCTCCGAGGAGGCAGGGAGATTCTGGGCCCTGAGGCCGCCACCACTGGTGCAGCCACCACAGGCTGAGCCAGGGCCGCCGCGACCGTTTCGATAGAGGGCTTGGTCGGATGGATCAAGGCCTTCACCACCTTAGGTGCGCTCACCGCCTTATCCTTGAGGGAGGGGGCACTGCCACGCTCCTCCTCTGCCTTAGAGCTCGACCGGGGCCTCTCCAGGAGCTTCGCCGGGTGCTCGGCCTTCCTCTTACCCGACCCAGAGCGTTGGCTCGTGGTTGATGGTGCCGGGGAGGGTGCGCCCTGCCTGGCGCCCGCAGAGCCCGACCGTTCGGCGCTCCCGGTGCCAGCGGACTCGCGGTGCTTGGCCTTATGTTGGGCCCCCGTCGCCGGGGCGCCCTCAAAGGTCTTAGAAGACCGCTCGGATTTCTTCTTCTTCTCGCCAGACGGGCTCTTACCCTCCAGCCAGTTGGCGAGACGTTGATGGCGGTCCTTCATGGTCCGTTCCGACATGTTGCCGCAAAACGCACAGTCCTTCTCCACGTGCGTCTTGTCCTCATGAAGGCAGTAAAGGCAGAAAGAGTGTTCGTCCTCCTTGAAGACGTTCTGCAGCTGGCATCCAGGGCAGACCCTGAACAGCTTTCCGGGCGTCGAGCTTCCCTTCTCCTGGGCCATCTCCGAGACAGGGCCTGAGAAGCTTCTGGAGTCCTCCGAAGTGTAGCTCGACGAAATCTTCACCCTTGAGGGGCACAGATGAATCCGACACGGGTCCCCGTTGATCGGATGTAGGATCGGTGGAGCTTGAGGCTCTTTGACCGAAAGAATCGAAGTTTTTGTAAAAAGCGCGAAAAAATAGCACTAACGCTCGAGAGCAATAGCACGAGGATCCCAACACATGAACGTACGGTAAAAATCTGAAGATGGCTGCCAGAGGCGGTGCTTAGGTAGAGGGCAGTCATTGGCTGTGGTCAGTATGACGCAGAGACCAGTGATTGGTTATTACTACGAAAGACAGATCAGAAACGAAACTGATACTGGTTTTTTCTTTACCGAGGATTCCCAGCCTGACGACGGGGAATATTCATGAGCATGTGAATCCATGCCAGACCCCATGCTGGAGAAGGTGCTTCTCCATCTTGAATCTGGGAATTTCTTAAGTAGGAGGGCAAGACACCCTGGGGGTTATCCAGAAGTGAAAAGCAGCTATGATGTTTGTAACCACACATTGTGACTCTTGTCACCATCCAGTCAGATATTAAAATTGCCTTCTGGATTATCTACTAGCTCCTCTACTGATCTTGAACAGTTCTGTAAAATAGCCCACGCCTTAACCTCTAGTAATGAAGAGACTGGTGGCCTCTTACTACAAGGATTTTATGTCTTGAAATAAAGTGTTTTTAAAAGGATCCTTTATAAACCGGAACAATAACATCAATTTCCAATCAAGACTGACACCCAGCGAGCTTAGGTCCAGTTCCTATCTCAACGTGGCTATTGGGAGAGACTGAGGAAGATCCAGCACTTTCCTCCACAGTCCACCTTCCAAGGGGCACCAGCTTAGGTTCTAAGCTTGTGATTCCACGTCCATCCCACACAATAAAGTTGGGAATACTTTGCCCACATCGAACATTATTAAGGGGACAATAGAACATCTACAATATTTGACTTTTAGTCTCTTCATCTGGCAAATAGATTGGTCTATCTTCCGCTTAAGTCTGTTCTCTAGATTTACAATATTAGGGTGAGAGGAGAGTTTAGATCCTAAATGCATAACTTCTTTAATCTGATGTACTGGTTGTCCATGAAGTGTCCATTTAGCACACACCAATTGTACTGTGGGGTTACTAAATAATATAATATTTGATTTTGCCGGATTAATAAGTAAATTATTTCCCTCAGCATATGATCGAAGTGCAGTTAAAAGGTGTTGAAGACCTCACAGGGTGTAGTCTAAAAGTATGAGGTTGTCTGCGTATGCAAACCACCATGGTGCTTGCCTTCCAATTTGAGGACTTGTAAATGCCTGATCTTGTAAAACCTCACCTGAATCTGCCAGATAAAGATTAAATAGGCAGGGGGCGAGAATGCACCCCTGCCTCACACCTCTCTCTGTCTCTATGGGCCTAGTTAAGTGGCCCTGTACATCCAGTCTTACCTGTATGGATGAATTTTCATGGCGATAAACTATTATTGTGAGCAAACCTGATGGAATCCCCCAAGATCTTAACTTGTTCCAAAGACGTCCTCTGTTAATGGTATCGAATGGCTTGGATAAGTCAGTCAGAGCGCCATCGAAGGGTGGGTTGCACGCTTTGCACGGTTTCTCCCTTAAGGTGTTTACTATTTCAAGGATGTATACATGCCTTCCCGAAAACCTGTCTAAGCTTAATCCAATATTATACAGTTCTCTGCCCACTCTTCCAATTCTTTGAGACTGCACCTGCAAATAATTTTCTGTTTGCATCTAGAAGGGCAATCGGGTGATATTTGGCAGTATCTTATAGATTGGTATTATGATTGCTGTTCTCCAACTTGGAGGGCAGCATGTCAGACTAATCACCTTGTCGGATAGTGCCAGGAGAACTTGTCACCATACAGCAATATTTGCTTTAAAGACTGCATTTGTTAGACCATTTTGCCCCATAGATCTCGAGCTTGAGGAGTTCTTTATTAGTTGTTCTATACCCTCTCTAGTCAAGTATAATGGTGAAGGTACACTAGTAGAGCTGACTTTCTCCTCATCAGCTAGATTTCTGTATCATACTTTGAAATGATCTGACCAGGGTACTCAACATCAATTCCCCCTGTCTTTGGTGTTTTAAGAAACTAGTAGCTTGATTCCAATTCCTATATCCAGAAAGCAGTGTCTTCTTGCCCCTTAAGATCTCTATTTTCATTGTGTTGCCCTTATTGAGAGCTATTATGTTCTTTTCGCAGATCCCTTTTAACATATCCATGTTTCATGACCGAAAGCGTGTTTATGGATGTTACTATTTTTGTTCCCATGTATGAGTGTTTATCTAGGTCCCAGATAAAATCTCTAAAGATTGAGTTGAGTTGATCTTGTGACATGAAAGTCACTATCTCACTCAGATTTTTATCGATATTGTGACCACCCCTCTACACTTTGACAATCTGTTTCCCCCTTGATTCAACACCAGTTATTTTTGCCCACCAATATCTGCTCTTGACTCCCCCAGGGAGAACTTGGCGGTAACCATATTGTAGTCACTGTTTGTAGTTGCTCTGATCTCAATGCCTACACATCGGTATCTTGATAGGAATAATTGATCTATTATGTAATTCGACTGCTCATTTTTCCATGTTGGAGCCGAGTGAAGATCCCCCTTGATACTTCCTTTTTCACATAAACAGATCCCATTCAGTTAGAAAAGATCATCAATTTGTTCCCATATTTGTGTGCGTGTGAGATTTTGTGCCAAGGTGATAATAAACAGTATGCATTCAGATCGCCTGCCATTATTACACTTATATTCCCACTCGAGGACTAGGCCTACAGCAATATTTCAGACACTATTTCCAAAAGGTTTTCTGAGCCTGAACACGAGCGGTTCCAGTAGAGATTCACGATTGTTACACGTTTCCATCGTGTTTCTGATTTTATTATTATTGAGTTCCACAAGGGGCGTCCTGCATTATGGCAATTTGCCTTTTGTTCTTATATGGAGAAACCATCTATTTTGACTTCAGTCATTAACCAGCTCTCCTGCAACAAGATCAGGTCATATTTCCCGAATATTTCTGTTTGTGTCTGATCATTTGTGAAACTCCAATAACCGGTCATGCATATCATATTAATATTGTCTTTTTCTAAAGCAAAACATTGGTGTCCCTGAGTATTTGGAACACCTCTGAGCAAATGTCAGGCATCAGGGACCATACTTAGCTTCTAGAATCAAATAAGCATCCAGAAAGGCTTGCAGTACAAATAGCCATTCAACCACTAACATTTACATCATGTATCGGAGATGACATAGGATCTTGGTTTGCTTTCCCTCTCCTTCTATTTATACTTCCATTATTATTATTATTATTATTATTATTGTTGTTGTTGTTGTATTTATTGAGCATGGACTTAGCTTTGAGAAGCAACAGAGCGCTTTATAGAAGAATACAACAATACATATATATAAGGGAGCTCTTCACAGAGGTGTACAACATTACAGCTGCATAACGGAGCACTTTTCAAAGGTAACAACAGAACAGCTATAAAGCAGGGGGTAGGATACAAAGGAACACAAAGGAGGGGTACAACTGTACCAGTTGGAGGGGAGGAGAGGGGCGGGCGTTCTCTAGCGAGTCAGGTTGCGCGAGGGACAACATGATGGGCTAGGTGTTGAGTAGGAGATACTCCTTGAGAAGGTGGGTCTTGAGTTATTTTTTGAATTGTACGAGCATGGGGGCAAGTCTGATGCCAACAGGGAGGGGATTCTACAGTCTTGAGGCGCATGCAAAGAAAGCTTGTTTTCTGGTCCTTTCTTTTTTTCAACGGCGGATTTCAAGTCTGCATGTGTCCTGGCGTCTGTCGGTGCGCTGAGTTTCTTCGCAATGCAGCTAGGTGACTTGAGGTGACTGCCTTTTAGATCATGTAGCAATACTTGAAGGTGATTTGTGTGTGATGTGGGAGGCAGTGCATGCAGTGGGAGCCAGTGAAGGTTAATGAGGGCCGGGGTGATGTTTTTGTATCTGTGCAGACGCTTGATGAGGCGTGCGGTCGCATGTAGGACACTTCTCAGGGGCAGAAGGGAGACCAACGGGAGGTCTTCGAGGAGTGCATTGCCCCATCCAGGTGGGATAGGATGAATGCTCTTCAACAGGGGATCTAAAGCTGTCCGGAGGGAGGAAGGGCTTGACTTTCCACAGGAGAGAGAGCTGATACCAAGGGTATCCAGGCATTGCTTTGAATACATAGTTTCGAATGCCAATGTTTTGGGGAAAAAATGCATTGAAAAAACACATTTCTTTGTAGGTACAGGTTTTTTTTTACTATAATGGGTGTTAAGGGGTAAAAAACAGGGGTTGGGTGGACCCCCCATTAAAAAAAAAAATAGAAATGCATTTTTTCGATGCATTTTTTTTCTAAACGTTGGCATTCAAAACTATTGCATTCAATGCAATCACTAGGAACCGATACCAAGCTGTCTGAGTAGTTTTCTTGGTGATGTGTGTCTTGAAGGAGAGGTGTTTGTCTAGGTGCAACCTGAGGGACTTGGGGCAGTAGATGAACTTCGATGTGATGCCCTCAGATTTCATAGTTGATAGCCAGGTCTGTATGTCTGGGTGTTCGGTGTTGTTGGTGAGGAGTAGGAACTCGGTTTTGGAGGGGTTGAGTATCAAGTATGCACTGGACATCAAGACTGGATCAGTGAGAGGCAGGCTTTGAGCCTTTGGGTGTACTTAATGGAGTTGATCTTGACGGATTATAGCTGTCAGTCATAGGCGTATTGGCAGATGTGGATGTTGTGTGTGGCTAAGAGGGCCCCCAGCGGCTCCATGTATAGATTGAAGATCATTGGGAATAGGATGGAATCTTGCAGGACTCCACAGCTGACAGGAAGCATTGGTTTGCTAGAGGAGTCCATCTGAACAAACTGCTTGTGGTTGGCATTGTAGGACTTGAACCAGCATAGGACAAGGTTGCAATCCCCATGCTCCAATGTAGGGTGTCCATAAGCGCCTGGTGGTCTACTGTTTCGAAAGCAGACGAGAGGTTGAGCAGAATCAGGAGACAGGGGGGGCTATCCTCAAGGATGTTGAGGGCATCTTTGACCACCAACATGGTTGCTGTCGCCATGCTACATCTGGGTCTGAATCCGGATTGGTAGGTTTGGAGGAGATTATTGGTGTTGATGTGCTGCTGGAATTGTGAGGCTAACACTTTCTCAATGATCTTACCTAGGAAAGGTGAATAGGTGAATGGGCAATAGTTACCTGTGCTGTCAGGCTCCACAGTAGATTTCTTTAGTATAGGGAGGATTTGTCCTGTTTTAGGGTCAATGGAAAGGGGCCTTGAATTAGGGAGCTGCTGATGATCTCCGGGTAGGGAAGGAGAGCTTCTGTGGTGAGGGTCTTGAGTATGGATGCTGGGAGGATGTCATCTGTATGCAATGTGGCTTTGAGGACAGCTAGGGTTTCTATGAGGTCCTCTGTCATGAGTGTCTTGAATGTTGTCCAGGGTGTGGAGATTTCACAAGGAGGAACATGAGACAGGGCTGAGGATGTAGATCTGGTGTCTATGTGCTTCACCCATATTTTTTTCTTTTTTTATTAGGTTTGCTATTCAGTATCGCATATCCCAAACTCTTAATGTCTTTAAGGGCTGCCAACAATTCATTTTCACACATTTGAGTTTTTAGGCCAATTTCTACAATGTTTGTACAGTGATCATACGCAAAATGTATATAATCAATGTCATACGTTGAAAGCAGATAAAGGTCAGGGATTTCTTTTGTCATTTGCAATATTTCCTGCCTGTTCAAAATCGACTGATCTCTTCGCTCCCCCAGTTGTTCTGACCAAACTCTGAGGTGAGCAAATGCGTATCCTTTTTCTCCTTTTGAGTACTTCCTTCTTTCTCTAGGTTTATCTTTGGCACTGGATTTGGTGGGCCCGTCCTATGTAGGACCTCCTGATTTTGTGATATGTTAATAGGATTGTTCCCATTTGAAGAAACTAAATGGCAGTCATCCTCGAGCATATTACTATTTGTTGGCAGGCATTCATCTGTTGGGGTTTTTATAATTCTTGCTTCTTTTTGATTATTTTGTCCCTGCAGAAAATGGGTTACCAATGTTTTGGAGGAGTCCTCCTCACTTTATGTGGTACCCCTAATCCACTCTTATCTGCAGTGGCTTCTTTCTATGTCATTCCTGTAGCCTGTATTGTGGTGCAAGTATCGACGTCAGGTTCATGTTCATGCCTCTCGTAACCTCCACTGTGTCTGTTTGCAGTTCTGTGTCTTTCATATCCAGCTTATTTAATACATTTCCATTGTGTAGGTCAGTCAAATCTTTCTGAGCTCATTCTTCTGCTGAGTCTGGTAGGCATGAGCTTCCCACACCTCTAGATATTATATCTACATAGGTTGTGTCCTGTATTGTGGTCTGGATACCGCTGTCTTTCTTATGCAGGTGTGTCACATTTGTGTTGCATCTCACTTTATTCAGTATTGAATCTTGAGGCGCTTTATCTTGCATCTGATCTCTACAATCTGAAACGTCCCCAGCCAGAGTCAGATTTCTCATGAATTTCTGGAGTTTTCATCTGCTTCTTTCTCCCTTTTTTTGTTTTTCCCCTTGTTTTTGTCACATTTACATTTACCGCAGCTGGTCGCGTATCGACTTCAATAACTTGACCTGCAACTACTTCAATTACTGTTCATTCTGAGACTCCTGGGTCAGGTGAGCTCAATATATGATCTTCTTCCAGATGTATTTGGTCCTGCAACATGGCTGAGTATGATGGTGGTCTTATTAATGGCGCATCACTCACAATACATTGGTGAGCCACAGTGGTTGTCACTGAATGTTTATAGGATAGGCACAGCGGCTTTTCTCTATGTGATGCTGGATCTGTATTAGCCTCCATCCCCTTCGATAGTACCCTAACTTGTTCCTTTAGATCTTCCAAGGTAACAGCTATCTTGGTATGGATCTTGGCTTTTTTTATTCCTTTTATTTCCAACAACTCCTTATTTGAGGAGTTTTATCTTTATTTCATTTAATTGAAGCGCATTGGCAGAGTGTTTGGCCTCCATATTTTCTTTAGACCAAATTTAGTGCCAAGGTGGAGGGTGCTGTCCATTTCCAAAAGTGTCTCATGATATTTTATGATATGATATATGATATTTTATTTATAGCGCGCTTATACACAAGTGTTTCAAGGCAGGACAAGGCACGGGGGGGACAAGGGAGGACAAGACAACAATCTTACTGGGCCAAGTGACATTGACATTGTGCAAGTCCAGAAAGCCTTGATGTAACTCTGGTCCCGAGGATGCACTAGAACTGAGTGGCAGGTGCTCCGTCAGTATTGAGGCAATCCCATCAGAAATTCAATTTTGGTCTAATTCCATACATTCAAATTCCCCAAGAACAGAAAGGGCAGGAACTAATGGGAGACTCATGTGCAGTTCACCCTCTAGTAAGTGGGCAACTGCTTCCAATATACTTCTATCAATTACACATTGGATTTGAGACTCTTCCTAGGGGGGTTTCGTTATTTCCTTGAATTTGAACTGGCTCCAAATTTTATGAATAATTCTTTCATTTTGCTTTGGTTCTTCGTGGTCTCTGTATTCAAAGTGGAGGGGCTAATAGAAAATACTCCTGGTTCAGCATGGGGTGTTTGTCCTTTATTTCATTCAGTGTCACATTTGTGCCTGCATCAGTCTTAAGATTTTTATTTGAAGTTTTTAAAGACTTTGGAGTTTCAGGGTGGAAGACTTTTCAGGCGTGATGAGCACCTTCTGTTGTCTTCTCCGCTTTCTGCTGTGTTTGATGCTAATGGTGAGGTATTAAGAGGGTGCATATTGTAGAGGTACTTCTTCAACCTTTTTTGAACTACTGTTTTCAGGCACTAGCTCTTGTTACTCGAGATCTATATACCCATTTGCTGTCACCATTTCCTCATCTGTTTCAGTTGGCATTATCATTTCAATAGATTTTTAAATTTTGTTTAATTTGATATTATTTCTTTTGTATCTTATATTAGAAGTCTAATCATTTTTAAGATTGTACATGCAAAGTGGATGTCGAATATAAATGTTTTTTTCCTGATATTGTGCAAGACTTCCAACTTTAGCACAAGAACTGAAGGCTACCAGTACGGTAATAGTGATTAAAGAAGCAGTTTCAAGGGAGTGTCCCTGCAGTCATCAGACTCTTCGACACTGGCCTTCGCTTCAGTGTACTATCTTTCTTTAGTTTGAGCTTTAAATCAACTTTTTTTCAAAATGTACATTGAGTGCCACAAAACCCTTTCTGTTTAGCAGATCCCGTCCAATCAGAAAGGAACTTAGCAAGCAGCACTATAACTGGTTACTGTGTGTCAAGTTCCCCCTGGAGACAAGCAATTTCGCTCTCAGGGAATTTATCAGAGAGAGGATTAGATGCACTAAACCAGCAGTTTCCACCCCTTGTTTACTTGACAATAGCTCTTGGTAACAGTGCCCTTTCTTCATCAGCCTTCTCTCGCAAACTCACAAACAGGACAAGTTTAACGCTGAACAATAAGTGAGTCGTTTGAATGAATATGCTACTAGAGACTGAGCGGTTCTGATTCGGCCATCCTACTTTTCCTCTGTAATTCTCAGTGATTCTCAGGCTAGATTTATTTATCTGATAATATCAAATGTATCATTGTAAGTCTCATATAAATCCATGAGGCAAAATGCTCTCTATATTATTGCCTCAAGGCGATACTGTTTCCTTAACTTTTAGCAGAGAGCAATGTCTATTATTTTCCAGAGCTTGAATGAGCGTAAGGATGTATAGTAACACAATTGCAAATCCAATATATCAATGATGTGTCAACAATGGTTTAAAAAGTAATTCAATAAAGCACTCTTGTTTGTTTCTGATCATTTAAAAAGTATCAATGTTTCAATGCTTCAATATATGTGCTGCAGCTAATTCTGAAAGCGTCTACGTCCTAGCAGCAATAAAGTCAGAAACTCCAGCATAGATGATATCATTATAAAAACAGCATTGTTTCTCACCTGCCTCTGTTGCCCCTCTGAACCGCCAAACCTTCTTCACTTGAAGCTCACTTGCTTGTGAGCATGCGCGTGTGAGAGTGCAAGGCCAGGTTAAGTAGAGCTTGTGAAGAATGGGTGTTTCCAAGAAATTTACCAAGTGAAATCCTTAAGAGCTGGGACACACAGCAATTCACTGCCGAACTGTCTTCACTTGAAGCTCACTTGCTTGTGAGCATGTAAGCATGAGCATGCATGGCCGTGTTAAATGGAGTTTGTGAAGAATGTGGGTTTCCAGGCTATTTACCAAGTAAAATCCTTAAGAGCTGGGATACACACCAGTTCACTGCCAAACAGTCTTCACGTGACGCTCACTTGCTTATGAGTGTGCAAGTCCATGCTAAGTAGAGTTTGTGAAGGATGGGCATTTCCAAGCAATTTACCAAGTAAAATCCTTAAGAGACGGGATAAACACCAATTCACTGCCAAACCGTCTTCACTTGAAATTCACTTGCTCATGAGGCTGTTACTTTGAGATGGAAAGATATTTGTGTATAAATGTATGAGTGAGGTAAAAGCCAAAATGTGTAACTTTTTCCTCATATTTCCTATGAAGATGAAACTTGCATCATTTGTTTCACATTAGAGAGAATAAACAAATTAGCTGATTGGTAACATTATTACTTGTGGGGAATATGCTGTTTTAAAAAATGACATCACATCTGATGGGAGGGAAACCTTGTTTAGAGGTTACTCCCATTAGACTGCCCCTTCATTAATATTCCAAATGACCATGGAGGGGTATGTTTAATGTGATGTCACTCTGGGGAAACTGTCCAATCACATTTATTGATCAATTTGTTTATAGAAATAATACACATTGTTAAATAGAGTAGTTTCTGCTCTATAAAAGTTCAAACCCAAAAACAGTTTGGGACACTCGCTCACTCAATGACTGATGAAGAGGAAGAAGGAGTGAAAGCAGAATTGAAAACAGCAGAAAGGAGATTGCCTTTCATTTTGAACCTATGGTTACATTATAAGCAGAGGACTATAAGTGAGACCTAGCTGGAGTTAAAGTCCCAGGCCTTCTTCAGTGGAAGAGATGGCAGACAGGAAATGGAGGGAAGCTAACCCGATCTTGCTAGCTGATGCCCACCAGTTCCTAGGGGGAAAATTGAACAAGTCCTTCAGAGGGTGCCCACCTGTCAGTCAGACAGCCAATATAAATGCATCTGTAAGTATAACATTGAGGGGGAATAATCATGTGTCAAGCAATACTACAAAGGTAAATAGATTAAACCCTGGACACTGTTTTTTGTAAGTACTGAGGGGCGGGAGTATATAAATTGATTGTACATCCTGAGTTGTTAGGGCATATTTCAGAAGTGCATGTGTGTCTGGAGTTATATATTTGATTAAAAAAAAGGTCCAATGGTATGTATACAAGAGGATCCACTCACTGCTTCTCCTGGTGAAGACGTTTAGAACAGAAGAAGTATGTTAGGAGACAAATGAACATATAATTGAATTGTAAGGATATATATATGGGGATTTTACTGCCAGTATGCAGTATGCAATATGGAAATGCAACCAGGCCCAGTTTTTCAAACTGCAGGCATTATTTTTAAAAGCAATTAGTCTGTGGGCAATATGCAATATCTAAATGCAGCCATTTCACAGCAGTTTTCAGTAACAGCAAGTAGGCAATTTTTTCAGAACATTTAGCAAAAAAAACATTTTAGCACAGTGTGCTGTCATTTTAAAATGAAGAGGTGCACATTTTTATAAATTGGATGTTTTCATGTGTGCAAACGGCATTAGAAATACATAACTAATTAAACTGGTACTAACTTCCTTACTAATATATTAATTTCAACCCCTCTAACATTATTAATGCAGTTTTTGCGCACAATGAAATGCATTCTATGTTTTTACATGCACGGTTTGAAATTCACTTTATTTTCCATGAAGAGATGCACACTCAGTTCATGTGAGCGTTTTTTTTGTTTTTTTTCGTGGAGAACAGAAATATGCACCACCAGGAAAGGAAAATTAAACATTTATTTTGCGGGGCTGAAGTCTTCATTGTTCTAAACAGGCAAATAAATAATGCAGCACATTCTTTTATTCTGATTGATAGGGATTGGAGGTGGATGATCCACGTCAATAGAGGCTGACCTAGGGGTGATAGGCAGGATGAGTTGTCTTACGGAATAACCTACTGGCTGTTACTGAAAACTGCTGTGCACCTATTGTGCATCTATTTTGAAATGGCTACATTTAGATATTGCATACTGCTCACAGACTTATTGCTTTTAAAAAAAATGTCTGCAGTTTGAAAAACTGGGCCTAGCTGCATTTCCATATTGCATACTGCATACTGGCAGTAAAATCCTCATACATATATATATATATATATATATATATATATATCCTTACAATATGCATAGATAGACAAATGATATAATTGAAGTAATTCCTGGGTACACCGCCAAGAATAATTCTGTTATTATTTCTCAAGACAAACAGGAAAGGGTGATTATTTGCTACCCATTTTCCGACTTTTAAGACGACCATTGAACATTGAGAAAGGTACATTTCTACACATTAATGCACTGGAAACACCAGTGAAGGGAAACATATGCTTTCATTTACATAAGGGATTCACATGTGGGAATGCAGTAACTTATTTAAATAGATTTTTTTCTAAAATGCTGTGTGAAAGTAGCATTTTCATTGAGTAAGGGGAGGTATCTATTTTCAATAAAGGTGAAGAGAGAATTAGATGAATGTCTTGATTTAATTTTGTTTATAACAAATGATACTTTATTCTGGACCCTCAAGCACTTTTCAATCAATGGTGCATGTATGCCCAGGGCAAACTAAATGTACATATGGTTATTTGTGTGTTTGCAATAAATGAATCATAGAAAAAAGTTACGTGACCAGTAAATTGATCATTTTTCATTGTAGTACTATTTGAAATTGAAGGTTTATATATTTGTATTTGGTTAATATTTAAATGAATATTTAAATTGTTTCAATCAATTCTTTTTTTCAATAAATAGACCTTCGGTGCAACTCTGTGTGTTACTTGTCCCAAAAGGGGAGGCAGGCTGTGGGGAACCAATACGGTTAAATCGGGGTCCCAGGTTCGTAAAAAGTACTTCTTAAAAAAAGGAAAATTGTGTGTGCTTGGTTTGGGGTGGGTGCAAAGGTCCCCTGAAAAACCCGCCCGATTTAGATATACTACAAAACAGAGTATCACTTTTCTAGGATGTAGCAACACTACACAGTATTCTGCTATAGACAGGTCAATGTGATGGATAGTTGAATCTTTAGTTCACTGATGTGTTATGATGTTTAATACTGTTTCTTCTGTGATTCTTTAGGATACTGTGAACACTTAACACACTGGGAATTCACCTGCTGATACACATGGGGCTGAGAAGAAAACACGTTCAGAAAATTCATGTGTTTGCTTTTCTTTTCCATGTGAAAATATCTTACTTGCAAAATCATTTGAAAGCCTATACAAGATATGGAATCCAAGGAAAAGGTGCTTTACAAAGGAGAATTATCCTACAGTATCGGATAATTTAAAAGAATGATGGAAAATTGTTTTTGCATTTTTTTCTTTGATCTAACAGCACTTTTAAAAAGTACTTACATGCTGACTCATAAGTAACTGAGGCTTCCAGGGAATTAAGTGACATACTTATATCTACCCTAGAATTCCCAGCCTAGAGCCTTGCCATCTCATCATCATCTTCATAAGATGGTCCACATCTCACAATTGCAATAATATAATGTTGGTTCTACTGTATAACAGGTCGTGAAACTCTGATGTTGTCTTATAATTTTTATGACATTGCTCCCATGGGTGTAATAAAGACACTAACATGTTGTGTTCAATTTTTAGTGATTACACTGAATGGTCAGAGTTTGTGGATTTTGTAAACCATAACTTTTAATTAGCAGCAAAACAAAGTAACTTCATGTTCATCCATTGTTTTCTTTTATAATTATGCAATTACATTGGGATCTGGCTTATTTACCTCCATAGTTATAGGATAATGGCTGAATTAAATTGTGTTGATTTGAAAAACTATGAGCACACAAGGAACGCTTGCATGCATTTCGTGCGCGGTTTTATGAAGGTGCTGGTGGTGTCCAGTGATTAAAGTGCAGAACATTTGCTGCACACATTTTTCGTTTAGAAATATCATTGCACAAAAATGCACTTACTATGTATGTTGGTAAAAATAAAGGTACTGATAGCATGGTTGGAAAGGGGGAAAATGTTTATTTGGAAGGGGGTGTGGGGTGATTGGGGATTGCAGGAGATTTACATCCATATTTTGCTGCTGCACTGAATTTGAAAATGGTGAAAATTGAAAAATAAAACATCCTGCAATGAACAGACATGGAACCAGCTTTTGCACAAATTCCCACGGCAACAATTGATCGTGTTAAGTACTATGTCAGAAGTATGATAGCACAAATGTACACCGTTCACACTGTTGGCCTAGGTGTAAGCATTCAAAACATCTATGGGCAGGGAAGTAATCAGCTCATGCCAGTATTCTCAATACAGAAGCATTTTTTTTAACAATCAACCATTTTTACTCCCTTCTACATTTATAAAGTATGGATGTTGCAAAATGTGCACTTGACCATTCACACTTGGTGATTGTGGTATGTAAGGCTGTTATCTGATTTTTGGTCAGATTGGGTACACTAAAGTGCACAGTTGCATCACATAGGTCGATGAGCAGTGATACATCAGGCATGGATGGAGGTGAATTCAAACAACAAACGTGCATTCAGCAGCCAACCTGGCAAGTTCATGTAAGCCTAGGATCATTCTGCATATCATGATATATCATTAAGCTGAGCAAGGACTCACTGGAAGTTGGAAAATTCAACTCAAGATTCTTCCTTACGCTTCGTACATTGAATGGACACATTATGTGATTGATCATGTTTAATATCCCCACAAATGGGCCACTTGTTAGAAATATTCACATTTAAATGGTGCTATATTTTTCACGGTGAACGACAGATGAATTCTTGAGTAGGATACAGCTGCTCCAATTCATATTTTCTGTGTGTTAAAACACACACCTAGACACTTTTTTTTGCAATAACATGTTTGTTTGCAAAAGTGCTTACATGTCCCCCAAAAAAACAATGCCTTCAGAAATAAGCTGCTGGTACAGGTGTTTTCGTCTACATTCACATTCCTAGCAATGCATCTCTCTGGACGTTTTTTGCTGAAAGGTCTTAATCTTCCATTGAATATATTTTAAATCTGGCATTCACTAAGAGGTAACAACAGTCTGCAAGATTCTTCCATAGAGTGGAGCTATTTTTCATTTACACCTGTTAAGGGTTAAGAAGAGCTTTGTAACAAATGGCCTTATTCTTGCAAGTAAGATATTTCACTAACAAATTTCAAATGTACTCTACCCGAAAATATGTGCTGTGTTTGGAATCAGCTTGACAACAATTCTGGGCAATATACTTGAGTTTTTGAAAATACAAAAAATCTAAAATATTCACTGTACTTCATATAACAAAATGGGTATATTTCCAACAAGGTAGTGGTGAACAATAACTGCGCTACAATAAATCATAATTGTATGTGGTACACCAAACCCACCCAACAGACTTTTGGTGTAGCTAAAAAGAAACAACCAGATTCAACTCGCTGATTTGTGTGCGGTCGGTCATTACATGCAGGAATATTCAAGTTTCCTTCATCAGGCCTTAGGTGCAACGATTCATTATAATTGCATGGACCTGTTGGCATAGGTCCAGGACTCCTTCGTTTGAAGAATGGTCCATACCTTTTGTGGATGAGTGAAAATTTCCCAGAAATTATATAACACCTGTGACTCACCCAGATTTCTGTATTTGAAAAATCACAGTGATGCTGGTCTGTTAGAATGGCAATCAAACAAACTACATCTTTAAAAAAAATAATAATAATAATATATCTTGTGCTCATTTAAATACTTCACCCCAATAACACAGGAAACAATGTATGTTGGGTGCATCCTTCACATGTTTCTAACATGTAAGCAGGGCACCATCACACCCTTAGCAAAGAGCAGATTTGCAGTGTTGTTGTTTCCATCAATAACCCATCGCCGCCACATTTTACAAAAAGTGCATCTGAATTTTGAAGAAAGTTTTGCTGTTCCAGCACATGGCAGGGATTGCTGCCAAAGTCACTGAGACGGGCTTCACGAAAGACATTCAGTTGAGATGAGATCTCCATGAAGTCTACTACCCATGAAAGCCAGAGCAACTCCACAAGAGCACATCAGGGATCTAATTATGGATGGATGTGGCAAAAGCAGCGGTACATTATATGTAATTTTGGTGTCTGATTTTTGTGCTAAATGATATGCATGTCAGCTAACAATTAATTATTTCTTTTTTCTTGTTGCTGCCATTGACACCTGCCCAAATGTGCAACTTCCCAGGCACCCCAACATGCTCCAGTACTATCGGGAGATGCTGGTCTAGTATGTATTTGTTCTTTGCATTCTGGAAACTGTCGTCCTGTGTTTGCCCATAACATAAACAGGACTACATTTCCCCGAAATGCAAAGACAAGAACATGACTGGACTAGGGATCCCAAGTGGGAAAGCACATGTTGGCAAGGCATACATGTCCTTCATCTGCACTGGTGCAAAGTGAAGCCTGATTCACACAGCGTGTTTCAATGGGTGCATTCCATTGAAAAATGTGTTGTGAATCAGGCCCATCGTTTTGTCTGTACCAAATTAGCCTTCAATTGGCTGACTCAATCTGTGGTGAGAACACCAATTGCAGCATGTCAACATCGTTCAATGGAACCCCATTCCGTTCCACTCCACATTAGGCAGGCTGTAGGTCGAACTGCACCTCTTTCCTAACACCACCCTCAAAAGCTGCACGATTGAGATGCTGCGCACCCTTCAACAGACATGTGTTTAAAAAGCAAAAACAAAGTAATAAAGTTATTTTTAAAACATCAATATCTGCTACGTCGGCCATTTTAAAAATATTATCTCTGCAAGCAACCATCTTTACACATATTTTACAGGAATAAAACACACTGTTCTGATTGTTGTTTAATAAAAACAAAGTGCAGATCTTTAGTGCAAATAACTGCTGACCTGCAGCATTTAAGTGGTGTACTTGGGGTATCCCAAGTGGTCCATCAGTGTCCAGCAGATGTTCTCGATTGTTTTAATCTCCTCCTTCGGCATGTTCCTTTTCCAGATGTCAAGTTGAGTTGGGGAGATCTCCCCTTCGTAGGGGAGGTAGAACAGGTTTGTGGAGCTTGCAAACAATATTTGGTTTAAGGTAGCAGGAGACATGGGAATGCCAAGGAAGGTATAGATCCTCTCGGTTGTTTTCTGTGGAAAATGTACAATGTCTTCAAATTTGATCAGCTGGTAGTTTCTAGGCAACAACTGTCGGTTTATCCTCATGGCCGCAGCTGTGTTAGCAAACCACAGGTAGGCCAACAAGGAAACTGCACTTGATTTAGCATCCGATATCTCTTCCTTCAATGACTCAAACTCAAAGGCCAGGCCTGGGTTCGAATTGCAATTCTCAATCCCATCTTGAGGTTTGAACATTAGGGCCAAGTGCTGGGCAATTTTTTTAATGGCATAAAAGTTAGGTTTGCTATTGTAGATCATGGAATAGATCCACGCACGGGGGTCCCTCACGACGAACAGGGCCCTTAAAGATGGGCCAATGACTTCTTGTATAAAAGGTAGCTTCAATGTCCAGCTCCCACTGCCTAAGCTGAGCACAGGGCGTGCATGAGGATAGTAAACCAGGTGTCTCCGTAGCTGTCGTACGTAGTCAGCATCCTTATCAGAGCTACCTCTTGCTCTACTCCTCTTTTCAAGAGCGGGATCTCTCCTTCGAATTCTCTTCCTCTTTTCCTTACTTATTAGAGAATGCTGGGCAACAGTGCTCTTGTTAGGTTCATGCAAGTGAATGTTTTGCAAATGGAGCTTTGTGTTTTGTATGAGGGATTGGAGCCAGCCCCGCATTACAAGGAAGTGATCGCTCTTTACATCAGAGTGACTCCATTCGCAAGCATCGACAAACGAGTCGATATGGCAACCACTTTCTGGGATGGGCAGGTAGGCCATGGGAATCCTGATGTAGAGAAAATCAGTGCTATTGAAAAAGAGTTGCTTTAAAATATCAGCGCCTGAGCCGGGCAGTGAAGCAATCACAACATTTGGCTGCTCCAGTGGGAGGATGTCTGCTGCCTGTTGTGATCTTCCCTGAACATCATTTTCTTTATACACAACATCACTAGGCCACTTTGAACAGTCAGGCTGGGTGCAGGAGCTCCAAACATCCACCAATTCAACAAACCACAATGTTATTACCAGTATCAAGCCCAAGCGCATTAGTTTGTTGAAGGAATTGTAAAACCTCCATTGGAACGCTAAGACCCCCAAACTCACACACATGATAATGCCTGCAATTGCATTCACCTTAAATCCAAACTGGAACATATTCCTGGTGTACAATTTTTTTTTTTCCACAACACCTGTTCCCAGACCAAACCTGGTAATTTTCTCCTCGTCTTCTACTTTGCAATAGCCACCAAAACCAAGAAAATCAAATCGTGCACTCAGGTCATTGTATTCAGTTACCACTGAAATTAGTTTTTCAGTGTTGTTGACATTTAGGCTAATCTTTAGACCATATTTACTATCATCAACAAACTTGAGGTTTGAAACATTAGCATAGGGCCCATAAAACAAGTATGCAATCCTTGTGGTGTGGCTTCCCATAGGAAAGGTCACATTTACAAACTGCGTCCAGCGCTTCTTGAATTCGGCAGCCTGTTCCGCCTCCTGTATCCTAGCAACTGGGCTATTTCCCTCATGATCTAGCCAAATCATTTTGTAGTGGGCATCCCAGACGTCCATCAGGGCCCCATTGAACCGGTTTTGGAATCTGTAGGGTATGTACTTAAAATCAATGTCCAGATTGTGGAAGAAGGCACTGACCAAATTGAGAGGGGAGTCGTTTTGCTTCTCAATATGATCCACTACCAGTAGGGTCTGGGGATTTAGAAGTACCAGAGAGCGATAAACACTTTTCAGTTTCATCGCTGACGAATAGGCCAAAACGGCCTCGCCGCTTGTAAACATCATGTCTCCATGTTGGCTTGCGCTTACAATTTCCCCAGCTGAATCTCCAGTCTCATCATCTGTCCACCTCAACCACTGTGCACATTCACCGAGTTGGCCTTCCCAGGGGTCATTACACTGACTGGTAGGTGATGGGGAAAATACCAGCACATTATTCAAGTGACTATGTTTCGGCCCATAAAGAGCTTCTGAAACAAAAACTTGACCATTGGGTGCAAAGGTGAAGGAATTCTGGTCTGGGTGCTCGTGTCCGGGGTTGAAACTTCTCCACCCATCAATCCAGGAATATGGTTGGAAGTGAACTATATCGTAAACGGCACGGCCACCCAGCTTGCCAGATTTAAAAGAAAGAAATGTGTTTGCCTGTGTGTTTGGCAACCCAGCTCCATATGTAACGACCCCCCAGTTTGGAAATATGTGCATTTTAGCAGTACCATACTCAGAAGGAGGTTGTGGTGTTAAGCCAGCATCGTACCATAGGTACTCGGTGTGAAGAGTGCTCCAACCCTGCGCCCGAGAAGGCACCATAGGCCCATCCTTGGGCCTGTGTTTTCTGATCTGCTGTGCTAGCCAGTTGCCGGCTCCATTTTTTAACACAAACTTGTCCAAAAACACTAGCTGACTTTCTGGACCATAGAACCAATTATAATTTGAATCTGCAATGCCTACTGTTCTCTGAAAACCTGGCAAAAGCGTAGCATAATAAAACCAAAAATGCATTTTAAGCCAGTTATTTTCAAGATGATTGATGCCAAAATGGCGCTGCGCCAAGAAAACGTACTGGGTGATGGATTTGGATGAATAACTGCCATACGCAACTCCCTCGTCTAGGGACCCATCAACTACATGGTTTAGCAAAAACATGGTCTTTTCCATCACATCCACTACAGCTTGCTTCCATATGTTGGCTCGGGATTCCTGATAGAGGCCAGTGACTAAGGCCCCAGTGAGCAGCGCTATCATGTTCGTGGGCTGGTGGTTGTGGAGCAGTTGCTTGCCCCAAGAGCGCAGCTTCGAATAGTGGTACAAGTCCTCGCTCACAGTCTGTATCTTCACCAAGTATCTGTGTCTCCTGTCAGCACTGAGTGAGCGATAGAGGAAATCAAAAGCAGTGGCAAAACCAGTCAAGGAGTGGGCTACTGGCACCTCGTCTCCAGGGGCATTCTCCACCAACCAGTCCTTGTAGCTGGCCATTCGGTCCATGTACTCCAGCAAAAAGGAAAAGGCTGCTTTGTCCTCCGGGACCAGCAGGCAGTACAAGGCCAGGGGAGGCAGGTTGTTGCCATAAATCTCATTCCACTTCGAAGCAAAGTCAGCATGTTTGGGAGGCGGTAAGAAGAACGACGGGTTGGACTGCATTGTTGTTACTGCACTCTTAATGGCTCTAAATAAATGCACATGGCTGCTTCGGGACTTCTGCTTCAACGCGGCAATGTCTTCCTCGTCGAAATATAAACTTGGATGAAGACTGACTTCGTGCTGCTGAGGCCTGACGCTCGCATCTTGGAATTTCTGCGTTTGGTATCGATCGACGTCGTCTGTGAAAGTCAGCCAGTCGGAATAATTGCTGACAGAACCTTCGAAGTGAGGGAGAGCCAACATGAAAAACGCCATGGACAGGTAATGTCCTGTAAACATCAAAGCCATGATCCATTAGGCAATTTAGTCCCTTCAGGCAAACACTGCTTTTTCATAAGAAAAGGCACTTTTTTTTCAGAATCTTTACACTCTGAAAAGTCAGTGTGCTCACTGGTTTTGAAACTGAGTGCAGCCTAAGTTCAGCTAACTGTGTATTTTGGAAAGAAACATTGAGTGCAAACCCTTTGCCTTTCAAATTTGTGGACGAAGGTATTTATTGTGCAATCTAAAACTCTGACTCGAAGACTCGGGCTGCTGAATTCAACGTGCATTTTACGGAGTTTTCTTAGACAATTTGCCAGAAGGTCGTCAATCACAGTGGACGTTTAGATAAAGGCTACATGCCACATTAAAAAAAAATGCCTATTTTCAGCAGGAGTTCCAGTCCTGATGAATTCATCCAGTTCCTCAAAATGGCGTCACTGCTGAATTAACTCATGCTTTGCGTTTCCAAAAGTATGGACAGATGTGGAATGCATGAGTCATGGCTCCTTGGATTTCCTGTGCTGCAGACACATATGGACGCCGCCGCTGCCTCCCGTCTGCTCCAACAACACTATAGGAAAAGCTACTTCTGTGATCCATTGGTTTGTGTATAAAACATTGCGTTTGTGTTAATAAAATAGTATGTACCAGCAAACTGTGCTGGCTTTATCGCGTATAGTCCTTTTCTGCTCTGCCTCTGCGCAGCCGTTCCAGCCCATTGTCAGTTGCCACAGCGGATCCCCGTCCGGGTGTCTTCCAGTCTTCCCAACTGCATGGTTCTTGCTTTCCTCAGCTGAAAAACAAGAGAACCGTTTCAGAAACAAGAAATGTGAAACCATTTTTCTTAGCAATATCACAAACAGCTTTGCTAAGAATGCATCAAATTGTAGTTTGAAAACTGGCCAAATGCATACAGAAACATAATTGCACCAAAAAAGAGTGGAAGCAAACATATGTGCTGATTGAAAAAAGAATATGCATCCCAGCTGTGCCCCTTCAGCCTATTTCCAATGTTCTCATAAATCAAAGACCTAATTAACACATGTTTGTAACACAATTAAATGTACCTGGACACTAAAGGTCAATTGTATCAATTCAAGAGAACACATCTAGCTCAGCCAGCTCTACCTGTTTATAAAAGCAGTCGTTTTAAGAAGAAATCCATTGTTTGTTAAAACAGAGGTTGAGGGCTCAGTGGCCTGGCAAACTCCCCACCCACTTAAAGGATCAGTCCCGCTACAGTGGTCCCTGCACGAAAGTGTAACAAACTTGCCGAGGCTGGGATTCTTTGTACAGCTTTATTGCCATGAATTTAGGAAACCGAGGGTATCCAAACATGTGCTTTTAAAAAATGGCACAAGGAATCCAAGTCTGTGACCGTTTAATCAGGTTAGGGTGTTAGGGGACTGGCTCGTTTAAGGACATTGGAACAAGGGAAAGACTTTAGATTCTGTACTTTCCAAGCAGTGGTGCTCTGCTTGTGAAGCCAACATCATATTTTAGGTAGTGTTTTTTTTTCTTTTTTTTTTTTAAATTTTAAATGCAGCTCAGAATTTGCAGTCCAGTTTTGAATCCTAGTAGTTCTTCAACTTTCAGGTACATTATGTTACTAGAAGTGCCCATATCCAGATGAAAATTGCCTCTGTTGAATTCAACCATAGACCTGCTTCATCTTTTCACATTGGAACTACTATAGGTGTCTGCAATGTTTGAAAACATCCAGGGAGCCACAGGTTGCAGACCGGTGACTACTGTGTACACTCAGGCCTCCTGAAGAAACCGGTGAAAAGCCACGATGAGCACTAACCCTGTTTGAAGAATGATACTGTGTATAAAAGATACAAACCCATCACCCTAGCCATGAATACACTCTATGCTAGTGATTGCCAATAAAATAGAGAATGTCCTTCAAATTCGTTTGTATAACTCACAGAGCCATCTTGTCAACAGGTGCTCATAGCCTCAGAAACCTTACTGTACAATACTCTCTATACAGGAACCTCAGACCATCAAAAACATGCAATGCAGAGGGAATTCTAAGGGGGTAAGGAGTTGAGTGCCATGCAGCCAAATGCATCAGGAATGCTCTGAAGCCCAACATGTTTTTCATCAAACCTTTCCTGAATATTCATTGTCTACCTGCAGTAACTGCCTGCATCTGTTTCAATTGGGTCTTCGTCCCTCGATGGGCACAGAATCTGTCATGGTCTCTCTCCTGGATGATCTTGCTCTTCACCAAGATCGCGGATAGGTTGGGGTGTTGATTCTCTGCAGCTTTTCATACTGTGGATTATGGCATTCTGGTGGCCCGCCTGGAGCAAGCAGGGATCAAGGGTTCCTTACTGGCATGGTTTAATTCATTTCTGTCAGAGCGGACCCAAACGGTCTCACTTCAGGTTTGTCACTCTTCTCCGTTAACACTCCCATATGGGGTTCCCCGGGGGTCGTCTCTGTCCCCTCTTTTGTTTAATCTTTATTTAAGGCCATTGGCCAACCTTATTGCAAAATTGTGAGTCCTTTTCTACACCTATGCTGATGACACCCAATTGGTGTTCCGGTTGGACTCCCTGTCAACTGACCCCCCTGCTAAGCTCAGAAACTGCATCTGACATCAGCAGGTGGAAGGTCGCCAACTGTCTAAAACTTAATGGGGAAAAATTAAAGTGCTGGTAGTTGGCTCTCAGCCTGATGCCGGTCTCTGGAGCTCTCTGTTTTGGCCAGACTCAGTCGGCCCCTGTCCGGTGCCTAGTACATTGGTAAAAGGCCTTGGTGTGAGGCTTCTACCTAATGGCTTTAGGGAGGTCCAGGTTTCATCGGTTTGAAGTGCCAGATTTGGGAAACTGAAGGTTTTGAAAAGGATCCTGCCGCTGCTATCACCCACTAGTCGCACACAGATAGTCACCTCAGCAATAATGGGCTCGCTGGACTATTGTATTGGAATTTATCTGGGGCCGCCTAAACACCAGATACAGCGGCTACAAATACTTCAGAATGTGTAAACCAGGCTGGCCGTGAACGCATCCAGGCTGACCCCTTCTGCTGGTCTGCTGTGGCGAGTCCATTGTTTGCCGTTCACGGCCAGAGTCTAGTTTAAGACTCTCTGGGCCTCATTACGAGTTTGGCGGTAGCTGTACCCTTAATAAGGGCAAGGCTACCGGCAAACTCGCTACCAGCTCCGGCACCCGCGAATGGGCCATTAACGGCCCATTACGAGTTGAATGGGCTGGTAATTGCCCATTTGCGGGTGCCGGTATGGTTTGGCTCCCGATCCCCATTCTGCCCCAAAGGGCAAAATGGGGATGGGGAGCATAGTTGCGGTGCAATCACGGTGCCGGTGCAATCACGAGCTCTCGTTGCGGGTGCCGCTCTGCATGCCTGGTCAGACCAGGCGTGCAGAGCGGCACCTGCAAGCAGAACTCATAATGTGGAAGTATGGTAACAATGCCGCCGGTGGCACTATCAGCGCCGTTGTTGCCTTACCGCCACATTCGTAATGAGGCCCTCTTTGTTACTCATCTGGCCCTTTATAAGAGGGTGGCTACTTGAAAAGTAAGATTAAGAGGTACTACACTAATAGATGTCTTCGCTCATCTGCTCTGGGGCTTCTCAGAGTGCCTCAGTATCAGCACGCGTGTGCAGGCAGCCATTCCTTTTCAGTATTAGCGCTGACTATATGGAATCGGCTCCTGCTATCGCTCCATTTAACAGAGGAGTACCTTCCCTTTCGGAAGACACTTAAAACTTATCTTTTCTAATCTGTTTTTGGTTTGCATTGCCTGGACTCTTTGGGTTCCCTAGTGTCCGCCTGTAGCTTAAGCGCCTAGATGCCCTTGGGCCTTAGTTTCGCTCTATACATTGTATTACATTACATTACATTACTTTACCTACAAGTCTATTCCCACTCAGATAAACTTTGCTTCACCAAGTAACATTATTTTACCTGTATTTTAAAACTAGGTTTGTGTCCTCAAATGGACGTTATTAGATATCATCAGCACAACGTTCAATGCATTTTCCTTCTAAATTTGTCACACTCTCCCCCACAACACCATAGCTTTAATCCACAGTCTTCCCCACTCCCTCTCCCTGCGACTCCACTAATTCCACCCTTTCCAGGGTGTTCTGAAGCTTTGTGAGATATTGTACAAAGCAGCAATAGATACATACATCAAATTTCTATTACAAAAGCTACTAATGGCCCATCAGAAAACGTAACTCCTCTTCCAGCAGGCATCGTCTTCATGGGGTCGCCCCAATAGAGGTAACAATGATGGAATCAGAATGTCCCTTACCGAAGCGTTGTCTTGTTTCTGATGACACCAATATTCCAAGAGTGACCTCAAATACTCAGCAGTATACCTTAACCAACACCCACACCCATCCATACCAGCATATTGCAAAGAGGCTGATTCTCCAGTGTTAGGAAAGATTTCATATTGTAGGTAATTTTCCTTCCATGTGGCAACCCCCAAACTTTTTGCTGTTGTTTTACACCCTGATCTAGACTTTGCCAGAGAAGCGCAGCCTTTTCTGGGCTTTTGCTCCATTCTTACGGGGAAACTGACATGCCCTTAAGACAGTCAGTACCGGGAAACGTTGTTTTCCGTAGTTCTTTTCTCATGTTGCAGCTTTCGCGCAACATGGCACAAGAGGGCACTGTAAGCTAAGTTACTGCACTCTTGGGTCTCTAGTCATTCTACAGGCCCTAGTAACTCTCAATGGATTTATAACGAACTGTGCAAGTATGTCACGGACGGGACTGGTGGCAGCGATTGTTTCTTTGTGTTTTGAACTCCCTTTTGCCCTGTTAACCGTGCTTCTCGCGTTTGGCCAAAATGGGTGGCCTGGCTTCCAAAATGGCCAGACCACGAGGTTCTTTGTCCTGTCCGCTGACTGTCTTGCCCCTTCGCCTTCCCCAGGTCGAGCCGACCCAGGGCCATCCTTATTTGGGCATGTACTTTCCCGCGAAACACAGATGCTTTTGCTGGCTTCTACAGGCCTGTTGTGAGCCTCCAGGATGTGGGCTGGGATGTCTGGTCCCAATACACATCCTGGGTGCCAGAGAGTCTGGTGTGTCTTGAATGCCTCGGACCACCGTGATCCGTGATAGGTCCATGTATGGTGTGAGTGTTTTGTGAGCAGATCTCCCATTAGGCCCTCTCCTTTTTGGCGCGAAGGGAACCCTGGATAAGAGGAGGCTGGAAACACCACTACCATGTCGATCTCCTGAGTTCTCACAAACAAAGGACAAAGGAGCCAAGTATCCTGCAAATAAGAAGCTGAGTCGAGGAATCTCTGGTGACCCGCAGACGACTGCTGTCGTCCAATGAGAACCTCCGATCGAACGAAAAGGCCTGTACTGTCGCTTCGACCCTTTAGAATAGTGGGAACAACTATTCTCGGCATCTTCACCAACTCCTGTACGTAAGCCTTCGGAAGCGTCCCTGAGCCATCCAGCGGACTGACCAGCCTACACAGGAACCTTGCTCTGTTACCGCCGTCTGGCTGCTGCTGAAATCCGAGCCCTCGACACTCTCACACGCTTCGTACACTTGGCAGTCCCAGGTCTGAAATGAGAAGTGTACATTGGGCCTGGAATACAAGCGGCTGCCGAGTTGCCCTGCTGAGGTAACCATCTGTGCGTGTTCGCTGCGTTTGGGACACCCTCGACCCTGACTTCTGCTGCCGCGGAATCTACACAGCGCCGAGACGTCCCTCTGATCGCATCTGAACCTGCCAGCGAAGAAACTAACTCGGAGAAGCCTGGGTCTGCCTGCATCGGGGACCGGTGAGTAGTCAATACCCTGAACCGGCCTCCATCCTGCAGAAGCCTGTGGCTTTCCCCCGCTGTTGAAAAGCAGCACCCCTTTCTCCGTACTCGCGCCCTGCTTCTGCCCACAAGTGGAGGCTGCGCTTGAGTAGCGGAGGTCTGTTCGCCATCGTTTGTTCACGTCTCTGAACTGCCTGATTTCCCCGAAGAGACACTCCTTGGCCCGTTGGCACCCCGCGTGTGCAGGTACTTTTGAGCACAAGGCTCCACTCTTCGTAGGGCACAGACTTCCTTCTAGTTAGGTGGTCTCTGATGTCGAACGGGACCTAACGATTACTTGCACTGCCTGTTTTCCTCCCCATCTAGGTGGTCTGCATATTTCGTGCTCCTAACTCGTTAGACCCCTCGGTCTTGTATATATATTGTATTGATTGTGATGTGTTGGTTTACTTGAGTTTTATCGTGATTCTTTACTATGGTCGATGTTACAAAAGCCTTGTAATAAATGTGCCTATATTTTTAATATAACACCTGCCTGGAGTAATTTGTAAGCGTCCTTGCTTTGTGTGCTCATTGCGGGCTTTCAGTCACCCTCACCCCTCTTGAGACCTAGTCTTGACCGCCGCCATCGCTACACTGATTAGTCTGGCTTGTCCAGAGGTTACCCTGTTCCAAGAAACTAGGCTGGCCTTCTGAACCTCTGCCCCTCCAGGACAGAGTTCAGAAATCCATCTTAACATCCAGCACTTATCGTCCACCTCAAATTACACCACCATTTATTTTATACAAAGCTCCATTCACCCAACACTCCATTTTCTTCTTGATTTACAAACCAGACACTAACATACATTCCATCAGTATATTGGTCTATCTTGACACTAACATGGCCAATAACCTAACATTTCTGACACTGACAAGGACAATGACCTAACATGAATACCTAAATCTCAAATTCCTTACTTAGCCAACACATATGCTCCTCCACATGAATCCAATTCAGCAACCCATCATGTCTAGCACAAATTATTTGGCTCACACTCCTCTAGCCAGGGGAGTTGCTTGGTCTGGAAAAGACCCGGGGCTACGCTGATGTCAGAACTGTTGGGACTGGGGGCTAGCTAGTCTTTTGGTTGTAGCTCCTGAGATTCTATCCGGGGCTACAACCAAAAGATCAGGGGCTATAGCCCCCTTAGCCCCCCCCTAACAACGCCCCTGCCTCTAGCCTTGATGTAAAACAATCATCCACTTACAATATATTGTCCGACTCCAGGCCTCGAGGGCTGGAATCCTGATTCCCCCTCATTAATATGAATGAAAAAACAATTGCATACATTTAGAATCATTGTATGCAAATTCATCTGATGAATATTAATGAAATCTGAAATCTGACATGTTTCGAGTCCTCGAGGCCTGTAGTTGGCCAACCCTGTTCTAAACCCTGTTCCTTCCCCTGAACATTATGCCACATTGTGAACAGCATGGCAACTGGCTTTGCATGATGATGCTCACAGAGCCAGCCATGTTTCTACAGGATACCAATTAAGCCATTAACCCCAACCACTCAGAGAAAGCTCAACTTGCAACACATACATTGCCACAGTTTTCTTAACACTTAGTTCCATGCCCTGAAGCAGATCATAGTTTCTCTGACCTGTTTTGCAGTGACATTTTATAAACAGCAAATTTGCTTTCTCCCACTTCTGCTGTAACCACTCCCCCATATTTACAGTACCTAAAGTGACAGGAGGCCATGAAATGGCGAAGTTAGTTACTCAACGTATCACCCCAAAGCATACCATAAAGGACACTTAGACACAACGGCATGGTTTCAGAAAATTAAACAAGGACCAACGCCTGTTTCACATTTGTTGGGCTGGTCAAGAAAAGTCCCAATGATGAAGAGGGGTTCTTGTAGCATGTGCCATATTTATGACTGGGGGTGCAGCAAAGTTAGCACGAGGTTGCAATCTTACATATGTATCCTGTGTAGTTAAACGTGAATGGGATATGTTACTTTGGTGTTGTTTTTTATTCAAGTTGATACATATTAGATTTGCACGCGCGTAAAAAGACAAGTGCCAAAACCACCAAATGAAATATAAAACACAATCCAGACATAATGTGAGATGAAGGGCCTAGAGTCCAGCCAGCAAGATGTTTTATAATGTGCATGCGAGGAAGGGGACTGGTCATAGAGAACCCACTGTGAAGAAAAAATGAGAGTTATTAAACATGCATTCACACTGATAACCCTATATAGGGAATCTACATGTAGTGGGCTTTTTTATAAATGGACTAAACTATGCATATAACAGTGATTTTTTTGTTTAATGCTATAATGCTAGGTATGTAACAATACATGCAGTACCTTAACAGTATTTAGTATATCTTTCATAAAATATTTGGTCACAGAATTGTCAAAAGAGTGTCAAAACCAAGCTGATGCGCATGTGGTAGGGCTAGACGTAATAGCCTTTACTCCTTGTCCTATGCGACTTTGTTCTCCCAAACCTACAACATCAGCTTTATTCCATCATCAAAATGTTTAGAATATATAGGCTAACCCTCCCCCTCTGCCCTTTTGTGCAGAAAAATAAACAGTGAAGTGTCAGAATTCTGCTTGATACTAACCAAGCCCTCACTCTGCCAAGGACAGTTCCCTTCTATGTGTGGGAGAGGGGCATGCAAGGACTGTGGTGAAGAGCAGTAGGCATGGTAATGGAGATAATTGTTTGTTATTGCAGTGTTTATTTGATAGAGAACGTGTTTTCCTTCGAATTGGAATGAATTTGTAAAGCAATGTGCCTTTTAAAACAGTACTGAAGAGAGGGTCTCGATGATACTCCTCCTCACTCCCAGATTCATGACAGTACGAAGAGCCAGAAATGCTTGCAGCCACCCATCTTATTTTCAACCAATCCCAACTGCACCAATGGCAGACAAATACACTGAAAGGTATCCTCTCTGCCAGCTATACAGTTTGAATCCAGTACATGTCTTCACAGGTTTAGTGGAAGCAACCCGAGATCGTGGATGGAAATACCTTGATGGACAGTCTCGATTAATTGCCAAGAAGCCACGATGCTGACGTGATTAGTGGCACCACGACATAGCAGTGTTAGTCATGAAGTACTCTCACAGTCCTGCACCGCATTACACAGACACACATTTGCATACACGAAGAACATACTTACACAGTTCTGTAGCAAGCGGAAAGATACATGTACATACTGTAAAAGCATACATTATTTGTTCTCTTTAGCCAAATGCAGTAATGCAGAAACACATGAGATCCTGAACAAGCTTGCTGATGCTTTACGCCAATAAGTCTATGGAGCTACAGGAGTAAATATGGAGTCTGATAGGACCACTTACACCTAACTTATAGGTTACTTAGAATAACAAGAGCATGTAGAAGTTATATTATAAGTCTAAGGAAAATTACAGAAGACTCAAGCCACAGAGCCAGAGACAAGAAGAGCTGATTCAGGCTGCACAAAGAACCAGGCAGGCTCACAGCCAAGCTTACATTCCAAACAGTAGATGACAATGGGGGCCAGCTGCAGGGAAACTGAATAAATCCTCATATATCCAAGCTCAAGAGCTCGGTTTTGTGGTCTCTAAGCATGTGATCAAGCTTAGCTAGACAATGGACATTCACCCGTGGTGGGAACGCAGAGCCAATGCTAGCACAGTCAGATGGAGAAAACAACAAGTGTTGCAATGTCAGAGCGCAATCTCATAGGCAATGGTGGTACATTACAAGTTTCAATGCAGACACATAATCATTCACATCCACTTGAAGAGGTGCACGGAGGGCTGAGAACCAAATTGAGTCCCAAGTCTGGGGAGATCACATCTAACCAATCACAGCCTAGAAACTCAGGGGTGGAAGGCAAGTGGCAAGAACCAATGTTAAGCCCATTACTCTGCAACAATGTAATAGATAGTCTCTTGGGGACGGGACAGGCTAGCGACCTGACATGCGAGTTCCAGTAGACTAACCTCTATAGGGTACCTCCATAGGTATTATTACTCTTGATACCCAATCCTTGCTGGTGATGGGTTTTTCGGGGAAGGTCCCAGGGATGATGTAATTTGTTCACAAAAACGCAATGCACACCATGGAGAGCTGAGAAGTACTGGAGAATCTTGATTGTCTTGTATGATCAATGCTGCTCTTTGCAACAAACCACAGTTCTAAAATGCCATTGGCTGAGTCCTCCCTTTTATTCTGGGGAAGGCAGTTGGGCCCTTGGGAGTCAGGCAGATGACCTCTGGTATACCCGGGAGAAAGTACCCCAACAGTACTTAAAAAGAACATTTTAAAAAACGAACAGAAACAGACTTCACATTTAAGAGTTAATGATACCGGGGGTGGGGCAGAAAAGCCAGTACAGGCCAAGAGGGAATGTAGGTCAAGTGGAGGGGATGGCCATCAATTGTCTTTGGAGCTACACAGACTGTCCCTTATGCATGCCAATTCAGAAAAGAAGACCATGATGGCGCATTGGGAGAAAGCAGTCTGGATGAGATGGAACCAACAGGATATAGAATCATATTTGTGTTCTGCTTTAATCACCAGTGTCCCAAATGTGACAGATTGCATCTGGCAAGAATGTGATAGCCCCGGCTTTTTAATTTTGAATACATGAAATAATGTAGGTAATGCATCTCTGAAAGCATGGTCTACAGATTAGACCCCTTTCAAAAAGCTCCATGGCAAAAGCATAGCACACTCATGTGACCTGCTGCTTCAGACTCCTTCATCTCCGGCACCTGCCCTTCAGTAGCACAGGACAGGTTTAGAGGTCACTTGTACTTTCTTGACAGCTGCTGGTTGAAACACCATGTAACTGCAGAAGCTGCCTTACACTTTGGTACCTATGATCCAAAATATAATTGTGGCCCTATCACACTGGTGGCAGGATAAACTCTAAAAATAGCCCAGGTTTTGGTATGGTGACTGATAAGAGCTGATCAATATTCAAGCCACACACAATGTGATGTCATACAATTGCCAACTCTGTGCACAGGGCAGTTATTTGAAGGCTAAGTGTATACATGGCTAGCCTGATTGTGTCCACTTCAGCAAGTCAGATAAAAGGGAGGATGCTACTCTCCTTTGATTCCCTTGAGGAATGGTAACACCTCTCCTCAGGTCAAGGAGCTCTCACCGGGAGATCTTCTAGGAACCATGCTTCAAAGAGGCACACACTTAACAAAGGCAAGTTGCACACCAAAGGATATTGGAAGATGCCAGCTTGGGAAAGGGTCTGGGTTTGAGTAGCCAGCGAGGAAAGAGGGGAACTGAGAATAGTTTCAGCATTGTGCTTTACTTGGGCAACTTCCTTGCCATCCTGTCCATTCCACATGCACAACAAATCACTCTGAGGCTAAAGCAAGAATGCAAAGGCAATTTTAGACAGCAACAGGGATTGGACCCCTTACAGCAGGCTTGCTTTTTTTTCCAAAACCCTGTGGCCTTTTACCTTTATAAATAAGGGGTCTCTTACTCTTTACATGACTCAGTTTTGAACCATTTGGAAGACAAGATGATTTTTTAGGCCCTCTAATGGAAGTGCAGTCAATTCTAAAGTCCCTGAGCTGGTAGGTAAATATAGAGTGCTCCCATGACAGAGGACGTTTCTGTCAACTAAAAATCTCCACAGAACATTAGTGTGAACTGATGTGGACCAAGGACTGCACTTGGATAGCTACACTATGATCAGGTTGTACACTTGAGTTGATAGAACTGATGTTGACCAAGGACATCACTTGGATAGCTACACTATGATCAGGTTGTACACTGGAGTTGATAGAATCCCTGCAACTGTCAGCCAAGCTCCTTGGACTGGGAGTGAAGAGTAGTAAGAAGGCCACATCTTGTCCTAGGGCTTCTTAGGTGGATCTAACAGCACCATGGGAAGCCTAAAGCAGCATGACCCCTGTTTCTGACACTTCAAACTCTCCTCAAACAGATATCACTGTGTTTAAAGCCTTCAAACCACAAAAGACATGTGGTGCTGCCTTTAAAACTCATGTCAATATTTGAAGAGCTACTTGCATCCTTTGAACCAGTTTGGACATTGCATTTTATCAGCAGGACCCATCACTGCTTTGGATCGAACAACAGCTCACCGCTGTGGAGCCATTCAAATGGCTGCAACTTTGAGCAATGCATTGTACCACTAAACCCTTTGCATCAATCCAACGCAGACCGTGACTCCAAGCACTGGAAGCATCACGTTGCATGCTGACTCATAGCCACAAGCCATCTTGACCATTGAACTGACCCTGGTGGACTCACTCAACTTCACAGCTTAAATTCTGAATCTCATGGAGCTCTGCTTCAAACCCGTCTTGATGCAAAGTTGCTGGAAGGATCAATGCAACCCACCATATTCAAAGCCGGTTTAACCTGTAAAGGATAGCACATAGAAGCCTGGTCCATTGCTGTTGAACCAACCAACAATAAGGTACTGTTGAGAGGTCCAGAACCCCTGGTCCACTTTTGGATTCATGGTGACTGATAGTCTTTTGCACCGTTTCTAATAAGACATATTCTTTGCAAGTGACATTGGTGAAACTGCTTGCCTAGTCACCCCTAGTCCCATACCCAGAGTGCTATCACATACATTCTGCATTTCCTTTGTTCTTTCCACAAGGGTGGGTTTTGTTAGTGTTTTTAGTTTACATATTTGCATGTATGGGTCTTTAATTAAAGTATATTGTTTGTATAGAAACTTGATTGACAATATTGTATTTTTGAATCTTTGTACTGTTACTGTTTGAGGCTCTATTATTATCACATTCACACCCTTCTAGGAGTACAGCTTGCACTCGACCAATGTTACCATAAAAGGCAAAGGATGTATATCTCTTAACTGTGGCTGGTTCCACTTTATGATTGAGATCACTGCTTGTTTGTAGCCATGCCAATTACAGGCTTGTAGTTGAGAAATGGTCCACGGATGTGTGCAGTCCTAATTTTTTCACAACTTCCCTGCATTCTCAGCACCAGCAGTACACCAACAGCATACGGCGAGAAGGAAGAAAAGGATAGGGGAATAGGTAATAGAAACATATGCCGCTGTTAGCTCCTGTAGTCACCTTGATCATTCAAGGTCTTATTCCTACCCCATCCACTTACAACCTGTCTAACTACAAAAGCAACAACAAAATTATATTATTATTAGGGTATTTATTGAGCGTGGGCATAGCCACAAAGTGCTTTACACACATAAGGAGAAGAACCAAGTGAGGGAGGCAAATAAACAAGGGAAAGGGGAGCTAACAACAGGGGAGGGAAAAGGAGGGTAATGTGGATGTAAGGGATCTGCACGCAACCAGGCATGGTCATAGTTGGGAGTAGATCACCCAGTCTCTGGGAGGGTGGTGAGTGGAGGGTGTGTGGAGTAACTGGGGAGCTATTTCTTTAAGAGGAGAGTCTTGAGGTCCTTCCTCAACTGTTGAAGCGACGGATCGAATCTGATATTGACTGGGCGGAGGTTCCAGAGCCTTGGGGTGTAAACAGAGAAGGCCTGTCATCTGGTTCATTCCTTCCTGCACCGGTGTCTGCACATGTCCTTACATCTGGTGTACTGTTGGTCCCTGGAGCTGAAGTGCTGGACCTGTATGGGGTCTGCAACTTAGCCATTATCAGAGCATGGTTGTATCAGGCCAATACATTAATCATCCATCCAAGCAGAGGCTCAAAAGAAATTTCCCCAAGTCCAGCATCTGCAAATACTCCCTCAAAATCGTCTTGGTCTGTCACATCAGCTCCACACTCAGCCACAATGATCTAGCACCCGGCGTTCGACTTCCAGATCCTAAAATGGCTCCACCACCAGTTGAATCTATGCAGCATGCTGAGCCATACCAGACCATGTTGATTCCAAGGTAGAACCTCTGATGAGTGTCCACGCTCTTCATTCACCATTCTGCTTGTGGCAACGCAGCATAAATTCCTCATTGTTGCCACCACCATAGGTTTGTTAGCCTGCAGATTCACGTACACGTGGCTCTGCCTTCTCCATTCAGCAATTATCAGAAAGTAACCCCGGCAGTAACGCATATTTCTCTACTTAGCCATTGTGTTTACAATTTAATGAATCTCCGAGCTTGATTGGCTTCCGAATGTCATTTAAAATAAATACTAGCATATTACTCCAATAATAATGTTCATTCCCATTGATGAAACTGCACGTTAGTTTGTTGCTGCATTCAAAATTCCTAAATTAAATAAATTATCTATTTGGAGTAGACAATGCAAATAATAACGATTTTCTGAAGTGTGAGGTGAGGTTCAAGTGTCTGCTGTGTTATTTGTCGGACAATGGACTCACTTAGGCCTCTGCCGAAGAAGCTGTCTTCCCCTAGTGGATCTCCATATAAACCCTGCATAGAGGAAGATAAATCTAGGAGTATAAAATGGACCCACTAGGGCCTGTGCCGAAGAAGCTGCCTTCCCCTAGTGTATCTCCATGCAAACCGTGTAGAGAGGAAGATGAGTCTATCAGTTCACAATGGAACCACTTGGGCCTCTGCCGAAGAAGCTGCCTTCCCCTAGTGTATCTCCATGCAAACCGTGCAGAGAGGAAGATGAGTCTATGAGTACACAATGGAACCACTTGGGCCTCTGCCGAAGAAGCTGCCTTCCCCTTGTGGATCTCCATGCAAACCATGCAGAGAGGAAGATGAGTCTATGAGTGCACAATGGAACCACTTGGGCCTCTGCCGAAGAAGCTGCCTTCCCCTTGTGGATCTCCATGCAAACCGTGCAGAGAGGAAGATGAGTCTATAGTACACAATGGAAACACTTAACTTAAATCACCTGCTTGAAGTGACTGTAGGAACCTTCCTACCCTAACAAGCTCGATCAAAAGCGACACACAAACTGTCCTAACTTCTTTCATTCCTCATCTTCCAATAAAGGATACGGACAAAACGCTTCCTGAGTTTCCTGAGACATGGAGAAAATACATCATTTTCCCAATTTTCAAGATGGAATACATAATTGCTGCAGGCCAATTTCCTCGCTAAATTACAGAAGTTAGTAAATTACAATATGCATGATTTTCACCTAAGGCAATAGTAATTTGAATAGATGGTTACAAGAATCGCCACTTCACATGTTCACAGTTTGTAGATTCCAGGAAAAGCAACACATTATTTAAATGTGTTTTATTTGTTTTCTATACTATGCCAACGTATAATGGCAGAAGTGAATTAGTAGCTCAGCCTGGCAAAGTTCAGGATAAGGAAAGGTGCACTGTGCTCAAAATCGTGTCTGTAGTTTTGAAAAGTGATACTGACAGAGAGCTGCGCCATGAAGGCAAGAACACAGGGTTTGTAAAAGCCAGATATTTAAATGTTTATACCGTGATATTGATTTTGGACCGGTTTACCATGTATTATCATATTTGAAGAAATAATAGGCATGCAGCAGGCACAAGCATTGGACTGTACTCAGGGACGTCATTTCGGGGTCACCAGGGGTATCAACTGTGACCGCTGAGGTCTCCCTTGCTAACCCTGTGGTCTCCCTTGCTACCCCTAAAAAAAAAGATATATTTTTTTTTTCTTTTTTAAAGAGGATCCTGCACTGAGGCCAGCAGCATGTGGCTCTTTGGGCCAGCAGCATGTGGCTCTTGTTTTTGGAGTGGCTGGTTTTCTGATAGCTATAGCCATCAAGATAGCTCATTGGGTTGAGGGATCGCTGCTGCAATGTGCGTGTGATCTGCAGGTTGCAGGTTCGGCTCCCGGCAAGGTTAACTCAGCCTTTCATCCTGCTGAGGTTGATAAATGAGTACCAACACAGGTTGGGTGATATTGTATGTATATTTGTTCTATATTAAGCGCTTAAGTGTAAGTGCTATATAATAACACATTATCGTTTGGGCTTGGACGTCTACTTGCATTTACAGTAATTTGGTAAATGGGCCTATACGCGCTGATATCAATGATGCATATGATGATCCATTCTTGTATGAAATGTATATCACTTTACAGTGATATCTTAACCATATTTTTCATAGTGTACTTAGAAACAATGCTATGTGATGCCACTTCCTGTTTTGGTAAGGGTTGAAAGGTTGTGTTGAATCGCTTCTGGTGATGTCACTTGGCGGGGTGGGGTCAAATGACATCACTCCATGAGATGTCATTAGAGGTCAAGGGTCGTGTGATGTCACTTCCGCTACCCATGGCATTTTGGTGAAATGACGCCCCTGATCTGTACTGGATCATGTTTCCATAACACCTTCATTGCCAAAGCCATTTCAAGAATCACTAGTTCAGAGAACTAGGAGGCGAAAGAGGGGTCAGGTACAATCACATTCATGGGCAGATAGAGATTGCGATAACGCTGCTAAGAGAGAGAAAAGCAAAAAGAGAAAAAAACCTGGGTTTTTGGTGGTGCCCCTGGTGCATCAGCAAGGCAGAAATGCCACCCAAAAACAACGAAAGAGAAAATAAGGACTTGAGGATGCACCCAGAAGCTGGCACAGCTCTATTGAGGAAGGGCCTATGCAGGGGACAGGAAGTGTAAGAAAACATGGAAAAGCAGCTGTGAAAGACAAAGATGGGTTGGTGTTTGAGGACATCGGGACACCACCATGTTTTCAAGGGTTTTGGCAATTCAAAAGAGCCAGATAGAAGTGGTGCGGAAAGGATGCTGCATTATAAATAAAGACTGTCATCCAGGAATCCGGACAGATGGCCCTGATCCACTGACATCATTTGTCACGTTCTCAAAGCAAATGCCATCTATCTGTCGAAGTACTCAGGTAATGCCAGTAAGGGCTTGCACAAGGGATACCCCACAATGGCCCATTTACTTCATGGCAGCTAACCGGGGTGATCGTGACCTTGCCCCCTATCATGCCCATCTCTCTGCAATATCTAACTTACTCCCTGTAGGGGTGGACCCGTCTTCACCGTCAGTAAGCATGTCACTATCAAGCAACAAGGCCTCCATGAGAATGTGGAACCAGGGAGCATGGAGCAACAGAAAAGGCTGCTGAAACTACAACTGCCAGCATGCCTTGAAAGCTAGAGCAGATCAGCGGCCATATTGGATGGATTGCAGGATAGATGTGAACATCAGTCAGAATCAGGCTCCAGGCAGGGACACAGTGCTGGATGGGTCTCATCATGGAGGCATTGGCCTTGGTGTCACTTTCAGGGTTTGACAGGCACGGAGGTTTAGATAAGTGAGACATATTATTTGCATACCTTGCCCTTCTTTAACAGAGAAAGTTTTGTGTGACTATGAGACATTGCTAAGGGAGCAGTGGTTATGAGGCTTAACTGAATCCTAAATAGTCATGCTCAAATCTTCTGGTGCATAACCTGTGATTAAGGAAAGCAGCTGAGTGCTAGTTGACCAACATCCATGTAGTAACCTGCTACAATAACCCTGTATGCACAGAGGGATGAGAATGTGCTGGGAAACTGAGAACATATCTACAGGGAAGCACGAATATTGGTGCAACCACATGATGTGTGATCAGACAGGTGATATTTTATAGTAGAAAGGGAATAGGTGCTATAGGTGAGCTGTGTGATTTCGTGTAGTGTGTGAAAACAGTGGTCGTTTGACACTAAAACGTTTATAATGTAAGCAGGCTTAAGGCGAATGGCACCAGGGCCAGCTCTGAGTGAAACCAGCAACCACAGTGTTAAGCCCTGACTGAACATTGGGGAATTAATGTTCAAATGAGTGCATGTTAATAATATATGGCACCTCACCATAATGTTTCTGTGAGAGGAAAGAAACACGTAGGTAGTGTACAGCTGTCCCTACGTTCACCTACCCTCCTCATTATACACAAGATCCTAAAACCTCTTTCTGGTTTCCCTACTGCCCTTTACACATCAACTAGTCTCCTAAACTTCTTCCCCAAAGGGGGGTCAAAGAGCCTGTTGTTGTCCTATTGCCAGCACCAAGAACTATAATGGGGCATTTGTGATGCTTGCTAGTCCTGTTAAGATCAATGGAAGCACAGCCTTGCAACTCACTCATGTTCTACCGTGTAATACCAGCTACTCATGCCACACTCCAGCTTCAGATGCCAAAGAGCACACACGCATCACATTCCAGCGATTGCAATACAATAACCAGGTACCAACATTATGCAGCAGGTATTCTCGTCAGATGCCAGAGAACACCATTATCTTATATTACAGACATACTGCCTGACTGATTCATGGATTATTTGCGCCGAAAAAAACTGGAATTGGGTGTGCACCATTCTGCCTGCAAATCCCCATTTGTTAAACAGGGATTTGCGGGCAGAATGGCGCCCAAATCCCGTTTTATTTCGGCGCAAATAATCCATGAATCAGCCTCTGTGACTGTAAACTGCACCTCATTAGGTTCGCAACGAGAAATTCATATTGCCCATATTTTAAAGGATTTTAAGGATGTTCGGGGTGGATGGCTATGTCAACGCATCTTTTTAGAGAAATCTCTTAAATGGTCTCTGGCAGCTATATGTTTTTTACAAGAGGTGCTTGCGATTTCTGCAAAGAAAAATTAGTGGGTACAAATGACCTATTGAGGATAACGTGAATTGTTTAGCCGTGTGTGGGGGATTGTATTTTAAGTTATGTGTTTTTATTTATCTAGGAAATGTTTTATCTCATCCTGATGTTTGAAATGAAATGAATGTAATATTATAATTTACTTGTTTTAATGTGACAATTCCTAGTGAATTATATCACAATAAAGTTTTTTTAAAAAGAATATTACAGATAATACACCCTCTAGAAAGTCTAGGATGTCTATTGGCTTGCATCCAAGATAATATCTCACGATTTAGGCACTTCCCGCTGCCTCCATTTCACGAGTTAGAATCCTGCCCGCCCCGCTTAGCCTTCAAATGGTAACAATTGAGAAATAAAGGTACCCCAGTCTGCTTTTGTCCCGGAGACCGACATTGTAACTCTGATCACCAGACCCAAAGTCGTGTGACTTAACAACTACACCACTGCAACTTCTGGTGAGAAGTGTTAATATTCCTGTCAGGACTGCACTCTGCAGAACATATTCAGGAACAGCTTTACAAAGATGCACACCTTTTCTCCTGTGCTTGAAGCATTAGAAGAAACTCCTCCTTTCTTTAACAATGTATTAATCTCCTGAAATGTAAATGTTAATTATGGGGGTTAGGGCGGGGTGCTGAGAAAAATCCCATGAGTCGCCTGCAACTTCTGAGCGTGCTCCTAACCGCCCCGCGCCCTCTCACCCCGTCGCCCGTGGCTGGTAGGATCCTACATATTATTTCCATTTCCTGCACTGAATCTGCTGCGATTTCATAACACATAAACTATTACCGGAAGCGGTCGACGGCCATTGACAGATGGAAAGGCTGAGGCAATGCTGTCTGTATTCAAGCCTTCAAACAGATGTGTGCATACAGACCTCTGCAGTGACTACATTAATACACTGTGCTAGCTCAGCCACATCTTGCTATTAACCCCACTTTAGGAGACATACCACATGGCAGGCCTGATTTACAGAAGCATTTTACAATGCCACAATCCCATTGAAAAATGCTTTGTAAATCAGGCCAGTCTATTTTCCAATTCAGTGACTATCAAAGACCTTAAATAACTCATAACTTCCAAGTGATCATAGGTTATAAGTCAGAGACCATCAGTCAGTCCTGTTTTCTGGACCAACAGAACTATGCTGTCTGGAACTCACAGTTCGTTTTGTTTTTCCAGTTATAGGTATGGATCCAGGAGGCACAACATTCAAAATGCTGTTTGGTAAAAAGTCCCAACTGTCAGAAGATTGCAGGGCCTTTTTGGCAAGTACACTTTTCACCAGCAGATTTGGCATTACTACGGAACTCATCTCTTAATACTGTGTCGGAATGAGATGCTGTAGCTGTCATAGCTCTTTTACATATCTCAATGTTTAAAAAAAAAGTCTCGGCCCTTTTATATTTGCCACTAACCTCGAACTTGAATTTAGGATTCAGGAAATCCGTGTAGCCAGTTTTCAGTAGACAATGAACGCCAATTAGTTGTTTTGAGAGGTTAAATGGTTAATTATCCTGTTGCAGATAAAAAATGCAAACATGCAATTGAAAGGTAAAGTGGGATGAAGTACGAGCACCAAAGGGCAAAGATGACTGACTGTCCAAGCTAACCATGCCCCTCGATGCCTTTTTAAAGCTGGGATAACTTTAATTAACATCGACTTATTTTTCTAAGCATGCTGGCTGATTTAGACATATGTCCATAGATTACGAAGATAAAATATCAGTCTCAAAGTTAAAATAGTTTGAGCCTGATTTACAAAAGCGTTTTACAATGGTTCCAACTCATTGAAGAAATTAGGTGCAAATGATGTCCCTTGTCTTTATTGGTTGATAGAAGTTTCAAATGAGAAATAATACAACTATGCGTAGCAAACCCTAGACAAGAGTTGTAATTAGTGATTACAGAACAACAACCAAAGTATCTATGATCAAGGAAATGACTCTAAGTTTATTTCTTCAACCATGCCTCTAATATGTGGGGGATTTCATGCTGAAACTGCAGGTTACTCTCCAGCTGCACATCATTAAAACGTGACGCACAGTGGAAAATTGAACATGACATAAAGACAGACCATCAAAATAATTGAAGGAATTGAAAATGGCGCATGAGGAGAGGGTCACAAAGGACAGCAATAAGATTTGATTGCCTCTTTAAGTAACAACCCTTTCACCATTTGCTACTATATGTGAGGAAAGATATTCATTTGCATGCATCGCTCTGAGTGATGAAATGTAACTAGAAATAATGAGGTGGTCACCATTTTTGCTTCATGAGACCCAGATGAGATAAGAGAAAGAGAGAGACAGAAAGAGAGAGAGAGCATGTGTGTGTGTGTGTGTGTGTGTTTGTGTGTGTGTGAGCACGCGTGCTCATATGTGCATGTTTATGCACACATATGCAAGGTCATAGATATAAGAGTATTTATTGGCACTTTCATTAAATAGTGATCACTGCTGACACCATAGTGAGTTACTATAGTCCATACCTGATCTAGACACATGATAATGTCCTGCATCCAGGGAACTCATTTCACCAAAATGTTAGGGGTAGAAAAAGTGACGTCACACAACCCTTGCCTGTTGCTGACATCACCAGAAGTGAATTCCTTAGACCCCCACCCCCAAGTGACACCACTCGAAGTGTGGTAATGTCATTTGACCCAGGCCCCAAAATGACATCACAGGAAGTGATGCTCACAATCTTTCACCCTTTGGCAAAACAGGAAGTGGCATCACGTAGCATTCTAAAAACGAAAACTGGTTGGAAACCACACAGTTATCCAGACGCTCGCATACTGCTCTCCAAGAGGAACTTCTAATCAATAGAGGATAAATTACTGTGAGTCTGATGTACTTTCGGAATCCTTAAGATAAATCTTTCAATGCAGAAGTTATGCACAAAAGTTCTAGAAGCTTCTTACAATGAAGAAAACATTATTTTCATGACAGAACAGTAGAGGTAGTCATCAACCTCATGTGATCGAGCTCATATGCCAATTCATTTCGGAGATAAACTCCTTCATCAAGGCTGTGCTGGTGTCCTAGGATTTCCTCTAAAAGTTGTTGTGAATTGCAGACTCAAGTGGAATTTATACAATCAGTGGTGGCCACCTCCTTCCTTTCATGTATCACATAGCATTCTTCCACAGTACACTAAGAGAAATATGGTTACAATATCATTGTAATATGATATACATTTCATACAAGACTGGACCACCATGTGTAGTGTTAATATCAGTGTGTATAGACCCATATTACCAAATTACTGTAAATGTAGGCAGACGCTCAAGGCCAAATGATGCATTGCTGTGGAAAGAAAAAACATGTGGCTGTTGCAAGAAATGAAAGAAGGTGTGTCAACAAATTCCACCCTTAGAAACCGATCCAGAACCAATCAATTCTACAGTCATCCCCTGTCAGGATATACACACAAAAATAGATTGTAGTGTATCATCTATATTTAAAGGTGGTAGAAGTCTTTTGAAGCATTTTCAGTTGTTAGACAGTTTTCACATAATTAGTGTGGTAAGGAACAGAGAGAGAGAGAGAGAGAGATAGAGAGAGAGAGAGAGAGAGAGAGAGAGAGAGAGAGAGAGACCCTCATTAATGTCCTCCCGTCTGGCTCCAAGCCACATGGAGACTGAGCCAGCATAATGAACCAAGGCCTGCCAAAAGCCCACATGCCTCACTAGCAGTTGTGTGTGGTCCATGGTGGCTGCACAAATATGTGCTGTGTTCCCATTAAAGAACATACTCATGTTTGTATTGCACGTAATGCCAGTAATGATACATTAGGAAAACATGGCCAAGCTGCCTCTGCCAATGCCAGTAGCCCCTCATAACCAACTCATGTTGGCTTTGCCATAATAATTATCTGACGTCAGGAGAACAGCAGCATTGGCATGCAGAAAGCAAGTGGCACAGGAGCATCTCCCTAGGGATATCCAGCCAAGCACATTTTATAAACACAGTCACCACATATAATAATTCATTTAGGGATAGGAAACAGGGGAGACACGTTCAGCATTATATACCCTAAGGGAAAGGCATCCTGCCTGATTTACTTTTCGAGCCACAAATTAATGTCCAAGGGAGCTTTAGATTTCATGGTAGAAATGCGTAGAGGAGCAGCTGTATACCTCTGCAGGAGATTCCACCCCGACTTCCCTTTATACTGGAGACATGAGACTCTGCAGTGTTTAAAACCAGCTGTTGTGCCAATACCGCAGCAAGTGTTTGGAAGAAGATACCCATTAAGAGAACCATATCAAATGTATCCCCGTAGTGACAATAACCTGCGGGAGGAACTCCCTGAAGGAATATGAAAAGAACAAGAGCTAATGATGTCATAAGAAAGTGTGCACGACGTATCAAGACACTGGCTGGTGATGATCTGTGGATCCTAGAGGGCTAATCGTGAAGTAAGGATCAAGTGAACACTCAAGTATAAAAGAAGAAGATTGCACATGCACAAAGTGCTGCAGAGAACAACCGTTGAATAAATGTACAGATGCTGAAACACAAGGTAGATGAAGTCATCATAGAAGCTAGCTATAAGTAATGATTAGAATGCAGACAAAGCCACCGTTGTACAGAAACTGGACATATATATCATTAATTGAGTAATCCAGAAACTATAAAGCGGGAATGGAAAACTGTGTTGCAGCAAGAATAATAGGCTCATGGAGCTACATGCCAAGGCTGCCTGGCCTGGAGTCAAGATGGATGAAGCCAGGTCTGCTATCTATTCTCAAGAAGAACAAGTATGCAGAGCATGAACCTTCTCATGTAAGGTGCAAGAAAGAAGAGAACGGATGCTAAGCTTTAATTCATTTAGAGAATTTAGAAAGCTGAAAAATGTACCAAATCATGGTCTCTTGTCGTGTGAGAAAAGGATGGAAATAGACCTTGAAGTTGGAGTTTCAGACATGATAGTGAGTGCATTCCCAAAGACAAGGATACACTGCAAGGCCAAGTACAAAGACAATTTCATGGCAGAAGACATGGCTGATGAGAGATGCTGGGCTAATTAGGTGGTGAGGTAGTTTCATGTCCTATCTCTCCTTGCACCTGGGTCTGGGCTTACGTGCTGCTAAATTAATCAACTTTCTCAGATATGGCACAAGCATGCCAACCAATTATATCAGTCCATACAACAAAGAACCTTATAGTTTGAAGACCAATGAGAAATTGTGTATCTAAATACTTCTGAAGTTAGATGTTTTCGAGGTAGGCATAACATGTCCACCTGATAACGGACATCCAATAACGATTGTAGCTACTATAGAAATGTATACTTAGATGTCTCCCGTAACCAATTCTGACCCTGATAGGTATTTCACTATTGCCACGTAGTACAGCATCATTCTGATGCATTATTTAGTATAAAGTCTATGTTTTGTGTGGAGTTCATGAGCGTATATCCATTGATGTTCGTTGTAACCACCCTGTTTTAGATAATTGTTAATAAAACAGTACTTTGCCATCTTCCTGAGTTGGTTCCGTTATTTGGACTCAGAATTATCTGGTGTGATCCCATCCATTCCATATGCATGTTCCTAAGGGCCATAAGCTTACATAGTAGCAGTACAGATGTTTCAAGATCAAAACCAGTTTGGCTCCAGAATTTCAGGCGATTGGGCATCCTCTGGCATTAGCTAGAAGATCACAGAGTTTCCTGTGGAGAGCGGCTGAAAGAAATAAACTTGAAAGACTAACCGAGACAGTGGGCAGGTCCCTCTTGGTAGAAATCCCTGCTCAATTTCCACGGGCGCTGTGCGGATGGAAGACAAAGTTGTCAGATTTATGGAGGAGTCGATACCGAAGGACTCGAGTTGATTAACAAATGTAAGTAGACTAAGGGAAATGGCAATCTAAAGGGACGGGATTGTTATATTTTGAGTAACAGGAAATCTTGTGTAGATAAAGAAATGGCTATGAAATCCTAGTTGAAGGGAATTAGAAGAAAATGTCTCAAACTCCAACGGGAGTATTAATGAAAAGGGAACACGCACAGTCAGGACTATGAAAGTTGACGTCTTAAACCCTGTATAGGGTAAAATAAGTAAATGCGAGAGAAGCATAACCCTTATTATAAATGGTTAATAATGAAGGGAAGGTGATCACTGGGGTCATTAATTTGTAGTGTGTGTTTATTTTAAGTATTATTTGATGTGTGAAGTGTCAAGAAGTAATGGAACTATGAAAAGTTGGAAGTAACAGTGTTTGAAGTTATGGTGTAGTAAACGATAGCTGCCAATAAAAAGACAGATAGGTTATTGACATAAAAGAGGATTGAGTGGTGATTGATGGTGCTTGCTCAAATTTGTTCTTTTAAAAAAATTGAAGGTGGCGATTTAAGATAAAATAAAATGTTTAGTTGACAATCTGACACATGACCACATATGTGGGAAATAAATTAGAGAAAAGGCTGTCAATTTTAGAACTTTGAAAGATGTACCAAGAGGAGAAGGAGGACCCGCCACCGGAGGAGTCGATGCTTAATCAACATAAGGGGGAGGGCATTGATCCCTCAGTTCCTCTTACTTTGTCCGAGATTAAGAATGCAACTACAGAAGAGATAAGAGTTTATCCTTTAAACGAACTGAAAGCAGGGGTTGGGTATAGTAACCTAACATATGTACTCGCCGACAACCCAAAAGAGAGTAAATGATAGGACGATGTCTATAGGCCTATATCAAATAAGAGAGAAAGAGGTGAGAGGTCAAATATATGAACAGATTTAGAGCGAGAAGTTAAGTGATGGAAGGGAGAAAAGGACACGGCTGACAAGGTAATGCTCGTACAGAACAAATTGATGGGAGGACAGATATTACTCAAGTTAAATGGGAAAAGAATTGCAGAGGTTATGCAGAGAGAAGATAAGGACTAGCAAGAAAAGAAGGACACGGACTGAGAAAGGAGACTGAGGGAGGATGAAAAGGAAGGAAAAGCAGGGATAGACAGGAACAGATATACAGGGAGGAACAAGAAAAGGACGAAAAATGGGCAAAGGAACAAAGGAAGTATGACAATATACAAAAAGGGATAGAAGAAACGGATAGGAAGGAACAAAAGAGAGAGGATAAAGAAGCACAAAGAGTGAAGGGCAAAAGATTACAGCGAAGGAAAGAAGAAGAACAACAAAGGCAGGAAGTGAGTAGGGAAGAATGAAGGCGAGGAAGAGAGGGTAAGAAGGGATGCGAGAAAGCAAAGAGAAGTGGACGAATAAATAAAACAAAATAGGAGGCAGCGGGGTTTGGATGCCAGTTTCATCCATAAGAAATTCATGAGACCAAGCGAGAAAATATGATGGGATAGAATAATAGAGATCCCCCCAATAGAGGGAATAATGCCAGAGATGTCTAAGGTAATACGAGAAGAAGAAAGAGATGATGCAGAAAGTATTGGGGAAAGGATTGTTAAGGTATACCAACAACTGAGGCAGGATAATGAGTATAGGACACGAGGAAGCGATGGGCAATCCTCAATATCAAAATCAAGGGTTGAAGAGGAAAATATGCTCACTAGTGAACATAGAGCATTGTCCTTAAGTAGGTTAGATATAGACTGAGAAGAGGAGGATAGTCCACCATTTGGGGTTTAGCAATGTCAGACGAAGAAAGAAAATTGGGCTGTGGGGCAGAGGCAGAGTGTGCTTGAATGCCCCTAGGAAACCTTCCAATGGACAAAGAAGTGAGATGGTCAGATCTGGAACTCCCTAAAGAAAGAACACCAGATCCAGTATCATATCCTAAGCTTCCCGAAAAGACGATCATGTAGTGTGAAAGGAAAGTCTCCATAAGCAGGTTAAAGTCACTACCAGCAAGAAGGCGGATAGGGACAACTGCCCCTGCTATATAAATAATTAGTGGGATATGACTATGGGATGGGGTTCTCACAGTTCCCCTTGTTAGAGAATGGGGGAGCAAGACCACAATACATTCCATGGCCACAGATGGATAAGAATAACTTAAAATGCAAGCTCCCCAGTTTGACTTCAGGGTGGGAAATGGATATATGAATTAGAGAAAATGACAGGAGGAAACAAGCTGGCGATAGAAGACATAAAAGGTCGTCTGGCAGCTATTCTTGGGGAAAGGGCTGATGGCATATGGAGGCGAGCAGGGTACGCAAGTGTGACAGCACAAAACACAGCGTATGACGGAGCGCCATTTAATAATTGTAGAGTAGATGTTTGGAGGGCTCTCAGGGTACACTATCCTGACACATCGGATGTGGGTGCAATTATGACATGAAAAATGAAGGCAGGTGAAGACCCTTTTGCTTATATTCAGGATATTCAGGCACTATTTTATCATATTTTGTGTCAGGGATTTCCAAAACCAGTACAGAGAGAGATGAAAAAAAGTGGGGATGGATGCGATGCCATGGGCTGAAATACAGTTAACAATTGTGCATCATTGTCGGTTATTATGAGAAAAGCAAAAAAAAGGATGAGAATAGAAAAAATTGAGGAAGCCAAATTAGTTCAAAAATGTTTTGCAAAATTTGCCATAGAAGGGGCGGTACTGACCAGTGGAGATGGATTGAGAATACAAGAAGCAATAGGTACATCAAAGGTGAATAATTCACTTTTAATGGATGAATGTGGGTACAGGTTTGTGCCATGAGGCAGAGGTGTAGGGTTTAGGGGAAGAGGAGGCGGAGTTCAGAACAACCAAGGAAGATTTCAGAACACGCAGAATGAGAGTCAGAATGCTCAGGGAGGTTATAAGCAAGGAAATTACCAAGGAGGGTTTGCCAGACAGCCACCCCCAGTGTGTTGTAATTGTGAAATAACAGGGCATATTGTGTGCATATGCAGGAGCCGAGGGAGTGCACAGAATGGGCAGTTTTCAAGAGGGAGGACAGCTTATCCACCACCATACAGCACACAAATAAGGGAAGGCTTTGCCCAGGATCACACATCCTATAAGGCACAGGCACCACAAGTACAGCAAGCACAACAGCAGGGGCAAGTACAAATGTACCACCACCAGGGCAGGTCCAACAAGCCCCTATGAAAACACAGCAAAACGTGAACATGGTTTATATACTCACACCTAGGATAGGGGGTGTCACTGTGGTAGGAGCAAACCCTTTCACAGGGACAGGGATGAGCTTATAGCCTCAATAGGGCAGCTCACAGGGTGACTTGATGTGTTCAGTACTATTTGTGACCCGGACCCACAAGAGGAACCAAAGGTCGATGTGACGATAGGGGGCAAATCCTTTTCTTTTTTTGTAGACACTGGGGTGACTCGCTCTTGCAAAAGGGAGGGGAAATATCCAATGCCAGGTGCTGTCATGAATGTCCAAGGGTTCTCTGGAGATACAAATGTAGTTCCTTTTACTGATAAGTTACTGGTTTCTATAGGGGAATGTGACATGTCCGTGATGGTTTCATTCACTGATCAGGGAATAGTGTGCTTGACTACAGGAATACACTACTTAAACGTCGGAAGGTTTATAATGGCATTCACAGGGCAAGTGGCTCTAAGAGGCATCCCAGTAGATCCGGAGGTTTTCCTATGTGGAGTGAGCATTTTGTTGACATGGCTTTGTGGGCTAGTAGGGAAGATTGTGAGGATACCTGATGAATTTCTATTTAGACCACAAATACCTATGAATGAGGAGGAAGGACAGACACACTCTTCTTATAGAGTTGGAAGCAGCTATAGTACAAGGTGAGAGAGCTATGCTTGAAGGGGTAGATGAAGAAGGTTGATCATGGAGAATGGTGATAGCTCTTGAAGAGGGGTATAGGTTGGCTGGCATAACAGATGAAGATATGTTCAGAGAAGAGCATATCGATAACAAAGTGGTGTTCTTTATGAGCATTACATACTGGATATACAGTTAGAGAAAAGAGAAATCCCAATGCGAATGGCGATAATGCAGCAAAAACCAACATTTTTCAAGGAAGATCTAGAAAAGGTGCCATGTGTCCTGTGGATCACAGATCTCTATGACATAGGCTATTGAAGGGAATAGGGGAGGTTAAAATAAAGTTTAAACCAGGAGCAATTTTACTCTGAGCAAAACAGTACCGTATGTCCCAAGAAGCTGATGAGGCTACATTACAGACTATTTCAGCACTGATGAATCAGGGTATCCTATTGCCACCAGAAACATCATGCATTACTGCAGTGTATCCAATTAAAAAATGTAAAGGGGGGGTCAAGGAGATTTATCCTGGGCCTTTGGCCTCTTAATCAGATAGTAGCGGCAGAGTGTCCTTTAGTTCCTAATCCTGTGACAATATTGTGTAGTATCCCAGTTGAAGCTCAGTATTTTACTGTGATCTATTTGAAAAATGCGTTTTCTCGATTCCGTTGCATAAGGACTCGAAAGACCTGACTTCCTTTATGTTTAGACAAAAAAAGACTAAAACATACTCGCCTTCCTCAAGGGTATTGTGAGTCCCCATTGATTTTTAACAAGGTCCTACAGAAGGATATGGGTAATATTGATCTTAAAAGTGCATTGATACAATATGTAGATGACATATTTATTCGCAGTACAACAGAGGATGAATGTAGGCAAGACTCTGTCTAATTGATAATTATTTTAGCAAGCATATAAGGAAGACAAGGAAAAATTACAGTACCATCAGGAAGACGTGTTGTACATAGGTCAGTTGATCTCGCATGAAGGAAAGAAGGTGACACCTGAAAGGGCTCAGGCAATTATAAAGACACCAAAACCTAACACAGTGAGACAAATGCAGCAGTTTCTGGGCTTGTGAAATTACTGCAGAGCCTGGGGGTTTGATGACAGCACATATACCAAGCCAATTTTGCAAGTGTTAAAGAAAGCAAACATTGGTAATGAAAAGATAGAATGGAGTGAAGAAATGGAGGAAGGATTTGAGGAGTTGAAAAGAGCAATTTATACAGCTCCATTTTTAGGGATTGCCAACTGTAGCAAGGAAATGCATTTATTTTTACACACAAATGGGGCAGTAATGACAACAGTGCTCACACAAACGACAACATTGGGGTACAAACATTTGGCATACTATAGCAGTATTTTAGATTCAGTTATGAGAGAACATTTCCCTTGTGCACAATCTTTTGCTGCTGCCACATTTGCAACTGAGAAGTCTACAAGTATTGTCATGGCTGTTCTATGACTCTTTACATGGAGCATGACTTATTTGCCATTTTAGCGAAATTGAAGGGCATGTTAACATCCTAAAGAGCGTACACAGTAATGATTTCCAATTCTGCGATTAAAATCATAAGATGTAAAATAGTGAACCCAGCCATGTTTGTAGCTGAACCAGTAGAAGAAGGTGATCATGTGCATGACTGTGCACATTATTTTGATTTTTATGATGATATACCCCGTGTGAAGGAGAATGATTTGGCGGGGGTGGGGGAATTCTTTTTTTTGACGGTTCTTTGAAAATTGACCAGATTAGCAGGGAAAGGCATTTCGGGCTCCGTAGTTGTAAGGCACAGATTAAATGGTGAATTTGAGGTGGTAGCGAGTGCAGGACTACCGTCACACTTTTCAGCAGAAGCAGCAGATTTAGTAGCGGTTATTATCGCACTTGAGAAACATGAAGGACAGGAAGTGACAGAGTACAGTGACTCTGCCTATATGACATCAACTGTACATCAACTGTACACACACGGCTGTCACGTTGGAAAAGGAGGGGCTATCTTTGCGCAGGTGACTCCCCAGTACAACAGCGTCCTTATTGGTGTGATGCTGGAAATGCATTGGAGGGACAAAGCCTCCATGTCCTTGTCCTGTACTCCCTTATCATGTGTGTTCTGTGATGTTCTCTGAACAGGAGTCCAGTTGGGACTCCTGGCAGTGCAGCTCTTCCTCTTTTTGGTTGTGGTGAACAGAGACTCTTGGTACACCCTTATGGCACCCATGGGAGGGGGTACAACCCTGTACCCATAGTGTATGTTTTTGGGAACCTGTGTGTGGCCCACAGGGTATGGGCTGGTTGCATCCTCCATTTTGGGATACCAAGGCCCTGCCATAGGAATCAGTGGATTCCTGATAGAAGGCATGATGGGCCCCTGTGGTCTCTTGGTTTCTATTGCCTGTTACCTTGTTTTCCCACAGTCCTGGGAAGCTCGGACTATGTCCCTTACCCTGACTGGCTGTTGGGTGGAAGAACTATATATGGTATTGTGGGGAAGTCCAGCCAGACTAGCTAGAGCCTTTCCAGTGACTGTATGTTGTGGATACACCTTTGGGTTGGGACCTGAGTGAATAGAGTGCGTGACCAATAAGCATTCTATGTTATGGGTATCTGGTTTCTGTGTGTGTGACACAAAGAATGAGACAGCCCTGCCTGAAACTGACATTAGTGATGTGTGGTGTGCTGAAATGCTGGGTGCTTGCCCCAATCCACATTTCTTGTTATGGGTGTCTGGTTGGAAGTTAATAGCCTGAATGTCTGTGAGCCTGATTGGCTGTCAGCCTGAATGAATGCCCTTCTGTCTGATTGGCCAACTGAGCTTGACTCAGCAGTGTGATAACTTGAAGCTGCTTATCCTTGAAGCCCAGCAGGAAGAAGAAGAATTGCTGCTGCTTTCCTTCAACCCAATCTAAAAGCTGTCGAGTCTGTTGAGGACTGATTCAAAAGAGGACCTGGCTAGGAGACTTGTCCCCGAGCTACGAGGGAACATCGTGCAAAAGCCGAACTTCATCGAGGTACCCTTGAAGACAGTCCCAAAAGGCTGTTGAGCGGAGAAGGGGTCCGTCAAGAATTTTGAAGTAAAGCACCCGTACATCGAGGCCATCAAAGTCCATTGTCATCGACCGGGGTTCTGAGGATTTCTGTAACTGCTTGAAGCCAGTCGAGTCGTGTTGCCCAGAAGCGGGGACATCTTGATGCTGTGCTGCTTGACAACCGGAGCCGCAACGCTCCACCTTGCCTAAGAACATTGAATGAAGGGCTCCCATGCCATCACCGTCGACCGATTTGTCCAACTGGAGAAAGTCGAGGTCATCGACAACCGAGGAGAATCCACAGGTGGGTTTCCTGCCAACTGACGACCACAAAGACGCCGACAAGTGAAGATCCGAAATCCAGACCGTGGTCGAGTCCCGATCGCCAAAGCTATCCCGATGCCCGCTGCAGGGCCTACGTTCATCAATGAGTCATCTTTGCATCACCGAACTCTAAGCATCGAGTTAGACCACACACCTCATCTTCACATGAGTTACACGATCGATCGTCAAAGAGCACCACTAAGGTCGAAGCTGCAATCTCGATGCAAGTGTTCATCTTTTTTCAAGGAATCTGGACGTCCTGTGGCTCCTGCTTTAAAGGGAGTCCACTCTCAGGGGATACATCATCAAACCATTGAAGTAACTCTTCTAACTCAGATGCATTGGGGTTGTTAAACATATTAACCAGGAAACAAGACTCTTTCAACAGTAATTAACTGGGCTTTTTAATACACTTTATTACAGGTTGCCCAGATGGGGGATCCTTACTCGGAACTGCCATTAGGTAGAGGGGGTCAGAATTCTGCCATTGTTTGTCATCCTTCCTATGATCTATGGTGCTACACATTGCTGTATGATTTGGATGCCATTACAACTGACAGCAGTTGATGTAATTTAAAGGAGTCAATAGCTAAAAGTGGTACCACATAGACATTGTATATATTTGCCATATTAGAATTGCAAGAGTACAAAGTGTGTTGTTAATTGATGTATATATCTTGAACCTTATTTTTATATAGAGAACTGTGTTAGCTCATAACATGGTATGTTAACATTCCTTTGTGTGGGCTTGGTGTCTACACTGTACTTAGGAACCAGCCTGCATCACTGCCTGAGTGCTTAATCCTTGGCTGATTGTCCATTGCTATCGCATAGGGAACCTTGGCTGGGGTGCTCTGTGCTTCTACTCTGCCATATAGAGGGCAGGAGTACAGATACCCCATCCAGTCTTTACAATTAGACAGGCTCATTAAGGCACTACTACTCCCAGTAGCCATAGCGGTCGTAAAATGTGCAGCCCATACTAAACTAACAGACCATTTCTCCTGGAAAAACAAAGCCGTAGACATAGAAGCCAAAAGGGTTGCATATTCCCCAAATATTTCAAGTTTTGATACTGAAGATATTAAAGAAAGTTCAACTAGAAGCATGTTAGTACAAGAGTGGTTCAGGGAAGAGCCCCACAAGAAGAGCAAGAGCTATGAAAACGAAGGCGGTGCTCTTTATCGCCCACGGAAGCATTATGGCAACTGGAATGCACCGGAAACCACTGGGAAGCCAGTGATGCTGGTGGCATTATTGAAAGTTACACTTGAACAACTGCATTACCCCACGCATATAACCAGAGAAAGTCTTGATGCCACCATTGCAGAAGGCTGGTTTGTTCCTAATCTACTGAAATATGTTGCAGAGTTCATGGTGAATTGCATCGTGTATTAAATGTTTACCGCTGGGCATACACTGAGAACAATCAGAGGAGTAATACCTCGACAATATGGGCCATTTCAACATTTACACGATATGCTGCAGACATGTGATTTATACATGTATCTATTAGTGGTGGTGTGCCCCTTCTCTAGGTGGATCAAAGCCGGTCCGTGTGCACACCCTGACGTCATTTGTGCAGCAGAGTTTTTAGTGTGCAAAGTCTTCCAGAGGTGGGATGTGTGCGAAGTACTGAGATCTGACAATGGGCCACATTTTGTTAATGAGTTATTCGAACAAATAGGGCTTCTATTGTGTATAAAGCACACGTTTTCTTCGCTGTATCACCCGCAAGCGAACAGAATATGTGAGAGACTCAATGGCCTCCCCAAAGAGAGGATCGCCAAGATTAAATTGACTTTAAGGAAAGGGTGGCTATATTGCCTAACCGTAGCCTTATATGCCCTTCAGAATAAGCCACGTTCTGACTACCACCTCACCCCTCACAAGTTAGTGACAGGGTGTTGCATGAGAATGCCTCTTATGCCTCCATCTAGAGTGAGGAGCGATGCCCAGAGTGTAGCGAAGATTCTAGGTGCCAAGATGCACGATTATTTGACATGTGTGACTGCAAGTGTTTCTTTCATTTCAGATCAAATCAAGCATCAGAGGGAAGGGTCAAGGAACACAGAACCTGACAATCCAGCGACCAATCCAAGTGAACTATTGCCACTGTCAAAGTTATATGTTGGTGACTTGATACTCATCAAGAATTTAACTAGAAGATGGCAAAAACCTAGGTTTAAGGGCCCCTTCGTTGTTGAGGAAGTCTCCCCTTCTGCAGTTAAGGTAACAGGAAGATGAGCTTGGCTACATCTAAGTGACGTGAAAGTTTATAAAGGCAAGACTCTCCCTCCAGTGGTTGCTGACCTAGAAGCAATACAAGAAGAAGAACGATAAAGCAGCGAGTGATTAGCACATATTTCTTTTGCACTGAAATTCAATGGACACTCCTTATATATTTTAGCAGGAAAAGAGAAATTCCAGAAGCTGAAATGAACTTTTAGAAATGTATTGAAGAAATGAATAGTGCATCTTAAACGTCAGTTCCTGATTGATAATTGGAAGAGAGATCACTAACCAGATTCATTTTGTGGAGAATATTTGTTTTAATTGATAAAATACATGATACCTAACAACTGTGACACACATCGGAATGTAGTTGGTATCTTTGTGTTTATACGTCAGTCTTACCCTGCTCTTATCAGACGAGTCGTCGATATCCATACTCATTTTTGCAGGATCCTAAAAATGGTACAGTGATAAAAAAGACTCCTCATAGCCATAATTGAACAGATTGTGCAGTTACAAATGTAAAATAATTGAATATTTGTATTAAAAATGATTTGTGAGGAGGATAATGTGATTATAGAGGGAGCACAAGCTCAGCAAGCATTGGGATGGCACAACAGGTTTCTCCAGACTTATATGCATAAGTTACATATGGATTTGTATTCTCTTTATATTTTTGTACCTTACATTTCACAGTCTCTATTATACTAATGGTCCCATTGAAGAAAGAGCTCCTATGATTTTCCCTAATCAGAGTACAAATGATGACAATTTCTTTGATCTCTTTGGGTATGTTAGACAACACAAAAGGGATGCAGAGGAAGATAATCAGTGAATAAATACTTATCTTGATAATTCAGCTCACCTCGGGAATAATATGTGGTATCAGCACATGAAAAAGGAAGAATTGCTATGTCTGCTCTCTCATCCCCCATGCCTTGAATACAGTAAAGACTTTCATTTCAAAGGAGGTGTCGGCATCTGATGCAAAATGCCTCAGCCATTTTGCAGCATGTACTACTCAGGGACTATTCCAAGGGAGTTGGGCAACTCTGCGATGGAGAACAAGACCGTTGTTTCCATACCAAGATGACTATATTAAGAGTACTCAGATGGAGAAGGAGCCTGGATGGACAGACAAAATGCTTGTGTATCCTGCAGCAGGAAAAGATAAGGTGATCATTGAGGAAATGAAGAGGATGAACTGTTCTCATATGACAGAAGATGCTTGGACGAGTTAGCACGAGTACAGGATGGGAAGTTGGAATGATGCCCTGTACAGCTCATGTGCCAAGGAAGGAAGCAATACGAGGAATACAGAAGGTGAATGATGAATGTCTGAAGTCGTGGGCCAAATATTTCAAATTACTGACATGGGTGGAGAATGAATCAGGTCCAGTAGCCATAGTTCCATTAGTTAATGTGACAATGTGTTTCTGGGCTCATGGAAAGAATTACGTTGGACAAAATAAAGGGTGAAAAACCACAATTGACGTTCTAGGAATGAGAAAAGGGACAGCTGTTTTAATGGATTGAAATTGGCCCTGCGGATCTAGAGCATACATGAAATTGCCCTGAAATTGGGGTGCAGTCTGTTCATTGGTGTTCGTCCATGTTCCAGCATTGGTGATTCCTCAGAGCGATCTGAAATTTGATGAGTTCCCAGAAGTGGATGGTCATTTGAGAAGAAGAAGATCACTCAAACTTCGAAGGATGAAAAGGTAGAACCATTTTTCATCCAAATCAATAAAGGTATATGAAGCTATTCCTGGTGAACACAAACTGTTCAGCAAGACTGCTATGATAATGACATATATATTTACAAGGCATAAATAAGTTTTCAAAAATTGATTAGCAGATTTAGCTAATTAAATCTTTTTTGATTAGCAAACAGACCCATTTGATTAGCAATTTTGTACTGATATTGTTAGTGTGACCAGAAGTTATTTGTACCCAAGACATGAAATGAGCAACAATACAGCAATTTTGCGTACCACTGAAATAAGACATTAGTGAGAGGAGTCAGGCCTTGTAAATTCTTCAGCTAGACCTGCAGGTCGGGTAACTTAGTTTACCTATTCAACCTAAGAGAAATGCACTCTACCCATAACAATGGAGGACAACAAATTTAAAATGTAATTTTCTGTAAAATGGTGCATATCCCACCGAACCCATTTTATGTTTGGAACACTGCTGCCACCCAGAGGCCAGCCATTAAGAGTGAAACTTTTATTTGACATTTACTGCAAACAAAGTAAATGTTAAATAAAAGTGTCAAACATCTCATGCAAATGCTACTTGCCCTTCATAAAAATCTACTTGACTATGCGAGTGGGCGAAAAGACTTTGCAAGCCATAGATGAGTGTCTGTAAAATGTAGAAGGTTAGTTGCATGAATTGCCACAAATACATAAGATAGAAAGGCTCTGAAAACAGTTTGGCCAGATGTCTCCTGCAGGTGGTAATATATAATACAATCAATCATAAAGCAAAGCGAGCTCTGGGTGCCAACTAGTGTTTGGTATTGTAGTAGATCTCTAGATGTACTGACAGGATGGAGTTATTGATCAATACTTTGCGTAAGCCTCTAGTTTGCTTTGTATATTCTTTATGTAATAGGCTAGAAAGAGACTAAGCAGAGTGAATTGCATAGCAGGTAGAGAACTGGGCAAACTAGGTGGAATATTGCAGTTTGTGGTCATCTCACTTTCAGGGTACCTGGTATAAAGCAACAGAGTGATTATATAGAATGTCAAGGAGTATAGGGTTCGCTCATGGGAGCATCAGTTGCAAGATGTATGCAACCTGCAGGTTACATAACTAGGTTTGCCATCAAAAGCATTGGATGATGTGATCATGTACATTTTCAAAAGTGTTCACTCGTCAATATGATGCATCTTCCCCAACAAAAAAGTATAGTTCACACTATGCAATTGAGATATACTAACCTAAGCTTTACTGGAGATGCAGTGTTTTACAGTAGCAATACTGTATTAATGCATTATGTAACAACTTATATTTTAGGAATGAATTGCATGATTGTCTTTAAAAAAAAAAAAGTTGACACATAGTACCAGACAGGATATTGAAAGCTTAATAAAAGTATCCTACCTATCACTTCTGGTTTGCAATTATTTGAAAAATAAATTATTGCCTAGCACTCTCACACATGCCTTTGGCACTTAAGAGTGGACGAGATGATCACTGCTGCACTTTCTCTCCATTAGCACTTGAAGTGAACAGAGAAAAGAGATTGAAGGCAGCACCGAGGACAAGAAAGGAATGCAGGATGATCTGTTCTTTAATTGAAGAGTGTCGAAAGAGAAATCATATCGTGTCTCCTATTGTAATAAATATATTAATATTGGCCTACGCCAAGCTGCTCGAAAGTCGCTTGCGAAAGAAATCCGTGTTGCAAGGTCCTGACCTTAAATCCATGTAAGCTGCCATTTTAGTTCAAACCGCCATTTTAGGATTCGCTTTGTAAAAGTCACCCTGTGAGTTAAAATGGTGGACGATGTCATTCCAGAATACAACATGGCCGTCTTGACCTCTGTACATAGCTAATGTGTAACTTGCCTGCAGGCCACTTGTCGAGGTCGTGAACTGAGACCTTGTCCTTCGTTGACCTATGTGTAGAAGGATTACTCGTGCAAAGAAACAAATCCACAAGCATATGTTGAAAAATGTATTCAAATACTGGACGAAGAACATATGTTTAACTACATTGTTTAATGTTTGAGAAGGCCTGCATGGAAAATCTTAGAATACACAGTTATTTCATAGGCTTGTTGATACATGTATTAAAGGCAAAACCAGTTATATGCGGTTGTTCGAGACTTGGCACGAACCCTAGATTGGTGATGTATTAAAAGGAATATTAACCCGAAGTGGGGCTGGACATCGTGCCTATCGAATTTATAAAAAGCGAATGCATTCTAATGTACAACGTCTCTCACTGAACACACTGAACCACACTGGAGTTCGTTGTGTTGTACTGATGGCCAATAGCTATCTGATTTTGCTCTGTTTTTTTAACTGGATTCAGTATAAAATAAAGTACTTTGTATGTTCCTTTGTAACCCGTGTTCGGTGTATTTCCTTTTGGGGTACTCAGCCTCGATATTTTGATTTTGTTTTCACAGTTGGCGCCCGAATAGGGACCCTCAAGATTGATGCCGGATTGTTGAAGGTTGACGCACGCTATCGGACCGGGATCGGACGGTGTGACATAAGGGGCCCCCTGAACGAGACGCGACACCTCAGCAGCGCTGCACGACCCGATCCGTGGACGATAAGCGTGTGGTCCGAGACGGCATCTTGACGAGGGTCCACTTATCGAGGCGGGCAGATTTGCCGAAATCACCATACACGAGGTAAGATTAGTTAGGTAAGTTCTTCGATCGACCTCCTTAGGTTTGGTCAGGTGAGTCGTGACCCGATTCTTAATTTAATCCGGACAATTTGAATTTTGGCGCATCGTATCTGCAGACACAATTATTGACCAGGTAACACCAAGAAGTTGAGACATGCCTGGGAAATTGTCTACCTGCTTTAGGGCATTATTCCGCAGTGATAGACAATCCATGGAATGTAGCTGTCCCGCACCACAGGAGGGGTTACCAGCATGTACTATGTACTGTAAGCATGGCATTGGAAGTATAGTGTTTAATGGCATTTGGCACAGACAAACCAGACATGCCTCCGAACTTCAGTGGCCAATCAATGGTAGTTTTGAAATACCTCGTATTGAGTATTTAGAGTCAATTCTATTAAAGAAAAAGGCTAGACCTGCAGCATTTGATGTTTTGTAGAATTGGAAAAAAGAAGCGTTGCAACAACTTAAAAGTAGAGAGAAGCATGCGAGCCGTCACAAGACGAATGCCGAAAAAGCACTATTGTATGACCAAGATAAACATTCTGAATCGACTAGAAATATGGAAAGGGCCTTCTCACTCGGTATTGAGAAAATCTATCCTTCTAAAGATCTTCATGTTTCTGATGAGTTTATAGACAAATTATTAAATGAACGAAGGCCTGGTGCTTCTGCGCCACCTCCGTATGCACCTCTTCCTGCTGCTTTGCCTCTTCCTCCTGTTATTCCTGCTCCACCTGTTGTTGTTCCTGATGTTCTTGCTCTGCCCAATGTTCCCCTTCCTCCAGCTCCCCCACCTCTTTTTATCGCACCAGTTACAGTACCTCCATCGAATTTGCCTGCTCCCTCTCTTCCAAGTGGTCCTGAGCCGTTTGTAATCGATCGAGGTGCAGGGACAAAGGTTGTCACTTGCAATACTGTACCCCCGGAGAAGAAACGTGAGTTAATTGCATGAGCTAAGCATTGTATGGAGAAGGATGATCAAGCTAGCGTTTTTGCCACACTTTGTAATATGGATAATTTTCCAGAGAACATTTTTTTTATTGAAGGTTTAGGGATTCAGTTATGTATAATGTGGGGAAGATTAAATAATACGGACCTTCCGCAAGGGTTAAGGGATCTAAATACTCTAGCGCTTTCTAGAGACACTGTGGGGAAGGTAAATGAGCATGTCGAGAGGTTGTTTGGGTATAGAAAGTAGTTAGAAAAGTTACAGGATGAGGATGACGAGGAGGAAAATAAGTATGTACAGAAACGGTTCCTTCCGTGTCATAAATCGATATCAGAGGAAACGCGAATTTGTAAGAAAGACGCGATTAGATGGATTTCAGACATATCGATAACCCCAGTTGAGGCATATGACACATACAGTCAATATACGCTAGAAATGCAGAGGAAAGTGATACAGGTAATGGTAGGGTACCTGCAGGATGAGTGTGTAAAAAGGAAGATTAGTTGTCCCACAGAGTTATTGAGTATTTACAAAAGAGCTTTTTCACTTGACACTTCTTTGACTGCTTTAGCGCTCGATTTAGCTCTGCTGCTTAGTAAGCGTTCGGAGTCACCTACTTCTCAGTTGTCTATGAGAGAGATCCCTCCGACATTCATCCCAAAGGTCGAGGTTGCGGCCGATGCTGCACGGGGTATAGTTGCTGTGGACATTCCTGCGCATTATGCATCGCAGTTCGTTCACGTCCCGTTTTCAAGGCAGGAAGTGAATACTATTAGGCAGTCTATTCCTGATATTAGGAAAAATCCAACAGGGTTCTATAAAGAGATAAGAGTCTGTTTTGCAGTCCTCAGTGTTCACCCTAGGCAACATTGATTTGTTGTTTCCTGTACTCCTGCCCGTCGATTTATGGAAACAAGTTAGAACTATTGACGATGTACCCGGGTTGGGAGATACATGGCTGAATATAACTAGACTCGATGGAGAAAGGCCAGCTGGTGAAAGACAGCCTCAGGTGATATTAACTTTGCCTGACAGAATCGTTGCTAAATTAAAAACCATAATTCCCGAAAAGAGAATTATTTGGGTCAAGCTTACGGCCTGTGTCCAAGGAAAGTCTGAGGGTGCTACCAAATTCTTTAATCGGTTCTAACAGGTATTCCCAGATTTCAGTGGACAAGATTTAGGCACAGAGTCTGGGAAAAGATTATTTGTGGACAAATTTGTATGTGGATTGCTGCCTGACATCCAGTCACAAATTATGTCTTCTGAGAGCGCTTGGCAGGCGAAATCACAATCAGAAGTACTGCACATGGCTCAGTACTACGAGAACCGTGTCAATAATGAAAAAGATAGGATTGAAAAATGAAAAGGCGATTTGAAAACTAAAGTGCTATTGCAGCAAATTGTTAGAGGCCCCAGAGGGGGTAGTTCTCAGGTTAGAGGTCAGTATGTCCCGCAGGGGAATGTGCCCTTGGGTCCTGTGAACATTAACCAGTGTACTTATTGTCGTCGAGAGGGTCATTGGCGAGCACAATGCCCCGTCCTTCAACAAAGGTCAAATAATACATTTGGAAATATGGGTAGGCGATCCAGAGGTCGACCAGGTTTAGGGGGCCGTGGTAGAGGTCAATTTACACAGGACCCTCAGCAACCTTTTTTGCAGGACAATCAGACTCCGAGTGTGGACACCAGGAACATATTTGATCATCCTTCCGCTGCATATTTATCTGAAGAGCTTCCTTTTGATGACATTCTGTTTCGTTAGGATTGCCCGAAGCAGGGTTTGGAACCTACACCTATTCCCGTCAATCAGAAAGGTCCCTACATTGAAATAGTGGTGGGAAATAGGAAACATTAGTTTTTGATAGACACTGGAGCACAGAAGTGTTCCATTGATCATTCACGGTTCCAAACATTCCACTGTCAGGGCAAACCAATGTTTCTGTAGGGTTTTTTGGTACACCAGTTGTTTGTCCGGTTTCTTTGTCAGTACCTATTTCTTTGGGTGCCTTTACAGACCATTGTCCATTTCTGTTGATTTCGGGTTGCGGAGAGAACTTGCTAGGGTTGAATTTGTTAAAAGAATTAAATGCAGTAATTTATTGTTCTCCTGATGGAGTACGTTTGACGATTTCACCACAGCAATTTTCTGTCTCGCAATTCTTGACTAGACATTTGCCTCCAGTATTCACTAATGTACAGAGAGCTTGTGGGCTGTCGACGACAATGATGTCCATGTTTTACAGATCGAACCTGTCAAGATAGTTTTGAAACTTGGAATTTAGCTGCAACGCATTCCTCAGTATAAGATTTCAGTTGAGGGCGAGCAAGCTTTGAAATGCATTGTTTCTGATTTTGTGCATCGCGGGGTGATTGAAGAAATTTCAGGGAGTTTGTGTAACAGTCCGATTTTACCCGTGTACAAGAAAGGCGATAATGCAATTACATTCCGTTTCATAATTTATTTACGTGCCATTAATAAAGTTGTGGCACCACAATTTCCAATTGTGCCTGATGTAACGACAATCCTAACCATGATTCCAGCTACAGCTACTTACTTTAGTGTTGTGGACCTAAAGAATGCTTTCTTTAGTATTCCTATAGACAAGGATAATAGATATTTGTTTGCGTTCATATTAGGGGGGCGCTCGTTCACATTTACTTGTGCACCTCAAGGGTACACGGAGAGACCTAGCATTTATAGTAGGGCTTTGAAAGAACAACTTGATACCCTTGAATTACCCTCTACCTGTACTTTGCTTCAGTACGTTGATGATTTGCTTCTAGCTGCTGACTCTGAGAGTGCCTGTAAGGAGGGCACTGTGTTATTACTTATCCATCTAGCTAAGCATGGTCACAAAGCTTCGCTTAAAAAATGTCAATATTGTTGTCAGGAGGTCGCCTCTTTAGGCTATCTCCTGTCAAAGGAGGGAAGAAGATTGACACCTGAAAGAATAAAACACATTTCTGGCATGTCTGTCCCAAATACACAGAAGGAAGTTAGAGCCTTGATAGGTATGGCTTCTTACTGTAGGTTGTGGATCCCAAATTTTTCACTAGTGATCAAACCGATGTTGGCTTTGACAAAGAAGGGCATTTCTTCGCCATTGCCATGGAACGTGGTAAACCAGCAATCATTTGACTTGCTTAAGACTGCATTATGCTCTGCACCAGTTTTGGGCACAACAAACTATGAAAAGGCCTTTGTGTTGTTTGTGCATGAATGTGATGGATGTGCTTTGGCTGTATTAACGCAGGAACATGGAGGGAAGAATAGGCCGTGCGGTTACTTTTCTTCCGCCCTTGATCCTGTAGCATGCGCTTTGCCAAGATGTTTGCGAGCTGTCGCTGCTGCTGCCGCGTCTGTAAAACAGAGTGAGGGAATGGTCCTAGGCATGATCTAACCCTGATGTTGCCTCACTCTGTAGATGTTCTACTGAACCGAACTCAAACGCAACACCTCACTTCTGCACGGTTGACAAGATATTAATTGATTTTGTTTGCTCCTCACATTCAAATTAAGAGGTGTTGTGTTCTTAATCTGGCTGAACTCCTACCTTTCCCGCAAGATACTACTTGCGGCGATGAAGTGCGACATGATTGTTTGTATACGACCGAACAAGAGACAAAGGGTAGAATTGATTTGAAAGATACTCCCTTGGATAATCCGCAAGGAGAGCTGTTTTGTGACGGCTCCTGCTTCAAACTTCCGGATGGTACATCCACAGCTACTTATGCGATCACTACATTGAGCATGGTTGTGGAAACTAAGAGAATCACGCATAATTCTGCGCAGGCTGCAGAGATTATAGCATTGACCTGAGCTTGGGAACTTTCCGAAGGGCTTACAGTAAATATATATACTGATAGTCAGTATGCCTTTGGGGTGGTCCACAACTTTGGGAGACTTTGGTCAGAGAGAGGGTTCCTAACTTCGCATGGCACCAAAATTCAACATGGCTCCCTAATAGTACAACTACTCTCAGCGCTTGTGCTCCCTACTCAGTTAGCCGTTATGTAATGTGCAGAACATCGAAAGATTACAGATGATATAGGGAAAGGGAATGCTTTCGCTGATCAGATAGCTAGGCAAACTGCTACCGATCTCCTTACGAGGAAATATGTTTCAAGGGAATCTGTAGATCCTTATGTAATAGATGAGGGTGTTGGGTCTGTAAGGGATATCCAAGCTGATGCCATGTTAGAAGAATCCAAAAGGTGGGCTGAAGGCTTGGGGAAACTTGATGATGACGGGTGTTGGGTGGACATAGTAGAAGGGAAATGGCTACTCCCTGACGCGTATGTCATGATGATGGTCATCATGGCTCATGGTCCTACGCATTTATGTGCCCAGAAAATGACAAAAATGTTAGAGAAAGTTTGGGTAAATGACAACATTTCGAAAATTGCCCAGCGCTACGTCCGGGAGTGCATGATTTGCCTGCAACACAACGTGGGAAAGGGGACAGTAACTCCAATGGGTAGTTTTGGGCCACCCTCTGTCCCCTTTGAAGTGATCCACTTTGATTTCATTGAAATGGAACATTGTGATAATAAGAAATATGTACTGGTGGTTATCTGTGCTTTTATTAAATGGGTTGAGGCTTTCCCTGTTAAGGATGCTACAGCTATGACTACTGCAAAAATCATGTTAAAAGAATACTTCCTGCGGTTCGGTTTGCCAAGAGTTATCTGGTCGGACAATGGTCCACATTTTGTCGCTGCTGTAATTCTGCAGATATGTACAGCATTATGAATTGACAAACGGTTCCATTCGGCCAGACATGCTCAGAGCGCCGGGCTAGTAGAAAGACACAACGGTATCATCAAGAACAAGCTTGCTAAAACGTGTGCCGGCATCAAACTAAAATGGCCGGATGCCTTACCGATCGTGTTGTTATCCATGCACACAACCCCTCAAACTAAGACTGGGCTCTCTCCATTTGAGGTGGTAATTTGGGAGATCTGCCAATATTCGGAACCTTCCTAAATGTAACTCATTAAGAAATGTTGAAAATGTATTACTTTCAGATTATTGTAGTCAATTGACTAAAAACCTGTATTTGATTTATCACCAGGTACAAGAAGCTTTACCTTTGCGATACGAGGGCCCGGGCCACAGCATACGGCCTGGAAGTTGGGTGCTCGTCAAATCTTTTGAGCGCTCCTCTTGCCTCGCGCCTCGCTGGCTTGGGCCCTTCCAAGTCCTGTTGGTCACCCAGACAGCGGTGCGGGTCGCTGGGAGAAAGAACTGGATCCACGCGTCCCACATCAAGAAACTTCCTCACCCTGTGCCACACGTTACAGTAGAAACAGAACCCCTCTATGACACTGCAACCAATGATCCCAAAGCAGTAAGTAGCACTGAGAGTGAGTCGGAGAATCTCTCTGAGCCCATGAGGCTTGGGGAAGCTGCCATTTTGTCTCCACACACTCCACAAATTTTGCATCCGGAAACTGCTATTTCGAATTCAGCACCTTCACTTGCTTCCGACACGTTGCTTCCAACAGGAAGTGACGACATATTGTTTCCGGATCAATCAGTACCGGGAAAAGTGAGATACAATCTACGACCACGAAGATAGACTTACGGCATGGTTTTGCTGTGCATCTGATAGACTTACGGCACGGTTCAGCTGTGCATTCAGAGAAGGAAAAGAGTCATCGAGGGCTTGCTTTTTGCCCAAATTTGAGAAAGGGGATTCTGTCGGCTAGGGTTGTGGAAGGACTAAGAAGTCGCTCGACCGGAAGGTCGCCAGCAACAAACTTTAGAGTATCTGTTTGAAGACTACGATGTCCGCCACTGCTACCACTCGTATGGGACTTGTAAATAAGGGGGTGACCACCCGGGACGATGGACAAAATGCCTGGGCCCGAAAATGTATTGCTGTATTTTTATAATGATATTTGGGTTTTTAATAGTCACTGTCTTAGGATTGTGGTACCTCGAGGAAACTCATTCTCTAGAAACTTTTGTTGCCTACTGAAAGTGCACCTATTGTTCCTACTCCCTTTGTACATTTGCATACACTATCCCCTAGGGATTCTCAGCACAGACAAAGGTACCACAATAACACTTTACTGCTTATCATGAATGCTACACATGCCATGTTTAATAAATCTAACTGTTGGGTCTGCTCACATTTACCACAACACGGGGATAAGGGGCTAGGTTGGTATATTCATCCTTTACCTTTGACAATGCTTGCTATGCCTCTCTTATACACTGTTCTTTAGTCAGTGGAATGATAGCATCTCAGGGAACTTTGATGGCACCAATTTGAATAGTTTTGAGAAATGTGTGTTGACTCCCCTGGGATGCTCGCTTTTCACAAACAGGAGTAAACCGAATGTTGCTTCTATTAGGCCTTCTGATAAACTGTCTCGTCCTTTCCAATAAACTGTCTCGTCCTTTCCAATCTTTGATTTCCTTTAAGATGGCTCCAATAGTTAATAAGGATGCCATGCCTCCTTCTTACACTGTTAACCATAGCCCCGATTCAGTTTCTTTTTGCATACAGAGGAATGGAACTCAGTCAATAGGAAATTTTCTAGGTTGTGCCAACGTTGCATATTTGACTAGGGAAAACAGACCTTTGTATGTAGGCGAACCTGTCTACTTTGTCTGCGGTAATGTAACATTCCCATGGTTGACCAGGGATTGGCAGGGAACCTGTTATTTAGGGATCCTGTTACCTGGGGTGTTTATAGCTAGTACAAGAGAAGTTTCGAAGGCTCATCCACGGCGGGACGAGAATTGTGACACCCCAGCACAAATCTTGGGAGATATGGCTAAATCAGTTGTGCCATTTTGGGGGCAGATAGCGAATTCAGAAGATATCAGAAAACTAGCGAGAGTACTGGAGAGAACCATCAACCGGACCACGGACATATTCTATAATATGATGTTAGAACAAAAGGCGATAAGATTAGTAGCACTCCATAACCGAATGGCATTAGATGTCATTTTAGCTGAGCGTGGTGGAGTTTGCAAATTAGTGGGGTCCGCTTGCTGTGTTTTCGTACCAGATTCCTCCCCAACTATCTTCAAGGCAATACAGAATCTGCACGTCCTTAGTTCAGAAGTGCATGTTCCCGAGGGAAACTGGGATCTAAGCGCTTGGTTCTAGGACTTCTTGTGATCTTAGGGTTGGAAGGTACTTTCGGTCTTACTAATTATTTTGGGAATCCTGTTGTTTCTTTGTTGCTGTATTCGGTGTCTACCTGGTATGTGTTCGATGCTAGGGCGATGTTGCGCACAAGCGATAGGTTTGATAGGGCATATGCCCCGGATAAGACTTCCAAAGAATATGTGTTGAAAGATATTTTAGCAAATGACCTAATGGCAATAGATATTTCTGATAGTGATTCAGGGTGCATGGACGATGCTGCATGGAGTTATTTGAAACGAGATCCAAAGTAGTTGTTAGCACTTGGCATAGGCCAAAAGGAGGGTTTGTCGAAAGAGAAATCATATTGTGTCTCCTATTGTAATACATATATTAATATTGGCCTACGCCAAGCTGGTCGAAAGTCGCTTGCTTAAGAAATCCGTGTTGCAAGGTCCTGACCTTAAATCCATGTAAGCTGCCATTTTAGGTCAAACCGCCATTTTAGGATTCGCTTTGTAAAAGTCACCCTGTGAGTTAAAATGGTGGACGATGTCATTCCAGAATACAACATGGCCGTTTTGACCTCTGTACATAGCTAATGTGTAACTTGCCTGCAGGCCACTTGTCGAGGTTGTGAACTGAGACCTTGTCCTTCGTTGACCTATGTGTAGAAGGATTACTCGTGCAAAGAAACAAATCAACGAGCATATGTTGAAACAATGTATTGAAATACTGAACGAAGAACATCTGTTTAACTGCATTGTATTAATGTTTGAGAAGGCCTGCATGGAAAATCTTAGAATACACAGTTATTGCATAGGCTTGTTGATACATGTATTAAAGGTAAAACCAGTTATATGCGGTTGTTCGAGACTTGGCACGAACCCTAGATCGGTGATGTATTAAAAGGAATATTAACCCGAAGTGGGGCTGGACATCGTGCCCACCGAATGTATAAAAAGCGAATGCATTCTAATGTACAACGTCTCTCACTGAACACACTGAACCATGCTGGAGTTCGTTGTGTTGTACTGAGGGCTGATAGCTATCTGATTTTGCTCTGTTTTTGTAACTGGATTCAGTATAAAATAAAGTACTTTGTATGTTCCTTTGTAACCCGTGTTCGGTGTATTTCCTTTTGGGGTACTCAGCCTCAATATTTTGATTTTGTTTTCACAAGAGGACAACTTAAACAGCTAACTTTGCTACACAAGTGCCCATTTTATTAGCAGACCTACAGGATTGCATAGCAAATTGCTATGCAACACTGCTTACTTTATGCCTTGTATTTATGCCTGGACTTCAAACAGCAGTGAATGCAAATGGCTACGGATTATAAGGTGGGAGGCTCTGCAGACAATCAATGCTAATATAAAGGGATTCAATGCCATAAAAGAAGAGCTGGGGGCCATATGACTGATGACCCTCAGGAACTGGTATGTCCTTGACATGATCACAGCAAAGGAAGGAGGTGTTAGGGCCAAGATTGGGCCATCATGTCGCACATTTATACATTGTCACGACAGGGAGAATGGGACCTTGAGGGAGGTCATATTGATGTTGACAGACTTACAAACAAAGATGGAGGAAGAAACAGATGGCATTGAATATGACAGCTGGTTCGCATTCCTGTTCTCATGGATTCCTCATTGGATAGAAAATGTATTCAAGTTTCTTGGAGCAATACTGGTGCTGATCATGTCTGATTTCTGGGTAATCAGGATAATAATTGCACAATGTCAGAAAACATCTAAAAAAGGCAGTAGGAATGAAGATCATGATTGATGCCAAGGATGAACCAGATGCCAAGGAGCCGACTGATGAAACCGTCAGAGATTACATTTAGACCAGCATTGTACCACATGAAGGAATGAAGTTCTGGTACCCAAAGGATCATGAACAATACGTGGGACGTTGGGTCTATTGTACCCCAAATGGACAATGTAATTACATGACCTGGAGTGAGGATGAACACATTAAAATGGCAGGCACGTTGAGGCGGGTAATGAAAATATGGACACCTAAGAAACACTTCTTCAAGATAGAATACAAGTAATCAGAGTATTGGGGGGGTGGTTAAGGTCTCGACCAGAGGGGGGAATGTAGAGGGAGAGCTGTATACCTCTGCAGGAAATCCCGCCCCCTAACTCCCCTAAACTGGCGACATGAGAACATGCCGGGTTTGACACAAGCTGTTGTGCCAATACCACAGCAAGTGTTTGGAAGAAGATACCCATTAAGAGAATCTTATCAAATGTACCTCCGAAGTGATGATAATCTGCGGGAGGAACTCCCTGAAGGAATAGGAAAATAAGAAAAGAAGAAGAGCTAGTGATGTCATAAGAAAGTGTACACGACGTCTCGAGACACTGGCTGAAGATGATGTATGAATCCTAGAGAGCTAATGGTAAAGTAAGGATCAAGTGAACTCTCAAGTATAAAAGAAGATTACACACGCACAAAGTGCTGCAGAGAAAAACCATTCAATAAATATACAGATGCTAAAACGAAAGGTGGATGATGTCATCATAGAAGCTGGCTAGAAGTAGTGAATAGAATGTAGGCGAAGCTGCCTTTGTACAGAAACTGGGTAAGTAAGCCAGAACCCATAAAGCAGGAATGGAAAACTGTGTTGCAGCAAGAACAATAGGCTCATGGAGATGCATGGCAAGGCTGCCTGGCCTAGAGTCAAAATTCAAGAAGCGAGGTTAGCTATCTATTCTGAAGAAGAAAAAGTATGCGGAGGATGAACCTTCTCACGTTAAGGTAAGAAAGCACACAAAGAATGCCAAGCTTTAAGTCATTTAGAGCATTTAAAAAGCTGCAAAATGGACCAAATCGTGGCCTCCACGTGAGCCACAGATGGAAATAGAGCTTGAGTTCCAGAAATGAAGGCGAGTGCCCTCACTCCTGTGCATTCCCAAAGACAAGGCCAAGTAAAAAGACAATTTCAAGGCAGAAGGCATAGGCAATGAGCGATGCTGGGCTAATTGGGTGGTGAGGTAGTTTCATGTGCTATCTCCTGTATCTGGGTATGGGCTTACTTGCTGCTAAATTAACTGAATTTTCCAGATATGGCACACATGTGCCAACCAATTATATCAGTCAATTTAACAAAGGACCTTATAGTTTGAAGACCAATGAGAAACTGTGTATCTAAATACTTCTGAAATTACATGTTTTTAGAGGTAGGCGTAAGTTGTCAACCTGATAACGGACAGCCAATAACGATCCTAGCTACTATAAAAATGTATACATAGATGTCTCCCGTAACCAATCCCGACCCACGGTAGGTTTTTCACTATTGCCACATACTACGACGTCACTCTGACACATTATTTTGTATAAAGTCTATATTTTGTGTGGAGATCATTGAGAGACTGAGTGTACGTCCGTTTCCATTGATGTTCGTTGTAACCTCCCTGTTTTAGATAATTTTCAATAAAACAGTACTTTGCCATCTTCCTGAGTTGGTTCCGTTATTTGGACTGAGAATTACTTTAGTGTGATCCCATCCATTCCATTTACACGTTCCTAAGGGCCATACGCTAAAATGTGTATTATAAAATAATCCAAAATCCAAAATGGGAAAGGGGGAACATGTATAGTAAGTAATGGACAAATGGTGGAGGACGCACGATGGTGTGGCTGGTTAGAAGTGGTGGGTTAACAAGAGGTAATGATTATGTGTTATTATTTAGTCCTTACATCTAAGCCCTTTATATAGAACAAATATATGTACAAAATCACCCAATCTGAGCTGGTACTCATTTATCAACCTCAGAATGATGAAAGGCTGAGTTGGCCTTGCCGGGATTTGAACCTGACACTTGCAGATCACACACATACACACATTGCATGAGCAGGCGGTCAACCCACTGAACTATCTTACAACTGGTGGGGAAACAGGCAAGAGCAACCTAAAAATAGTGGGTTTTACAGAACACTTTCTGTGAAAAATTGGGTAAAAAGCCACACAGTTTACAATCAGTTGTGTATGTTAGCACACGAAAAAATCCAATAGATGCAAGTCTCCATCAGTGCACAAGAGCTTTTTCCAACGTATATTCATGATGTACTTGCACCCAATACATACCAGTATAAAAATATGTATTTGCTGGCTACCGTATGAGAACTTTCTCCTGTTGACTTTGGCGGTTAAAAAGCCATGCCATGGTAAAAATAAAAATAAAAATTCTAGACTGGTGTCATCAATGTAGACCAGTCTAACTACATAATACAACTTATGTTTGCTTTTTCCCAGTCAAAAATAAATGTCATGGCTACAGTAGCACCCCCTCCCCTAAATGAGAGGCTAACATCTCCTTCACATAAGCAGATAGGCACACACATACTCATACAGCACACTCGCTGATTGACACTCATACATACAACACACTCTCTCATTCACCAGCAAATTAATGCAGCAGGCAACTGCTTGCATGCATGATAAAAACACACAGACACATTCATGCAGGCAAACTCATCCAACCCCCTTGCTTGAACGCATAGAAACAGTGCATGGTTTCTTTTATCTGCTAAAGATGAGTGCATTTAGGAACGGGCTGAACATAAGAATAAAGCATCGGATAAGGCTGAAAATGTCAATTTATTATCACGCACATAAATTCATAATCAGATGAAATGGAATGTGTTATTAAGCGCTGCTCGAAATGCAAAGAAATTGGGCCATACATGCTTGCATACATGGCATGTGTATTTGTTTTGATAAGGCATGGAGAGGATCGGCCCGAGGAAGGCTTGCTGTAAGAGGAAGTTAACACTACTGTAGTAACAGGCATTAATGAAGTATGCGATTTGGAGAATGGGCACGTTTTTTCACCTGACACGATAGCGGTTATTTTCCACCTTAACAGCAGCTGCTGTACATTTCAAGAAAACCAGTCTGAAACTGCCATCTCAGCCACCCTGTAATGATGTACAATGTGTTTTTAGATACAGTTGAAATTCGATCCCCAGAGCAGTTTTCTGTCACACATACACTATTGTGACACAGCTGGACATTATCAGTCTCAGCCTGCCAGTATACTTTAAAACCAACTGCACTGCTAATGCAGCCAGTGGCGAAATCCATTCCTCAGTCATTCACACCCGTCAGCAATGGCAAGGCCATAACTCTGGGAGTAGCAATGGTCTTTGGCAAAGACAGGCCCACACTGCATACACAGAGGCTATTTATCAGTCATGGATCCTGAACCAGAATGAGGGAGGGCCCCTGGTGTCCGGAAATATCCAGGAGAGGGGGGAAACGTTTAAGGAGATGCGAGCAGTCAAAGAACCCGATGATAGCATTTGTACAGTTCGGCCTGGTGTTGGAAATAATCAAGTTCCGATTTGTGGAGTGTTGTGATGCAAATCATAATTGGACTATTTTTCACCAACACGGCATGTGACAGCTGCACTTCATTCTCAAATCCCATCCCAAATCTCACTCCCCACCTGCCCTAAGAGTCTTGCAGCATAAACAATGTTTGGTTCACTCACTTAGCACTGTATTAGTTTAACAATTGTTTGGATTGAATAGTCTATTTTTGTATTTTACTAGCCTACCTCAAGTTGCCCGTGGATGCATCCACTTAGCTTTAGTGCGCCACAACATGCAGGTGGCCCGGCTGTGTGGCTCCTTCCTTCCTGGTCAAGAGTCAAGACAGCCACAACCCCGGCCCAGCTCAGAGTCAGGCAGCTCCGCAGCTTGAAGGCCCGCCCACTCCTGAAAATATCTAATGCAATTGGCTGTTGAATAGCCAATGGATTTTTGACAACTGTGACTGATAATGATAGCCTCAGCCTCGCCTCAAAAATATCAACAACAGCTGCCACTTCATGAGACCCAGTGGCACCCGCCGCAGAGGCACAGCCCAGGAAGCCAACTAAAGTGAAAAAACTGATGCAAAAACGGAAACACTGCGTCCGTTTTTTTCAATACAGATAGGGGTCGCAAAGGCCACGCCAGGGGTCTCAAGAGAGACCGATGGGGTCACAGCTGTGACCCCTTGCAACCACCACATGATGTCTCTGCTCCCATTTTTGATAGTCCTTCCAGGTGTATTTACACTCAGGTGTTTTGTATTTTACATACAGTAAAAAATAATCTAGAATGGAGGGTTCTTCCACCATCCTATACCACTGAAACATTCCATTCTTTTTAATGCTCACTATGCTTGCCCTAGGACATGCTGTCCTATCCTCTCTGCTCATTATGCTTGCCCTAGGACATGCTGTCCTATCCTCTCTGCTCACTATGCTTGCCCTAGGACATGCTGTCCTATCCTCTCTGCTCACTATGCTTGCCCTAGGACATGCTGTCCTATCCTCTCTGCTCACTATGCTTGCATGCTGTCCTATCCTCTCTGCTCACTATGCTTGCCCTAGGACATGCTGTCCTATCCTCTCTGCTCACTATGCTTGCATGCTGTCCTATCCTCTCTGCTCACTATGCTTGCCCTAGGACATGCTGTCCTATCCTCTCTGCTCACTATGCTTGCCCTAGGACATGCTGTCCTATCCTCTCTGCTCACTATGCTTGCATGCTGTCCTATCCTCTCTGCTCACTATGCTTGCCCTAGGACATGCTGTCCTATCCTCTCTGCTCATTATGCTTGCCCTAGGACATGCTGTCCTATCCTCTCTGCTCATTATGCTTGCCCTAGGACATGCTGTCCTATCCTCTCAGTAATAACCAGATCATGCATTCATCTTTTCTTTCTGTGCCACTCCTAGACACTGCACCCGATCTCACAATCTCTGTTCCTAATATGCGGTATGTAATGTATCCCTTAGTTGTTCCACATCGAGGGTAGTGCAAACCCTGCAACTGCATCAACCCCTCCTTCCATAAGTACAAACTTTTATGGACAGTTGTCTCTATGAACACTTGAAAAATATCTGCGCAATCAACCCTCGCCCGCAATCAGTATTCATAATGTATTATTCCATGTGCAGGGCCCGTGGAAATCAGATTTCTCTGCTTTTTGATCAATGGTCAAGGGTTTTCTTTTGGCCTGCCCATTTATGCTAAGCGTTGGCTGGTTTGCTCCTAGCATGTCTTTCCCTTTTCATTAACATTGCCATTTCCCTTTTGGTTCGCTGTCAACGACTTCTTTCGCCAGGAGCACCTGCAAAATGTACACCGAGCTTCCCTTCAGATCGTTTTTTATTCCTGCGTTGACCATAAGCGTGAGCCCAAAGACTAAGACCAGGCAAGTCCTGAAAACTGGTGAACAATGCAACTAACTGCACAAAGGGTTACAGTTCATAATGGCACAACACTTGCAACATTCTGTACACTTTGAACACTTCGTAAAGTGCCAAATGACAAGCCCTTTGGAAGCAGACCTTAGATGTGCCTTATCCTCCATCGAAGGTGTGGCTAGGTGGTACAATGGCATAACCCCATCGTAAATGCATCACAGACCAACTGAGTGTCCATCATGCATGCAGTGGAGGATGCTTGATATGAAATCCGGTGGGGATGTGGAGAGCTGGAATGAGGTGCTCACTTGGGTAATAATGTCTACACCCAAGCCAGTGCAGGAATCTCTAAGTGGCAAGGTACCGTGACAAAAGGACATCATCAAAAATGTCAAAGCAAGCAAGCACGGGAGCAAAGATTGATTCGTTTGCACGTGCATGCATATTAACAGCTGAGTTTGTCACAGACTGCATCTCTCCTGAAGCTGAGTTGTCTGTCAATCATGTTACCCCTATAACATCATTAATCATCTCAATAGGTAGCACAATCCCGGCTGAACCTGCTTTTGTATTGTATTGTATTTTATTTTATTTTTATAGCGCTCCCAGCCCTGAGGCATCTGGGCACTTTTCTTGCAGTGACATATTATACATTTCTGACAATTACATAATACAGGTTAACAGGGAAACATTTGGACAGAATTAGATAATTGTATTTCTCAGTTTAGAAATTCACTGTTCGGGCGGCAATTAAATGAACCAAAGCTGTATAACTCTGTGTGTGAAGAACTAATATGATGATCAAGTAACACATACTCCTGGCCTATAAGCTAAGGTCCCCTACATACTAGAATCACCCAATATGGGAACTCGTGACATGGATGGACTGCTTTAACCTTGGATGCTATTCCTCGGATCCTTTCCCCCTTTTCCATCACGGCATTCCACGCTTCCATGCAACTCTCTGCTTGCATAGCTGGTGTTGTTTCTATCCCCCTGAACCTTATCGAAGTAATCTGCATGCACCTTGAAGTCAGGATTACGTGCATGAGACACTCTTACCATTCACAATCAAACAATGAATAGATGAGGACATGTATCAATAAAAAATAAAAAATAAAGTCGAAATAAACAATTTAAGGAAGACACATTTGGAACTACTAGTGGGCCTTCTGCAAAGATGTGACTTTGTAATTTCCAAAATGGCTTCCATATTAGGAGCCTGTTATTGACTCTCCTCAAGGACACGAGGTGTGAAAGCGCTAAAGCATTGATTGAACGTCCTGTTACAAAAGCCTGGGCTGCCAAGTCACATTCCTTGGATGCCAGTTGCACCTGTCTGCCTGTCCCCCATAGACTTGTTGACATTTGTCACTACTCGAGCCATGGGCGATAATGGCCCAGGTTACTAGTATACATCGCATTCCGGATGTCAGAGGTGATCGTCAAGGGCTTCGATTTGGAGCTTTAGTGGGTTATGTGGACAAAGATTGTGGAAGCCCTTTATTATTTGTTGTGCATTTGTTTCATATAATATAACCTTAAGCATCTTTACAGGAAAAGAAGGAAAACAAAAATAGAATTAAATTAAATGTCTCAATATCTAAAATCCTATTACATCATCCCTATAACAACACTGCATAACATACATTACTTCAGTGATTCAATTGGTCCATTCGGGTCACATGTCATCATGAATCTATTGATGATCAATCATTACATATAGACATGCCATTCTATCAAAACATAATCATGAATTTCATTGACAAGTAAGTCACAGAGATGCTGTGTATTGGATCACCCCTCAACCATACTTAATGCCTTCTTCCAGACAGAAATAGCTGCGCCAGTAATCGCTAATGAAGTGGCCCCTATCCGTGTGCTCCAAAACTGATCACACTGAACAGCCGACATGTGCAGAACTAGAGATTGATATCCTTTTTGATATTGCACACTTAGACCAGGACAATGCCTTAGTACATGTCGAGATGTATCAATCGCGGAATGGCATATTATGCATGTCCTCTCATCATAGGGTACTTTACTCATGTGTAGGTAATATGTTGAGCCGCAAATAACAAATTAATCTTCTTAGATCTTTATTACAGATTTTAACCATGGTAAGTGGTGTGTTTATTTGTACTCATGCCTTGTCTGCTGTATTCCAGATATCTCTCTTTCACGTCAAGCTTAGATGCGGTGCACGCTCTTTCCCAAACGTATGTCCGCTGTTTCAGCTTGCTCCATATTTCAGGAGCGATCCTGTCAGTAGCCGTGGTGGAATTAATGTCCAATGTCAGGTCGACATTACCACAGTGAGTGTGGGCAGTAGCTTTTAATGCAGACAGAAATTGATTGAGACATAGAGCCTGCTACCTGTGGGAAAAATGTTCCACCAGAGTCTCAGTATTAGCCAGGTCAGATATGAATGTAAGATATAATTTATAGCGTTTAAGGTACCAGATAGATCGTAATGAATGTATATACAGTTCACAGTGGAGAGCCTCCACCAGTACTGCATTGGGAACCACAAGATTCAACGTAAGTATTTTTCCCTCAAGATTTTCCAGCCAACCTACATGGGATTCTGATAGCAATTCAAGGACATACATTAGCTCAGGAACAATGTTGGTGGTATATACAGTTAGCAAACCTTCAATGTTGTTCCCACCCTGTCTGGCCACAGAGCGTTAAATCTCGAGCCATTTTCACATCATATTGGTTTTGACATATTCTTCGTAGTCAAGACTAGCAGGAATGGAAGCCCATATATGTATTTATTTACGACTTGCAGGGTGGAATTGTTAAGGTTGCAGAGAAAGAATGTTTGAGTTTGTTCTACCACCAATTACAATTCCCTTTGTCTTGATGAAGTTAATGCCAAGCTGGTTGGCAGACGCATAGTCTTGCAAAGCATAGATAGAATGCTGAAGCGCAATCTGTTTACAGTCCATGAGGACAGTGTCGTCCGCATACATTAACAAAAGGGTAGGCTCCGTTCAAATCCATGTTGGAAAATTGCGTATGCCTCCCAGAATTTTGTCCACATCATGCACATAAAGGATGAACAGCAGGGGTGACAATACGCACCCCTGCTTTAGCCCAACATTAGTTCTGATCTGAGATGAGATGTCACCCTCCGGGTTCAAACAGACAGACACCGTGGTGTCTTGATACAAGGACATAATAAAATAAAGGAGTGAAGAATCCAGGCCCCATTGGCGCAATTTGTTCAAAGCAAAGGATTTAGGAAAATCCATAAAAAAACATGCATACAATTTCCGCTTGCTCACTGCAAACTCAGAAGCTAGATATTGCAGTATCTAAGTGCTGCGTGCCGTGCTCTGGTTCCTTCGAAAGCCTGTTTGGATGCTCTTTAGATGGCCACTAGCTTCAACCCAGGCGTTCAATTTCCCCAAGATCACTGAGGCAAACACCTTAGAATTTGTGTCCAGCATGGCCAGAAGATTGTAATTGGAGGCGTCCTGCATAGCGCCTTTCTTATGCACAGGGATCAATATGGACTCTCTCCAACTATCTGATATTGTTCTGGTAGATATACTATGCCTGAACCAAAGTTCCAAAATCCCGGCCCAATAGTCAGGGTTAGATTTGTACACTATATTCGGAACAGCATCTGGGCCACACGCTCTGGAAGCTCGTAATCTCACAATTATCCCTCGTGTGTCCTCAAGATCAAAATCCGATATCAGTATCAAATTGTCTATAATATGCATCTGCTCACTCATTTCAGCTTGCACATTTATATCGTCATAATAAAATGACAACGTAAGAGTGAGCAAAACTGACTCAGAAATAGAATTGAGCTCCTTGCTTTTGTGGTCAGCCAGATTAGTTCAATTATAGGTCAAGAACTTGTTGTTATCATTGGAGTGTAAGATTTTGAACATGTATGTCCAATTGGCAGTAAGTAGGGAGCAGTTATGATGGCAAAGCCAATTTTTATATTTGGTGAAGAGCCTTGTATTGGCAGCACTCCACTCAATGCTGGACAATTGTTTGGCCTGTCTGATCACAGCCCTGTCTCTGTGGTATTGCTTTCTCCTGGCATCTATTGAAGTATCAAAGGGAACCCACACTTCGCGCCTCTGTGAATTAGCCACGCAGCACAGCTTTACCAGAGCAAAGAGAGAGGGTATGGTCTTATGCATATCCCAACTGTGGCACACTGTGCTGTGGATGTATGCCTGCTCGCCCGGCTGCACCAATGTGACACCATTCTCCCCCGGCAGCACTTCATGTCCTGTGAGGGAACCAGCTAGTCGAGTTTTCAGGGGGTTACATGAGAAAACTCAACCAGTAATTGCACCCCACGTGAACAATCCATCATGTAAGCGACTGCACTTAAATGCACAGGGACATTCTAGCCAGTAATGGGGATGGACTAGCAAACATATCCTGCACAACAGGTTTTCAGAGCCGGAAAATGTTCCGAGAACTCTTTCCTCCCAGTCCTATTTCAGTAGCCAAAGGTGCAGCACAGACGCGCACATCGTGTGGTGTACGCCATTTTGTAGCAGCACGCGCTACACGCCCAGGTCAGGCCCAGCCAGGGGTGTAACAGTAACATGTGAAGAAAACACTGCTCCATGATCTCTCGCACATACCTCATTTATCACTGTAATTTGCAACTTTTGAGCGTCACGGTTGAGGCCGATGCGTTGTACCCCCCCGGGGGGAAGGGACAGAGAGTCAAATACAACAATCTCCGGAAAGCAAACCAATGGGAATCGGAGTAATATTTTTGAAAAACGTCATGTCCGAGAGATACTCCACATCATGGCAATTATCTGATAAAGTTTGTCCACAAAAACATTTTTGATTTTCTGAAACCAGTACGGAACACGTGTTCACAGTCTGCCTGGGAATGTGCATTTCTGAGAGTGTGTCAAGCTTCGCAGTTTATTTATTTATTTTTTAATCCATGCAAAGTAGGTTGAGACACATTTATACGGCAGGCGAGAAAGTGCGGAATTCGAATGCCTCTCTCTGGATTTCGACTGCAAGAATGGGGCGTTAAACAGCGCGTGTCACTTATTGAAAAGCGGCGGCCTCGGTCAATATCTCAATGGGAGTCTGGGCGGCCTGAGTGAAGCGCTGCACTTCCGTTGCCCAATTGAACTTCTGCCCCATTGACGGGGCATCGAGCTTAGGCACCGTGACACAAGTCCACATAGTTCGCTCTGACACAAAAAGTCAACGGAAGTTCATTATTCCATCATCGGAGGTCTACATTACAGAGGGGGGTCTGACAAGTCCAATTGCAACACTACAGCATGGACGTGTTTGCAGTTTGGCCAACAGAAACGCAAAGAAGGTGTACAGGGAACATCAGTAGGTTTGGGACACATGCGCCATGCAGACACGCAGCCTCTGCTTTGGCATGGACCCTGGAGACTTCACCATGGTAAAAACTTAACGTCCTCTGCACATCTGCGGGCGATGGCGTCACCGTGTCCAAAGCAGTGGTTTAAGTGAACGAAAAGAAGTAGGGCAACTATGTTCCCCACTGGCCTGCGCCCCCCAAACACATGTGCCTGCTGTTCAGGGCAGTGCACTGAAGTGCAAGTTTCATCTTCTCCCTGCACTTTTATTTTAAAACAAAACCATTCTGGAACGGTTTCTTTTAAAAATAAAAGTATAGGAACAGTAAAACTTTTTTTTTTTTTTAAGTAGAGGAGCACCGCTCCCAAACGCATCTGCCCACTTCGACCTCTGGTCCAAAGGCTGGAACAACACCAGCATGTGCCAGAGGCCCAAGGCTGACGCTTAAAGTGGGCCCCAATTGATATTAGATGCCTTTTGATGACAGTCTGTGAGTTGCCCGCAGACACCTAGACTGGCACACTGCTTAGCTACAGACTGAGAGAGTGCTATCTAGGGTTCTGGGGTTCCAGCCCGGAGAGAGCATCTCTCCCCGGGATCCCACTGGACTGTCCACTTCCAGAAGGCCCTGGCTATGCTGCATCCGTGCCTAGCTCAAACACATCACATTGCCTGCAATCCAGCCCCTTTCTAGAGAGAGGCTCAGCTGGAACACATTACTGAATTGCGTGCGGCCACGAGTTGGGGGTAATTCCCGTAAAAAGCTACGGAGAGATGCAACAGGGAGGCTGCAGTCGTGTACACGGCACTGCAGTAGACTGGCTCTTAACGCTCACCTGTTTCCTTGGAGACGGCTCGCCAACTGATCAGAATTACTTTGAACGCCACAAGCGGTGTTTTTGGAGAACTCTCTTGCCAGCCAGTGTTGGAGCTGCTACCTCCTGCCAAACTGTCTGGGTGCATTTCTGAGCGCACGGTCAGCCTTGCCAGGAAGTGCGCATAGAGGAGGCGAGGGGGACGCCCTGGTGCTTGAAGGACTGGTCTAGCAGGTTAGTAAGGACTGGTGTCGCTGGTCAACGGCGAACCATTGGAAGAAGTTATGCAGTGTCGAGGTGCTACTTGCGGGGGCTGTGAATGGCCGTGTGCCCCATGGAGTTCTCCGATTGCGGGAAAATGTCACTATTTGCACTTCTAGAATGTGAGTTAGTTTGTATTTAGTTATTTGATGCCCAGGCCTATTGTTCATTCCAGTCCACCCTTTAGCTGTAGGGGAGAGGGATCTGGTTCTCGAATGTGACTAATTCTGTAAGCGCCCCCCACCCCCTGCCAGTTCTTGATATGGGACCTGAAAGTGAGAATGGGGACCCAATGCCTTAGGATGAGGTTCAGCCACAGTGTTCTTCCGAGGCTGGCAGACAAATTAGCCTTTTTTCAGTCTGCCTGGGCCACAAATGTCACATGCAGAGTGGCGGGAGTAGAAACTTAGAAGTAATCATAACCACTGGCAATTGCGCTGGAAAGCCCCCCCCCCCCCCAAAACGAGTTGGTTTTAAGCCAGCTGTGCCATTACAGAAGGAAGCCATATACAGTTTAAATTTGTTCTCAGATTAAAGGAACAGTGGAGACCAAATTTGCCATTTCAGACGTGCCTTAACCTGCACACGTGGCGAAGGATTACGCATCCTAGAGACTTGGGGGATGTGCCACCCTGCTAACACTGAAACCCGCTGTTGCGAGTGTTTTCTTCAACCGTTCGTAGATGTGTGCCAACCATGGCAGGTGGCACTGTGATTGGGCTATTCGGACCTACACCCAGCTGGAGGGGGGACTTTTGCTGTAGGATGGAGGAGGGTGACACTGTGGCTATGTGATCCTCACTGGACGCCCGCCCTGAGCGACAGGAGTTGCCTGCACCCTTAATGCCGCGTGTGTCGGTGTGTGCCGCCGTGCGTGTGTGTATAGAGCGGTGGGGGGGGGGGGGGCGTGGGGGAGGGTTCAAAGGACTCCAATCACATGGCGATTACCTGGCGCGATTCAAGAGATGACAGTATGTTCTTGCGGTAACAGCCTTGTGCTGGGGGCATGGCCTACAGATGGTACCATAATAAGATCACCAATTAAATCCAGTCTTCCCACCGAGCCGTGAACTTTGACATGCCTTTACATCTTAGGTGTATCAGATAAGTCCATGCAGGTGTGTGAACTTGGCCTCTATATGTGCTTCGGTGGTGCTTACATAACGCTGGATGTGGCTCTGTACAGCGTTGTATATTGTTGCCAATGCACTGAGCAAGCAATCAATGGCAGAGAAGGCGATTGGTACAATTGTGTTTTAAAAAGCAAGGGACATATAAGTCCCCCTGCCGGGGTGTTTGCATGGTTCTTATGCCAATGCGTGTACTTGCCGAGACGCACCTTAACAAGCAGCATTGTCTTTGCTTCTGAAATCAGTGGATTTTGGGAAATCAAGAATCGCTCTAGAACCATTCTTAAAGAGCGTTCCATGTTCACTTTTATCGCAGAAATAGTTGAAAAATAAAGGAGTCTTACTTTAAAAAAACCCAAGAAGAAATCCTTGCAATGGTTTGGTTGCTGCGCCCTGGGGTACTGGAGGGCGGGGTCGGGGTAGGGGAGTATTTAGAAAGCGGATACGGAACAACAGGCATCCAGACCTGTTGTTCAATTCATTACAGATGTGCCCGTGGCTGAACGACTCCTGCAGATCCCCCCTTCCCCGTCATCCCCCCCTCCTTCTGCCACCGCCCCTGGGACTGATGAGGGCTGAGGAGAGCTGCTAGAAGGCCGCGCGGGGAAAGCGATTGAAAAAAAAAACCCGAAGAGGGGCGTGTGGGAGAGTTGGACGGATGAATGAAGAGAGAGGCATCGACAGACAGACTCAACATCCCATCGAAAGACAGACAGCCAGACAGACTCAACATCCCATCGAAAGACAGGCAGCCAGACAGACTCAACATCCCATCGAAAGACAGGCAGCCAGACAGACTCAACATCCCATCGAAAGACAGGCAGCCAGACAGACTCAACATCCCATCGAAAGACAAGCAGCCAGACAGACTCAACATTCCGATGAAAATAGCCGCTTAATGGAGCCATCCCCGGGAGCGGCTGCTTCTCTTTAAAAGCAGTGCGTGCTTTCTGAAGCAGAGTTACTGCCAGATAAAGTCATTCCTTTCCCTTAAATAGCTTAACAGGCCCTTTCAGCTATGTGTTAGTGTTCCTTGTACGTGTTCCCATATGGCCCTTTACCAAAAACACTGCACAGGGGCGGTGCCTGTGTTGAGAGCAGACACATGTCAAGGGCTCTTCTAAAATGGGTCCTTTTAAAACACACTGGACACCTGATTGGTGAATGAAAACAGTGGTGGTCTGGTCAACAGGGCATTGTGGAGATACACCAGTGGGCCTGTATCCCACGGGCCTGCTGTGTGTGGGTACCCTGGTGTTCTCCTCCTCGTGCCGCCATCCCAGACAGCAAACCCCTTCCCGCGTTCTCTCCTCACCCCATGCTTTAAAAGCAAATAATTAGATATACATCTGCCAGCATGTTCTTCCTCAATCTCAACACATGTTTACCATTTTTATTGTAGCTTTACTTTCTTCATGCTTATATATGGCCAAACATGCTTTAAGCTGCAGTGTTTGAAGCCACTTTTCGAAACGTTCTTGGACAGAGGTCTCCCTAAATCTTAGTGGGGTTTGGCGTTCTCGCGCGCAGTGAAATGTGAAGACACTTTACAACGTTGTTCCAGGTCCACATGTTGTTCCTGGTCCAGCGCTGATCGAAAACATGTGACGTGCGTAGTACAGAGGTTTAGAGTTACTGGGAGTGAAACTGTAAGAATGCTGAAAGGGAAAACGCATTGAGGCTCCAGAAAAGGGGGGCTGTTTTTCTTGCAACTTCAGCTGTCTTTGCTGCACTGTGCCTGGGCCTCTCAAGTTGTCCCATGACAGCCCTATGTCATTTTGTAAGTGTTTATTTAATTTTAGTTTGGGCTGTTAGGTGTCGATTGAGACACCTATAAGTTGAAACGTGTGCATTAGAGTACAGATAGGGAGAACTGGCATATGTGGAGGGAAGCACAGCTTGTAGGTGTTTGGTAATTTGCCCACCTATTGAGCACCTGTGGCCAAGCTAATCCCTATGGCCATTCCCCACCCAGTTGCTGCCCCTTCCGGCCCAAAACAACTCCTTATGGGAACTCTTGGAACTACCCTTTTAATCAAGCCTTTCCATCAAACCTTCCACTCAAAGTGACTGTCAGTGTTTTTTCAAAGCAGTCTTCTCAGACTGTAGGGCCAGAATCATGGAATATTTGTCCGGTTCAAAGTGAATTAGCACTGCTGAAAAGTGACTTTGCACTGCCGACACAAATCCTGATTCAGGGAACGGTGCAAAGTGAATTTTTGCAGTGCAAAGTCCGGGCAAAGTCAGCACATAGTCATTTTTTCAGCATAAAATGACTTTGCCCGATCTTTGCACTGCAAAATACACTTTGCACAGTTTCATGAATCAGGGTTTGTGTCAGCAGTCACTTTTCAGCAGTGCTAATTCACTTTGAACCGGGCAAATATTCCATGAATCGAGCACTTAATGAATTAGGTCCCGATTCATGGAATTATCTGCACGGGAAATAGGGTACTTGCGTGCGCAACTGTGCGAAAATCTGCTTTTGTTGATTCATGGAATCGAATGTGCAGTACTTTTCCTGGACTTGCGTCTAGTTCATGCTGGCTCAGCACGTCTGTGCGAGTCATCGAGGGTCTTGCTTGAGACTCCAAGCAGTGCTTGGGTGTGGCTTGCAAAGAGGGCTGTGAATGTGGCAGAGCACCAAAAATGAGGAAGAACTTGCGAAGAAGTGGGCGTTCCAAGGGACAGCCTGCAGGCAGTCCCTCGCATGCCCACAATTGCATGTCGGATTTCGGGGTGCATGTACTCAATCAGGGTTCCGATGTAACTTAGGGGTACGCATAAGCAGTGTAGCTGGATGCAGGAACGTTTTACAGGGGTTTGCATGTATATTTCCTGAGCTATTGCTGAGTTATGATTTTTCATGCGCATGTTGTCGGGATGCCGGGTACAGTTACGGGGGACCTCACACAGGGTCCTTGAGTAGCAGCTCTGCTTACCGGGGACACCATGCAATGTTTGAAGGGTGCGTGTAAGGTAGCTGTTCTGGCTGTTCATGCTTTGCGTGTGTGCGTGTTGGGGCGTTCCCACCATGACTTGCGAATACGGTTACTTTGTGCTGTTAATTCCACAAATACACGGGGCACACATTTTAATTTCTGTGCGCAGGCTTGTGCAATATCCTTCTCGGCGCCTGGCCCTTGCATGATTTCTGGGCACATTTCTATGAATGGAGTTGTACACCGGCTAGTGGTGTAATAAAAATGTCTTAACCAGGTCTGCCAACAGCCTCTCGATTTATAGACAGTAGGCATGTCCTTAACTGAAGTCCTGTTAAAAACAAGCGTTGGCAAAGTCACGTGTTTTGGTTTGTGTGTACATGTTAGGCATGTGCCAGGCACTGCTATTAGATACCCAGGTACAGGCACCATTTGCACACCTGCTAAGATCAATGGCCAGTTAATACCACTACGGCTGTGCCCGGCAAGTGTCTTTCCCATGCATAGACAAAATCCCACACTGGTGGCATTGCCAATGCTTGTTTCATGTTGTTATATTCCCCGAGATTTGTTTTTCCCTAATGTAAATGCAGAACTGCATGCACGTAAAACAAAAAACAAAAACAGACGGGGTGAGCTGCCTACATCTGCCATGGGTCAGGCAAGTTGAGAGCTGCGCTATGAATGAAGTACACGCATGGCCTAAATCCCTTCCAGCTTCAATGGTAACGCTCGCATGCGGTTTTTATAGTACACATCGGGAAATGACGTTAGCACGGCAATCGTGCGTGCTTATGTCTCCCTGGCGTATGCCTTTCTCGCTTAGCTTTCTGTCTCTCATGCTTTGCAACACAACGCAGCTCTCTGAATATTTGCTTGTCCCGGGCCATCCCAACGTGTATGCACCGGTTACTGTCATGCTATAATAGTACTGCATGCGCTTTATAAAAGAGAAACGCGCGGTGTAGTTCACTAGCACATAGAACACACACGAAGCCCAGCCACCGCAAGGGGGCAGCACAAACCAATTACGGTGGTGCCTGTTACAATAAACTTGGATTTTAAATGGAACCCTACAAGTTGTTAATGCAATAAAACATATGTAAAATCCATTTCTATTTCACTTAAAACAAACCCTGCCTCGCTGCCACGGGCGCTGCGAGACAGCCACACGGTCAGCCTGGGCTCGAAATCAGCAAACGGTTCATGGAGCTGGTTAAAAGCTTCGAGAGAAAGGCTCCCTACCTTGTTGGGGAAGAGTTTGCTAGTTCCAAAATGCATCCAAACGGCGCGTACATGTCAGCAGCGACAAACGGGCATCTGTAATGGGGACGCATTTGGCATCTATGCCAGGTTGACAGGACCTGGGGAGACGCGTTATCTCTCTCTCACGCCAGCCTCCAAATCCTCTTGCCTTCCGGAGCTGTCATTTCCACCTGAATACACAAAGCGAGCGGTTATTAAATATGCAACTTTATTGCGAGTCACTGCCGTGTCCTCGGACTCGGATTCTGCCGACGTCTTCGCGGTCATGGACACATGCAGTATAGGCGCATGTTAGAGGCGCCGTCGGTCTTCCGGTATCGCGGTCCGCAGGCTCACCCGAGAGGCAGCGCTTTGCAAATAAACGCAGGCAGGCATCCGCACCAGATCCGGGCGCCGCAGTCCTCAGATGCTCGCAGGCTGGAGGTCGCCCTAGGCACAGGCTGATGGCATGCAGTGCGGCGCAGTCGTTGATGCCTTCAGAGCAGATCGTGCTGCTCCAGCGGCCGCTCCTCCTCGCAGGGCTCGGAGTGCAGAGGCAAGAGAAGTACGGAGAGAAAAACGACAGCGAGAGGTAGAGTGCGGCTCTGACAAGGGGAGGGGTGGAGCTGAATGAGTACTTACTTGCACGTACCGCTAGCAGTCCCCCGGATCCTAGTGCTCAGGTCACTAGCAGGGCAGCCCGGCGGATGCGTCATTGCACGACCCCCCTAAGGCGGGGGCTTGGCACACTTTCATGTGCTGCAGGCGCTTCTTCTGAGCTGAGGAGCTGGGAAGTGGGCGCCTCGCTCTTTGGGAGTCACCTGAAACAGAAGCCCCGTGTGTGAACATCATAACATACTTGTCAACTCTTCAAAAGTGCAGGATGTCAAGTCGAGATACTCAAGTTTATGTAATTAGCTACACCTAGCCTATAGCCATAGACCACAATCTTCTTTGGCGCGTTTAAGCCAATGTATATTTATGGAAAAATGGCATTGATCCCACTAAGCCAGAGGGCCCAAAACGATTTTGCACGTCCCTGCTCGCATAAGATTTTCTGCGCGCTCTGTGTATTCAGGGCGGGGCTCCCTTCTGTGGAGTAACCTCCCTCTCTCTCTGGGTCTTGAGCAGGACCTCCTAAAGTTCAGAAAAAAACCTCAAGACCTTTCTCTTTACTTCTTCCTTCTCCTCCTCTCTTCCCCGGTAATCTTACAGCATCGTGAAGGATGTGCTGGGCCCTTATGTATCCTCGGGGCTCTGACCTGTCCACCCCCTCACTTCCTTCATCCCAGCCACTGTCTGTTTTCACTGCACTTGCTTTGCCCCAGGCCCCGGGCCGCATGAAATGCGGGACGATAGAGGGTCTGGGAGTTTAGGCACGGGGTGGGGGAAAACGGCGCGAAAGCGTAGGGAGGGGCGTCCGAACGGCGCCACAAGAAACAAAATCCAGGAAAGGGCAGGAAGCGGCACCTGGGAAGGTGCGAAATATAACAGCAAGGGGTCATGGGGTCATGGGGGTAACCCGGCCGCCCCCAAGAAGGAACAAAAGGCTGTGGGTGTATAAGTAAGCCAGGAAAAGGAGAGGCGGCACAAACCAGGTAAAGAGCTCACCTCTCTCGGGTAGGCTCTTAGTGCCTGGATAAGGGGAAGGAAAAACGTTTGCCAACCAACCCACCCTACAATAATAACGGAAGAAGAGGGGTGCAGGCAGGAGCCGGTACGCCAAGTACTCTTTCAGTACACGGTCCAAAAAAGAAGGAGCAGGCAGAAGTGGGAACGCCGAGTACTCTTTCGGTACACGGTCCAAGACATGTTGTAGGCGGCATGTGCCCAGGAACGAAGGCCCAGGGATAACAAGGACTCAGGAGGAGCCTTGGGCAACTTCGGGACTGGACACAAGGTGCCCAAAAGCATATGGCAGTGTATTGATTTTTGTGTGTTGTATTTTCTGTAAGAAAATAAAATGCCTACGGCCTACAACTTTTCCATACACATAATTTGTCTGTGATTTATTACTTAGGTAGTGACCTGGTAAGAAGAGCAAAGCGAGCCCACACTGCTCAGCCTAAGACTTAGGGAGTTTGCACTTATGTTCCTCTTCTCTTCTTAAGCACTTCACAGCTAGCACTTCTCAATGAGCACCACAGCACCTTTCCCTTAACTCCTGCACTTGCACGTTCTGAACACTTCTGAACACTCACAAGGCATAGTAGGTTTGTCACCCTCCCTTTCATTCCCATTGTTTGTAATATTAATTCAATTATTTATTTATCGCTGTTGTAATTCATTGTCTTCCTTCCCCTGTCCCCGCCCTATTTCCCTGTGAGCGCTTTGAAACGGTTTTTGCTAATTGTGTAAGCGCCTAACGAATGACCAATAAATAAATAAAAATTGTTCCTGCAAAGTAACCCTTTGCGAAAATTGCATCGGGAACGCCCCTACAGATAGCAATTCCTGCCGCATATACAGACCTTTGTGCACTCCTCGAACGAGAAGCAATGCACCCGGCAATACTGCACATGTACCCCTACAACCAAGGCGACCTTTGACTGGGGATTTCCCCGACGTGAGGTTGCACATTCTCATCAGTTAATATGCTTGGTTCAGCGCAGTTGTGGGTGTGCGATTGACTCGCTTGGGCCCTCGACACACCCACACTATGTCTTGTTCTTCCTCATTCCGCATGTTCCGCATGCTCCTTTGAGCTCTGCATAGGCCCAACCCACCCTCTGCGTGGAGTCTAGGTCAATGGGCTCGACTGAAAGCAAGGACACGCAGGACCTGCAGGGAGGCCCCGCTGTGTACAGGTTTTTCCTGCAAAGTCGATTCCATGAATCAACAAAGGGGGGTGGGAGGTTTACGCACTGAATGGCCAGCAAAGTCCAGATTTACCCCACAAAGTATTCCATGAATCAGCCCCTTAGTGTTTGAAGAGTACAGGCAGTGTACCGTTAGATACAATACAGATAAGGGCAAGGGACAGTGCACACGTTAGGGGAAAAGGCAGTCAACTGAGAGGGTGGTGGGAGAAAGTACTGGGGACGTACTGATGGACATACCTATACCTGCACTACATGAATTACTTAGAATATATGAATTACTTTGATTTGACAAAAAATGATGACTTGTTTTATTTTCTTATATGATGCATTATTTAGTAGTTTATCATGCTGTAAATGAATATCTCTATTATCCAACTAAACGCTTTGCTTATTTGAATCCTACTTTTCCATGTCACAGTCCTGAAGCATTGAAGGGTTGTCATGCCAGAGACAGGTACCCATTCAAGTGACATCATGTTAATTAAGAAAGTGCCCTAAACCTAGTCCCTTCCACAAGGATGAGCAATAACACACACCCTCCCAACCAATTCATCCTAGATAATACCAACCTAAGAAATCCAAGGCTTTAACGAATACATTAAGGACAAGTGGCAAAGACTCTGAGGAGGAAGTATATGATTCTGAGTAGTGAGCATTACAATGAAGTAATCTAGACATTACTTTGTCACATATGTTCCTTGTTCCAGTCCTATAGTTTAGAGGATATAGTAAACATCTATATTTTACTTAAGAAATAAAGATATAACTGCGAGGACAGCTCAGGGGAATGTTGTGTGCCTGTTCAAGTGGTTGGCATCTCTGGGATTCTGACATGTAGCATGACACTATATAAATCACCAATAATAAGAACATTTGGAAAATATACTGACTACATGCACTGTAGTGGAAAGAAACACCACATGTTGAATCTATAGCACTCATGAATCAACAGGCAGTATATGATGGTGAATGTTTAAGACACTCGTGGCCTGGTCAATAAAAGACAACGAGGAAATCCGTTTTTTTGAAAGTCTACAGTGCATTCAAGTACTGTTCTACCAACCTACTGACATAGCAGATGAGAATGTCCAGGAGAAAAAGTGGGCAAATGTAATTGCAGATGAAGATGAAACTGAAACTTCTGTTCAGGCAAAAAGAAAGCAGACGTGATCAAAAAGTAGTAATCTAAAAAGCAGAGAGAAAGTAAACATCAGAACACCAAGTTCACCAGATCTAGTGCTCACTGTTATGGCCACAAAAAAGGAGAGATTAAAGTAAAAGGAGCAGACTGATACCCAAGAAAAAGGCCCAAAGGGAGCTTCTTGCAAGGAACAGCTAATAACGCCAGTGGGGCAAATGTATCTACATTTGAGGTCTGGACATGAAGAATCTTTGCAATGAGTGAGCAGCATAGGGTTTAATTTAAAAAATCCCATCCCAGGGATCTCTTATCACTTTCGTGGTCAAGAGTCAAGACCACTAAACCTTGTTTAAAACAATCAAAAAGGAATTTGGGAATCCTCTGAGCGTCTAAGGACACTGGATGGTGCCGTGAAGCGTCTGCACTTGTGCACTATTGGGAATTAACACATTTCCCTGGATGACACTGACCCCACCCTACCCCAAACCCCAGGGACATTTAAAAACACTCCCAGAGATCGAGTGCACATCTCCATTTAATCCAGGTCCTCTAAAGGACGAGAATAAAAACAATTTAATGCTGCTTGCAAATTATTCTACCCCACTCTCTGGGACAAGAAACAATGTTTTGGACTTGAGTGCTTTGATTTGTTTCAAAAGAATAAATACATTCTATATCTTCTAAAAGGTTTGAGGAAATTAAATCTAAGGGCTGTTTTCACGAAAATAAGATTGAGTACAGAGGGCATCGATGAAAATCTTTGCTGACAACAATGGAGTTGTGAGAAGAACCAACAAATCAATGCTCACTTTGAGGCTATTATCAGACTGTGGTGGTGGTTGCAGTGTAAGTTCTTCATGTCAAAATTGTTGTATTTGTGACTTGTTTTGGGATAAAAGAGACATCATGTCGGAAGTAGGAGTGTACAATTACTTGTACAATCCAAATACATTTTGCCGCATGATGATTGTATTGTAGGGTAACGTCCCAACAACCCGACCGACAAATAAAAACTCTCTAGGGAAAAAGGCTTGGTGCACTCTTTTGTGAGAAGAACAAGAAATGTATTTGTATACTAAAAGGAAATGGTGACGGTGTTATAAGCCAACATTTGCAGAGCTCTCTCTCTTTTCAAAGCAAACAGCACGTTATAATTGCAAAAATCATCATATATGACATACAATATGCAGTGTTTATTCCCCACTCTCTTTGGCTGCCATCTATATATATACTACTGATAACATATGGACCTCCAGTTCATTGGCCTTGTCTTGTCTGACTCCAACATCTTCACACGTGGGAGACAATCTCTTCACCTTGGGCTGCTATTAAATGATTGGTCAAGTTACTAGAATCACTGTCCTGCCCTCAGGCCTAATCACATGATGTGCACCTGGCCATCAACATGAGCTCAGTGAAACACTTTGAGTTCAGTCTGGTCCTTGCGAATAAAGCAACCATCTTCTCATCACCGACATACAGGGGCCCCCACCATGCCTCCGTGTCGCAATCTTATAAAAGGTGTCATCATCCTTTGCTCTCCCTGGTACCAACGCACAGGATACGGTATCCTCTGACCCCCCCCTTATCAGCTGCTCCTCCCAAATGCAGGCTTGGGTTTACTGCAGGTCCCACTGATCAATCTAATTTGTGAAGGATTTAGATGGTTTGCCCATGAGCATCTGGTAGTTCAAATGGAATGGCCATTATCCTGGGGGGCGCTAGTGTCCTAAAATCTCTACTGGTATTTTGGCAGCTCAAGACCTCTGCCCTGGCTCCCATGAGTTTGTCCTTCACTACCGGCAGCAGCCCTACTGGTATTAGATCGCTCACATTCCTTTCTAACTTTGCAAGGCTCTAACAGGATACATTTGTATGGGTGCATGTTCACTACCTCACCTGTGGTGGGGGCAGAATATTCACGCATGCAGCCTTGTATTTCTGTGTTCTCAACACGGCCTGTGAGGGTCCAGGCCTAACTTTGTGTGTGTGACACTTCAATGATTCTCGACATTGAACAGGGATTTATGCTATGCGTGAGGTGTGAATGCAGTGTTTCTGCCTAGTGCTCTATAGGACTGCACCTTAAAGCTATAAATACTCATATAATGGACAAGTCCCACACTATTCGCTTAACCCACATGCCTCCTCAACATCCTCTATATCCGCCCATGTGTATTTCCCATGTGTTAGCATATTTTCCAAAGCCTGAATCGTTTGGAAGGGGCCGTGATCAGAATGTGCATCCCAACATTCCCCCCCTTTGGTTAATCCTCCATTAACTAACACCTCCCATGCCTCCTTCTATCCGCTTCATCCTTAGGGATCCACACCTTACATACGTGATGTAAACTTCCACCATCTCGGGCATACTTCTTCAGCGTGCGTGTGGTGAGGTAAATACATCTTCCGTCACCTGCTAAGTCAACCCAATGTTCTGTGTAATTATCTGGGCCTGGTGGGGGTAAGGTCAGGGTCCCTGGGGGGATCAGTGGGCCTTTCGATCCTGACCCTACGTGGCTTATGTGGGTCCTCCATCTGAACCTGCCTATTCTCTGTACCCGAGAGAGACATTCCTGCCCCAATTGTAACCATCATCATTGCACTGTTTGCGATAGTCTTGGCACAACATTGAAAGACCATTTGACACATGCAGAACATCACCAACAGGAGCACTATGATAGGGACCATTATCTTCACCACTGCTCCAAGTCATGTCAGTGCCAATGAGAACAACGCCCCAAACCAAACTTCAGCCTGTGCCCCAGCTTCCAAGTCCGTCTTCAACATGTATAGGGCCTCTATAATGTGTGTTAGGGATCAATTTTCTGCATCATTAGGAGGGTTGTTTGTGCAGCAAGAGAGTCTGATAACTTTACACACGCCCCCTCCATTTCTGTCAGAAGGTTCAGAACGTACCAGTTCTGGAGAGTCATTAACCCTATCACCCACAACTCGCTCTTGATAGCATTCAGGCCTTGTTCAGTGTAATTTGAAAACCGGATCACCTCCCACCTCACGATATGCAGCCCCTTGGCTTTTGCTACAGCTTGAATACCCGGCACCAGAAGGGAGGCGAAGAACACTTCTGTTTTGCATACATACAGCATTTATCTGAAATTGCTTTCAGTAATTTGGATGAATCTTTAGACAGATAGTACAATCTCCTTTTCCTCAACTGTAATGAGCGCTTCTTCCTCATTGTCTGCAGGGATTGGGTTGGGGCCTTGTTCAGTTGCCCTACTGCTTGTACTGCTTGCTTGGGTGCAATAGTTAGATGTGTTTGGTGCACCACAAGAATGGCTGAGTACAATGTAGTCAGTGCACAGGTGCCCCCATGATGGTAGGAGATGCAGGTATGCTTGTTGAGCGCATACCCAATAGAGGTCCATAAGAGCCACTGTTCCTTTAGCAAGATCCAGAATGAACAGTGTTTTATTGCATTTGACATTATTCCCAATGGGAACTGTCCCATATATTCCAAAACATAATTTGTATTCTTCAATTGCTTGCACTTTTGCTGGAACTTCCTGTGTTTTTATCCATGTTAATTTTCACACGCACGTGGCCCATATTGTAAGACAGTTCTTGTTGACATTCCATATTGCTTCTTCTCCGAATCCGACCAAACCCCCTGACACACAACTCACTACCGCCTTTTCCCATCTGTGTGACAAGAACAGCACTCCTTCCAATATGAACAGAGGTTGAGGTTTACATTGAGGAGCACTATATTCTTTTACACATTTGTCTCCGTCCTTGCCTATTAGTACAACTTGTACCTTGTGCCCCTGGAATAAACTGCCAACCCCACACAGTTCCAGATGAACCAAATACGGGGCCTCTAAGGGTTGGATCTCCTGGGGTATTAACATTTTGGGCATCCCTAGTGCACAGGGGATTATGGTGCAGACATAACAGCTCCCGTTATACCTCTGTTTCCGCACTGATCACATGTGGCTGTACCACACATTATTAAATTCTGGGTGGTGCACATCAGACATTGTATCAAAAACAATTTCTTTGTATTGGGCATATTCATTCTCTTCATCAAATCCCCTTTTGAGGCAGAACTTCAACTGCCATTCTATTGTTTCTTGTATACCTGTTCTCTAATTATTCATTACAGTAGTCATGAAATTATGAATGGGTGTTGAGGATGCCAAAAATTCCCTATTTCCACACCCCCCTACACACACACCCTTTTATATCCTAACCATATAAACTGACTTGTCAAATACAAAAGTATGCCCAACAGGAAGCCACAGCAAAGATAAACAATAAACGGAGTACAGCAATAGTTGTAGAATACTTGGAGCTTTTTAGAGAAGGGAAAAGTAAAGTGTGTAGTAGCAAAAGAAGAAGGCATTATGAAAAAAATAAATGTAAGACCACAATAATATCACATGTATATTTAGTCAATAAAACAATGACGTTAGTATGAAAGACCTCTTGCAAAACATCAACAATTAAACATGAATCCTTATTATATTATAATAGTGAAATCTACAAAATCATTCAGAAATCCATAAAAAACAATCAGACAGTATATTCGCAGAAGGAGATGGGGCATGGGATGCTTTTCTGACATCTGAGACCTTCACCTTGACTACAAATGGAGTGGCATTCACTACCATGTAAGGTCCTTTATAGCGTTGCTCACTCAACCTGTGGACAATATTTCTCACAAAAACATCACCCCCTGGTTGCAACTGAAGCGATGATGAGCTCACAGAATCTATCTGGTACAGCATTATTCTCTTCTTCTGCTCATCATAGCGCTATCTGTCGAGAAAGGCATTTAATTGATTTTGTTAATTCAGTTAAGTATGTCTTGAATTCATCTCCTAAAATAGACATAGCCCTTTGAGCATCTGAAGCACCCCGCACAGGTGATAGTGGCATATGCATACGTCTCTCTGTCACTATCTTGTGAGGGGAGAGGTGATGGTCTTTACAGGGTTGAGTTCTCAAATTGAAAAAGGCCAGAGGCAAGCAATGGACCACATTTGGTCACACCTAGAAACACTGGTGTCGCGCCTAGAAAAACTTGTGTACCGGCATGTTATAAATGCCATATCATATCATATCATTTATTTCAAGATTAGTACATAACTTATTCATCCTCTCAACAATACTGTTGGCCCGAAGGTGAGAAATAGCTCACATCTTGTTTTTCATTCCTAAAAGAGCCTCAATTTCCTTACACAACTCATTGAAGAAGAGTGTGTCGTTGTCACTTTTAAGGGTCTCACACACACCCCATTAGGAAACACTTCTATCACCAGGTACTTGGCCACTCTTTTGGCATCAGGATGTGCACATGGACCAGCCTCAATCTAACGTGAGAGGGGTACACCACTACTATGAGTTAGCGGAAGGTATTGCACCATTCTGCCATGTCAGCAAAATCAATATAGAGGTCTCGAAAAGGACCACTTGTGCAGTGCCGTGTGCACCATAAAGTTCTCAATGTATGCCCTGTGCTGTACGTCTGGCAGGTGATGCAATTTGATGTAAACCCGGTCAATAGTTCCTGTAAATTTGGCATATACCAATCCTCCTGTATATGCGCAGTGATATGCTGCTTTGACACATGCGAGGGGTAGTGCAGCTGAACAAATGTGACCAAAATGAATTCTTGAGGCATGACAACTTTTCCCATACTTACTTGCCTCATACTAGGTCAGTCGGGTACTGTACACACCCCCTCTTTTGTCACAGCAATTTCTCACTCTGGGGTTCTTGACCCTACAATTCTAAAATCTCAGTGATAAGCAGTGCAGTGTAAGGAATTTGTGTTTTAACCTGCATGCTAACAAGGGCTAGGTGCTCAGAAATGTCTGGTACTGGCAGATATGTGACCTGCTTGGCAGAAGTTCCTGCTTTTTCATTACCAAGGGAAACACTATCTCTGCCATTGGTCTACTTGATGATTGCAGCAAGTTTCGGCTGAGACAGGGCGTGAATTAGTCTGTCCAGGAGGGAGGCATGCTGTACTGGGGACCCATCTGCTCTCCGAAACCCTCTTCTCATCCAACTTGACAATTCTGAATTTACGGTTGTTGTCACATAAGCCAAATCAAAAAAATCATCACTTGGCACACCTGTGCTGCCTCCAGCACATCAATAAGAGCAATCAATTCAGCCACCTGGGCTGAATATTGCCCTGGCAACCTTCGCTTAATGAATACCTTATAATCTCCACCAATCAACCGGAACACTGCTGCCCCAGCATGTCACAGTCCTGTCTCTTGGTAAGTTGTGGATGACCCTTCTACAAAGAACACCTCCGCGTCATCTAGGGTGTAATCTTGTGCTTTGGGTATGCCATCCTCCAGGCCTTCAAATGTGGCACAATCATGAACATCGTCATCGTCAGTAATGGGTTCTGTCAAGAAAGTGGCTGGGTTAAAATCTTTACAGCAAACAATGCGAAAAGATAGCCTGGAAAGAATAACTTTATACCCTGAGGCCCTCTGTGTTGTCAGTGTAGATTTCGATCTCTGAATTATCACAAGCACAGCATTTTCCACGTGCAGAGGTACTGAGCACCCCATAGTAATTGCGGCTGACTTCTCAATAGTAAGAGCAGCTGCAACTAATACTTGTTCATGGGGGAACTGTCCTTGCATAACTGAGTCCAACATACCGCTGTAGTACGCAAGAGGTTTATGACCCACCAAACTACTATGTGTCAATACTGCTGTCATCATCTGACCATCAGAATGTAAAAAAATGTAGAACTCTTGTGTGTGATCAGGGGTTGCTAGGACCGGGGCAGTGGAGATTACATTTTTAAACTCCTCAAAACTAGTGATCACCTCATCAGTCCAAATAATGGTATTTTTTCATCCGCTGGTCTTCTTTAAGAGCCTACAGCAGTGGTCTAGTGTATGATGAATAGTCAAAAGTAAAGGCCCTACAATAATTACATAGCCCCAGGAATATTTGCATATCCTTAACTGTTACTGGTTGGTGTGTGCTGGGCAGCGCTACCACACATTCTGGTTTCACCCACTTATTGTGTACCAAAATTAGTTGCCCTAGGTACTGCATCTCCTCCTGACAGTACTGTCATTTTGCTTTATCCACATTGTACCCCTAGTCGGCCAACAAATGTAATAGTGCCAATGAATCTTTGCAACACTGTTGCTCCGTGACACTGCAAACTAGCAGACTATCTACATATTGAATGATAGTACTTAGTACCTGGATTTTGCCCAAATCCTGATGCAAAACCCTTTTGAAGATACAAGGTGAACCGCCTTCCAGCAAACATAAACATGGTGAGATATGCAGAATCTGGATGTAATTGAACTGAGATAAAGGCATTCTTGAGATCCACTACAGTGAAGTGCTTGGCCGCAGTAGGTATGTTACACCATATCATGGGAGGGGTATGAGACCACGGGCAACTCTTCCTGTGCTATGACGTTAAGAGAACGCAAATCCTGAATCATTCTCCAACTAGAGCCCTTTGTTTTTTTCACTGGATGAATGGTCGTATGACATGGACCGTTAGATGGTTCTATGATGCCTTGATGTAGGAGGGCCATAATCATATATCCCTTCTTCTGCTGCTTTGGATAGGGGATAATGTTTCACCCAGGGTAGTACTGCGCCTTGCTTCAATGTGATGTGTATTGGGGTGATGCTACGCAAAAGCCCTACATCATGGGGATTATTTGTCCACAATTGGTGGGGTACGCAGGACAGGTCTTCTTTGGCAAATGAAGGGGCACTCACTACCAATAGAAATGGATATGGGAAATGTTGAAATTGAATCCTTATTTCACAAGAGACACACACCTCTAATATTATGTCCCCATCATTATCTCTGTTCTCAAACAGCTCCTCATCCGTTATGTCTTTCAGGGGCTGAGTTGGGTCAATAGACAGAATTGTGCGCCATCCCCCTTTTCTGGGTCTGTTGCTACTAAAACAATTCTCTCCTTCGACACCAACAATCCCTCTATGTCAAACATGATAATTGTCCCTGAAACAAGTTCCTGAGGTAGAGCTGGTCTGAATACGAATCTGGAGGGCACCCATCAGTACTGGTTGGCCACCTGGGGCACTGCGCTACAAAGCACTTTGATCCCATATATGAACAAATCGGGGGCTACTCCCCTCACCACTGCTTTATTCCCAAGGAATGTATAATGAACGTGACTCGTGCATAACACATTCCTGGGATCAAATACACAACTCCTCTTTCAGTGAAGGAAATGGGAGTTGTTGACCAGGAGAAAAAAAACAGCTTGTGGGAATCAGGCATCACACGTTAGGAAAGGAGCAAGCTTATTGTGCAGGGCAAATCCAACTTGTGTAAAGATGCAAACCCTTTTGTTTTGCCATTACTTGTTGTTTAATGATCTTTACATGTTCCTTACTTCTGTCCTTCAATCTCTATAATACACATTCCCAAAACTGCAGACTTAGTACCACACAGCTATGTTTGCATTTTACCACTTTCATGGGGAGTCAATCAAAGCTCCTGTTAGCTGTTGGTTGCAAACCAACCGGGCTCCCTGGCTGTTGTCATGGGCTAAATAGCTCCCAGAACCAGGCAATTTGGACCATGCAGGCCCAAGGAAAATGCACCTGGGCACATGTCTCACTAACACCATTGCATGTCTCACCTACCTTGTCTGCATGCATACACATGCAGTCTGTGAAAGGTTACCAACAGGACAGTCATGAAAAGTCATGCATGGGGCAGGGAAACCTGCCTGCCATGCCCTTCACAGTAGCATACAAGTGTGTGGCCACAATTTTCACAGCTAGGCTCTGGCATCTAATTTCACCAGTAAATCCTACCTCTTAAGAAGCCCTCTGCCTTCCTTCCTCTCCGGCAAACTATTGCCGGATCTCCATCACTCCTCTCATGGGCAAACTCCTGGAAAAGCAGACCATCTCCCAGCTTAACCTACATACTGCATCTGTTGGTTTCCATGACCACCAGTTTGGCTTCAGAGCAGCCAGAAGCACAGATGCTGCTCTCCTGAACACCTGTGAAAACTTGCTCTCCAATCTTGACTCTAGCCTTCCTTCTGTCCACATTCTCCTCGATCTATTCTCTGCTTTTGACACGTTTAACCATTCCATCCTTGTTCAATCGTCTCTGTGGTATCTCCAGTTAGGCCCTTGCCTGGTTGACCACCATTCTCACTGATCGACCCTCCCAGGTCCAACTTGGGTCTTTCCTCTCCTCTATCTCTCTCTCTACTTGTAGTGTTCTTCAGGGGTCTAACCTCTCTCCCTGGCTCTTTAACCACTACCTGGCACCTCTTGCCAACCACATCTCTACATTCTGCTCTAACTTTCAGTGTTATGCAGATGACACCCAGCTCTCCTTCAGGCTCCCCCAGCCTCTTCTGTTCCTTCTCTCATACCAGACTGTCTGTCCGCAATTCACAAATGGTGTGCCTCCAACAATCTCCAAAATTAATGCCAGTAAGACTGAGATCCTCCTCATTGGGACACCTGCTTCCACTTTCCCTCTCTCACTCTGGCTGCCCACCTTGGACCCTCTACCTGCTCCTTCCTGTGAGGCTAAGAACCTTGGTGTCATCTACGACTCCAACTTCTCCTTCTCCCCTCACATCTCTGACGTCTCTAAGAAGTCACACTATCAGCTGAACCGCCTCAGAGTTATTCTTCTTTTTCTCACTTTCCCCCAAAAGCTCACTGTCTCAAGAGCCCTGGCCGCCTCTAGGCTTGACTACTGCAACATCCTCTTTCTAAAGCTTCCTGCCTCTACTCTTTGCCCTTTACAACTTATCCAGAACAGGACTGCAAGACTTGTCCTTGGTCTCAAGCCCAGACATCATATCTATCCAGCCCTGAAATCTCTCCACTGGCTCCCTGTGGCTGACAGGACCTCTGCATCGTCCACAAGGCTTTCTAGGGCCGGAGACCACACTAAATCCAACTTTCTCTTCCTAAGCATCTTCCTTCTTGAGCCCTCTGCTCATCCACCTCCAACTCTCTCAGGATCAGATGTTTTGCCAGACAGAGAATGGGGGTAGATCTCTGTCCTCGGCGGGCGCCTCGCTCTGGAACATCCTCCCTGCCTCTCTCAAACTTGAGCAGGACCACCCAAGGTTCCAGAAGCAACTCAAGACCTTCCTTTTTGCTTCTGCTTTCTCTCTCCCTCTCCCTTGTTAATGTCCCTGTCTGCTGCACATACTGGTTACCTAGCCACCCACTGAACCTATTGGATGAGGCACCTGAACAACCAGTTGATCTTGCACTGCTTCCGGGCCCCAACCACTTAAGTGACTGTATCAGCAAGCCTACAGTCCCCTGACTCTATGTACTTATGAGACACCTCCCGCAGCACTTATGAGTTACTTTGCAATCTTCCCTCCCCCCAGCACTTTCCCCCTCTAACTCCTCCTGCACTCGCGAGATCTGAATGACACAAGGCCTAGCAAGTTCATTGTTTTGTCCTGCTTCTGTCCTCCCTTCCATGTCTTGTTGCACCTACTAACAATTGTGTGTAGGTGTTATAGATGACATATCATATCATATCACACCTACTCTGGTGCCACAGTAACAGCATGGAGTAGCCCCTCAACCTCCCATGCCACATGTCTGTCACACAGGGAGACAGCTACCACAGAGTACATTGCTTGCACAAAGTGGGGTCCATGGTTCCCGGCTGCAGACAACTCTGGGCTAGCTGTCAGTCAGGCCATCAGGAAGGCCTGATCCAGCTACTTGGGCAGTTAGACACGGCCAACGGAACTCGACAAAGGAACAGATGGACATGTGGCCATGAGGCAGTGCCAGCAATAGCACCACTATCCAGGGTCTAGCTTTCAGTCACCAACACTGTGCTGGGGTCTACCAGTGGCAGAACAGCATCTGTGGGTTGAGCCCCATCAAAAAGACTTGTGACCTTTGAGCGGTGCTGGGAAGATGCCACTTCACGCCACAGGCCCTTTGTTTGCAGTTGTATGCACAAATGGCATAGTGCACTGTGGACTTCCCACATCACTCGATGTAACCGAGGGACTCCTGGACATGTATTGAGGATCCACACAAGTACACTTCCTGAATGTTGCATTCTGCCACCTCTTTTCCGAGAACATAGCCAGGTGACAAATGCCCAGGTGGTCACACTGGGATGAGCCTCACACCATTGGGCCTGTCTGTTTGACCTCAGTGTCAGTGGATGGGCCAATAGTAAAGGGTGGGTGTCCCTGTTGTTCATGTATGCACCAACAGCCCAGCTGGATGGGTGCAAGGAAGAGCCTGGGCCCAGGGACTTATCTTGTAAGAAGGGGGTGGCTGCTGAACATGTTCACACCACCGTTGTGGTGAAGGGTGGCCTGCCAGCCTGTGGAACTATCATCGTTCTGGACTGCAGTTGACAAACAAGCTCATCTGAGAAGTGCAAGGGCATGGGCCATGTGGGCCCACACCCACTGTGTGTAGGCCAGGCCCTGTGTCCATGCCACTATCCCTGTACTCTCACATGACCACCGTGGAACTGCTGGGCAACCCTTCCACAGTACTACTTGGGGGGGGGGGAGAAATACTCATGTACGGTGTCATCACCTGAGGGGTCATGATCTGAATTAAAAACTGGCACAATACTGGTGGTATGTTGATGCTTGTCTCAAGGGCCATGGCTGGACAAGCAGTCCAACCCAAGATGAGTGTGCAAATGAACCTGTGGATTGCAGGGAGCCAAATGGACAGGATGGCCTACTGTTGCAGTCCAAGTCATCAAGGGTTGTTTAATGGGCTGGCACCCTCCTGTTGCCAACTCAGAAAAGCGTCCCCAGCAGGCAAAGCTCTGTTAGCACATTGTGTGGTGAATGGCCCCTGTCTGTCTTGTGGATGTGCAGAGTCTGAGTATGTCAGCGGAAACCAAGTGGAGGGCAGACAGGACTGTTACACACTGTCAACAGTAGGCCAGAGTAAGGTGACTTTGCCAACTTGTAAACTGTGTACTGTAGGTGTATACACAACAAGATTACATACCAGATTGTAGTCCATCCGGTCCTCTGGAGCCGGTCAGCTCTCTTGGCCTACCATGCATACCCAAGGTTTGCCACCACATGACCGGGCATTCCAAAGGATCACGATGGTCACATGTGGACCACGGACCAGGCCCACTGGCAAAGCCCACCCCTATCCTGCAGCGTGGACCCAGGAGGCAGAATACAGGGGCGGGCAGTGAGTCTCTTGCTAGGGTGGCCAACCACTGAATGCATGGAAGCATAGCTCGTCTGCCATACTGCTGCGAACACATTGGTGTTAAGACACCCAGTTGTATGCAGGATCCTACAAGCCCGTAATGATTTGACTATGCACAGCATGGCCATGCAAGCAGGAGGAGAGGTCTCACAACACCTGCATGGACACCTGCCCACCCAATTATATGTAGCAACATTCATCCCTGACAGCTTGACCTGTAAGCATGCAACACGTACAGGCACACATTTCTGAAGTACAATCGCTCATGCTGTTGCCCCCAGCACAAACATATGGCCTGATCACACGTCAACTTTGGCTTCTCATGGAGTGGGATGACAGATCACATCCCTGTCCCTGAGAGGGAGGTCAATATACCAACATGACATTTTCAGACATCCATACACACCTGTCACTGTCAGCTTAAGAGTGTTAAGAGTGTAGACGGCTTCACTTGCAAATGTGCAACCCATAGAGGTGTCCTGCATGCATGCCACTCACATGGCCACAACATCATTGCCGCTCGATGGTGAGGAGGATATAGCATACATAGCACCCCCTAAGGCAGGCATGAGCTAACTGGGTTATGACAATGGGCTGTGGAGCTCTGGTGGTGGAATAGAGAGGTGTGAGTCCCAAGACAGCAGAATAGGTGGTCACAGGGCCTTACAGGCCAGCCACAGGAGCACAGGCAATGTCTGGACAGCAGGCACTCCAAAGCAGTAGTGATGGGCCTCAGGCACTTACACTCGACCAAGCAGCAGCAGATGGTCAGGTGGGAGGCATTACGGGCAGGAGGAGGCAAATAAAATGGTGAAGAGGCAGGAGCATGGTCTTGTCGCTTCTGATCTTGAGGCAGCGTGGATAACAGAGTAAGGGGCCTTAGCACCTAAATGACGTGCTACTCTCTGTACACAGCATGTCTGGTGGCAGCACACGCAGTGACGGGGAGATTTATGAGATGCAACATGCACTTGTAGGTGTGTGTGAAAAGTCACGGAGATGGAGGATTTTAATGATTGTAGACACACCTCTACACATTGCATACTACTTTCTGGGGTTTCCGGTGCCTATACGGTATAGCGTACACATTTTGTTTTTCTGTGAGGCCCTCTACACATTGCATACAACATCTATTGGGTTTGGGGTTCCCATATGGTATCACAAATGCAATTCTTTGGTTGTGAGGCCTCTATGCATCGCGTACCACATTTATTGTGTTTGGGGTGCCTATAGGGTATGTTTGGGGTGCCTATAGGGTATTGCATATTCTTTTTTTTGGTTTGGTTGGCAGGCCCTCTTTGCATCATGTACCACATATTATAGGTTTTTGGGTGCCTCTATGGTAGCACATGTGCATTTTATTGCTTGGTTGGGAGGCCCTCCACACCTCAGGAGTGCATTTCTGGGGTTTGGGGTGCCTTCGATACTTGCAGGAACACTCATTTACATTGTCAATCACCTTGCTTGTGTTTTGTTGTGTTGTAATCTTTTTTGGGGGTGCTTTTAAGTTTGCATGCACCATGAGTGGGAATGCGCTGATAGGGAGAGGATCAAGGAGTTGTGAGTACACATGTACACCAGCCCCAGGATGAGAACCTGGTGAGTCTCAGCCCGCAATGACCCAGCACCTGGACGAGCACATGGCCGAAGGCCCACAGGTGGCCCAGCACCACAAAGGGCTCAACCCATAGGCCCTTTAAGCGAGGTAACAATTTATTGGATGGATGGGGATGCCGAATTTACACTTACATCAATAATAAGACAGATTCAGTAAGTTGGAAAAACTTAGCTGTTTTATTTGCAATTGTCTAAAACAGGGAGTACAATGGACATCAACGGAAGTTCGCTCAAGTCTCTCAACGTTTGGCATGAAAAATACACATTTATAGCGAAAACAAGTCATCATTGACATCATACTGCGTGGCAAAGGAAAAAAATACTTAACTGGGATTGTGGTTGGTCTATGTGGAACATCTAGATATACTTTCTATTGGGGATAGGATTATGATTGGGTCTCTATAATCAGGTGGACAACTTATGCCCACCCCTAGTGCAAGTAATTTTCATTGTCATCAAATACACAACTTTTAATTGGCTTTCAAACTATAGGGCTCTTTGCTGCATGGACCTCTACAATTGGTTGGCATGCTTGTACCCTTCTGGAATATTCCACTCACTAGCAACACGCAAGCTGGTACCCCAGGTACTTGTGGGTGGACTTGGCCATGCCTTCCCACCATAATTAGCCCATCATCAATCATCACTCCTGCTGTCTGCCATTCGAATTGTCTTATAACTCGGCCTTGCAAAGTATCACTGCGCCTGAGAATAAAAGGGAGTGTAAGCACGCTCTTATCTTCAGTCTCGATGTAGCTTGCCCAAAATCTATTTTCATCTACACCATGTGACAGGAGACCGTGTTTTAGCTCCTTGTTCGTATTTAATACTATTAAATGAATAAAACTTGGCACTCAAAGTGTTTTTCATTGCACCTCAACAGGAGCTCGCCTCGCTTCTCACGTTCATTGTATCTTCTCGAACAGATAACCCGTTTCTTGGCGGCCTCAACCCTTGACACTGGGCCAGACAAGCATTCTCGATTCTTCCTCCATCTTTAGCCATATTTCTTTGCTACATCACACTTTCAGCCCTTTTTGCTCACAGGGTCCTAGTTTGCTAAAATACGATGTGGAACATCCAGATTCTATACACATGAATATATATTGGCGGCACCGCCTGCAGTCTATTCACTACGTATAGCCAGTCTTCATGATTACTTAGTCTACTTGCGTTGCAGCATCTATACAATTATAAAGCGATCTGCATTTTCTTCAGTGCTCTTCGCACGTACAATCTTCATTCCACACATCTAATTTTATTCAATTCTTTACTTCGTCATCAGATTCTATGATGTCTATATACTTTCTTGCTTGGCATTTCTTCTTGGTGTGTCACCTCTGCTTCATGTGATGCCACCAGTCTCTTGCCTTTGTCACCTCACATTTCTTCAGGGACCTCCTTTAAGAGACTGTCATTTCTCTGTGGGCACATCATGTAGGGCTTTCTTAATGGATACCTTGTTTTGAGCATTCCCTGTGGGATAGGAACCATTATCGGCGTCCTTCAGGTCGCAATTTCCGTCTTCCAACATATAGGCAAAATAGGGGCGAGACCTCTGATAGAGGCATTTGGATCCTCCTCTACACTCCCTGCTCCGGTTGATTCATCGACCACTCTCCCATCAGTCTTCACATCCAGGCATCCTAGTCTGAAAAAGTGCTTCTTTGGAGTCCATATATTCATTACTCCTTTCAGAGATCCTGCTGATTTTACATGTTCATCAACCCTCCAGGTCATGTGACTACACTGTCCATTCAGACTGCAGTAGATCCATCTTCCCTCATACTTCTTGTGGTTTCTTGGAAACAGGAACTTCATTCCCTCAGGTGCAAGAATGCTTGCTTCTATATATTTTCTGATTTCTTCATCTGTCAGCACTTTGGGTCCAAACACAGACTCAACTTTGGTCATGATCTTCATTCCTACTACTTTCTTTGCCGTCTTCTTGCACTGTGTGATTATTATTCTGATCACACAGAATCCAAACATGATCATCACCAATAGTGCTCCAAGAAATTCGAAAATATGTGCCATCCATTGTGGGACCCATGAGAAGATTGATACAAACAAACCGTCATCTGCAATATCTTCTGTTTCATTTTACACCTTGATGTGCAAGTTTGTAGCATCATTATGGCCTCTGTCAAGGACCCATTCTCCTTCATTGTGAGAAGGTATGAATGTGCAACATGATTCTCCGATTTAGGCACAAGCACCTCCATCCATAGCTGTAATCATGTCCAGGACATATCTATTCTGCAGGGTCATTAGTTTTATGGCTCTTGATAGCGTTGAATCCCTTTATGGTACTGTTAATCATCTGCAGAAGTTCCCATCTGGTAATCTGTAACCATTTGGCATTAGCCATTGTCTGGATTCCTGGCATGAAGATAGTCGTGAATACTGCAGCAGCTTGACTTAACAACCTGTGTTCATACGGAATTGAATCAACACCTTCTATGGATTTTGATGAAAAGTAGTTCTCCCTCTATTTTCGATTAAGAAATCCAACTGATCTCCTCTTCCTTAGGTGAGCATCTGCTTTTGGGAATTCTTCAATGCTCAGGTCACTCTTTGGTATCATCAATGCTGGAACGTGAATGAGAACTGTGGAACGCAGCCCTCCCCAGTCCTTGGCAACTTCATATATGCTCTGGATCCACAGGCCCAGTAGTGGTCCATTATCACTACTGTTCCATCCTTCATGCCTGGTACATCGGAAATTTGGCCTCAATGCTGATTCATTCCAACCTTTCTTGTGCCATTGTTTCTGAAGCACAGTTCTGCACTAGCTAGAGGCACTATCTGCAACGGTCCTCCTTTATCATCAACCCATGCCAGCAATTTCAGAGTTTCCAGCAATGATGCTTGCATTCTTTTTCTGCAGTATCTATCACTGGTTCATGGAATCCTGTTAGTGCTAATGCTCTACATATAATCAGGGCTTCAGCCCATCCTTCTGGGGTCAGCACTGTTCCCTCGATTTGCAGCTGACCTCTCTACTTAAATCTTCGTATTTCTTTGTAGTTCTTTCCTTAACAATTGAGCACTTTATTTTCTTCCCATCTGATTCCTGCTCCATTTTTACCAGGCTGTTCATATCTTATCACGTGATCTCTTGTTACTGGTCTCTCTGTTGTCTTTAAATCTTGCACATAGTCATCCTCTCTTGGGGCTGTCTTCTTAGTCACCCATACCAAGGATGCCGTTTAACCCTGGAACTGACCTTTCGTATGGCAGTGTGCAAGGTGCGTCAGGCAGTGAGATTTCTGGACTGCTACTTTTATAGCTATGAATATCTTGGAATTAACCATGGCATAAGGTATGAGAGCACAAAGATAGCAACTCTCCTTTGATGTTCTCTCTCCCATCTTTTTTATGTGCTGATACCAGGTAATTACCAAAGTGTGCTGTGTTGTCTACATCATTATTTAATTCAAAATCATCATCCCTTGTGCTTCTCTTGTGTCTCCCTCTTGCAAAGGGAGTGCTAGCATAACACTCATGAAGTATATCAGTAAAGGTTCTTCCTACAGGCGAGGCCATTGGCACATTCGCTTTAGCAATAAGCAACCTCACACGAGCCACTGGTGTGGGGAAAATCACAAATGGTCTTGGCCTTTCAGTAATAGATAAGTCTGTGAGAGTCACTGAAGTTGGAAGAATCAACGGGACTTCTATTTTGCTTGGACCAATGAAGTAAACAGTATGGATCAACAAAATCAGGAAAACAATAAATGCTGAGCATGCATATATTATGCACCAACACATCAATCCCTACCATAAACGATTCTCACACGTCGTTCAGTTTGCTCACTTTCCAAAACAATACAGTTCTCAAAATTCCTCATTGTGCCTGTGTACTGCTTTAAGGAAGGTAAAAACCTTTTTAATCAGACAACCCTGTTAAATGGTCAGGCAACTGTAGGATTTGTTCAACTGTCGCTGTAAGCAGCTTCCTGATTGCAGGGCAATTTTTAGGATCATGCAGAAAAGTGTATATATTATTACTGCGCACAACAAGAGCAGGATATGCTCAAAGTATGAAAACAAAAACAGCGGGAAGTAGGCTATAGGTATCAGCATCTGTTAAGATGATTGAAACAACCAAACAGAAACTCAGTGAGGAACGAGTCTGGAAACTGCTCATGTTTCCAGTGGTCAAATTCAAAATCCAGGTTTGGCATATTTAGTATGTCAACACTTTCTAAGGTCCAATACAAAGATTCATGTGACTCAAGAACTGGGTTTGCACTCCTTCTGTAATATCTATAAAGAGTGTCCGGGGTGAGCCACAGTCCAAATGCACACTTGCATTTATTTATTCAGCAACCTTAGCGTCCTTCTTCCTCGTCATTGATCAGGTCTGCACTTGCTGAACTTCTTCTTCTTGTCTTGTTTCCGAATCAATAGTTTGGGGTGCGTGGGTCTCACCAGCATTTGGCTTTACATCACTCAAGTGATCCAGGCGCATCTATCTTGGACTTTTACTGCTGAGGGAGTAATGTTTTCTGCTATGTAGGGACCATTAAAGCGTGGCTCGTGCCACTTCTGCACACTGCCTTGAACCTCCATCAACTGTGTTCTCGACAAATGATTAAAGCCTTAATTTAATGTCATAATAGTCACTACGTTTTCCTTTACATCCGGAGAATCAAAACTTGAAATTTCTGGCGAATACCCAACCCTCTTGGCATCTTCATCCACTGCTTCATTCGTGCGAGAGATAAAGTCAGTTTGCTTAGTATGTGCTGTGCATTTAACTATTACAATGGCTACTAGGAGTTGTTATGCCTTAATAAGCCTGTCCAATAATGCTGCGTGTTGCACTGGAGTGCCATCCATTCAGAGGTAGCCCCTCGTTTTCCAACGTGCTAGCCCTGTGTGCACGGTTGACGTCACATAGGCGGAGTCACTGTACACTGTTACCTCCTGCCCCGCTTGTTTCTCAAGTGCGACAATAAGCGCCATCAATTCTGCTGTTGGTGCTGAAAAGTGAGACGGTATTCTTGCACTTGCTACCACCTCAAATGCCCCATTGTTGCCACAGCTAAACCTGAATGCCTTTCTCCACTAATTTGATTGATTTTCAAAGAACCATCAATAAAGAGAATCCCCCCTGCTAACGCATTTTCCTTTAAACGCAGGATGCCATCATAGAATTGCTCGCAGTTAGTGCAATCATGCACATTCTCACTCTCTACCACATGCTCAGCTACAAACATGGCAGGGTTCACTATTTTGCACCTGACTATTTTGATTGCAGGATTCGATATAACCACCTCTTATGCAGAAGCTCTCTGAGATGTCAATGTACCCTTAGGTTTTTCCAAAATGGAAAACAAAGCATGCTCTACAAAAAGTGTCATGGAGCACCCCATCACAATATTAGTAGACTTCTCTATTGTGAACGTGGCTGCTGCCAGCGACTGTTCGCAAGGAAAGTGCCCTCTCATAACTGGATCCAGAATACCACTATAATATGCCAGAGGTACCCCAGTGTAGTTCTCTGTATAAGCACCGCTGTCATGACTGCCCTATTCATGTGCAAAAATAAAAATAACTCCTCGTCATAATTGGGAATTTCTAAAACTGGAGCTGTACAAATTGCTTTCTTCAGTTCTTCAACCCCTCCCTCCATTTCCTCAGTCAATTTGATTTTTTCCTTATTCACTTGTGCTTTCTTCAGAGCCTGCAAAAGGGTATTGTGTATGAACTATAATCAAACACCCATGCTCTAACATAGTTGCATAATCCCAAAAACAGTTGCATGTGTTTTACTGTGTGCGGTTTTGCTGTTTTCATATTCGCCTCAGCTCTTTCAGGCGTGACCCTTTTTCCCTCATGTGAGATCAACTGGCCTATGTACAACACTTCTTCTTGACAATATTGCAACTTCTCCTTCTCTATCTTATATCCTTTGTCTGCCAGGATAGTTATCAACTGAATCAAGTCTTGTCTAAACTCATCTTCTGTTGGCTGCAAACCAAAATATAATCTACATACTGTATCACAAGGCTTTTCAAATCAATATTGCTTAGGTCCATCTGAAGGACCCTGTTAAATATCGATGGAGACTCACAGTACCCTTGGGGCAACCAATCTTTTTTCAGTTTAGTTTGGCAAAACGTAAAGGACATAAGGTCTTGGGAGTCCTTATGCAACGGGATGGAGAGAAATGCATTTTTCAAGTCAATCACCGTAACATATCATGCCTCTGCTGGGATACTACATAATATTGTTGCCGGATTAGGAACTAAAGGAAACTCTGCTTCTACAATCTGTTTAATCCGTCTCATATCTTGTATGAATCTCCATGACCCTCCCTTAGATTTTTTGATAGGATACACCACTGTATTACACCGTGAGTCTGACGTCGCTAAAATACCTTGTTCCATCAGGGCTGATAAAGTCTTAAAAATAACCTCATCCACCTCTCGAGACATTGGGTACTATCTTGCACGAGGTAAAATTGGTCCTGGTTTCAGCTTAAACTTAACCTCCCCTACTCCCTTCAATAGGCCTATGTCATAGGGGCCCGTAGTCCATAAAGAGTTGGGTACCTTTTCCAATTAAAATGCTGAGCACTGCCGCACTAATACTATTCACAATGGGATCTCTCTTTTCTCTATCTGGATCTAATATGTAATACTCATCTCGAATGTCACTTCATCATGCGATGGATCATCTCGAAATATGTCTTCATTTGTGATGTCAGTCAATCTATACCCTTCTCCACTGGCAATCACTGTTCTCCATGGCCTTCCCTTGTCAGATGTGTACCCCATAAAGAAAAACCTCTGGCTCTAATGGCCTTCCTCGCAGAGCCATTTGCCTTGTAAATGGCAATATAAATTCACCCACATTCATATAATGTATCCCTGGAGTAGAACACACTATGCCTTCATCAGTAAAAGAAATCGTCATATTAAGTTTCGTCAGTAAGTCTTTTCCTAGAATGTTAATCGTTGTCGGTCTTGAATACAATAATGGAACAGACATGTCACACTCTCCTATGGAGACTGGTAATTTTGTCAGTAAAAGGAACTCGACTTGTAGCTCCAGAGAATCCTTGCACATTCATGACATTTCCCGACATTGTGTATTTTCCCTCTTGTATACATGAATGAGTAGCCCCAGTGTCTATTAAAAAGAAAAATATTAAATTCCTACTGTCACATCAAGCTTGGTTCCTCTTGGGGGTCTGGTGTCACCTCTAGTACTGAACACACTAAGTCGCCCTGTGATCTGTCCTATTGTGAATACATATTTATTCCCTTACCCGTGAAAGGACTTCCACCTACCACAGTGACACCCCTACTCTAGGTGTCAGTAACTGTCCCGTATTTGCATTCTGCTGTATCTGCATGGGTGAATGCTGCAATTGCCCTTGTGGGGGATTCAATGGTGCTTGCTGTGGCTGAAATGCCTGTTGCATTTGCGGTGCTTGTGCTTGATACACTGTCTGATCTTGGGCAAAGCCATCTCTAGCTTGTGAGCTATATGCTGGAGGATAAGCTGTCCGCCCTCTTGAGAATTGCCCATTCTATATATATCCTTTGCTTCCACATGTGCGTGCAATGTGCCCTGTCATCCCAAATGTCCAACATACCGGTGAGTTCGTCTAATTTGCCCCCCTTGGTTAAATCCTCCTTGCATATTCTGATTATCATTCTGCATATTCTGAAAACCGTCTTGATTATTCTGAAAACCACCTCTTCCTTGTAGTTCATTCCTCTGCCACGTGGCATAAACCCATTCCTGCCTTGATCCATTTGGTGCTGATTATTCACCTGTGATGCACCCACTGTTTGTTGCATTCCCAATCCTTGTCCACTTGTCAACACCGCCCCTTCTATGCGTACTTTGACAATTCTTTCTGAACTAACTTGGCTTCCTCAAATGTTCTAGCATCTCAGCATAGTCAGATAAATATCCTTTTTGCCAGTTGCAGGATATAATTATTTCGGATTTGATTTTTTCTTAGCCAGTTATCACTTTACTCACTTTTCTGGGTGAGGCAATTAATATATATAGTGTTCACTGAAAGCTATGGACGAAGAATTTCCTGCTACCCCTAGGTGGGGTCGACATAACCTTCCTCCTGATGTTGCAACAAGGGACGAGACCCCGACTTGCACCTCTACTGTGACTCCCCGTAGAAGGAATAATGCTCGCACAAAGCGCAAAAAGAAGTTTGAAACTCCAACTAGAGTATCTTGCTATTTCTGAAATATTGGACACCAATAAAAATACTATTGGTGACATTGGAAAGGACGCACATGGTGTCTGTGCTTCCCCCTGCACGCATATACTTAAAGCATTTAATATTACTGAGTCGGATGCTACAAATATGGAGGGCTATAATATCGAGGATGCTTTAGCCTTTCAGAAGCACACAGGGTTTGCCGATCCGGGGAGCTTGTTGTCTTGGTGCCAATTTAAGGAAAATATGTTGTTAGACATCACAGCCTGCATGAACTTTAGAGATTTCCACAGATGGATGTTACGCACTTGCTCCAAGGAGCACACGCTAATAGGGCTTTTTCAGCAAAAGCCTATTCAAGTGGCATCTGACTGTTCTGAGAAAATGTCTCAAACCTCTCCTTCTACACATGGGGTACAGAAATGCTGTCAAACAGACAGTGGTTTGCTTTCTACAACTGGCTCTTCCCGGCAGGAAGAGTTAGCTATGCCTGCTCTGATTTCGGCTGTAGTATCTCCACAGGCTGCTATTAAATCACCACTTTCCATCCCAGGTACAACTTTCCTTAAAAAAACAGTTGAGCTAACTGTTAAACAAATGCATTTTAGCTCCTCGCATACAAGGAAGAAATCTATGCCCAACATCGAGAACAATGACATCAAAGCCTTTGTATTGGACCAGAGGAACTTTGTCATAACCAATGTGGGGAAAGAAGAAGGTATAGAGACTAGAGACTCGTTACGTAACAAGGTTCTTGCTTGGCTTCGCCAGCAAACTGGACCTGGAGAGGTTAGAACTCTGGACCTGAAGTTTGCACGAAGGGTGGACCTGAGTAACTGGTGTTCCTAGCCATCTAGTGACTGTGTTTTAGTTGGATGCGGGCTTACCAATCTCCTGGTATATCTTAGGCGTTGTAAATACATCCCCAGGGGTGGGTAAAATTGCAAATTAATATTTTACACCCCCTTCTCTGGGCATTGTTAGTCCCCATAGAGTTTGGCTATAAGCTCCTTATGGAGGTAGTCAAATTGAAGTAGTTATTAACTGTTACAGTCTTGCTTGCTTTAGTAGCTGTACCATAATCCCTCAGAAGCATTGTTCTTAGACCGCGCTGCTCAGTTAGACTAGTGCCATTTGGTTACTGTTAAATGTGCTTTTGTATGTATCAGTTGTTGTGACTACTATGTCTGCTCTTGTTCTTTTATGTTTTATGTAATGCACCTTGATGCCTACGGGCTTTGGCGCTATACAAATAAATAAATAAATCTACCCTTTTCTTATTTTTCTCTTGCAACACCCAACAGTGATGCACTATGATCAATTGTATTTCTGCTCAGGGCTTCGCTTCCATTCCCACTAATTTCTTAAGCTGTCTCTGTACCTGCTCTGGCAATCCCTGACATAGAATGTGGTAAAATACTGCCACTGTCTTCCCCCACGGCTCCCATATTTCAAGAGTCCACCATACCTGAATACTTTGAATGTAAGCAAGCAGATTGTCATCATCTTTCATTTTATGTGCCATAATTGCACCCATATCTGATGTACCAGGATACTGCAACCTAAGCGCTCTCCAGACATCTCTACAATTATTAAATGGCACTCCATCGTGCACTGTGTTCTATGCCGTTACACTTGAGTATCCTGCTCTCATCCAATTGTTATCAGACCTTTCCCCAAGAATGGCTTCTAGGAGCCCCTTAATGTCCCCTATTGCTAAACTATTTACCCATGTAATTTCTTTCAGTTCATAGTTTACACCTTAAATTATCCTTATCCATGTGTGGCCAAGGAATATACGGTGGTCTGGCCCCTCCTTTCTCCAATAACGGGAGCTGCGTGAACCCAAATCCACAATCGCTCCCATCGTCTGTGTATCCATAGTGGGGACAATGGTTCCTGATCACCTTCTTCCCGGCAATGACCTCAGCCTGCTCACATATGGTGGTGGCCATCCCTTTTTTTTATGCGATCATCCATTAGGGCCATCCCTTTTCGTTATGCGATCATCGTTTATGTCGTTCTGGATGTGCTACAGGATCTGGCATCCTATCTTTAGGCTGTTCTAGATCAGACCATCTCACTTCCTTGTCTGGCTGCAGACTTCCCTCCGGTCCGCATGCACCTCTCCCTCTTCCCCATGGAAGGTTTCTCTTTCTTTGTCTGACATATCTAGTCCCCAACTAGTATGGCTCTCTTCTCTTTCACCCTTATCTAAAGTAAGCCTGTCTAAGGACAAGGCTCTATGCTTGAGACTGAACGGTTTCTTTCTTTCCTTCATGATTGGAAGACCAGGGACTGTTCTCCCTTCCCTTGGCTTCCCGGGTTTGCTACTTTCTCTTAAGTCTTGATAGAGTTTATCGATTCTCTCTCCGATGCTCCCTATGTCAACATTCTCCTCTAGGGCTACCCTAGACAGTCCTGACATTGCACCCTGTGATGGGAGGAATTCCTCTATTTTGCCCAATGATATTACTGGACTTGGTTCCATTAACTCTTTCTGAATGTGATCAATATCGTGCTCCCTTTGTCTCCTTTTCTGCTCCATTGCTTCATCTAACTCTGTTCGCTTTCTCATTCCCATCTAACTCTTTCCTCTTCTTGTCTTTTCTTTTCCTTTCTTTCATTTGCTCTATGCTCTTCTTCTTCCCTGTGTCTGTGTATTCTTTTATCCCTTAATTCATGTGATTTCTCCTCTTCTTTCTTCCTTTTTTGCTTATCTCATTCTTCGATTGCTCTCTGTCTGTTGTCATATTTTCTTTGCTCCTCCACCCTTTCTTCTTTCCTTTGCTGTTCTTCATGATACATCTGTTCTCACCTCTGCTTAATCTTTCTCTTATGTTCATCCTCTTTCAATCGTTTTTCTCGTTCCCTGTCTTTTCTGTCCTGCTCATCTTGATCTTCTCTTTGCCTGACTTCCTCAATACTTTTCATATCAAGCTTGAGCAATATCTGTTCTCCCATCCATTTGTTCTGTACACATGTTACCTCATCAGCTTTATCTTTTTCTGCTTTCCATCTCTTAATTTCCCATTCTATCTCTGTTGATACATTGGATCGCTCACTTTTCTCTTGCCTATTTTGTAAGACCTTAAAGGTCTCCTCTTTTCTCTTAGTCATCTCTGGACTATCGTCGCTGTTATAAGCAGGCGGTTCGTATATTGGATTAATGTACCCCGTCACCGCTTTTAGTTCCTTCAAAGGATACACTCCTGCACTTTTGTTTACTTCAAGCAAGGCAAAGGGAGCAGAAGGCTTGACACGTTCCTCCTTAAACTGATTAAGGATCCAATCCTCAGGTGGTGGATCCTCTCCCTCTTCCTGATACATTTTCGAGAGCTCTAAAATAGGTAACCTTTTCTTGAATGCGTTCCCTGTGTACGCAGCATGCAAGTAGTTTGTCATGTGTTGCAACACGGATTTTGACGGCGAAACCCCTTGTGAGCATGGCATGAACATTTTGTCTGCTGTGCCCTATACCCATTCCGCTATATACTGTTTAAGCTTAGGTGCGTGTTTTGGCAGCGTCTTACACAGGTGCATCAGTGGAGTAATATCTCCCATTGTGATGAGTCTCAATTGACTGTCAATACTTATGGTCATTTACACAGATACGTTTCAGAAAAACAAAAATGAGCACGCTCCAACCTTCGCTGCTTAAAGCCTCTATTTCACAATTTTCTCATCCTACTTTTCAGACGGCGCCAACAATGACCTAAAATAGGTTAAAACTTTTTTGTTCTATTTCAACTTGACACAGTTTACTCTTGTCGCTCTTCAACATCTTTTTTCATTTACAAAATATAGAGACAGACAGACTAGTCGACTTTTCACATATATACCATGGTGCTCCTTTTCTCCTAATCCCAAAAATACTCTGATTGAAGATTGACTCATTCCCTATCATAAACCTATTTATGTGCCACCTATTCATACCCAGACTGGGGTTTGAAATGACTCCTTCTAAACCTGCCTTGAGGTAGGAAACCGGGATCTCAAAATGCTCCTCATTTTCTTTTAAATGCTCTTTGTTATTTTAAACAACCCCGTATTACTTTTGTACGTTATCACCATCCCATCCCCTTAATTTGCCATTCCCCTCAATCTACTCACCATTCGCTCTTCAGCTGAAGGCCTTTGGTATCGTCTCCCCTCCTCCGATCGACCACCCTCGCCTTCCGTCTGCTCAGCGCCTGTGATAACCAGAAGGGATTTCATCAAAGAGGGACCCGTCACAACTATATCGATCTTCTTGCAAGAAACTTGTGATCTGCCGGCTAGATGTTGGAGGGTGTCTGATCGTCCAAAACAATGGAGACCTACAGGTTGAAGGGTCTTTTCAGAACCATCCTCTGCTACCATGTGAACCCGTAGGCCTATTAAGTGAGGTAACAAGCCCATTAAGCGAGGTAACAATTTATTGGATTGATGGAGATGCAGAATATACTCTTACATCAATAATAAGTCGACTGTTGGTAAAACTTAGCTGCTTTATTTGCAATTGTCTAAAACAGGGAGTACAACGGACATCAACGGACGTTCGCTCAAGTCTCTCAATGTTTTACATGAATAATACACATTTATAGCAAAAACCCATCATCATCGATGTCATACTATGTGGTAAAGTAAAAAAAAACTTAACTGAGATTGTGGGTGATCTACGGGGAACATCTAGATATACTTTCTATGGGGCGTAGGATTATAATTGGGTCTCTATAATCAGGTGGACAACTTATGCCCACCCCTAGTGCAAGTCATCGTCATTGTCATCAAACACATAACATTTAATTGGCTTTCAAACTATAGGGCTCTTTGCTACGTGACGCTCTACAATTGGTTGGCATGCTTGCATGCTTCTGGAATATTCCCCTCGCTAGCAGCACGCAAGCTGGTACCCCAGGTGTTTGTGAGTGGACTTGACCATGCCTTCCCACCCTAATTAGCCCATCATCAATCATCACTCCTCCTGTCTGCCATTCGAATTGTCTTCAGTCTCGATGTAGCTTGCCCAAAGTCTATTTTCATCTACACCATGTGACAGGAGACCGTGTTTTAGCTCCTTTTTTCATATTTAATACTATTAAATGAATAGAAATTGCCACTCATAGTGTTTTTCCATTGCACCTCAACAGGAGCTCACCTCGCTTCTCTGTTCATTGTATCTTCTTGAATAGATAACCAGTTTCTTGGCTGCCTCAACTCTTGACACTGGACCAGACAAGCCTTCTTGATTCTTCCTCCACCTTCATCCATCTTTCTTTGTTGTGCCACACTTTGCTAAAATAGGACATTCTATACACATGTATATGTATGGGCGGCACCGATTGCAGTATATTCACTATGTATAGACAGCCTTCGTGATTACTTGTGTTGCAGCTTCTGTATAATTATAAAGAGATTTGCATTTTCTTCAGTGCTCTTCGCACATACAATCTTCATTTCACACATGAAATGTTGCTAATTTTTTTACTTCGTCATCAGATTCTATTATGTCTACATACTTTCTTGCTTGGCATTTCTTCTTGGTGTGTCACCTCTGCTTCATGTGATGTCACCAGTCTCTTGCTTTTGTCACTTAACACTTCTTCAGGGACCCCCTTTAAGAGACTGTCATTTTTCCGCGGGTTATGTCATGTAGGGCTTTCTTAAAGGATACCTTGTTTCCAGGATTCTTCGTGGGATAGATACCATTATCAGCGTTGTGCATGTCGCAATTTCTGGCTTCCAACATTTAGGCAAAATATGGGTGGGACCTCTGGTAGAGGCATTTGGATCCTCCTCTACAGGGCAAATAGGGCCAAGAGGGGACACCCTGCAGATCAGGAAAAGGCACCACCCCATGATCAGGCACAGGTGAAGGAGAATGGGCCACCGAGGAAGAAGCGCTTCACCAATGAGGCGCTTGAAATCATCATGGTATATGCGCTCGAACACCATGGGGATCTCATTCACTCGGCCGGCAGCACCTGAACTCCCTCCCGTTCAGCGAATGAGGATGTGGCAGGAGGTTACAGACCTTATAAACACCTGTGGTGTGGAGAAGTGTACTGCTAAATAGGTCCACAAGTGGATGGATGATCTCATTCGAAGGACTAAGGATAAGTTCAGTGGCAACCTGGCTTCTGCCCAGACCACTGGAGGAGGGTCACAAGATGAGAAAGAGCTGACTACATTCCAAGAGGTCACATGTGGACTGATCAGCAGTGAGTAGATGATTGGTATGGGAAACATGGACGCTTATGTCAACAAATCTGGTGAGTGTCATTTGGGTGTATCTTATCTCACATGCTCATATATATGTTGGAGTATAGTGGCTGTAGTTGGCAGCCATCCATGGGCCCTGCATGATTGCTACTATACTTATGTCACATTACCTGTATTCAGGGAGGTGGTTGTGTGGTTTCCATGCATGGTAAATGTTGGTGTCAGAGTACACATCACTGTGACCACAAAAGTGATGGGTGGAAGGTTTCAAATGAATCTGAACCACTGGCAACCTTCCACACCACCGTTTTTTAGCCCGTCTGTGCCATTGTAAAAGGGGTCCACCCATGTGCAAATCAGTCAGCTGCCGTCACAAATGGTAGCAGCCCAGCCCGAACTGCTAGGCCAGGTCCCCTCTGCAAAAGGGCACAAGGGCGAAACATGTTTGGGGATGCTTGTGGTCTCGTGCAGAAGGGATGTGGCCTATCAGTTCTGGCTGGACTGCCCCTTTTGGGGTGGGGCCAAGCCTGATTGGCATATGGTCTTTCCCCTTCTGTAATGGCTTGGCAGGCAAAGAACGGTGGTCTGGAGGGTTGCCCAGAGCATTGCCAGTGGTTAAGATTCATTCTAAACCTTCCAGCCATCACCTCTTTGTTTCTGCAGAGTACACATCACTGTCTGCTGGATTTCACTGTTGTGCCAGTATTTGTATATGGGGTAATGGCATACCACCCAGTTCTCATTGGACACATTCACAGTGTAATTTATGCATATTGGCTATTGTTGATGCTAATCAAGACTCACTGAGAATCCCAGCAATGTGTGCATGATGTCACAGTTGAAGAGGGAAAATGGGATGATCCCTTCCCCCGATTCTCGTCCAGACCATAGCCTTTGACATCACGACCCAAGCACCCACCGCAGGAGGAGTTCGACCCGCTCACTGCCGCCCCGAATGTGAAGATCCATCATGGCCACGCCCCGCATACCCAGGCAAGCTGCGCGTCCTCCCAACATCGGGCTGGGACCTCGGGTGGAGCTGACACAGACCATATGGACCAACTCGATTAGACATCACCCACAAACATCGCCATCATTAGAGATGCCATGAAGACATAGCCACCAAGCACATGGATCAGACACACACCAACCACACGAAGAGCATACTCAGTGCTATGACGGAGAGGACCACTCATACTCACACATGCATCGTTGTTATTTTTCATATAGGCCAACATAGCCAAAAGAGCTTGTGTATATGCTTGCAGATGCTTACTTGCTACTAAAACCATGAAGATGTATCCCTGTATGTGGACTAGTGCATAAGAACCCTTATCGCCCCTTGCGACCCCCGTATTATGGACTGTATACCGCCACCCATGAGCTAGGCCAAAGTAGGCCGCAAACCAGAGTCCCCAGGCCGGAGCAACTCAGACGAAGCTGCAAGGTGCTGATCATGCAGAACGAACCCTGACGAGAGCCCCACAGCCAAGGCCACGAAGTTTCAATTTACACGCTGCTCTTCCCGCGCCAAGGTTACACCTGCTACTGCTAAACGCTCCCCAGAGACAAAATACAAATCAAATATCCGTAATTCTGCTCCAGCCATGGTCTCCCAACACGTGACCAGGCCGACCTGATACGATGCCAAGCCCCACAGACCAGAGAAGCTCTAGGGTCTCACGTCTGGGACACAGACCGCAACAACGAAGTGACAAGTTGGACGCTGACAGCGATGGGAAAGGGACACCCAACAGCCAGTAGTCAGACCTGTCCATTGTCCTCCACCGACACATAGTCATACATTGTTGCCAGCACCCGGTACACCGCAAGCTGGGAACAGCGATGGTCTCAGGCTTGGGGGCTCATTGGTGAACCAATCAGAATACAAGAGGCTTACCACTGACGCCACTATAGTTTAGCCAATCACTAATTTTCCCCCTTGTAACAATTCTCATGTAGCAACTATTAGGGACGACCCAAGCGTACCACCTGACCCCTTCTCTACCAATAACGTTTTCCTCTATACAGGTCCATACTGACCCTACCACTCGGGGAGCCAACCCGGGATACGGTTAGGTTTAGGGGCTAGTTTTCCCATATGACGCATGTAGTTGCGTCATCTGGCTAGAAAAAGGGCCTGCGAGCCCACCACAAATGAGATGTTTCCTGGATACCTGTGATCCGAGAACCTGTCCCTGTCTGTTTTGTGCAATAAACAGCAGTAACTCTTTGCTCTTGTGTGTGCCTCATGCTCCTTTGGGACGTGGGAGGAGTTGGGGCCTCCCCAACCCTGGAGGTCCACGGACGGCCCTGCCGACCACTGGGAAATTACCCCGACAAGTTTGAGGCACTGCTGAGAGTGGCGAGATAGACCCCTGCGAGGCTGCTTGCATCAAGGTTGCCCGGCAACAAGGCCCCCTTTGCCGTTGCCCCCTTTGGAGGACTGCAGGACCATCTCAGAACTGCGAGACAGCCGGACAGCGGAATCAGGAGATTGGCCGTCGGGAGCCGACTTCAAACGCGGTTGGCGAGTGTCCAGACGAGGGGAGGCGGCGAGCTGATTGGGAGGGGTGCCCGCAGCCGAGCGGCACCGGCAGGCAAGAGCACAATGTGAGTATGGATGAAGGAAACAAGACTTGTAATACAGGGCTAAGAGTAACAAGCCAAGCACATGGGGCCAAGACACATGCGTGTGACAATAAGGAGGTAGCGATAACACAAGTACAAGGAGACACGGAGAAGACATGTGAGTACATTGACATAGACTTAGAAACTGTAACAGTGGGGGGAAAGCACCCAAGTACAAAATTGACATTTTCAGATGGGTTTTGCAGTGAGGAGGAAGAGGGATCTTGCGGAGGACGAAGTGATGGAAGTGGGGAGGGGCTAAGTAATTATACATAACACCCACAGACTGCGGGTCGTCATGGGAGTGAAAGACACAAAAAGAAGGAAAGACAGGAAGGGAGGGCCAAAGACAAAAAAGAGAAGGGACACAACGACCACTGACACCACCAGCACAGCACACGCTGTATGTTAATAGGCTTAGAGACTTCCCAGGACGCAGAATGGAGGGATCAGCCACCTCACACAACAAGGATCAGATGGGTTAGCAGAAAGGACATAAAGGCATAGGAGATATTCGGCTTACACAACACATTACTGACTTTCTTGATGAATTTTGTGACATGGAAGAGGAGAGCGAATACACGCACACATCACCACACAGACGCACGCCAGGGGAGGTAGAAGAATACACACAAATGCCATTACTAGATAGAGGAGGGGAAAGGCCACAATATTTCCCATGGAAACATGCAGACAAGGAAAACATTACATGTAGATTACCGTCCTTGAGCGGAGGGGCAGGGAAATGGATATATGAAATGGAAAAGCAAACTGCGGGACAAAAGCTAGCTGTGGACAATGTCAAGGGGTTGTTAATATGCATATTGGGTGACGCAGCAGATGACATTTGGAAGAGGGCAGGATTCCCAGGGGTGACAATCAGTGACACGTCGCATGATGGGGCACCATTTGAAAATTGTAGACACGCAATATGGCAGGCGCTGAGGGTACAATATCCAGATACTTCAGACATAGGGGCAATAACGTCATGCAAAATGCATGAGAATGAGGACCCTGTTGAGTACATCCAGGAAATTCAAGAGAAGTGGCGCCTGGAAACGCAGGAACCGTGTACCAGAACACTAGCAATATTTTACCACATACTGATACAGGGGCTCCCAGAACCAGTACAAAGGCAGTTAAACAAATTGGTAGGAATGGAAGCAAAAGCATGGCCATAGAGACAGCTAACAATAGTGCACCATTGTAGGATATGGCAAGAAAACATGAAACAGAAAGAGGAAGACAGAAAGGCTAGAGGAGGCAAAACTGGTCCAGAAGAAACTGTCAAAATATGCCATGGAAGGTGCGCTAACAACAAGTGCCACTCAGGTGACAGAAGTACCAGCCACACAAACACCAGCCACTGCACAGCAACAGCAACAACTAGCAGTACCACCACAGCAAGCACAGATTATGACACAACAACTGCAACCACCGCCTCCATACACAGCCCAACACATATACGCTCCCCCGATGGGGGGTGGATACACGCAAGTAGGAAATGGCTACACAAACAACTACAGGGGGAGGGGTGGGTTAGCAAGAGGGAGGTGATTTGGACCAGCAGCACCACAGCAAGGGGGAGGGTTCCGAGGATACAACCAATATGGACAGCAGGGGTACTCAGACAACACTGGAGGATACCCGTGGCAAGCCCGAGAGCCTCCAACGTGATGGACATGTGGGCTAGTAGGACACGTATCACGCACATGCAGGGCAAGACCGGCAAAAGCAGGATGAGGAGAGCAAGGGCAACAAGGTTAAAATGGGGACAACACTACTATCAACAGCCACAACAGTTGTCAGAAACGCAAGCGCAACAAGAAATGCCACCACAACAGCAGCAGCAAACATACACAACGCCCCCTACACAACAAATGCAGTACCAACCAGCACAGCAACAAGCACAACAGCAAATGGCAATGACACAACAACAGAACGTCCAGACAGTACAACAGCTCACACAAATGCAGGACAATAAACAACTACCCACAGACACGCCAATACAACAGACGCAACTGGGAAAGGTGATGATACTGGGTCATAACCCATACACAGGGAACAGACAATCACTATACACCCAATAGGACAGCCCATAGATGCCCTTGTTGTGTCCCATCCTGTCGGTAACACCTAACCCTGCGGAGGAACCACGCAAAAAGGTGGCGATAGGTGACAAAACATTTTCTTTCCTAGTTGATACAAGGGCCACTAGATCCTGCATTAGCGAAGGGAAGTTCAACTTGTCAGGCGAGGCCATGCACACTCAAGGATTCTCTGGGGCTAGGGGGCTGGTTCCTTTTATTGATAACATCTCCTTAGCTGTCAGAGATCACAATCTAGCTCTACCACTGTTATATTCCAAACCATCACCAGTAAATATACTTGGGAGAGACATTGTGAGCAGACTGAACATGACTATATCCTTCACTGACAAGGAAATAGTATTCTCTACACCAGGCATACACGTGCTCACCGCACTACACATACTCCAGGCTTACTGTGGCAAAGCAGTGGCAAGGGCAGAGCCAGTGGACGCGGACCTCTTCCAATATGGAACAGACGTGGCAATAGCATGGCTACCAGGAATTGAGGGCAAGGTGTGGATGAGACCAGCAGCGTACCTTTTCAGGCCAAAAACACCCACTAGTGAGGAGGAAGGGGCAATAATATCAGTGGACATTGAGAGTATTGTAGCAACCAGTGACTACATTGCAGTTCACACCCAGGATGGGGAAGGGAAAGCATGGAGAGCAGTAATAGCATTAGCTGAAGGATGCAGGCTGAAGCAAGTGTCAGATAAGGAGCTATTGTCAGATGAAGCAGGAGATGGGGAGATGGTGTTCTAGATGAACATATATGTCTGGTTGAGGGTGACCTACAAGGAGGTAGCACAGAAAATGGCAATGGCACTAGAAGCACCCATCCCTACCCAAGTACCCTTCTACGAGGAAGACTTACCCACCTCTCTATGGACTACTAGTCCCTATGACATGGGTTGCATAAAAAGCCCCAGAGGAGTGCAAATAAAACTAAAGAAATGTGCAATTCTGCCCAGGGTGAAGCAGTACCCACTATCTAAGGAAGCTAATGAGGGGCTCTACAAGACAATAACTGCCCTAGTGGATAGAGGAATATTGGTAACATCAGAATGAACGTGCAACACTGCAGTGTATCCTGTGCGCAAGGCAAAGGGAGGGTCTTGGCGTTTCATACAAGATTTGAGACCTCTTAACTACATTGTGGAAGCAGAATACCTGATAGCAGCTAACCCAGCCACCATACTGTGCGGAATACCAGCAGAGGCATCACAATTTACAGTGATCAACCTCAAAAATGCATTTTTCTCAATACCACCGCACCCCGACTCACAAGATTTAACAAGTTTTACATACCGCAACACAAAGTGGAAACACACTAGACTACCCCAAGGATACTGTGAGTCACCATCCATCTTTAACAGAATAATACAAATGGACCTAGGAAACATAGAGATGGAAAGCACGGTGCTGTAGTATGTAGATGATATCATCATCTGCAGCACCACTGAGGAAAAGTGCAGGAGGGACTCTATAAATGTGCTCACAGTGCTGGCTGAGAAAGGATACAAGGTCGGCAAGGGTAAACAGCAGTACTGTCAAGAACAAGTGCTTAATATCGGGCAGAACATTTCACAAAAGGGAAGGAACATTGCACCACAAAGGGCACAAGCAATAAAGAATACACCACAGCCGCAGACAGTAAGGGAATTACAGCAATTTCTGGGTCTATGCAACTACTGTAGAGCATGGGTCTTTGATTACAGCTCATACATAGGACCATTGCTAGAGGCCCTCAGGGAGGCACAGAGGGGGGCAAGGAAGTTGGGGTGGATAAGAGAAATGGCAGATGCATTCAATGAGCTCAAACATGCCATTTCAACGGCACCAGTACTAGGTACCCCTAATTATGAAGAGGAATTCTACATCTTCTCACATTGTGATAGTGCAGTAATGAAAGCAGTGCTAACACAAAAGACAAGCATGGGACACAAACCAGTGGCATTTTACAGTGGCCATGTGGATCCTGTAATGATGGGCCACTTCCCGTGCGAACAGAGCCTAGATGCAGCAGCATTTGCAGTAGAAAAGTCCTCCTCAATCACCATGGGATGCTCCACTACACTGTACGTGGAACACGCCCTCTTTGCAATTTTAAATAAGCCAAAATCCACACTGACTACCCAAAGAGCATCATCCTGTCCAGACCTGAGTTGAAAATAGTAAGGTGCAGATTTATAGCAGAGGAAGTGGAAAATGGAGAGTATGCACATGACTGTGCACATGCAATTGAATTCTACTCATGTACCAGAAAAGTAGAAGAGAATGCCCTAGAGGGGGTAAGATAATGTACATCGATGGGTCATCAATTATTGATCAAAGTGATGGAATAAGAAGAACAGGAGCAGCAGTAGTGCAATTGAGGGAAGAATGGACTTACGTACGAGTAAAATGTGCCAAATTACCCCAGCACTATTCAGCGTAAGCAGCAGAACTAGTAGCGCTCATTCTGGATTTAAAAGAAAGTAATGAGAAACGAGTAACTATATACTCAGGCAGTGCATATGTTACGCCAACAGTACATTCAGGATTAATAAAGTGGCAAAGAAGAGGATTCAGAAGAGCAGATGGTACTCCTGTACAACATGCTCTCCTACTGGGTGAACTAATAGAAGTAATACATTATAAAAAGAAAGATTATTCAATTTAGGAACCCTCCCGTCCCCTGCACACTTTCAAATGTTTGGATTAATCCAATACAGTTGTTCAAATTGAGTTATACGCATTGTACATATTTTTGTTTCTAACAAATATGGTCAGACACAGAAGTGTGAGATAAAAAAAATATATTTATAGCCAAGCTATATTATTTTCAACAAGAATTATAGTTCAGAGACAGATTATTTACAGTGCATAGAAACAAAATGGAATCAATAGATGAAGCTCAAATTGAGGAAAAATGGAGTCCAACTTAAATGACGACGCGTTTCGAGGAAGTTCTCCTCTTCTTCAAAAGGCCAAACTTGGACTCTTAACGTAAAAGGAAAAACACAAATTCACTAAAGAAAATATTGTTGACACAATTCATAACATATTCAATTTTATAATTTAGAAAATTAAGTGACATTTGTTGTAACATGTCATAATATGCGTTGTAATACATGCGATATGGTGAATTATGTGGTCCATGTTTGAGAGAGAAACTGAAGGTCAATTGATACACCCCTTCCTGTAAAATAGACAGTAAAACGTACATCATATTATAGTTCAGTGGAATGATCTCTCTAATGGGACTTGTCAAGTGGATGGTGAAACATAAGCTAAAGTGAATATATAGGGAAAAAAAGTTAGTAGTTCCTAAGCTCAATCGATCAAGTGGGGAAGTAATGCGAAAGTCGTTACCTTTGTGAGTGGAAAGTGCCAGAAACAAGAATCCAACGGTGCAGGAAAAATAAGTAGACAGACTGTCTTCGTATAACAGTAACAAAAGAAACGGACATTAGTATGAAAAATATCGAATAACATTTTTTCATACTAATATCCGTTTCTTTTGAACATTGAACTTGACACTGATCAGGCTCTGTTATTTACAGATTTCTAGTATCCTTTTGGGAATTGGCCATGTCTCTAGGAACTAACTGTTATACAAAGACAGTCTGTCTACTTATTTTTCCTGCACCGTCGGATTCTTTGTTTCCGGCACTTTCCACTCACAGAGGCAACGACTTTTGCATTACTTCCCCACTAGATTGATTGAGCTTAGTTGAATCATATTTCTTTTTACTGTTTATTGTCGGGGTCTTGTGCCATGACCCCAGTTCAACCGCGCAATTACATTTTTTTATTTAAAATAATCCTCGAATTTCTTTACTAAACTTACTTACCATAGTTGTGCACTTCTATCAAAACCAGAAGTAATAAATTACCCAGCAGAGGTAGCCCTGGTGAAGTGTCAGGCACACACAAATGGTGACGATCCAATATCAAGAGGTAACGAAACAGCAGACGCACATGCAAAATATGCTGCATACTTTGGCGACACATGGAACCTCCCAGAAAAACAAAAAGATGAGGGGGGGGGTAAGACAGATGTTAATGAAGGACGGGTACACACACATCCCAGAGACACAGATTATGGAGCTACAGGCAGCAGCACCAATGGCAGAAAAGGAACTGTGGGTCAAAAGAGGATGCACCATGTCCCACACAGATGCACTATGGTGACAGAACAATACAGGGAAAGTTGTGATGCCCCTGGCCCTACTGAAAACAGCTGTGGCCCAACTACACCATCCCACACACACAGGTAAAGGGGTAATTGCAGCATGAATAAAAGAATCATGGTTCTGCCCCGAGCTAAACTCACACGTTGCAAATTTCAAATTTCATTAGCAATTGCCTTACATCTCAGCAATACATGGCCAGTCACACCCTTCAAGTGATCAAAGGTACAATACCCCGGCCTGAAGGACCCTTTTTGCACCTACACATTGACTATGTTGACATGATCAACGTATGTCAAGGATACAGATACATGATTGTAGTAGTGTGCCCATTTTCAAGGTGGATCGAGGCCGGTCCATGCTCTCATGCACACACATTCAGAGCAGTTAAGTTCTAAGTAAGTGAGATATTCCCGAGGTGGGGAGTTTTCGAAGTGCTGAGGTCAGACAGTGGTCCTCACTTTGCCAATAAATTATTCCAACATGTAACTGCCCTCCTAAGAATAAAGCATATGTTTGTCTGTGCGTATCACCCACAAGCTAATGGCGTCTGTGAACGCCTCAACGGTCTCCTAAAAGAGGAAATAGCAAAGATCCAACAAACAACCAAAAAGAGTTGGCTGTACTGCCTCCCCCTGGCCCTATTTGAGTTAAGAAATAGACCAGGTTCAGACCACCACCTCACACCCCATGAGGTGGTGACCGGATGCCAGATGCACCTCCCACTCACACCACCATCAAGGGCAATGAGTGATTGTAATAATACAAGTACAGTTTTTGGTGAAGAAATGCACAAGTATGTCTCTTCCTTGGTTACTAGTGCCGCTTTCATATCTCAACAGATGCAACGGACACAGGGCGGGTCGAAGAACAACCAACAGGGAGAAGCAACAAACAAGGAACAGGAACTGACTGCTCAGTGGACAGTGAAAGAAGGAGATGAAATTCTCCTAAAGAACTATTGGAGAAAGTGGAACACCCCTATATTCACAGGGCCCCATATAGTGCAGAGAGCAGCCCCTAGAGCTGTGAAACTCCATGACAAGGACGTGTGGACACACATTCACGAATTCAAGCCCAGACCTGCCCTCATCTCAGCGAAGGGGCCAATGCTTCAGCCACTACAACTGACAACAACGATTCAGCACAAGCACCAGATACCCCAAAATACACAACTGATCAGCCACCCATAGCCCACCCCATGATCACAAGATCTCAGACAAAGTATGCCACCACACCAGAACAGTAAATTGAGAACATCAAAATAAGTAAGGTTAACTAAAATTAACACTCCCAGCCACCAGTTAAAGAAGAATATTATCAAAGGAATCTGCAATATACACCACACTATGTAAACACGTGCCTGCTCTCTTCTCTTTTTGTCTCGCACATGCAAGTATTGCGCATTGTTATTGTATATGTAAGTGAATGTCAAGGAACATATGCCACTGCCCAGGGGCAAATGCTGGCCACAGACGATATCCCAGAATCCCTGTCTCACCAATTTGTATATATTATAAAAAGGCCAAAATACTTAAGACCACAGAGAATACACATCTATTATAACGAGTTTCTCATGCTAATAGCATGCTTGTTCCCCCACCTCCATACAGCATTACCTGCTTTTAGAGATAGGATGGTAAGGAAAGCGTGGGAAGAGCTTTTCGCCTGGGCATTGAATGACCACTTCATACGCAGGGCTTGAGTTAAAGTACTAACAGTAATAAGGCACATTTTGAGAGATTTTCAGGCGGGCACCTATATAATCTAAAGTAAAGTAGCTGTAGAACCGCAGCAAAGGTAAGAAGTAAATTCCAGTGGTAATAGCAACTGTAATAAAAATGTTAGGGATATTTTCACCACTGGACTGATTACTGCTGCTGTCTGGCAGGCCTACTATGCTTTTCATTTGGCAACATCTCCCACTAACATTCCCCTTACCATCGCTGCAAGGAGCACGGTGTCAGGTGGTCCAAGTAGCACAGGGCCCAACATAAGGAGGGATAAACATAGTGTTTCTATTGATGTACATGGAGTGGACACATTCCTCACAGAATTCGCACACGTCTGCAATAACATGTGGTACAACCACATGTTCAAAATTGATAAGGACACGACAAAGGACAACTGCTATGTGTGCTCATTGATCCCATAAGCCATGAACACCTCAAGAACATTCGTGGAAACTGAAGTACCTGCAACAACTGCAGAATGCCTGTTATATTTAGCGTTGTTTCAAACACAAGGATGATTTCAAGGGAAAAGAGCAACACTAAGATGGAAATCAAGGTCCACATACCCCTATGAAGAGAACTTCATCAAAACACTACCAATGTTTGACAATTCATGACAGCTGTCCGAAGGACTCCAATACATAACAGATGGACCCAACAAAGGAGAAACAAAGGAGGTTACACTGAGCTACCTACTGTCCTAGTCGAGCGCAAGAGAGATTGGAGGTGAACCAGGGTGCTGGGAGAGGCCATTAATACTAATATATGGCAAAGTATACACAAAGAACGGATGAGTGGATGGATATGTAGAAAGTAAACCCTTGATGTTGGCAAAATCATCATTGGTGACAGTGCAAGAAGAGAACGACAATTGCTACGAGGAATGGACAAAGAGCGCAGCATTGGTAACATGGCTAGATAAAGAAGAAGAACCCATAACATACAGCACCCACACTCTGTTACCAACATGATGGAGAAATTGATGTTGGGACGAATGAAGGATGCAAGAGAACGGTCAAGCTTGCTTAGGGGGGTGCTGGAACAGCAGTATTGATGGACCACTATTGGGTCTGCGGAGCCAAAGGATACAACAGCTTGCCACAGTTATGGAATGGAGTGTGCACAATGGTACACATCAATGTACCATCACTAGTTGTACCACAAAAGCATGTCAACATGGAGAACCTCCCTAAAATGGACGATACACTTATACAGAGTAAAAAGACCAGGAGAACCACTGACAGGAAATTACCTGTGGGGAAAGTCAGAAGCAGCCCTGAGCGACATATCACCAGCACACAGGCTATTTAGCAGGGCAGCAATGTTCTTTTCCTCCATCATACATCCAGGTGTGCAGGCATATGCAAATGGAAAATGGCTACAAACAACAAGATGGGAGCTAATGATGATGATTAACTCCACAGTTAACAGATTCAACGCGATAAAAGAAGAATTAAGAGCAATCAGAATGGTGGCCCTACTGAACAGATATTTGCTGGACCTTTTGATGGCAATGGAATGAGGTGTTTCTGCAAAAATTGGAAGTTCATGTTGCATGTTCATTCCTGCAAATGACGAGGACAATGGTATGTTATCTGCAGCACTAGCACAGCTGGCCAAGATGCACGCCAAGATGGAAGAGGAAGCAAAGGGAGTGAAGAAGTATGGTATCTGGTTTTCATACATCTGGTCGTGGATGCCATCATGGCTCTCGGATGGTCTCAAGGTTGTGGCAGGATGTGTGATTCTAGGAATGGCTTCTCTGATGGGGATAAAGCTATGGAAGGCAAGATCAAAGGGAACTGCTGAGGAAATGATCGGTATGCACGTCCTAATGCCAGCTGAGGACCACAAACACACAGACGTCATCATCAAGTACCATGAACGACTACACCAACAGATATTAGAGGCTGACTTGTACCCACCATCCATTCAAGTTGAGAATCCACGAAACCCGAAAAGCTATGTTGGAAAATGGGTTTATTGCAAGACCGGTGGTGGATGTGTATATATGTACTGGTCGTTTGAAGACCATGTGGACCGGTATGGACACTTGGCAGGAATAATGAAGGTATGGCAAGTAAGAGGAGATAAGAGAGTGGATAATTTTATGGTCGACAAGTCGACCAGAGGGGGGCCTGAAGAGGGAAAATGGGACAATCCCTTCCCCCGATTCTCATCCAGACCATGGCCTATGACGTCATGACCCAAGCACCCACCGCAGGAGTTCGACCCTCTCACTGCCGCTCCGGGCATCAAGATCAATCGTGGCCACGCCTGCACACCCAGGCAAGCTGCGCGTCCTCCCAACCTTGGGCCGAGACCTCGGGTGGAGCTGACACTGACCAAATGGTATCAGGTAATAATATCGCCATATATATGGTCGCCGTAAATAATATCGCCGGGAAAATGTTGTGGCGATATTATTTGGGTGACCATATATATGGCGACAGGGGCAAAAAATTTTTTTAAAAAAATAAATAAATACATTTTAAAAAAGTTTGCCGGTTGCGGGGGTGTCCCCCGCATGTTCCATGCAATAATGTCGTCACAAAAAACAACCATTTTTCAGCGAGATTTTTGTATGGCGAGATTTTTGTGGCGACATTATTACATGGAACTGACCATATGGACCAACTCGATTAGACATCACCCACAAACATTGCCATCCTTAGAGATGCCATGATGACATAGCCAGCGGACAAGAACACACGTGCCACCAAGCACATGGATCAGACACACACCAAGCACATGAAGAAAATACTCAGTGCTATGACGTAGAGGACCACTCACACTCACATATGCATCGTTGTTATTTTTCACATAGGCCAACTACAGCACAGCAGAAACGCAAGATGCCAGAAGAGCTAGTGTATATGCTTACAGATGCTTCCTTGCTACTAAAACCATGAAGATTTAGCCCTGTATGTGGACCAGTGCATAAGAACCCTTGTCGCCCCTCGCAACCCCCATATTATGGACTGTATACCGCCACCCATGAGCTCGGCCAAGGTAGGCCTCAAACCAGAGTCCCCAGGCCGGAGCAGCTCAGACGAAGCTGCAAGGTGCTGATCATGCAGAACGAACCCTGATTAGAGCCCCAAAGCCAAGGCCACAAAGTTGCAATTTACAAGCCACGCTTCCCGTGCCAAGTTTACACCTGCTACTGCTAAACGCTCCTCAGAACCGAAATACAAATCAAATACCCGTAATTATGCTCCAGCCCCGGTCTCCCAACACGTGACCAGGCTGACATGATACAATGGCAAGCCTCACGGACCAGAAAAGCTCTGGGGTCTCACGTCTGGGACACAGACCGCAACAACTAAGTGGCAAGTTGGACACCCACAGCGATGGAAAAGAGACACCCAATAGCCAGTAGTCAGACGTGTCCATTGTCCTCCACTGACACATAGTCATACATTGTTGCCAGCACTAGGTACACGGCGAGCTGGGAACAGCGATGGTCCCAGGCTTGTGGGCTCACAGTGAACCAATCAGAATACAAGGGGCTTACCACTGACACCACTACAGTTTAGCCAATCACTAATGTTCCCCTTGTAACAATTCTCATGTAGCAACTATTAGGGATGACCCAAGCGTACCACCTGACCCCTTCTCTACCAATAACCTTTTCCTCTATATGGTCCATACTGACCCTACCACTCGGGGAGCCAACCTGAGATAGCATTAGGTTTAGGGGCTAGTTTTCCCAGGTGATGCACGTAGTCGTGTCATCCGGCTAGAAAAAGGGCCTTCAAGCCCACCACGAATGAGACGTTTCCTGGGTACCTGTGATCCGAGAACCTGTGTTTTGTGTAATAAACAGCAGTTACTCTTTGCTCTTGTGTGTGCCTCATACTCCTTTGGGACGCAGGAGGAGTTGGGGCCTCCCCAACCCCAGAGGTCCGGAGACGGCCTTGCCGACCACCAGGAAATTACCCCGACAGAGTCATCCATTCCATGGCCCTGGTTGCCGGTGGACAGGCATGAGCAGCAATGTCTGTTCATCGAAGCATGAGGCCGCCTTCCAGACATGACGAGATTTGGATGGCCAATAATTGTTTCAGTGTGGTATATTCCACATTTGGAGTTCTAGTGGATCAGTGGCCCTGCAAGCGTGCCTTGGTCATTTCCATGTGGCACTCCCCACGCACATGGTTGCAATGCATGTGGTTGTGACCAACCACGTATCTTGCAGGGGCGATGTTGCAATGGTGTTCGGGGAGATCATGGTGACACATATGCCTGCATGAACTTTGCTGTCAGCAAATGTACAGGACACTTGTTGAAACAAGAAAACATCTAGGAGTAAAGTATGGGCTCACTGATGATGCACAGACATCCACCCTTCCACTGATAGGAATCATTGCCAATTATGTCAGTGTGCATTCATGTATTCTTGATATCACATAACCTGCCATGTTGCACTCCCTGATATGCCCAGCCATGACTGCACAGGTCACTAAATGCCATCCAGGTCAAAGTGTGCTCAGTCACAATGTTTGATGTATGTGTGATGTATGTGTGACTGTACATTTTGTGTCTGTATAGATTGTTGGTGGGAAAGACTTCTCAAAAAGCAACTTTCCCTCCATAATTATGGACCCTCTAACCATGTCTTGTGTTACAGTGTCCTGACCTGTCTTTCACAGTGGTGCACAGCCTTCAGGTGCTCTCCACTAGGCTTTTGCTCATTGTTATGGGGAAACTGTCACATCCTTCAGACTGTCAGTACTGAGAAACTTTGTCTCTCTTAGTCTTTCAACTTTATGGCCACTTTTGGTAACAGTTTATAACTGCACAATGGGGTTTATGTGTTTTCTGGCCCTAGACAACATTTAAGGATTTTTTGGTGCCCGTACAGTGTGCCTAGGAATAGACTGGTGGCAGCAGTAGCTTTTCCTTGAATCTTTACAACATTTCATCCAGTCATGCCATGCTTACCGTGTTTGGGTCATGACTGTGGTTAGTGTCTGCCATGGCCATGCCACAAGGTCTTTTTTCTGTTTTTTGTCATTTGAACATCCCCCTGGTCTTCCTGACCTTGGACTTCCTTATTTTGGCATGCAGTTGCTCACGAAAGCTGCTTCTTTCATGGGTCCCTGCAGGTCACATGTGTGGGTACCCAGGAAGTGGTTGGGACTGTCTGGTCCCAATTCACACTACTGCTGCCAGGATGTCTGGTGTGCATGATATGATATGATAGGTTGTTTATAACACGGTTATAACACGCTTAATTCCCAGGGTTTTCTAAGCGCGTGTTGCTCCGTGTCGTCTTGCTTCCAAGGCAAGCACATTGCCCCTGAGCTATCCTCCTGAGACATGAGAAACTGAGAACCGCAGTGGTCCCGGATTGGACCGTTGCTGGTGTGCATGCATGGGCCCCACTGGTAGCGAGCACTCACCTGACTTTGGGATACGAGGAGGGGTCCTGAATGCATTCCAGTCGATCAGTAACAAGTCAAAACTGACCTGGAAACAGAGCCAAGAGTCCAGAAGAGCTGAACAGAACAAAGGACAATCCTGAGACACACAGAAGAAGGTTGGCACCTGAATCCTGTTGTTGCCCCATTGGAGCCCCACTTTGCGCTTGATCTCAGAAGACCTGCAAAAGTGTTACAAACGTTTGGAGTGGTGCGACTAACCACTCTTGACTCCTCCTGGTTGCCCTGCAAAAGAGCCAGTTTGTATGTGTGCCTGGGTCATCCAGTGGACTGTCCAGCTCTAACCTGGTTTACTGCGCAGGAGTGTCACCATGTCGAGTTTTGGCTTCAGTCTTTGGGAAATCCCAGCTTGCCCCGCAAAGCACCCTTCAGCTGAATTTCGGTATCCCCGCTCCTTTGGGTTGTGAGATAGAAGGCTGCGTCAGGTCAAGAGAGTTGGAAGCCCTTGCATCTACACCCACAGAGATTGTGCACCTAGAAACTGAACCGAGGCCGGGAAATTGAACCTGTGACAACCCCTTCCAGACCTGCCAAGTTTGGACCAAAACCAAGCTAAAAGTAGTGAAGTCACTTACCAGTAACCCTTAATAAATAGTATATTTTGATATACTTCTATCTAATGGTAATTCTTGGTGTTTCACTGTGTGTGCTCATTGTAGACCTTAGATCACCCTCAAACCTCCTAAAACCTATCGTTGACTGTTCTCCAAGCTACTGTGAATTGGTCTGGCTATCTTGTTCATCTAACAAGGGTGGCCTCCTAAACATCTGTCCACGAGGCCAGAGTTTGGAAATCCATTCTAACAATTGTAATGCACATATGCATGTGCTGTCAGGTACTCATACCTCAGAATGTTGTCTGTCTTTGTGCATGTGATGATACAGCAGATGCAGTGGTGGAGGAGGAAGAGGAAGCGGACACACAACAGACCACCAGTGAAGCCCGGGTTTGGTGCCCCATGAGAATACCAAAGTGCTGTCAGCACTCCTCGGTATGGTTGCCGACTGTTTTGACATTTTACACTCTTCACATGAAGCTATTGAATCAGATGTGGAGGACACACAGAGGGACATGGAGGGTGGGCAATGGGCAGTCCGGATGCCCAGTTAAGTCTGTGGTAGGTCAGAAGTCATGGTTCCGGTCAGTGGGTAGCCCAGCATCTACAATGTTTACAGCTGCAAGAGGGCCTTCATCTGTGTTAGAATCAGCAGCAGGCACTGATGTCCAATGCAGGGTTGCAGACCTGCAGCCAACAACAGGAGTCCCACTGCAATGGGACTGGACCCCAGCATCCCACCCCCTGTCAGCCCCACAGATGCGATAGATGTGTGCATGATGGACGGTTGGAGTGGGAACAGCAGATGCTGCGTGCGACCATCTGACATGGCAAGGTCAAGCAGGCAGTGGTCGGGGACATCCATCGTCTGGCTGAGAACATCCCCTCACCAGCTTGTAGTGAAGGATCTAAGTACCCCCACCTCAACCATCTTGCCCACAGCACCTGTATGGTGGATGCCAGAGTGTGAAACACGTGCGGTACCAGTGAAAATACTGATACCCAGGAGAATCTGGGAGGCAAGGTTCCCATTGAGGAAACCATACCTGCATACAAGACAATATGATGGTTGTCTGAATGAAATCCGGGACAAAGCAGGACGGTTGAATGATGAAGAAGAATTTTGACATCATCACCATCACTGTCATGCAGAGCAGAGATGACGTAAGGAAAGATATACAGAGACTAGAGAATGTAAACAATTCTATAAACGGCATCTAGAAAGTATCGAGACAAATGGCATCTTGGGATCAAGATGAAGAAACATATGCTGCAGGCATAATTAAGAAGATCAAGCTATTTTACACGTATACGCATGCAGATGAAGTATTCTTAAAGGCTAGCTAAATAGTGAATAGACTGCGGCATACGCCAACATGTACATTACATGGCCACGGTAGTGGCCGTGTAGTTATGGAAGAGCACTTTTTGGGCAGCTTATAACTCCGCTCCCCCTGGACGAATCCACACCAAACTTTGCAAAGAAAAGTATATGGGCGACTGTGAATTCTTTTGCAAAGGTTTGTGATGTTTGGCCCATGGGGGGGAAAACTTATAGGGGGGGGGTCCCAAAACATCTTTTTTTCCCATGGATTGAATAGGGGAAAAACTTTGTGCACGCTTACAGACCAAACCGCTGGACGGATTTTCACCAAATTTGCAGTAGGGGCTTGGTATCTAAAGCGTGCTTTTGTAAATTCAGTGACAATCCGTCCAGTAGTGTTCTTTAAAATGACCAAAAAGTATGTCTAAAATAATTAGTGATATCTATGTCCGCTCCGCGGACAAGATAATGATTGGCTAAGGGGCTTGCGTCATGACCGCGGACACGCAACGTGTCCTCCAATTGGCTGGAGTGAGGCGTGATGTGCGTCAGATTGTTTGGATGCACCCGGCATCTTGGATCCGCCAACAGCGTGGGAGCGAACAGAGACGAAATGCTGTTTTGGGGAGTGTTTGGTGTGTCAGAGTGCTTGGGGAGGTTTAGAGAGTAAGAGATGGGTGAAATAGTGTATTTGTTTGGGTGGCAACTGCTTATGATCTATTCGCCATGCCCGCGCTGTCCAGGATGTTTGTAATTATTGAAAATTAGGGGTCTCATAAGGATAGTATTTATGTCTGTGCTGTACGCAGGCAAGCTGAAACTGTTCTAAGGACACGCATGGTGTTAGCAAACATTAAAATTGAGTACATGCTGCAGTTAAAATGTTTGTTTCTATGGGTGTGTTCCTGACTTATAAGTAGCCATGGGTGTGATATGCTGCGGTGGTTGTGGCCAGGGCCTAGAGTATTGGGTGCATGGCAGTAGGCCGTAGGCTGTAGGTTGGCACCTGAATCCAAAGGCCATGCACCCAAGACCAAATTTATAAGTAGTGAAGTTATAAGCCACAATGGGTGTGGCTTATAACTTCAGTCTTGGGTGCATGGCAGTAGGCCGTAGGGTAGGCCGTAGGTTGGCACCTGAATCCAAAGGCCATGCACCCAAGACCAAGTTTATAAGTAGTGAAGTTATAAGTCACAATGGGTGTGATATGCTGCGTTGGTTGTGGGCAGGACCTAAAGTCTTGGGTGCATGGCCAAAGGCCATGCACCCAAGAACAAAGTTATAAGCATTGAAGTTATAAGCCACCATGGGTTTTATATACTGCACACCCATAGATTCCAATATGTATGGCCATACACCCAAGACTCTAGGCCCTGGCCACAACCACCGCAGCATATCACAGCAATAGATACACCCATAGTATCGAATATCAAGCAGGTGGTTGTGGGGAGGGCCTAGAATCTTGGGTGCATGGCCGAATGGGTGTGATATGCTGCAGTGGTTGTGGCCAGGACCTAGAGTCTTGTGTGCATGGGTGAAGGCCATGCAACCAAGAACAAAGTTATAAGCACTAAAGTTATAAGCCACCATGAGTTTTATATAGTGCAGTGGTTGTGGGCAGGATGTAGAGTTTTGGGTGCATGGCCGCAGGCCCACAACCACCGCAGCATATCACACACATACATCACATCCATACAATTGAATATCTATCTGGTAGGTGTGGCTAGGGCCTAGAGTTCTGTGTGCAAATTGAGTATATGCCGCAGTTAAAATGTTTCATTCTATGAGTGTGCTAATGACTTATAAGCCACCATGGCCGAAGGCCATGCACCCAAGAACAAAGCTATAAGCACTGAAGATATATGCCACCATTGGTTTTTATATAGTGAGGTGGTTGTGGGCAGGACGTAGAGTTTTGGGTGCATGTCCACAGGCCGTATGCCGTAGGCCATACACCCAAGGTTGTAGGCCCTGGCCACAACCACCGCAGCATATCACACCCATACATCACACCCATAGATTTGAATATCTATGAGGTGGTTGTGGGCAGGGCCTAGAGTCTTGGGTGCAAATTGAGTATATTCCACAGGTAAAATGTTTCATTGTATAAGCCACCATGGTTCTGATATGCTGCAGTGGTTGTGGCCAGGGCCTAGAGTCTTGGGTGCATGGCCGTAGGCCGTAGGCCATATACCCAAGACTCTAGGCCCTGGCCACAACCACCGCAGCATATCACACCCATAGATACAGCCATAGAATTGAATACCATGGGTTTCATATACTGCAGTGGTTGTGTCTAGGACCTAGAGTCTTCGGTGCATGGCCGATGGTCATGCACCCAAGACCAAAGTACTAAGTACTGAAGTTATAAGGCACAATGTTTGTGATATACTGTAGTGGTTGTGGCCAGGACCTACAGTCTTGGGTGCATGGCATGCACCAAAGACCAAAGATATAAGCAGTGAAGTTATAAGCCACCATGGGTTTGATATGCTGCAGTGGTTGTGGGTAGGATCTACAGTCTTGGTTGAATGGCCGCAGGCCGTAGGCCGTAGGTTATACATCCAAGACTCTAGGCCCTGGCCACAGCCACTGCACCATATTACAGCCACAGATCACACGTATAGATTTGAATATGTATGAAATGTGCGAAATTATACTTACTGTTTCATTTGTTGAAATTCGATATATTTTTACATGACTTTCTTTGCTATGCTACAAATTATTTGTTTGTTTCCTTTGAGTGTTCACTTGTTGTTTCTGGTTAATGTTCTATATGTTGACTTGTTTCAGATTTTTTAAACAGTTAGATACCTGTTGGCGTATTCTAACTGTGTATTTTTTGTTACAATTTAGTGGTATTCATTTACCTGTGTGGTTGTTATACAATCTTGGGCAGATAGATACCTGTTGACGTATTCTAAGCGTTTATAGTCTTTTAATTGAATTTTTGTTAATGTTGCGGTACACATTAGTTATTAAATTTAGTCTTTAAGAATATTAAATAAGCGTTTGTAAGCCTTTGTAAGATTTGCTTGTAATCTCTGCTTTAGAGTAATGCTATCATTACATCGAACCATCCACATTTCTTTTTAATATATGCAGTGTAGTGACCTGCATTGGCTGTGGCTCCTCTGTGGTAGATTATGCCTATTGTTGTGAAGGTTTTCTTACTAAGTGGCACTTGACCGTGTGTGAATCCAGTCAGCTTGCAGTTGTTTTTGGTACCATCTGCATTGTAACGTAGAAGCATTAGTATTATGTAGCTACTATGTGTTTGTATCAGTAAGGTGGAGCGATTATCTGAATTGCAGATAGTACATAATCTGCCATGGTTTGCATTTTGTACAAGTTGCTGAAATGGAATGGATTCACAATTAGGTACGGATACATACACAAATCGCTTATTAGGGATTTGTTCCTGTGTCACATTGCTGCAGAGAGTGCATGCATGTTTCCACATGTATGAAATCTGGAAGATTTCATTTATAGGTATGTTTTTGTTTTCCAGTAAATGTAGTAAGTACATAAGAAATTCTTGTGGATCTTCTTGTGAGTTTATAGTGAACATCACCATTCCAGCACAGTAGTCCAATTATTGTCTTATTCCGTGAACACTATATGTGTTGTCAGGATTGTTTGTTGCGTTTCTATGAAGGACGAACATTTGCAAGCACAATTGGTCTGTACCATGTAAGTAAATGTTGTTAACAATTGGTGGCAATTGAAATAGAATATTCATTGCTACATTTGCGTAGCAACTTACACCAGTTTCATTTGAAAATTTGAATGGACCAGATAGCTCTGTGTCTGAGTGTTTTTTTTTGGACTTTGTGTTCCTTCTTTGGAGAAGTACCTGATTTACTTTCACTAATAGGTTCTTCTTTGGTTGTGGTAATTGATGAAGTATTGTCTTTTTTTACTCTCTTTGAAGGATTTGCAGTCAGATTCTGTTGCATTTCTGTTTCAATTAGTTTTCTTTTACAACGTTTTCCTTTTTGTGGAACAGGATATGTTTTTAGATGGGGGTGTATAGTGAATGTAGTCTATTGCATTCTAAAATGCAAGGAATATCAGCATTCACTTTACTTGCATCAAAGTTGATTAGAAATAGACTGTCAAGTGTACGTAAGCGTGATAATGCTACCTAGCTCATGCCTTCTTTAAAGACTGTGTTTCCAATATCTATCATTGCTTTGTCTAGGGTAAGACCTTGGGATTTATGAATGGTGACTGCATATGCAAGAGTTAGAGAAAATTGTTCTCTACGTACATACATGTCTTTGAAGAGAAGGAATTGAGCTGTTGAGCGCCCTATCCTTTTTACTTCTGCAACTTTGTCAAAGAGAATATTGACAAACCGAATGTTGTTGTCACGTGGGTATGTTTGAAAGCCAACAACTGTACCCAGTGTCCCATTAACTAGTCCTTGCTCCACGTCAAGGTTACGTTTCAGCATTACTCTACAATTTAAGGATAAGTTTAATACTTTTTCCAACCCAGCTGTGTTGGAGATTGAATTGTCTAAGGTAATTAGTCTTGTTGTGGCTTGTTGACACATGGGTAGTGTCATACCATGTACGTCCAGTTTGTCTGTGGAGCAAATTTCAATTATTGGTTGCATTTCTTTTTTTAACATTGTTTCATTGAATTTGGAACAGCTTGCAAGAGTTGGCATTAAGGCCATACAATTGAAATTTGTGTGTGCTAATTGTTCCATAACATCAGTAGCACATGCGTTATCACCATAAAGCGCATGGATGTGCCGGGTTTTCAATATTGCTTGTGCTTCTTGAGATAGTACAACAATTCTAATAATTTTTAAAATATTGGCATAAGTGAGCTCTGCAGATTGACACATGTTTTCTGTTAATTCTCTGTATTGGAAATGTTGCCAAAGGTTGACATTTCCTATGCTGCCAACAGTTTTACGGCAGAGTTTGTGTCCTAAGGTTTTAAAAATAGGTTCAGCTTTCATTGGTGTCAATTGTAGAAGATCTCCGAAAACGATAATGTGTTTTCTTGCAAAGAGTTCTTTGTAACTTTTTTTAAAGTACTTCTTGCAGTCTGAGGTGAATCAAAGCCAACATTAGGTTGGAGGCCATGCCCACTTCATCTATTAGTAGCATTTTCATTTGTTTTAATACTCTGCATAGTTCCATTGCAGCTTCTGTAGAAAGTTTGTAATAGTCTAATTTGTTTTGGTGTTCTACTGGAAGGAGTATTAATCGGTGTAAAGTGACTCCACCTATGTTGTAGGCAGCTAAACCTGTGGGGCAGTTACAACAGCTGACAGTTTGTTGTTTGTCAATTGTTGAAGAAACTTGCTGATGATTTTGATTAAGAATGGTTTGCCTGACCCAGCTTCGCCACTGACGTACAGCAGTATAGATTTGTAATTTTGGCAGGTACATTCTTTATTTTTGTGTTGTACACCATGTGCAATTTCTTTTGTTACTTCTTCAAAAATGGTGCGCTGGTCTTTGTTAAGTTTTGATTGTAGTACAGTTAAGTCTTCTGTATCTTCCTCATAGTGACACCTGGTGTTTTCCACTTCTGTCATAGCTAATTCTGCCTCATTTGCTATTAGTGGCTGTCTTAGTGGTTCTTGGCTTCCTGTTACAGAAGGTTGACTACTGTCCGAAGTGTCCTTATCTAGTTGGGCCTGGAGTTCCTCTTCGTGTTGTTGTTCATTGTGCAACATTGTTTTGTAGTGCGTTAAATTCACATCAGTGATAGTGCTTTCATTTGTTTTGAAAGCGTCTTCATAGCAGTCATAGTTATCTAGTATGTCTTCTTCTTTTCTCCATGGTTTAAAAAGTTGTAGCAGGGACAAGTAATATAGTTATTTCTGATGAAGAGTTTTTAATGACAATTTGACATGATTAATTAAGCTTTGTTTGATAAGTTTCACTAAGGTGCCTCCACAATCTGTCACTCTAAATCTACCTTTGCTTTCATTGGGTTTTATATTATTTTTGTGTGCAAAGTTTTGGGCTATGTGCTATAAACACATGGTTTCCAAAGTGGTACTCCTGTTCGGATAGTATGTGTCTAGTAAATTGTTTTTCAAAATTTCTTGGCTGTTGGGATCATTGTTGGCTATTGTTTCTGTGTCCTCATATGATTTGAGAACTATTTTTACTAGATAGCAGGACCAAGACTTAGCCATATTATATTTTCAGATTTTCCATACAAAGCAGTACCGGTTAAACGATCTGCAGCTTCATAGGCGCCACATTCTCTATGAGAGAGCATTTTTATGCCTAGCCTGTACAATTTCTGAGATAGTGTTTTGTCTGATGATAGGTCATTCCAGAGGTCTTGCAGCTCTGTTTTTTTCTGCTTTTGTTAAGTAGGCTGTAACATATCATGCAACTGCAGTGGATTTGTCTGCAATGTACTGCACATCTATGTTTGCATTCCATAAGAGGGCAATGATTGCATTGTAATCATTGATATATTTTGATTCTTCTGTTCTTTTTATGTAATACGTGTTCTTAGGTGATTTACCTTTAACACTATGTTGAACTGAAGACATGAAGTTGTTCACTTCACCTGTTTCTTTAACTGGTCTAGGGAAACCAAAGCAGCATTTGGTGTAGTATTTCTGTTTGTTTTTGTATTTGGGATGACAATATTTGCCACATTTGTGTCTTTGATGTTGTACAATTTGTCTATGAAGGTCACTATGTGTCATTTGTGAAGGGATTTCACAAGTGACATATTTTTGGATGAACTGCAAAACAGTGGCATCACTGTCCTGACCAAATTTAGGTGCACCTTTAATCCATAAAAGCATGTGAATATGTGGTGCTCCCCTGGCTTGGTATTCTTTTCTCCAAAAGAAGTGTTTCCACTTCTCTGAGGGGAGGAACAGTTTTATTACAAATAAAGTGTAGCATAGCAATGAAATGATGGTGGAAATATCTGGAAACATTAACACGATCTAGAGAGCAGAGTTCTCCATGTGTTAGTATATCTATGTTGGTTTTGTTGTTGTTTGATATGCGTAGGAAATTATGTAAATCTTCCCATGCATATTCTGCACAACTTAATGACACAAACCACGTGGGTGGTCCAAGGTTTCTGATTATACAACGTATATCTCTGTGACGTCTGAACCAGTATTCTTTCGTACCACGCATGTTTGCAAATAGATTAGTTATGCTTGATTGTAAAACATCATCTTTTTCTTGCACTTTTTGTATTAATTGTGCAGCTGACATATTTTGAAAGTGGGTTCCAGATTTCAATATGTGTGCAACTCCGTAAGATAGGGTTGTTAGTTCACTTTCAAAGAGTAGGTGGAATATATATTCCACATTTTGTCTAAATCTGGGATCTTCAGAATACATTCGTAATGAGCGGTATTCTGATGCTGTTATCTGAGTGGGTCTATCATCGTATCTTCCTCCTTTGCCAGTAGGAAATAGTAGTGGAAAAGCATGTGGGTCTATACTTTTTTCCCATAGGCTCATTGGTGAATCTTTGTTTTGTCGCATTTGGTAAGTTTCTAGTGCATCATCTATGCTCTCATTAGAGTGCAATGGATGAATTGTATAATGGTACACAGAGTGGTTACTGCAGCAGGATCCAGAAGTTCAAATTGACCAGTTTCTGAGGAATCTTGAATTATTTCAGTTGTTTCCCTTAAGCTTTCTTCAATATTTATTTCTTTGTAGTATTCATTATTGTCTTTTAGATATTGCAAGGCTTGTCTAACTTTATGTAAATCCACGAGTTGGTGCCAAATTATTTTGTCTTTTGTTGGTACACCATTTACTAAGACAATTAAAGAATGCTCTATTAGATGTTGCACTCCTAGAGTGTGCACATTTTCTGTCAGATCTAATGGCAAATAAACTACTTTGCCACAAATGCCTTTCACCAATTCAGAGGGAGGTAATGTTGCTGTTTTTGGTTGAAGGCGTATTATTGCTTGAAATGGTTGTACTGTTTGGATTATGATGCTCTCATACACATTGAGTTGTTGCAGGGGTTTTGGTAGTGGGAATAATTCCAAGTTATTTGTGATAGCACGTGAAGGAGTTTGGTTGTTGTCAAGTTTTGTAGTGCAGTAACTGCAACATATTAAGGGTTCAATTATTTCCTATTTGTTTTCTGCTAAAAGGTAGAGAGCTAATTCAAACCATTTGTAATCTTCATTGTCTTCAATTTTGTACGTTACATCTATAGTTTTTGTGTTACTTTTGTAAAAAGTTCTGCGGCAACACACACACACACACACATGGTTTGGTACTTCAGCGGATGTACTTTTAAATTCTAGTATTACTTTTTTGTATGTGTGTAATAGAAGGTTGCCATGTGCAGAAATGTTGCTAGTCTGTTCTAAAGCTATTGCATTTTGTAAGTGGCGTTCACTTCCAAAATATGTTCTCTGGATACGGTTGATTTCTTCTTGTAGGTATTTGGGTGTACCATGCAGAAGAGTGTTATTTAAATCGGCTAGTTCTAAAGCTGGACTTTTAGCATAATACACTTTATACACTAGATTTCTTACATTTGAATGATGTGCTGATATCATTTTGATATGATGGAAGGTGCTTTTGCAAATAGGTCCTGAAATGCAGGCTAATGAATGTCCTTGTAGTGCTGTGTATTTGCGCACTGGACAGGTATCCATATTTTTCAGCACTTTCATTTTGATTTTGTCTTTACCTTTCACATACTTATTAAGGAACTGGCGTAAAGATTTGAAAGATTTATTGGGAATGTTACACATTGACGTGCACGGCCATTTGTATAGTGGACATTCTGGTTCAATCGAATGGAGAGGTAATTCTGAGTTTTCTGGGGATAACTCTGTAAGAAGTGTTTCTTTTTCCATGATGGTATTATTGATTTTTTCATATCCTCGTCCACTGCTATGGATGGCAATTGTGTTTGTTTGATTTTGTTTGTATGCTTCTTCATTAAATTATGGTTCTGTGGTCGTCGTGTGACTCCATTCACCTCCACAAATATTTAAGAAGTTGTTTTTGTTGACATTCCGTTTATTGAGAAGTTTCTTTTGTCATTTAGTAATTTGTTTTGTTAGTGGTTTCATCCTGTTTAAAGCTAAAATAAAAAACTTCCTTTTGAGAAGGATTTCACTGTCTATGAGAGCTTCTAGAATTAATTTTCAATGGTAGGTTTTAAGGGTTCTGGATGATTTTGCTCCTCTTCTTATTAGATTCTGAAGGATTCTGTGGCAGAACATTTTTGCTAAAATGCTTTTTTTACTATGGTTTCTTGCTAGTATATGAGGATTTATAGGAGCAGTGTTAGCAGTAGTGGTAGCCGAATTCTTGTTAAGCATTTTCTGTTTCATGCCACATTTTGATAGAGGAGGCAAAGTTTCTGTAGTTGAAGCTTCTTTTGTTTCGCTAATTGACTGCATTAGCTATTTTGTTTCAACGTTTTGTACAAACTCTGGTAGAGATGGATGCTTACTTTGGACATTTTTATTTTCATTTGCTCTATTCATGCATTCCTTTCTACGGACTTGCTTTTTGGAAGGCATTCTTTGGGGTCTGTTGAAAAAAAAGAAGGTATGGGTTGGTCTGTTTTACAATGTATGTGTGCTGTGTGCATGCGTGTATGAGTTTGATGGGGAAGATGTTTGTAGTGGTGTGTGAATGTGCATTGGGCAGTTACAATGAGTTGGAAAGGATATTTTTTTGTTTATGTGTTACTACACTGTGCTTCAGATGAAAGTAGAAAGCTAGTGGTGAGGAGAAGCATTAATAGTAAACATAATGGTATTAATTTAAAACAGGTATTTGTTTTGTAGTACTAACATTCTAAGGCTTGTGTATGTTATTTGTGTTCCAAAAAAACAGGGATTTGTGTGCCATTCTGCCTGTTAATCTTTGTTTCATAAATGGGTATTTGTGGGCAGAATGGTTCAGAAATCAATGTTTTTTTTGGTGCGCAAATTACATGAATGACCCACACAGTGTCTTTGAGGAAGAGTAACAATATAAAGGTAGTATTGTACTTACTTTTTTTGTGGAATGAGCAGGTTTCTTCGGATATGTTGTTTGTAATGTAGATGCTGTTGATTTTCAGGAGAGTGGTCTTCACTGCAATTGTAAAAGGAAGAAGTTAGTAATGTTGTGTGTTTATAGAAGTGATGCTAATGTACACGTTCATTTTTTTGCTTTCATGGAAGTATTCCATTTTGATATCTCAACAAAGTGCAGGCATGCATTTCATTCGACTATGTGCAGCCTTTATATGTTATTTGCAGTATGTTAGTTCAACCTGCTTCACAAATGAGGACAGTTTTAAGTTCATAAAATTCCCTTGTTTTTTTGCAGCTCTGTTGTAGATAGCAGCGAGGTTTGGAAGTGATAGATCATTATAGTAGATGGGAAAAATGTGAATACTTTCATATTATAAGTAGGCATGCGAAAAATTGGCAGTACCTGAGATGTCACCACAGCAATCGGGAACATTTATTTTTCTCATATGATCGCATTGGGAGTAGCATTAATTTAGGCGGAAGACGGTAAAAAATTGTGAAATTTTTTAATGAAAAATCGAGTTTCGCGCACACATCGGGAGGTTTGGTACGTATGTATAGGTTATGCGGGATATAGTAAGAAGTAGTGCAATTTTTCAATGAAAAATCGTGAGTCTCGCGTTTAAAGCGGGAGCGTTCGCATGTATGTTTTGGCTATGCAGTTTAGTTGCATTAATTTGTTTATATTGAATCATAAGAGTTGTACATGTACTCTGAATAAAATATGCATACCTGTACTTTGTAATCATGGATGTGGGTATGCATGGAGCTGTAACTAGAAATCCTCGAGACTTGCACAGTAGTTTTTGTAGTAGGTGGTTTGCAATGATATGAGTCTTGTATTCAGAGTGATCAACAGTACATTTGAAGTGCGGAACTCTGATGATGGAGTTAGATGTAGAGGTCTTGGATGTGATTGGTGGATGGTTGTGTGACTGCTTAGCTGTATCCAACGAGGGAATGGAATCGAGAGTGATGTGGAAAGTGTAGAAGGTTTGGCTAAGAGTTACGTGCCGTGCGGACACCGCGCCTGTCCGTGGGTAGGGCATGCCCCATACAGGGTTTTACAGCAAATCCAGCATGGAAAGGGGACAGTAGGGATCAGCCAATCAGATGCTGACATTGTTGATTTGTGTAGAAAGAGAGTCTGTGTAGTGAAGATGGCAGAGGTGGAGACAGTCAGGGTGTTGGTGCTCGGAGATATTTTTGTCCATGGTTTACAGCACTATTCTCAATGTAGGCATCTGGCAAACAATTTCGATGTAAGATTAGTGGAGGTGGTGTGGAGCGCTGCGACTGACTGCAATGTAGAGGCAATTCTCCAAGTTTGCAGAGATATGCGTAGGATGAACAGTCCCCATGTGGTAGTTTTGCACTATGGTGCTTTCCATCTGGGCTACGTGAGTTGACCTACTTTGTTGGGAGATTTGGAACAGTTGGTTCAAGCAGTCATCAACATCTTTCCAACTGTGAAAGTAATTTTTTCTGGATTACTTCCTAGAGCAAAATGGGACAACAGTTCTGTTTTTTGTCCTGATCAAAGTATTGGTAGGCGTGCAATTAATCGCGGCATACATGCTTTCATGTTAAGAGCTGGTATGTTTTTCTGTAGCCGCGAGAACATTGTTTCCAGTAATGGGGCTTATTTTGAAGCAGATGGTGTTTCTTTATGTTTTTTGGGAAATGCCATGTTCTTTTGGAATGTAAGGCTTGCTTTGGAGAAGGTTATGTGATGATTGTAGGAGTAAAGTAAGAAGAAAAAATAAACCAAAAAAATACAAAATAACAGGTGTCTGTCAGGCATCTGCAAAGAAAACAAAAAAAACGGCTCTTTGCAGAGCCCACTTTAAAGGGGAAATGGGGAACACTATTTAAATGCAGAGTCATCACGCTTAGATCCTCTACATGTCCGCGGACATGGCGGTAGTCTGCAGGCAGCGCATTTTACATACAGGGATTCAGGGGTGCAGAGGCGTGCAAATGAGAATGAGCAAAGCTAGGGATTGGTCAGTAAAGTTCAGTGGGTGTGTTGTGAACGGAGCGATTTAGTGAGGACGTCTTTTTCCTGAGAGGAGAACAAACAGCTATGGCTGTGTGTGCTCGAAAACAAATGATCTGGATTTTGGGAGACTCATGGATACATTGGTTGAAGGTGCATGCAGAACGTTACGGTTTATCTTCAGATCTTGGATTCTCTCATGTGGAAGTGCACTGGCATGGAGTGCGTGGAATGAAGTGGCTGGACTTGGTACCTCTCTGTGCTACTTTACAGACAGAGCGTCCTCCTGACATAATTATAATTAATTGTGGAGGGAATAGTTTAGGGTATGTATCTGGAATTCCTTTGCAATACGCAATGAAGGAAGGACTTGAGAAGGTCATAGACATGATTTTAAATTGCCAAATAATTTTTTCTTGTATTGCGCAAAGACAAATGTGGCTTCTTTCTTTTTTATTTGGTCCACAAATGGAGAAAGCGAGGCGCAATGTCAATAAGGCTGTTTGTGCCTTTCTAAGAGATGTTGGCATGTCCTCTTTCCACAATGAAAATATTGTTTCGTAGCACATTCATTTTTCGCAGAGATGGAGTCCATCTTATATATGCTGGCAATCAGATTTTTCTTTGAAATGTACAAAATGCATTGCAACCTTTTTTGAAATTATAGTCACCTATTTTGCATTACATGTTGATGAATCCAAGTTTTTCAAACCCACAAAACACCACCAAAAGACTCTTTTCAGAGCCACCACTTACTCCCAGAGAAAAGTGCATTGGTTTTGCTACGGTTGCACCCTAAAATTTTGTCTGTCCTAGGACTGTCCGCAGACTTTTTGAAAAATGCACGGGGTCCTACACCGTTTACTTGATAGTTCCATTTTAAACTGAGAAAGGTGGCTCTGAAACGAGCCTTTTTAAAAAAATGTGTTGTTTTATATTTTTTGGGATTTTTTACACATTACACTAGGGGAGGAGGGGAAAGGAGGGTAAGGAAGGGACACCAACCACGGGCATAAGAAAGGGCAGGTGGAGAGAGAAAGATGTAGGGTGGGCCTTATTTAGGTAGGTAGCAGCTTGTCTGGTGCTCTGTGACCGCAGTTTCGAAAGCACTTCAAATCTCCCCCCTGCAGAGTACTGCGTCGCAATACATACACAATATTGTGACCCTCGAAAGGTAAGGGTCAACATCATTGCGAATAGCCTGTGAAGCAGCTAGAGGGATGTGCTCTCCCACAGGAGTGTCTCTTGTGGTGAGAGGATCGGAAACAGAGGATGCTGCAGAGGAACTCAACCTACTACGTTCTTTACATGGTACAACCTTGCGAATGTCCGCACCGCGGAACGAAGTTAGGTGTCGCTTCATGGTTGTCGTACCAAAGCTGTACGCACCAGGTCTCCTACGACTCAGTACCAACTTGAACTGTTTACAGGTGACCTGGTTCGCACATGCTTTTGGTACGTTACCATGAACGGTAAACAACCGCCACACCCACGACTCCCGGCGAGTGCTGGTAGTAGGGAGTTCCTCCACCTCATTCTCTTCATCCTCTTCATCCTCGCTCTCTACATCCTCACGCGTATTCCCCTCTGCAGGCCCTTGGGGAGGTGGCAGTGGTGGGGGGTTTGGGGGTGGTGCTGAGGGTGATGTAGCAACAGCAGCCATGGATGCCATCAGGGTTGGTGAGGTAATCTCCGCTAGAGCACTAAAGGCAGCAAAACTCAATCTGCAATCGCCAGTAGTACAATGAAGATGAGCTCGGGGGTGTGGCCTTTTATAGGGGTGGAGAGGTGCGCCTCGTGACCATATCGATCACTCAAAAGCGTTCAAAAAGTTCCAAACAATATGTGGAAACCTAGGGACATTGTATGGGACATGTGAAATGGTGATTTTTTATTGTAAAATAATTTGGCTTGTCTGCATAACTTCTTTTGAAATGTTGGGGAAGTGGACAAAGTGCGCAAATTAGGACACATGCTCAGCATGGGTGTGGTCACATGATGACGCTGTGAACACATCCGTGAAGGAAATGGGTGCCCGCAGGACACCAAATGCACAGGAACGGTCGTGCACATGCACGCGGGTGTTCTACAGACACTGTTCGGGTCCTGAAACTAATTAAAAGTGCAACACAAGTGGGACGGACAGTTATGGACAGGCGCGATGTTCGCAGGACTTACGGGTGTGGTGCGCATGTGCGTAGATGTTCTGCTGACTGTACGGCCAGGTATAGTGTCCTTAGGAAATCTCCATTTTGTTTGACTACGGACATGCTGGACACGCGCCTGTTCTAAGAACAGTTCCATCTTGGCTGCGGACAGTACAGTCAGGTATAGTGTCCTTAGGACAACCATATTTTATTAATTAGGGACAGGCCGAACAGGCGTGCTGTCCGCAGACATTTTAACTCTTTTAAAAAAAAAATTAGACGCAAACAATTCCATTAAAACGAACATAAAATTTTTCTTATTAAACACATATACAGCAATTCAGAGCGAGAGGGGGAAGACACTGAAACAAATATAGGAGAATTAGGGGTTTCCACAGGCTGGTTGTGAGGGGTGGAAGGGATGGAAGTTTCGTCAAAACGTTTATGTTGTTCTTGAGGGTTTGGGGATAGTTCACTGGGAAATGGAGAAGGGGGACTGGTACAGGTAGTACAGTGGTATCTAATTTTTCCATTGACGTGCTCCTCCACAAATTGCCTTAAACTATTGAAATTAACTTTGAGCATGTCCACTTTCTCTTCTATGCATTTCAAGGTGTCTTGCACTGTGTATTTTGTTGAATTTCTTAAATTTTTGTATGGTCTGCTAAAAATAAATATATATATATGTTAAGTACACATACAGTACTGAATATTAATTTGCTTATGCAGAGAAGTGCGTACCATTATTATCGCTATCTTCTGACATTTCGTCATGCAGAAAATTCTCCTCCAGCCACTCCAAAGTACTTCACATTTCTGGTTGAAAACAACAGAAATACTTTATTTGTTCTGCACCTCATACAAAAAGTATACAAACATATAAGAAAAATGAAGTTCACGTACTACTTTCTTGTACTTTGTATTCGTTGTGTTGTGTTCGTCTAATGTCGCTCCTAGCTGTGCAGTTTCTGTGAGGTATTTACATTGCAGGCATATCTTTTTTTGGTATGGTATAATCCATTTAATTATATATGGTATTTAAATGGATGGGTGATGTGTTAGACGTGTAGGTTGCACTGCTTATTTATTATTACTTATAATGTGTTTATGTGCTGCTTTTTAAACTTGTACAGATCTAGTGTTGATCTCATTCGCGCCCGTCTGCGGATATACGCTCAGTCCGTGGCCTTCAAATATCATTAGCGGGGGGGGGTTCCCTATCTTCTATGTTACATGTATATAAAGTAAGCAAATCCTAGTAAATATCTGCTAAATTCACATGATGAAAGTGTATATTCAGTAAAAAAAAACTTTGTTAAAGGGATGTTATGATTAAGTTGCGCTACTAAAAACCTGGGAAATTCAGTAAAAAAACTTTGTTAAAGGGACGTTATGGTTAAGTTGTGCTACTAAAAACCTGTGAAATTTAGTTAAAAAAACTTTGTTAAAGGGACGTTATGGTTCAGTTGCTGTCATGATGCCTACCCCCGGGCATCAGGACCAAGACCCTCAGCTCTGGGAGCAGGCATCCAGACATTTTTTTAAACCTCAGCAGCCCCGGCTACGGGCTGTCTGGGTTCATTCCTGGCGCCTTAGGCGCCAGGCTCATCAGAGAAATCAGTCCTGGCGCCATAGGCGCCAGGCTCATAGACTTTACTTACCTGATGCAGACCATGCTGCAAAAGAGTCCAAGCCTATTTGAGGCCTGGATGGGACTATTTTGTTACAGGGACTATTTTTTACTTGGGCGTGGCTCTAGGGAACTTCTTACCTGGAACTACTTTGGAGGCTATTTAAACCACACCCGAACAGCAGCACATGCTTCGTGTTATTCTGCATCCAGCAGCGTGACGCTCACCGTGCCTGCTGCCGGCATCCAGTCTTCTGCCACGCCCACGTGCCTGCAGCCAGCATCCAGTCTTCTGCCACGCCCGCCTCGAATCCGGAGCTCCTAGAATAAAGAAGAAGAAAAGGACAAGGTTAGAAAACAAACTTATTTCAAATTCCTCACCTAATTCTGGAACCATTTAATCTCCGGACCTGGAAGTACATCAGTCCTGCACACGTCGCTTCGCCAGCTCCAGCACGGCGCCATACTCACCAATTCTCACAGCATCTTTCGATCAGGCACTGTCTCCATCATTTCTTCGCCGTAATCCGGCACCTAGGGGACACAAGAAAAAAAACAAAGTGAGCCAAGGGAATCAACAAATACAACCTCTTACCACCATAGACTTACCACCGGCGGTATTATTCCATAACTCTCCACATTTTCATATGCCACATCTGTAAAGAGGGAGAAAAACAACACGTTAACGCATGCAATAGTTACCGGACAGCGTTGGGTAACACAGACTCTTACCTGAATGCCAGCAGCAGCTACGAGACCTTCTTCTCACGAACTCAGTTGCAACTTAAGGAAGGAAGGGGACAAGAGTGAACATCGGTCACATTGAACTCTTTGAACTCAATACTTACCAATCCCGCCAGGGACTTCAGAGTCAATACTTACCGGAACTCTCCCACCGCCTTCAAACCAGTGAAGTAACTGCTATCTACGCGCCCCTGCAAGACACGCAGGATGGAGAGCTCATCTTTTACGAACATAAGGTGAGGTTACTAAGGGGATATCGGAGGTGATTAGTGGGGGAGAGCGAGAACAGTTGGGAGGCCATCACTAAAACCCACAGGTGGTTAATCCTTGTCTCCACTTGCAGGAAAATACTTCTTTGGGTCCAGCAGACAAGACTAGGCGGGCCAGTCCAGACAGTCATCTCTGCACTACGCATCACGTTGAAGGAGACCGCAGCTGTCCGGGTCCGATCGACACCCCTGTGGGGTCCAGGTGAGCGTAACAGATGCACTACTAAAAACCTGTGAAATTCAGTAAAAAAACATTATGGTTCCAAGTACAACCAAAAAACCGTTGAAATTTGCCAGTTATGGTCAGCTAAACAACCATAACTTGTGCCACCACCGTGCATTGCTAAGACTATTGTACGAGAGTGATGGTCACACCCATGCACGAGGGCAGAGCGTGCCTTCACTCCCCTGAATTCCCTGGAGCAAAGAACATGTTCAAGGCAGAGTTCAAAGTCCTAATTGACAGTGGACCACAGAGTTGATGATGGATGGATATGCTAATTGGTGGGAAGCTTTGGTTAAGACGAGCTCATCTTCACCTGGATTTTCAGCCTGCGTGCTGCCAATGTAGTTTGAGAGGGTACTGACCGAGTTTGGAAAGTAACCATTGATAGTAGACCGCATGATCAATGGTCCTATAGTTGTGTGGCCAATTAGATGTATATTTAGAGACGTTCATAGTGACACATTTTAAGGGAAGGGCTTAGTTGCCCCACCTGATGTTAAGGAGAAAATCATTTTCTTCCACTGCCTAAATGAGTATGGATCGTATACCTCGCTGATCCTTGTAGAACCTATCACACTCACCATTAGGTTTTTGTAGTTTGCCGCGTAGGATGACGTTAGTAATACGCAGGATAAACGTCACCTATGATGATTTTTTACTATAAGAATGTAATTTTTTATAAAATGCGTTGAGAAGTCTTGCAAGAGATCATGATGAGGGATATCTGTTGATATCTGTTGTACTCCCTGTTTTAGGTAATTGATATTAAAACTGTATCTTTTGCCAACTACCTGAGTTGTTTCTATTATTCATGTTTGAGTAAACTTTGCCTCCACCGTCCATCTCTGAGGTATTGCTAACCAATCTTAGAGGGCTGAGAAGGAACCTCAGTTCACGTGGTAGCAGAGATTGGATGCTTAGATGTGCCCATCGAGAAAGGTAAGCTTTGGGGTCCCGGCAATATCACACGAACTCTGCCATTCGGCTGAAAGGACGTGAAGCTCCCCGTAGATAGCAGTTTTAGAAACAAGTAAGACACGTACAAGCTACGGTTAGACGAGTTCCCTGGTTTCCATGAAAACCACTCCCAGCGTCTACAGGAAGCTGAACGAATGGAAGGTTGGAAGAGGCTACTGAAGAGCCATGCGGTCCAGAGAATCGGAAGCTGATAAAACATGAATGGTGAGTAGAAACTGAGCAAGGTGGCAAAAGAGTAAATGGGCAGTGGGTAAAGAGAACGATAAGGGGAAAAAATGTAACGGAGGGAGGTTGCGATGATGTAAATTGAGGAATGATGAGCGTTAACAATGAGTAGAAATTGACTTGAGTGGAGGCCAAGCAATTTAAGAAATATTGTGAGGAGAAGCCACGGTAAAGAGTATACCCAGTTTAAAGAGCGTAACAGAAGGAACAGCACCTAAAATCCCATAGAGGAAGCCGTAGGAAGTGGGTTTGATTAAAGGCAAACCTAAGGAGGTCTGTTCAAACTCTGTATGGAGTATTTTTTAGGGGTAAAATGAGTCTTATGAGAGAAGACAAAATGCATGTGGCCTGCCGAGTATGTCTGTTTATTTGTTTGTTTTATGTGAATGAGTAATGATGATGAAATGATAGATGAAGATGATAAAAGAGGAGAAACGCAAAAGTTTGAGGAACTAAGCGTGTATTTAACAAATTAATTTATATCAAAGATGTTTTTTAGCAGATTCAAGTAAAAAATTTGGCAAATAGAGGGTTTAGAGCCTGCAATGATGGTGCACGCTCATATTATGTTGTTTTCCATTGAATAAGTCATGTTGAATTTTGAAAAGAGTAAATGGTGAGTGTGGACAGTAAAGGAGTGACGTGTCAAATTTGGAGGATATAATTCCACTTATACATTGTTGAAAATACACACATTTAAGCATAGATAGTATACCGAGGAATAAGGTAAAGGAACTGCAGCTGAAAAATGTATGTCATAACCGCAAGAGGGATCGTCATTTAAAGCCAGTTCTGCAGTACATGACGACATATTTGCATAAAGCATATGCAAGAAAAAAGTTAGTCAAGCAGAGGTCGAGTCAGCGCTTTTAAAAATATAAATCAGGAACTAAAAGATGAGTCGTCTCCTAACGACGAAATAGTTAATATATGCACAGAAGGGGGTGAGAAGCCTTCCAATACACCCGCCGCACCTAAAACAAACAGCGATAATGAAAAGAAGGTTAGGCTTGTACCCATTAAGGGAGCTCAAGGCAGTGATAGGATATAGTAGATCGGTATAATGAGTCACCTGCGCAAAGCAGCAATGAGGGCACAGAGAAGCATACTGGGAAAAAGATGTGATTTCTAAGGTCACAAGAGACAAGGCGAGAAACGACGAAAAACGAGCAATAGCTGAGAATATATTTAGATATAAGATGTGATATAAAAAGGGATAGTAAGAAGGAAAAAGACAAAATTGGTGGGCTCGAGAAAAAATAGAATGAATGAATGGGTGGTCAGAGTTTGCACAGACTCAATGGCAAGAGCATTGAGGGCATGAGAGCACACAGCATTGATTGTATGGAAAAAGAAGTAATGAATCCTAAACCCAGCAGGGACAAGGGAAGACTTAGAAGAGCTCTTCCTGACACATGGGTTGATAAGTAGATCTGTCAAGAACAAATTTGAAGGATAAGGCAGACTCGAAAAGCATTGGGGATGAGATCGACAAAGGCTATCAGTACACGAGAACTAAGAAAGTCCCGTACGAGAAGGGTAAAGATGATCAATTTAATAGTATGCGGTTATAAGGCACGAAGAAAGCCTCACACAGTGTAAAACCTTAGGAGCTGTCATTTAAATAGACAGACTCTGATTAAGAGATGATGAAACAAAGGGTTATACATGGTGAGAATAGAATATAGCAAAGGGGGAGGGAGAGCATATTAATGAGGAGATAGGTAACACATGTAGCCTTGTAGAAAGCTTTCAAGGAGTAAGACAGTAAGGCAGACGGATTTAGAACTCCCAACATTTTGGGCATCAAACTTAGTGATGCGGCTAAATCGACGTTTAAAATAGCAGTCCCACGGTCAGACGGGGGACTCGCCATTATATGTGAGCAGGATAAGGCCATTGCCAGATAAAAGGCAACGTGGGACCATTGTCCCTGACCTGCCATGAGCAGGCAAAACGATAGGTGACAAGTTTGCCTTTGAGAATTTTACAGTTCTGTCATTAAGAAAGAAGACTCTCGAGGTAGGAACTTCCAGAATGATTAAGGGAAACTCATGGAGTACCTGAGATATGAAGATAAAGTAAATGAAAAGACTTCCGCATGAAGGATAGATATGGGGTAGGACAGAACACTTCTTTGTTATATGAAAAGGTTAAGAAAGGTTAAGGAATCATATAGCATAGTCAATTTTTAAAGAAGGGGGAGTGGAAAACCCACCTGTAAATAAGCAGTGAAATAAAGCTGAGTTTGTCCAGAATCAGATTGTAAAGTAGGCAAGTGCCAAGAGTGCAGTAAAACTTCAGACACAGTAAGTCACTTATGAAGACATGAAAGAGCATATATACAGATTTAACATGCCTATGTATCGAAGAAAGACATGTTTGGGTTAATTGTTGATGTATTTAAGGTAGATAAAGGTTCACATATTGGGGTAGAATTAAATGACAAAATTAAGTATGACTATTTTTATTTTTTGTTTTTTGACAAAGGTGCAGAACTTTTTATTACCAATGTATTGATTCAATGAGAATGAATGCATTAGGGTAAACCAAAAAGGTTTATTATAAAGGACATATATTGTTTTTGTATATTTTTAAAGGATTTTAGATCCAGAAGTATGGGGTCATGTTCATTGTGAAGAATTTTGATGAACGCCGCTTTTGCCATTAAGGGGGCTGCCAATATAGTAAGGGGATGTTTTATGACGTTAGTTATTGAATATGTATTATTCACCATGAAGGAAGAGCCTAAAGGGCGTTGACATCTCAGAAGGTTTTGCTTATGGGGTGGTTATATAGAGTGTAGTAATAAAAAAGATTGAGTGTAGAGTAATGAACCCTGCCATTTTTGTCTTTAAATCACCGGCAGAGGGTGAACACTCAAATGATTGAGTTAGGACCTTTCTCCCAAGGGTGAAGAGAAATGCATTGATAGCCGAGGAGCGTCCTTTTATTTGAAGGGTCGTTTAGAATTGATGATTGGGCAAGGATATAGGGGATCCATTGGGGTAAAGTACATGGCAAACGCAGAGTTTGAAGTTGTGTCCAGTGTATGACTACCATCTTACTTTTCGGCAAAGGCTGCAGAATTAGTGGCGCTGATTGTCATGCTCGAGAACCATGGAGACCAGGAAGTAACGGTGTACAGAGACTCCACCTTTGTGACGTCGACGGTGCATGTAGGGTTAGCACGTTGGAAAAAGGGATGTGCCACCTCTAAGAGGGTGGCTCACTGGTGCAGCACATATTTACATTGGACAGACTTCTTAGAGCACTACAACTCCCAATAGCCATTGCATTTGTAACATGTGCAGTTCACATTAAACGGGTAGATTTTAGTTTATGTGGAAATTAGAAAAGCAGAGAAGAAAGGGAATGTGTTGTATGTATTGAAATAGGTATGTTAGTTGAAATGTTTGAAAGTGGATGGAAGTATGATAATGTTGAGTATGTTGAATTATTGTGATAAATGATTAAGATTGTAAATGAATAAAGATTTAAGGAGAAGTGCCTCAAGATAAGAAAACCCCTCTAAAGCATTGTGGCGACAAGCCAGTACTAGTAAACCAGTGACGCCTGCAGCAAGTGAAAAGGATTGTTTGGGTTTTTGCATATAGTAGAATATGTTGCATTTTGTATAGTAAAATGTTTCGCGAGTAAAAAGATTATTATTGCGCACACGTAATGCACAAAGAAGGTGTTAGACCGAGATTTAATTATTCCTTTAATACTTGCATATAGACTTGGATATATGATCAATAAGGATATGTACTTCCTGAGGTGAATTAAGTCGCCATAACTAAGAATTAAGTGAAGTATATGGGATTTAATATGAGTCATATTTAACCGTATTTTGTGTCAAAGAAAAAAGTCTGTGGATACATAAGATTGTTGCTTAAAAAAGACACAAGTGTTCAATGGACAAGGTCGCCAGTGGGCAAATAAGATCTGTAAGAAGACTTAATAGCTTAAGGAAGAGAATAGAGAAATTAAAAAGACCCTGAAGGAAGGATGGTTGCATTGCCAGTCACCGGCATTATATGCTTTAAGAAATTGGACAGATTTAGGAAAAACATCTTGTTTCACACAAGAGTAACAAGGAGGAGAATGAGGATATTTCTCACACCTCCATATAGGATTAGGAGTGAAGCCCAGCAAACAATAGAATTGTTAGGAAAGGAGCTCCGTGTGTCTTTTTATGTGTATTGCTTCAAGTATCTCTGTCATTTCAGCTCCACTCAGGCGATAAGGGTGTGGGGCAGCACAGAACACAGAAGGAGATGTTGCAACAACAAGAGATGCAGAATTTCGTGTTTCCAAACTTTTTCCCGGAAATCCGATCATAGACTCACAAACTTTGTTGAAAAGATGGCACGATCTCTCAAGTAACGCCTTTATAGTAAAAGACAGTATACCGTCTGCAGTCACGGTGTAAGTCATCTCTGAGGTATTGCAAACCCATCTTAAAGGGCTGAGAAGGAACCTCAGTTCAAGCTGACTGGGATGCACAGCATCTGGCCACTCTGGAACATCAGCAGCGGTTGATGGACAGCCTGACGAGGATACTGCATGTTGAGATGCAGTCCTCAAGTCTTTCCCACAAACTGGACATGGAGACAAACATCGAAAGCCAGCAAGCTGATCTGACATCTGTGTGGGATTCCCTGAAACGAGATGTGGTGGCACAGAGAAAAGACCTGTATCTGGAGATGTTGGCATCTCAAACATACCATTGCTGTGAGATGGAGAGCTTGACGGGTTCACTGCATGATGAGCTCTTGGCTACAAGGACCCACCAGGAGATAGATGTCTTTAGGCAGACGCTCTCCCAGCAGTCTGATGGATCACAGGTGAATGAACATGCAAACTCTGTGACCACTCAGGAGGAAGTCCATCATAACCTCTCCACCGTTGGGTTACTCATGCATGCATCTGTGTCATGAGTGGCCCTAGCCAATGTAGACCAGGCTTAGGCACTGCATGGACAGGCTTGCACCGCCACCACCCCCATCACCACCTGAGTATCCACCACAGGATGGCAGTCGCAGATGTCCCACACCACCTCTACCACCTGTGCCCTGATGTCCACAAGCCCATGGAGGGGGTATGAATCTATTTTGAATTCTGTTGACTTTTTTGGTTCACTTATGTATACACACCCCTCCCCCCACTAGGGTGACATATTTTGATTCACTCCTGTCCAAGATGGAAACAAATGTGTGCATTTATTTTTATTTTTCACCTTGAGAGATGTGCCATGACCCCCTCGAGGCCTTCCTTAGTGGAGGACTGGACATGCAGCCATGCACAGTGGAGTCAACTGCCATGGTTAATTGAACTACAACAGCCTCACACATACAGGTTCAGATTTCAATCTGCATTCCTTTACACATGTGCAGTCTACATGACCAACTCCTTTAGCTGGTCCAATGCAATGTTCTATATCATTACAGGTATCTGCCTCATCTAGCAATCTCTGAGAGGACCACCCAGCACACTATTTCCGCCCTCATCCCCATACCCTCTGTCGCACACTTGCCCTCCATATCCCATTGCAGAGGCACAGTGTTAGGTGGAGGTGAGGAATCACAGCAGAACAGCTCTGCCAGAAGGTATGTTTGCACACTGTCAATCATGTTCATGGCTGGTGACGTTTGCACCCCAATAGTGGCATGCAGTGGCACACAAAGGCTTTGCATGTATCATGTGATTTGTTGATGGTGACTGTCACTAAAGATATGAGTTGAGCCACATGTCTGTGTGTGTGCATGTCCCCTTGGTCTTTCATGCATGTGCTTTGGGTTTCGGGTTGCACTTCCATAAAGGACAGCAGGATCAGAAGGCTGTGCTGCACTTATCCTCTTTGATCCATCAGCAGCCTCTGACACTAGCAAGGACAGCTTCCCCATGGAAAGACTCCACTCTGAAGGCATCATGGACTCTGCATTAAGACTGTTCACCTCTCACCTCTCTTACCATTCACAAATCCTTTTCCAGACACCCTTCTTCTCCCCTGCACCCTGTCTCCAAAGGGCATGTAGGGGTACTCCCTATCCACCCTCCTCTTCAACCTTTGCCTGAGCCCCCTCCCCACCCTTATCTGCTCACATGACATGTCCTGCTATAACTATGCAGATAACACACAGATCCTTCCAAGATGCAGCAGACCCCTGGCTACTCCCCATCCTGACCTCACCTCGGGCCGCACAGATTTGCAACCACTGCCTGACTGCTAACAACCTCCTCCTAAATCCTGGTGGAGGTGTAAACCTGATCAGGACCTTCTTATATGTACACACATGTAATTGCCTGGTATACTCTCCATTAAAGAAATGCTCTCTTGCTCTTTCTCTTTCATATGCTTTATTAACAGTTCTTTGGGTTTTGCACTGCTGCCAAAATGCCCCGGTTTCCCCCCGCTTCCCTATGGAGGACTCACCGGCTATGGCTGTTGTATTCCGTCTCCCCGTCAGCAAGCCAGTGGCAGTCGTTAGTTGTTTTCTTCCTTTTAAATGCCTCTGTTCCTTGACTTTTCTGCCTCTCGTGGTTCCGGCTCGCTCTTCTTCTTTTTGGGCTCCAGTAAGGCATAGGCTTTCCTCCAACACCAGCAAACGCCCAGGAGCCCTCCGGAGGCTTCTTGCATTCCGCAGCATGTTCACTCTTGTGGTCAGCTACCCTTTTCCTTGTCGTCAAGACGATCATCTCCACAGAACTCTCTCCAGCCCCACAGTCTCAAGGTCCATACCGAGAAGAGCAGCTTTATCCCGCCAGCAGCGCGCCTAACTTATCTGTAATTTTCCATGCCACAGTTATGCGCTTACAACTGAAGTGCAGCCTGTGCTCTTTGCCTTCTTTGATCGGCATTAGTCGACTCATCTTCCTCGTCACAGTATTCTTGTAGTTATGCAAATTGAAGTCCTTTCTTGATGACATGCATGGAAAATCTGGGTACGTGTTTTCAGTGATCTTCAAGGGCAAGTCAGCTCTGGTGACTTGTAAGAAGCGTCTGAGAAGGTGTTTTTATGAGTCTTAAAAGGCAAGTCAAATTTTAACAGATTGCATACAGATCTTGTGAAAAGGTCTGCAGTACACATCCTAGGTGGATAAGGGAAGGTATAACAACATAATCATCATCATCATAATGTTTATTTTGGAAATGTACAAAACCTTCCATTACAATATGCCATTAAGGCATTGGGCATGGATGGGGTATCCTCAAAAGAAGAAAGGGGATACAATGTTTCATCCAATGATGCCATGATATTCTCTCTGAGGCTGTGTCATCCCATGCAATCCTCCCTCCGATAGCTGCCCCTAGGGTCATAATCAGGCAGCAGCAGACGTCCTCTTGCCACATGGGTAGAGGTCACCGCCAAGAAAGAAGTGCTGACACGATCAGATTCATCACATACCCTTCCCCTTTAGACCAGGGTTCTCGACCAAGTGCTATCTTTTCTGCTTTTGCTAATGGTTTCCCGTAGAAAAGGAATTTCTTCTTCAACATTGGAATCCCACCTCCAAACAGGGCTTCCAGGTATAAACACATCTTCTTCCCAGGAATCAGAAGGGGAATAAGGAAGGGAGGACTCAGCATTTTTTGAAGGGTTTCAAAACCTGTAAAGTGTGTGCCAATTATGGTCTCTTCTGGCAATCCAGGAATAACAGCAGCATTTATTTGGGTTGATTCTCCCTGGACTTGGATTGAAACTGGGGTTTTGTGATAATCCAAATGGACGTAGGTAATTTCTGAAGGCAATGTCCCCTTCCGAAGTCTCGGGTTGAGATTAAGTCAGGTCCTACCACTGCCTGCTTGCTGCCTGAATCGATTAAGGCCTTAACTGGCACCCAATTCATTATTGCAGAATTGTGTGTTTAAATGGCATAACCCTGCAGAAGAAGGTACTTGTTGTTTCAACCAATTCATCTTCAGGAAGGCTACTTTCCTCCCGCTTCTGTCATATATCCAAATTCCAGTGGTTCCTTTTTTTATTTAATGGGCGCTGCCTAGCTAAATGTCCTGACTGTTCACAGAAGAAACACATGATGGAGGTTGGTTTAAGAACTTGTCCTTCTTCTGCTTTAATACCCCCCCTCTTTCTTTGAATGCTATGGGTTTTCTCTCTCACCCTTCCAAGATATTTTAATATTGGTTCTTTGAAACTGTCTTGGTTACTGCCTCTTGCTGGTCTTCTGTCTCCTAGGGAAAAAGGGGAACAGGGAAAACCCTTTTGATACTTCTTAGTTTCTTCACTCCAGTGAATGAGTTTTAAGGGTTTGTTGGCTATGATGTAATTTTGCGCTGTCTCTATAGCCATTGCCAAACAAGGTCTGCAGATAAGGGTCAAGGAGTTTTCTATATTACTCAATGTTTAGATCTTCTATTACCGCAGGTAAGGTTTTCTAGCCGAGCACAAAGAGACGATATTTTGTACTCGGGCCAACAAATCTATACCTGTTTTTTCTGGGCTTCAGTTTGATTTCTCTCACTTTCCGTTTATCAGTGTTATCTGTTTGGCCCATACTTTGTAATAATCCTTATTTTATTTCATTAAATGAAGCTTTTCCGAAACATTCAAAAGTTGGTACGAATTCTATAGTTCTTCTTTCAATAGAGGACCCAGATAACACATTTTCAAGTTGTCTCCCAAGCATAATTGATGTGCCAAACATTCAAAATTGCCCACGCCTTCTCCCTACCTGTAAAGCTATAGCACACCATGGGGCAGTATAGGTCTTTGCTGAGAGGCAACAATTTGATTCAACCCGGTTTGGAACCGTATTTCGGCTTGCATCTGGTGGGCGGTTAACTAAGTCCACAGATTTTCCATAGTGGCCATTTAGGTGCTCTCTTTGATGGTGGGGTTTTTAGCAGTATATTCCTGTTCAAAAAAGCCAATGGGGCTCATTACAGGTCCGGCATTAACCGTGCCAGTGCTACCACCGGGTTGCTGCGGGACCGGTAAATATTTACAACCACGGTGGCCCCGAAAGTCAAGCGCCGGTAAAATGTGGTTCCCATTCCCATAGACTCCCAGAGGGCTCAATGGGAATGGGGACACGGAAGCACCGGCACCATTGCTAATGGTGTCAGTGCCTCCATGATGGGTCTGCGTACCGTGGCCGCTGTGCCCGGCAGTTCGACCTGTCGGACACGGCGGCTGTGGCAGGCAGACCTGTCATATGCCTATCTGGAAACAATGGTGCCGGTAAGCTTACCGGCACCGTTGTTTCCAGACCAGCATAGTCAGAATGAGGCTCAATGTCTTTTTCAAAAGTATAAAGAGCAGGGTCTCTAAAAAGTCCCTCTATTGGAACTGTTATGAAGGAAAACACTTCTTCTTCACTAAGCTGATCTACTTGTTTTGGGTTTTCTTGGTCACGTATGTCCCTCTGTTAGATAGGCTCCCTTAGATAGTTTTTTCTGGCGGGGACCCTAGGGGGTCTTCTAAGGCTGGGTTTTATGCACAAAGAAATTACTGATGGGAGATCTATACTGGTCATAACCACAAGGATTAACTTATTATTGGGTTTTACAGCATAATCGGTCAATCTTAAAGCATTTAGTAAGGGCCTTCCTTGGAAAAGGAGATGTTGGCACCTGATGGGGGATGGAACTTTCTTACTACTGCTTGCTTAATGCTTATTGCTTGATTGTTTAATCTGAGGCTACCTCAAGAATACATTCCTCACCATGTAACTGTTTGATGACCAATATCATAGAAGATGACAATTAAGAAAACTTACTCAAAATTCTAGTGTGTTCCCCTGCTTGAGTCTGCTGAGTCAGTATCCCACTCCTGATACCATATATGAGGAACCGGAATGAGACATGGAAATGCAGACTAATGGTTGTGGCCAAAAGCTTTTATTGACAAAAGAAAAGGGGTTTGGGAAATGCATCTCTGTCTCTACTCTAAGCAGTGTTGCCCTACCTCATACAAAATGAAGGGTCTGTTGGATGTCAGAATGTCCAAAGTAAAACTTCCTCTGTCCTAAGTACTTTTCTGGCCCTCACATTCTAACAAAGTAACTCTAAGGTGAAAATGGTAACGTCTTTCGCCTTTGGTTGTGTATACATTTTTAAAAAGGAAAATGTTTAACTCCAACACAAAAGTTCCAGAAGAATAGATTTCCTTGTTCCAGAGGGTTATTCCCTTCTCCAGAATTTCCCATCACTCTGTTTTATTATTAAGAATATCAGTTCCTTGACTTTTTCTTGATCAACAACACAACCAGTTTATAAATCAATTTGGATTTTAGTATTTATCTAGTTAAGATATCAGGTGCACTCTCCTGCCAGGTGTTAACTCCTCCTCTCTTGATCAACAACACAACTAGTAAACTGAAACACTTGGCTGTAAGTCTATATCTCAGTAGGATACCTGGGCTACTTCCTGCCAGGTTTTCACTTCTCTTGCCTGGATCAACAATGCAACTGGTAATAAAACAGCTTAGCTGTAAGTTTTTGTGTTGGTAGAATACCTGGTGTACTCATTAGTCATGTTTTCTCTTTTTTTCTCTTGATCTGCAACACAACTGGTGCACAAAACAATTTAGCTGTGAGTTTGTATCTTGGTAGGATACCCAGTGTACTCCTTTGCCAGGTTTTCACTCTTCTTCTCTATGGTTTAACACAACATTTTTGCTAGTCCTGATTTACCCTTCTCAGGACCTCTTTAGGTGATGTGTTCCCTACATATACTGTTCACCTCGTCCTTGTCTGGTATTCTTCCCTACCAGGATTTTCTCCTATAACCACACGTTCAACTGCCTTCTATCTTAACCTGCCTGTGTATTCTTATATGAACACACTTGCAACTGCTTGGTATTGTCTTCTGCAAGGACTTTCTTATATGAACACACTTGCAACTTCCTGGTATACTCTCCTGACAGGGCTTTCATGTATGAACACACTTAAAATTGACTGGTATACTCTCCTGCCAAGGCTTTCTTATATGCACACACTTGCAACTGCCTGGTATACTCTACTGCCAGGGTGTTCTTATATATCTATTTGTATTGTACCTTTAATTTGCTTGGTATACTCTCCTGCCAGGGATTTTATCATGTTGGCTCTGCACACACCTCCAAACCTGATAGTCTGTTATGTTTGCTTTATCTGATATTGTATCTGCCTGGTATACTATCCCGCTAGGGCTTCTCTTATGTGTGTGTTGCATACACTCGCAAACTTGAAAGTCTCATACTTTTGTTCTGTTCTCCCTTTCAAAGAAATGCTCTCTTGCCCTTTCTCTTTTGTATATGCTTCATTAACAAATCTTCGGGTTTGTCAATTAAAGAAATGCTCTCTTGCTCTTCAATTTTCATATGGTTCAATGGAAATTCTTTGGGTTGGCATGACTGCCAATATGCTCTGGTCTCCCTGCTTCCGTTGGGTGGACTCACTGGCTCTTGCTGGCGTATTCTGTCTCTCCTGCGGCAAGCCGATGGTGATCGTTTGGCATTTCATTTGTGCTCAAAACCTCTGTTCCTCATCTTTTCTGCCTCTCATAGTTCCTGCTGGGCTTTTATGCTTCATTTCAGACTTTGGTAATGTGAAGGCTGCCTCCTAAAACCTGCAAATGCCCAGGAGCCCTTCCGTCAGCTTCTGGTGATACTCGAGTGTGTTCTCTCTCACAGACAGCTTCCCTTTTCCTTGTCCTCAATCAGGTCAGCTCCATGGAACTCTCTCGAGCCCCATGGTCTCGTTTTCCGTACTGAGAGTAGCAGCTTGCTCCTGCCAGCAGCGTGTCTCAGTCAGCTGCTTCGCCTCTTTAAATTTCCCAGCCACAGGTATGCGCTCTAATAAGTAGAGTGATGTCTGTGCTCTTGGCCTTGTTTGATCTGCATTACTCGGTTCATCTTCCTTGTCACCGTATTCTTGTACTTATGGGAATGGAAGTACATTCTTGAAAACTTGCATGTAAAGTCTGGATAAGTGTTTTCAGTTATCTTCAAGGGCAAATTAGCTCTCGATGACTTGTAAATAGAGTCTGAGAGGATGTTTTTATGAGTCTTAAAAAGAAGTCAGATTCTGATGGCTTACATAAAAATCTTGTGAAAAGGTCTCCAGTACCCTTTCTAGATTGCTAAGAGGAGGTATAACAATATGTGATTAAGACATTAGGCATGGACGGATTATCCTCAAATGAATGAATGAATGTGATCCTCCCTTCTATTGCCGCCCCCACAGTCAGAGTCAGGTAGCGGCTGCCAACCCCTGGCCACATGGGGAGAAGTTACCGCTGGGAAAGATGTAATGACACCATCAGATTCAACACATTACTCTGTTTCTGAGATTTCCGGTGTATTGTTTTGTGCTCACACTCTTCAATGTAACTTGCCTGTTCTTGCCAGAGAGGGGAGTGTTAGGGAGAATTCTCATTTTATGGCTAATTTCCCTTACCTATAGGGTCCCCCAGCAGCTTTGCTGGATTTGAAGGGTTTTTTTTTTCTCCTGCTAAGAGTGAGAATCTTTTTCCCACTCTTAGGCATTTTTGCTATGTGTGTTCTAGGCTATTTTTGTGTTTAATGCCTATGGAGTTTCTCTCCCCTCCATAGGAACCATCTTTATGCACATGTGTTACACAGCACCCTCTGTGCAGTTACAAAGGGGTGTCGTAGCGACCCCCAAACATAGACTCCATACCCTGGGACTGACTACTGTCTCCTAGGGCATGTAAAGGCCTAATTGACTTTACTAGTCAATTTTTATGAACTAAACCAGTACACCCCATCTTACTATGGAGGTACTGGAAAGGGTTAATAGTTTTTCCCTTATGTTCATTTTCCAGAGGGTCCCGTACAGTCCCTCTCTCTAAGGTTTCTGGCTGGTGGCAGTGGTTACTACCAAAAATATTCAACCACGAAATTTTTCCTATGGGATTTTCCCATTGTTCGAGGCTACCACTTTTTCTGACAGCCTCTAACATACCGCTGGTGTATTTTAATATTAACTTCACTCCGGTAGGTTTTTATTGCCAGAACTTTAATATAACTTCTTTCTCGTTTCTTTCTCTAAACTCTTAACCCGGATCGGGGATCCTTTGTTCGTCTGTTTGGCGGGCTTGAGCCGAGAAGCCTTCCTTTCGGGCCACTAAGTCTGGGGTGGGTCCATTGTGTGGGAGGGGGAGTGGGACCCCTGGACAGGGTTTCCTCAGAAACCCATGTCGCACTATATCCTGATAGGCTGGAGGGTCTCCCGCCAAGATGACCACTCCACTGTGTGAGTGACAGCTAGGCGGTATGAATGGGGATCTTTTTGCATAAAAGCAGGGTCCTGAGGACTGGAAGAGCAAGACGTTGCCACTGGAACTAAGAAGCCAAAGAGGAGAGAAGCCAAAGACCTCTGCAACGACTGAACCACCGGTGAAGCCCTGCTGCAGCGTCTCATCACTTTTCTCCACACGACGAGAGAAGATCTTCCAGAAGATCTTCACCTGCAAGAGCCTTCTTCCCTTAAGCTGGTGGGGCCAACCAGTTTTCCAATCGCCTTCCCTGAACTGCATTGGTCGAATCTCCCGTACCTTGCACTCGGAGGCCGGAGGACCGCGATTTAAAGGAGTGTACCTTTTATTAGTCGGGCAGCACCGCGGCTGGTTTCATCCGTGGGTAGTGCAGTGACTCGAACCTTCCTCCACGACGAGAGCCTCTCTTCCTCTGCTGGATCAACCGAACTGCAGAGACTACCAGGAACAACCGCCACCGCAGGAGCCACTTCTTCATTTTAGAGGTACATTGTTGCGCCAGGCCGCCCTTTCTTCACGGTTGCACTAAAGGTGTTTTAAATCCTTTACCTACCTGTTGGATTGGCCACCCCTCCCTCTTAACATTGTCTTTCAACTTCTGCATCCACCTTTTCAAAATCGTTAGCCAAAGACTTGACTGCAGCTACAAGAACATTTTACTCCTGGGCCCTGGCCCTGTACCACTGACTCTGGCACAGGCCTACTGACTGTGGGTACATTTGTTAGACATGCCTTCTTTAGATTGATTCTCAACTAGAACTGTGTTGATGTACCTACTTCTGATAACTACACCTTTCTTCCCCTTTCTAAACCTTGTGAAATGCCATTTTGCACAGTTTTCATTTAAGTATTGTCTATACTGATGCACTGTCTTGCTTAACCTGGTTCACAAACTTATGGGAAGTGTTGCTAGGGTGTGTGAGAATCTATTTCTATATAACTTGTACTTTCCCTCTGTTGTGAGAAATTGATAGAGCTTTCCTTGTGTAGTTTTCACTGTGCCGTTTTGCTCAGTTTTCACTCTGGTTCACTTGGTCTACAATTTAACTAGAGAGTGTGTATATTTTTCCTCTGACTTATTTAACTTGCTTTTAAGAACTGTGATAGATGTGTTTATCTAGAAGTGTATAAAATAAATATGTATCTACTTTTTAATACAAAGCTTTGGCCAGTTTTACCTTGTGCCATAGTACTGTAGGCCTATTGTTTAAACCCTGAATACTGCTCATCTCCCTCTTGAGATAGGTCTGACTGCTCAGCAACATCTACCAACTAAATCCTTGTGGTACAGACTGATAGCAAAGGGGATTTATTGCTCTCACCTGTAGTCCTAATCTTGTGTAGTGCTCCCAAAGGGAACTGCATAGGATTCTGCCTAACAGGGACCCAATCCATTTGTGCATATAAAATACACTCATCAGGTTGTTTGGTAGCTGGTCCTAAAATGTGGACCTCCCTGGGGTCCCCCACACTGCCTTCCCCATTCTTGCATGCCTCTCACATTCATGGCTGCAGTTATAGAAAAATAGATTCCAACCGCCTTGGGAATGTGTCAAGCGTCTGCTCCCTCGGATGCGCCCCCTTACAAGGGTGACTCCCCATACAGGCAGAGCAGAGGCTGAGCATTGTGGAAGCTCACTGGTGGCCAGTTCACAGTGGATGGGGTTGAGTGGTGTTTGCCCCAGTGTGGGCCCTCTCTGCCATGCTGTTCAGCCTTCGCCATCGAGCATCAGTGCAGGGTGACCGTTCTGTGGGGAATAGTGTTTTCATCACAAAGAACAGGGCATCAAGAACCAAGTGGGGCAGAGACAGGTACCTTTCACACTGTTTACAGTTATCCAGACAATGGTGAGAGAGTTCTCTTGTATCATGTGTACCCTGGGTGACAGACAGAGGCGTTCTGGCCATCAGCATCCTGCCTGCTTCTAGACCCACATTGAAATTGGAGTTTTCAATTAACAGCCATTTGGACCTCCAGAGGAGATAGTGCTATGCATTCCAATGGTCCTGGGTAGGAAGGTCCATGTGGCACCTTGGCCAATGGACAGCAGGACCCGTGGGGCATGAGCCACAGCAGATCTGTATGCGATCCAGGGGCACAAGGGTTCAGCAGTGGTGCTCTGACCAGGAAACATTTGTTTTTTCTTGCAGGGAGGGACAGATACCCAAGCAGGATGCGCTAGGTCTGCTGCTGGCCAGGCAAACGGTTGACCAACATTCAAAGCAGGTTCTCAGGGGAGGGGCCGGCACACCTAGCGATCATGGAGCTCAGGCCAAGGAACATGATAGCTCTTCCAAAGAGCCAGATAAGCAGGCACAGCCCTTGGCCTCTTGGCACAGAACTATCCCATCAGCGTGACCCAGGAGTGAATGCCCAGGCAGTTTTATGGTGCAGGGTGGTGGCTGTGGGTACCTTGTCAAGGCAAGCAGCGGCTAAATATATTGAAACTTTGAAGAGGCAGGGGCACACCCCAGGCACACAGTGAGGACTACTCAGCAAACCACAGTTTGTCGCAGAAATCATTGATACCATACTTGTTTTATTCCACAATCAATGCCTAGGCAAGTAGGCAGAGAGGTTTGACAGGCCATGCCCAGGCCTCTCCAGATCGAATGTCTCAGAGGTGTCCCTGCCAGTACCTTGGCAATCCAGGGGTGCTGAACCAGCCATTGTGCACGTGCCTACGATGCAGTGTGCCAGCAATGTTACCCTGCAGAGATCCTCGCAGGGAATTCAGCCCACTCTGGAGGACAAAGCTCAAAGATATTGAGGGCAGGGCCCTGGATGGCCAGGGGTGTTACCCACCCTTTGATGCCACTGGATAGACCATAGCGGTCAAGTTGCCTTGTTCCATACAAGACACCTCAAGGCTGACCAGTTGGTTTACTTTCATGCACTGCATGTCTATGCAAGCTGAGAAGGTGATTTAGGGTGAAATGTTGTGGATGAGATCAAGGTGTGTACTTTTTGCAGGTTAGTTTATGGCACTCATGAGAGCACAGGGTATGGTGACATTGGTGTCAGGGATGTGTTCACTGTGTTAAGTGTATTTATGTGTGTTGACCTGAGGTGAGCCGGTCCAGATGCATGGGTGATGGGTGGCTGGTGAGACATTGCTTGAGGTTCTTGCATGGCACTCAGAGGGGCGCACAGTGGTGGGGTTGTGGGTGGTGATACTGTCACTGTGTGGGGTGTTTTTCAGTGCATTGGCCTGAGGTGAGCAGTTCCAGCTGCATGGGTGTGGAGGGAGACATCAAGACCCTAGGCTGGTCAGTCAATGCTTGCAGTTGTTTCATGGCACTCAGGAAGGCACATGGTATAGTGGCATTGGGTGCAGGGATGTTTTGCCTGCTATGACCATGTGTTTTACTTTCTTCTTAGGCATTCTGCTGGGGAAGCTGGTTGCTACTATGCAAGGAGACAGGGCTGTGGAATGACTGCACACCACACCCAGGCAGTGTAGGCTGGTTTGAACACCTACAGAGAGGTGCCTTGCTACATGACTTTGCACAGCTGGAGCACACTCTCAAGGGACAACAGCTGAGGTGAGGTGAGATGGGCAAATTTCCTGAACTTAACCTGCAATTTTCTCAGTCTGTATTTTTTTTTTCCTAGGTAGATGTGTTTTATGCGCTGTATTGTTGTTAGGGAATGGAGTAGCCACAACAACTACATATAGGAATGAGATACGCCTAGGTTGGCCAGAACAGTCCCCACAAGTGTTTGTTCCTGCCTGCTTACATTATATGCTGTGCCTTTCTACTTTTTCTGTGTTTTGTTGGGCATCTGAGTGCACAATTGTTGTTGGTGAGCATGTGGAAGTGATTACAGGTTTTATTGATTGTGTTGTGTGCATTTGTTCAAGCAACACAAATACTGTTGTTTCCACTTGCTATGCTGTGTCAGTGGTGTGTGCAGTTGATTTGATGGATACACACAGTTAGCCTCTACCAGACACACATTGTCAGGGTGTTGTTGTGGGCAAGGTGGATTAGCCCTAGTTCATCATTGAAGGGCAAGGGAGGTGACTTCACTGTGTCTGCTCCACAGGGGCTGCTATTCAGGTGAAGTGGGTTTGCACAACCTGATTGAGTGCATCTTGTCCCTGTGACCTTTGGCTGAGGGCGATGTCCCTCCTGCAGCTCTACTGTGTCACGCCGAGTGGCAAGATGTGAAGGATACAAGATATCACAATGATCTTGCATACTACTGGTGGTTAATATAGCAATATAACACCTCAGTGGTCAAGGGAGCAGAAGCGTGACTAGGGCACCCTGAACGTGCGCTTCACTATGACCCTAGTGGCTATGTCTGCTGCGTTATACCTTACCTCAGCTGGGGTGGCAGGATTCCTGAATGGCGTGCGCAGGAATGTTGAGAGTGGGTAGGCACAGTCCCTTGCAAACGTGGAAATGGTTGTTGCTAGCATTGATTGTAATGATCTGTTATTCTTTGTGTCATATGACTGCTGGCATGTGCATGATAGTTGATACTCACAAAATAACAACACTCTATTGTATGACCCTAAAGAATAGAACTACAAAACATACATATAGAAGACGTATTGAGTCATTAGAAACAGGGTGCAATCAGGTGTGTTGTACGAATGCAGGGCATGCATATCTAGCCATTTTGGTGAGTACAAAATACAGCGTACTTGTATGTAGGTGAATTGATTTTTTTGTTGTTGTCTTTGTAGAGGTGCAGACGAATGCCTCTGCTAGAAGTCCCACCACCATTCTGTCTATATGTTGGACGTGCACAATGCCAGTGATGGTGCCTATTCCACCAAGAGTCTTAGAGACAAGGCATCTGTTGAGAAGACCCTATGTGATGTACCCTCGCAGAGATGACAATCTCTTGGAGGAGGTTCCCGACGGAATATGAAGACGAGAAGAAATGAGGCTGATGATGTCACAGGAAATGAGCAAGACACACTGAGAAGAATGGTCGAAGAAGAAGATGCAGAGACCGTATCGAATCTGATGACGAAGTAACGAATTGAGAAGACTTTTAAATAAAAAATGTTTTATTGTTGCATACATAGTTTACAGGAAAACATACACAACATAAGTAAACAAAAAAACATTTAAAAAACAATTGTCTCACATAAAAAATAGAAAAAATAGAAAATCAGTATTAATAAGAATGTAGAACGAAAGAAAATAGAAAATAATTTCAATTTCTAACTATCTACATAACACAACATATTTATCATACACTTTTCAAATTTATCTTGTCCAATTCTGATATGACAAAAATTAGAAAGACATTTAGAGCTAAAACCAGAGAAATACTAGTGCCCCACATGCATCTGCACCAGAGAAGATTCTTGGATACTTCTGAACTACTGAAAACATTGTCCTTAAAGCATGTTAAACATTTTTCCTCAAAATAAGGACACACAGTAACCAAGTGCTTCAAGGTTTCAGAAGAATGAAGAGCTCCACAAAACCTGCAGTTAAGGTCAGATAAGTTGTTAGTAGGCAACTGTGAGGAATCACTCCAGTGCTTAATCCTCTCGAAAATAGTAGGTTGGTTTAACCTAAAACGCATGTAGGTCATGCGTATGTTAGGACAAGAAAAGCGTTGTAGATACAATGGTAAACACTCTCTTGCATGAAAGAATTGGGAGTGCTCCTCATAAGTGAAATAGGAGGCAATGCAATCGGCCTTCTCCACCCAATCAGTCCTAAACAAAATGTTCTTGATGATCCCTGTCGCTGCACAAGAACTTCCTCAGTAACCCCATTGTGTACCAGTACTGAAGTCATAAGTTCTCTAAATTCTTGAATAGAGAGCCAGTTCCTGCAGACATAGCAAGATGTAGATTCTCATAAAGAGAATTTTGTGGAGGATCAATTATTTTTCTGTAAACAGAAAGCTTCTTCCAAACATACCTGGTCTTTAGAGAAACAAGACACAGCTTGTTTCTTATGACCGCATTCGGGATAGCCATCGAGAGGCCTAACACCTCCTTCCATAGCTTCCCTTGTATAATGTTAAATGTATGCCCCATATCGTGGATAGATAGGTCAAGGCCATACAGGATCATTTGTTCGAATTTGGCCAGGTAGTAACGACTCAGGTGTACCAAAGAAAATTTACAAACTCTATGCCTCAAAAACTTAAGTAGGACAGTTCAATTTTTAGCTTTATTGAGTAGGATACTTTTCCAAATATCAGTGCTAACCCTATTAGTGAGGTGATAGCCCAAGTAAATTACAGCCTTGACCTGTTCCACAATTTCCGGCCCCATTGGCAATACATAGAGCTGTATCTTGGTTCTCATAGAAAAGACCAGGACATTTGATTTGGATGCATTAGGCAAGAGGTTATTGTCCTGAGCATATTGAAAAAACAACTGCATTTTCGTCTCAGACCTCGCAGAGTTCTATCAAGCAGGATGAAATTGTCCGCAAAGGCCATCCACTCCAACCTAATACTCCCCAACTTAGTTGGCGCAATTGAAGGACCTTGTCACATTTTCTCCACATCGCAGACATATAAGTTGAAGAGTATAAGGACCAATCTGCACCCCTGTTTAACGTCAATGAATGTATAAATCACTAGTGATAGGGACCCCTCCTCAGTAAGACAAACATGTATGGTAGTGTGTGTATGTAATAATGCAATAAGTTGAACCAGCTTACGCGGAATATTCATATTAAGCATTTTCTGCCTGGACCTTATGACACCATCAAAAGCACTAGACATGTGCAATGATGCTAGGTAGACATCCCCCACTTGTGTATGATGTACATAATGCCTTAGATGTGCCGAAGTACAAGATGTGGAGTTTCTGAGCACTGTAAAGGGAGTCATTTGTCATCCTTTTCAGTTATTTGTGGGCGCTTGGGAATAAGCCAATGTAGCACCCTAAAGAGTTACATTCTGAACTTGGCACATACCCAAACTCAGAGCTTTGGGGTGGCGCCTGCTTAAGATGTGGCTATCCTTTCAATCAAACGATAAAGCAATATTGACTGACATAATTTTACATCAGATTATTTCACACCCCGGAGTGAACATCTCATGAATGCATGTTAGCCCGTCAAACCTCTAACTTGTGGGGCATCAGCTTTACACCTACAATGATGGAAATAAAACAAACCATCATGAAGTTTGGCTCTGTTAGCAGGGAGAATCTGAGGGTGGTATGAACCTTGAGTCAATCCTCATGAAGTTTCAAACTATTGCCTCTGGAGGTACGCAGCACAATTTAAGCTTCACAGTGCGCCAGCAGAAACACTAGCCAGTGAGCAGGCTCCGTTTTCATTGGCTGCTGATAAACACCTGGGTTTCTTGATCGAATAAGCTGGAGAGACTTCCAAACAGCTTCTGCCTTTTCTGTCTCAATAAGATTGAGTCGGGTTTTCATTTTACACTTATTTTCCCAAGTTATGCAAATGTAGGCGATCAACGTCTGATTCCAATATTTAAAAACACTAAATTAAACTTGCTGCCTTTAAACTCTTGTTATCCTCAAATGACCATTGGGTGTTTATCATTTTGAATAAGTAATAAAGAAAGTCCTCCGACAGAGAAGGAGATCATATGAATTTTGTCGATCATTGTTTGATCATTTTCACATGCATAATATACTTTTGCATTTGTGATTTTATCCTGTTTTCTATACTTTCAGGAATTGATTATCACAATTCGTATACATTTCAATACAAATGCAAATAGGTGGCGGATGAGCAAATGCAAATTAAGCCACCTTAATGTGAGAGTGTATGGTCATGAAAAAAAACATTGAGGATGTCAGGCAACTGGAAAGAGCCAGAATGGTACCATGGTCTATATCTATTATAAACTCCTTGCATGGCTTGGGTCTTATTCATTATTGGTGGCATTGAGACCCAAGAGATCTTATTCCCAAGTTTAAGAAATGCTATTGGTGTCTGATAACGGAGAAGTGGCAGTCTAAAGTGCAGGTAGCCAATTATCTCAGATGTGCTTTGCCCTAAAACAGGTTTAGGCTTTGTAGCGCTATCAATCTTGGATTCCAAACAGGCGGGTAAGGTCGCACTACACAAGAAAGGGTTAGGGATAGCCATTCACCAGCTTTCACCCTAATCAGGAATGATTATGTTGTTAGAGTGGGTTTGCTTGTGCAAAAGGAGGGGCTGAAGACTGAAACCTTTGGGTTGAACCAGGGGCATGCCCTTTTCGGCCAGGAATCCGGATCCGGATTTTGACATTGCATAGCACCTGAGTAGGGCATGGAGCTTCACAGGGTTTGTCTATTGAGGCAATATGGCACTATAACATGTATTTTACCTATAGGTGTGTTTATAGTTGACACTGATGTATTTCCTCCCAATGTTTCCATGTAAAATTATACACATAATTGAAAACATAATGCAATGCTTACACCATTTGTATTTCTTTTTATATTTTGTCATGCTTTAATTACCTAATAAAAAGCTGACTGATAGTCTGGACTACCTGGCATAATCTGTCAACAATAATCAAGGCATTCTGTGATAATGGTGTATAGTTATGAACTAGCAGAGGAAAACATTGGTAGATTTGAATGCAAACAAATGATAAAGTGGAATGTAACTCTAAACTGAATGGTGAGTCAGCATGCACATTGAGATGATGACTCGACTGTAACCTTCATGACATTGGCCAATCTAATGTCAAATAAGACTAAACTTACACAACAGAAAATGAACACAAAAAAAAAGATCTTGCGCAAAATAATCTTGGGTTAGCTTGGTTTACCCTCTCTTTCCCTTCCCCTCACATCCGTGCCCAGGCCACGGGAGCTCCCAATACAGAAGCCCACGCCCCCAGCCCTGCTGACTTTGGGGGATCTTGGAGATGATGACAGGGCTCATGCTGTAACCCCCACCCCCGTAGCCAGTGGAATCTCACTCCACTGGCGAGGCGGTCACATGGGTGCAGGCCAACAATACCTGATGCTAATGTAAGATGGTGGCTGCGAGTGGTGCAGGCAGGGCTGCTTGTGGACACTGCAGTGCTGCAATCCGAGGGACCTGCCATCCACTCAGTGAACTTGACCTTACGGGTGGCCCAGGCAGGCATCCAGGGCAGACAGCAGAGGCAGAGGAATAGTAGCTGAGCCCCGAGGAGTCTGATCTGGGTCGCCTCTGTCCGGTTCTTGTCTTGATGTGGCTCCACGCAGCTGCAGCCGGTGTTGTTGGTTGCTGCAGCACTGGTGGTTGTTGCTCTCTCACAGCTCTTGCTGGCTTGGTGTTGAAGGATGTGGAGCTACTGATGCCCGCAGGGGAGTGTCTCCCTCTGTTTTTCAAGCTTGACTCCTTGTGGCAGCAGGCTGCTGGTCTTTGCAAGCATCAATGTGGGGCCTTTGTTGCAGGCAGTGGGTGGCTTGGCCCCTCGTGGTGACTGATTGCTGGTCACAGAAGGTGTCTGCACAAATCTGGGAAGGTGATCGGCTGGTGCGGTCTCTGCTTCTGGGTGCTGGAGCTGTCTCTGAAGGCTGAATGTCTGGAGCATGGAGGCTGACACTTCAGTTTGGTTTGGCTAGGCTACCTATTTTTGTTTGAGACTGTTGACTATTTTAATAGCTGCTTCCCCCAAAGCTAATACTTGGTTGGGGGATGGCTTGGGTGTTGTCCTGTAACAAAACATCATGCTACTTGTCTTTCATTTTGACTGCTTATTGGATCATCGTGTAATTTCATTTTGTTGGTTTTCTTGTTTCTCTTTTCTCCTATATTGTGTCCTGTTATTTTATGTCAAATGTTCTCTTTACTAAATTTGTACCAACTCATTCATGTTTATAAAGCTCCTTGCCGTAAGGTGCTATAGAAGAAAAATAAAACACAATACAACTACAAATCTGTTCCTGCCTATAATCCCAAAGATCATTGAGTGGTCTCACTTAATAGAATCTATTTATGTAAATCAGAGTTTCTTAAGGGTTTAGGAACCAGCCAAAATACATTTATTTTGTCTCTTCTTGTTTGGCAAGCTTGCAAGAAGAAACCCCCTTTATATTTTGCTTTCATTGATCTTTCTGTGGCCTTTGATAGTGTCAATTGAGGAAAGCTCAGGTATAAATTATCTTTGTGGGGCCTTCAGTCTTCACTAAAAGATATCCTTAGACGCTTACATTTTATTACTTTGTTGCAATTGAGCTTGGACACCAAAGGCCATATGTCTAAGAAAATCATGACTTATGAAATATAAGGGCTGGGGTGAGTGTTGGTTCCTGCCTTATTTAACCTATACATTTCAAACTTATATGTTTCTTTATCCAGGGTCGGAAAGGCCCATCGGCCACTTGGTCCATGGCTGGGCCGAAATCAGTTCCTGGGCTGGGGGCTGGTTTCATTCTGCCCATGCCTGGGCCGATTTGAGCAAGAAGAGAAAAAAAAAGAAAAAGCACCCACAACTGAATGGAGTAGGGGGGCTGAGCAGCTCATTGCCGCCATGAGAGCTATTCTGGCTCAGCCCCCCCCACGTGTACACAGCAGGACAGGACAGCAGGCCTGCTTGGGTTGGCAGGCCTGCATTTAGCTCACGGCATCTTGAGTAGACAGAGTCGCCCGTCACATCGTCGTCTGGTCCTCCTTCCTCTCCTTTAAAGGGGAGGGGGAATTGCAAAGCAGGATATAGCATTTAAGGCCATCATCTGAAACTCACACTCTGCCGGGATGGAGGGGACCACGACCGACCCCAGTCTTCCACTCACATGAGTGCAGTGGCCCATTGTGTGCCTTCACGTCATGCACAAGAATCACACAGGAGGCAGGGGCAGGCTTGCACCTCTGACATTGAGCCCCCACACCCCCTTCGCACCCTGGATGCCTCTGCTGTAGATAAAAGGGACTTGCATGCAGTTCCTGCTGCTGACAGGATCTTGTGAGCAGCAGAATTGTGAGCACAACATTCACGTTCCTGTTTCCACCTTTAATTGTTCTTCTTAGCATTTACAGCAAAGGCAGTGGGCCAGGATTTAGCCTCCTCCCATGCATATCCTCAGCGCTCTGGTAGCTGCTCCCTATGGCGTCTCAGCCTGTGCCGGGCACGGGGGAATGTGTGGGCCTACTGGCATCTTTGTATCTCTGCTTGACTCGCAGCACTGAGGACGGGCGTCGCAGAGCATGACGCGGGACATGACATTGTATTCAGGACCGTTATCTATAATTCGCTGTCCGGGTGCCAGCTTTCCTATCGCGTGAGTGCAGTGCCTTTACAAATCAAAAGGTAGCTGAGTGCAGTGCCTGCCAGTCGTAGGATGTTGTGACCGGCAGCAGGATTGCAACCACGAGAATGGGGCGTTGCAGAGCATGTCCTAGCACTCACTGGCCATTATCTGAAAGGCCCACTCCGGACCCTCGTGGGTGAACTATTGACCCCAGCCTTAAACTCATGTGAGTGCAGTGGGCCCAGTTTGTGCCACGCACAAGAATCACACACAAGGCCGGTGGCAGACCCTTCCACCATTGCACCCTGGAGGCCTTTATAACTCCTGCTGCTCACAGAACCTTTTGGGATGCAGGATTTTATAATATACCTGTTACCTCTTTTAATGGGTCTTAGCATGCACGTGTTTGGCATATATGCCATGAAAGCACACAACTAAAATACCTACTGTAATAATAGTGAGCCATGAACATTTCGAATGATAATGTAACGGTGCAAGACTGACTGTTGTTTTGGACCTCGGGCAGGCTACATATTGCCTTTGTTCCTCTGCCACATTAACACGCAAGCAGCTGTTGTGGATGTTCAGCCACCATGTTTTTTCTTTCTGCTGCTTCTGCGTATACTGGCGAACGGAGGAGAAAGGCAAGGCGTCGTCCTCAAAGATAAAAGCAGTGACAGTAGCTGGTATTTCAACTTCACTTTTGTGCTTGCTTTTCTCCTGAACATAGGGGTGTTGGTATGCGTAGCCTGTGTTGTGTATGCCTTACATCCCCCAGCACGGTCAACTTTTTTGGAAACACGGTGGGGGGCCCATCCCCCACCCAAAAAAAAAAATGATGAATAATGAAAGCAGGAGAAGAAGCTTTGAGTATTCTCCACATGGACATCTTGCCAGCGCATGATACCAGGAGGCCCGCCACAATCTGGCCAACATCCGGAAGAACAAACAGCCTGCCGCCTGCCACAGGATCTCTCACAGGAGTTTAGGCACCTCATGTGTAAGGAAAGAAAGCTCGAACATCCACTGGCCAGAAAGATGACAGGGTTTCAGTGCACGTGGGCAAGAAGAGCTACCAGGGTCACAGGAAAATGGCTACAGGCCTCTCTACTCCCAGGCCCAGCACACCATCGAGAATGCCAGCCGACCTTTCACCATCCACACCACACACGTGCTCACAAGGAGGATCGTCATTGGCGCTCTGCCCATTCGACCCATACACCGAGCTCTCCTCAGTTGGTCCTCGATGGCAGCTGTGGATCCAAAAATTCGAGATGGCCATGGATTGCAAAGACATTACCACATCTCGCAAAATGAGGTCACACCTTCTACTTAATGTCGGGGATGAGGTTCTACGCATATGCAACTCGCTGGCAATAGCAGATGGCTCCGACGTCTACCAACAAACCAAGGATGAAACATTGATTTTCTGTACCACCATCCAGTCCGAGGACAAGACACTTGACGCCTATCACACCAGGCTCCGGAAACTTGAAATCTCCTCCGACGTTGAAAAAGAAATCCGATGCCAGATCATCAATGGGATACACTCGGAGAAGCTAAGGAGAATGGTGTTAAGTGAAAAAGGCATATCTCTGACCAGAATCTTAGAACTCGGGTGCCAGAGGGAGTTGTCATATGCCAGAGCAGCGCACATGGGCACGACCCTGCAGAAACTACAACCGGCACTAATGATGGTGACAGTGGCCCAAATCACAAACCGCGAATACACGAGGGACAAGGCCAGTGGCAACAACACCCCCCCTGCTGGCAAATAAGAACGCCGGGACCCACTGTGTGTGGGTGGTGCGGAGGACCTCACCATGGGAGATGAAATTGCCCGGCCCAAGGCACCACGTGCGGTGCATGTGGGAGAAAAGATCACTATGCAAAAGTATGCAGATCGTCTGGGCCACCCCAATACCCCCAAACATCTCAAGACCAAAATGCAGGAAAGAAGAAGAAACAAGCCAGTGCCCGTCAAGTCGAGACTGTCAACTCATCAACGGATGAGGAAGGGGACAACGATGCACAACCTCAAAAAGAAGCAGCAGACGAGCAATGGAGAAAAGGAAAAAAGGTGTACCTAGTCTCAGCACAGGACTACGGAGGCACGACACCCACAAAAAGACTGAGAAGACGGAAATGCCTCGTGGCCATCCAAGGTCAAGAAACCCAGATGACTATAGACACTTGGGCATCCGTTAATGTCATGCCAATGACCGCATTCAGAAAACTACAACCCCCACCAATCCTGAAAACGACGGACACGCTGTTGTTTGCATATGGGTACAAAACTCCACTGCCCATAGTAGGACGATTCCGGACGACTCTCAGCAGAGGTGACAAGTCACTGTAGTCTAAAATATACGTCATGAATGCAAGAATTGAGTGTCTACTGAGTGGAGACGCGGCAGAGGAACTGGGACTCATACTTTTCATCTGTGATGTGACAGATACACAGGACATTAACTGCATTCTCTGGAAATACCCGAACCTTCTCAAGGGCATTGGATGCCTAAAAGGAAACTCCATTAAACTTCATATTGATGAGTCAGTTCAACCACGAGCAGTACGACATCGAAGAACTCCATTCCACATAATAAATCAGGTTGAGAAAGAACTCTGTGCACTTGAGAAAGTGGGCATCATTGAAGAAGTGACCGGACCAACACCAAGGGTGTCACCCATGGTCGTAATCAAGAAACCCAAACAACCAGACAAGGTGAGAATATGCATTGACATGCGCCTCCCCAATGCAGCAATAAAGCGGGAGCGACACATCACCCCCACCCTCGATGAAATTATAGTAGACCTCACAGGATCGAAAATATTCTAAAAAGTCAACCTCAATGTTGGATACTGAAACTCCACCGGGACTCCAGGTACATCACAACATTGTCCACCCACATAGGTTTGCGCAGATAAAAATAACTCAGTTTCGGAATTTCCTCTGCGGCCAAAGTGTTTCAGCAGACCATCCAGGAGGTGATACGTGGCATCCCGGGGGTACTCAATGTCAGCAATGACATTCTCATTCATGCAGGTGACTAGGAAGAGCACGTACAATGACTCAACATGCTACTTAACAGGCTAGATGATGCAGGCCTAACAATCCACAAGGACAAGTGTGAGTTCCTAAAGGAAGAGATCTCGTTCTTTGGATATACATTCAACAGCGCAGGCATCTCGGCAGTCCCTCAAAAAGTAGCAGATATCCATGCTGCTTCACCCCCAACCACACCAACAGAGGTACGCAGTTTTCTGGGGATGGCAACAAACTGCGGAAGATTCATCCCCAACCTGGCGACGTTGTCTGAACCTCTGAGGGAACTCACTAAGCTCAACACGAAATGGGTCTGGAGCCCCACCTGCCAGGAAGCGTTTGAACAAATAAAGGCCTCACTCTCAGCCGACACCACCATGGCATACTATGATCAAACTATATGTCGACGCCAGCCCGGTGGGTCTAGGGGCAATCGTAATCCAAGTAGCTGCCACAGGAGAGTCGATGCCGATCGCATACGCCTCCCGTGCCTTGACACCGATGGAGCAACTGTACTCCTATATAGAAAAGGAAGCAATCGCAGTACTGTGGGGCTGTCGCCATTTTCACCTGTACCTGTACGGCCGAAACTTCAAGGCATACACGTACCACAAACCACTCCTCCGCATATTCACGGGCCCGTCATCACACCCTCCAGCCAGAATAGGGAAGTGGCTACTACACCTACAACAGTATGACTTTGAGTTGGCATACCAACCTGGCAGCTGGAACCCCGCAGATTACATGTCCAGGCACCCAAGAGCAGCCACACCAGGGGAGATACACGTGGCTGAGGAAACAGAGGAACACATCTGAAACGTGGTTCACACGATGAAACCGAGAGCCATCGGCATCGAAGACATCGTGGAGGCCACACAGGCCAACCCATGCTGGGATCTGGTAAAAGACACAGTCATCTCTGGTGAATGGAAATCCTTCCTACGGAATATTCACAATCGCACTGCCGAAGTCAAAGAGATCCTCCCTGGCATGTTCGCAGTATGGCAAGACCTGACAATCACGGAGGAACGGCTCATACTAAGAGGGACCCGAATAGTCATCCCCACAAGCATGCAAGACAGCGTCGTTGCGCTAGCGCACAAAGGTCACCAGGGAGTGGTAAGGACCAAGGTCCGGATCAGACACTGTGTATGGTTCCCCCGCATGGACAAGTGGAGCAATTTATCACAACTCGCCTCCCATGTCGAATCCCGAGCCAATACTATCAGCAGAGCGAGGGTCCTCCAGATGGGACCCAATCAGCATTGACTTCTGTAAGATACAGGAGGGCACGTACCTGTTAGTGGCAATCAATGACCACTGTAGGTACCCAGAGGTTGAAATTGTATCCTCCACAGCAGAAGAGGCAGTCATACTGGCTATGGAGTAAATGTTCGTGACTCATGGCCTTCCACGTAGGATCCAGAGTGACAATGGACCACCGTTCCATGGTGGGGAATTCAAGAAGTACCTAGCTGACCTCAACATTCACTACCATCATATAATGGCGAGATGGCCACAGGCTAATGGAGACGTGGAAAGGTTCATGCGAACCCTCAATAAAGTACTGCGCCTTTCCTGTGTCAACTCAAGCCCCTGGAGGGTGGACCTATACAGATTCCAGAGAAACTACAGAGTGACACTCCACAGCACCAAAGGGATACCACCGGCGGACATCATGTATGGAACCATAATTAACTCATCCATCCCACACCACCCGAGCAGGGGTACGGACACGTATGACAGGGCACAAACTCAACAAAGAAGGACTGTGGCGAACGAACAGATGAGCACCAAGAGACACGCCAGAAGGTCCAATCACTGAGTGGGTGATCAGGTAATAATGGTAAGGAACCCATCCAAGGCAAAGCTGGACACCCAATACGACTCCGTCCCATGGACCATAACGCAAAGGCGAGGGACCATGATAATAGCCACAAGTGGACAAAGACAGGTCACAAGAAATGCATCATGGTTCAAGACAGTGCCAAGAGACCTGTGGACAGATGCAGAGCAGCAACTAGCGGAAGAGGAAGATCCGCAAATTGAGGAGGAGCATCTCCATCAGGAAGGAGAAGCGACCATGGACGGCGGAATAGAAGAGCTGCAGAGTGAGCCAGAGGATGCAGAGCTGAAAAATGAAGGTGAGCAACCTAATGGGAGTCAAGGGATAGCCCCCAGGGGTGGACGGTATGCTCTAAGAACTGCGCCCAGACCCCCTGAAAGACTCTAGGACTATGGGCCTCATTACACGGTACGCGGTAAAAAACGGCATTTACCGGCATGGTGCTATTAACGTGTCCGCCTTGGCAAGAGGCCGCTATTTGCGTACCATTATGAGTACGCGGACACGAGCCTAGTGCCATGCCGGTAATGACAACAAAAAAACACTAAGCAGCACCGACGAAAGCGCTGATAGCACTTCCGACCTCCTGCACCACGCAAATAGCGGTCACCGCTATTAGCGGTCACCGTTAAATAGCGGAACCGGAAATAGCATCATCGCACAGGAACGGGAAAGAGCACAGCGGCCATCTTTAAAAACACAATCCATTGCCATCCTCTGCCCCCTGGACCTGTTTCGACAACTGTGCCATCCCAAAGCCACAAGGATCCCCTCACCATGCCAAAGGCCATAAAAAAACACTGACCGCCAGCATAAAGAGAAGTTTACAAACGAGGAACTCATAATGCTGATAGAGACCCTAGCAGCAAACTCTGATGTGGTATTTGCCAACGACATGCGGCGGGAGACCCTGATCTAGAAAAAGGCCATCTGGGCAGATGTCGCCCTGAAAGTGAGTGCGGTGGGCACCACCACCCGCACCATCAGGGAGTGCAGGAAGCGGTGGGACCATCTCCGCCTCCGGGTCCGCAGCATACTGTCTGCAAACCGCAAGCTGGCCATGGCTACAGGAGGTGGCGCTGATTCACCAATTAAATTGAAGGAGTGGGAGGAGACCTGCACCAGCACGATTGGCGTCGAATCAATCGAGGGAGTCGGGAGCATGGAGCATGGTGTGGCCACTACATCAGATGGAGGTGCGTGTACACATGAAACAATGCACTGTGAATGTTGAGGCACCCCCCAAATGTGAGCCCAGATTCACCTCATGGATGCGGCCACAATCATACATGGACACAACCCTGCCCATGTGAGTGTCACACCCCAACACACACACATGCACGCATCACCACAGACAAGTGCCACACAGACCCATGCATGGATGACCCACTCAATAGCCCCATCACCTGAAACCCCACCAATGAAGTCCCAATGCACAGAACAGCATCATTAACTGAATCTGCATGAAGCACGTTGAACCATCACCAATGCCATCCCCCTCTTTGTCCCCCACAGGCTCACATACAGACAGCGAAGAACCTGCCATTGTGACTCAGGTTCCCCCTGCCAAGAAAAAACCCAGGGCACAGGAGACAGATGACACCCCCACCACATCAAGGGGCACAGGGAGGAGTGAGCCCCTGCAGAGGGTCAAACATCGCAAGAGCGCCACTGCACCAATACTGCAGTCTACGCCAGCAACAATTGCAATACCCACTGATGTCAACCCCCCACTACAGGTTACACCCACGGAGGGCCCACCCTCCGCTGCAACCAGTTCCACTGGTGAGGCAGCAGCCACAGCGCCGCTGTCAGATGTGGAGGGCCCTATAGAGTTCACCATGCAAATGCACCCCCCCCACCCCCCAGGAAGCCCAGAAGTAACTCCACGGCCAACACCAGGATCCAGTGTCCATGGCCAGTCTGGCGAGGAGAACACAGGAGGGTGCTGGAGCCCACCGGTGGCCTCACTTGATGTCTGGGACGTAGAGGAAGGCGCAGCAGCCACACCATGAGCTGGCCACAGTGGCCATGACCTGGCCACCATCAGGCAGTTCCAGGAGGACATTACAGTGCTGGTTGGGCAGCATGTGAAAGAGGCTGCCCGTCTCAGGGGGGAGATCACAGAGACTGCTAGGCATTCGAGGGAGGCGATGGAAGCCTGTACCAACAGGCTGTGCGTGGAGATTGGCCAACTGAGGCAGGCCCTCACGCGCACAGCGGATGCGATGGACTGCCAATTCCCACCACCACCACAGGGACAGACAGCCACCTCATCATCTGCGAGTTCAAGGCAGACAAGCTCCCTCCGCTGCTCCATTCGCGCCACGAGGCGCACATCACCCCGAACTTCCTAATGGTGGTGGTGGAAATGGGAAATAGGGACAGCAGGGTCTAGCTGGCACGTGTACAGCAGGACACCAACATTGTGCAAGCCACACATGGGGTTGTTGTGGGGGGAGGGGGGAAAGGGTGTTTCGGGAGTGTTGTGGGGGGAGGGGGAAAATGGTGTTTCGGGAGTGTTGTGGGGGTGTGGGGGGAAAGGGTGTTTCGGGAGTGTTGTGGGGGAGGGGGGAAAGGGTTTTTCGGGAGTGTTGTGGGGGGGTGGGGTGGGTGAAAGGGTGGTGGGATAGTTGGCGACATGCACTTTTTCATCTCATTATACCTTAATACACTGGTGACTAGTTGAAACACAGGCTTGGACTTCGTCATTGTGTATGTGTACTTTATTGGTGACAGGGTCCATTGTGCGCTTCACCACAGACTCCAATGCACTAATATCCATATCCATCCTACAGAGTTAAACCATGTGTCTCAGAATATTTGGTTGATCAGATGCTGTCGCACATCGCGTCCCTCCTGGGCATCGCCTCTTGCATGACCAGCATCCCCGTCACCTCCGTCCTCATCACCATCATCATCCTCATCAGATGGTTGCATTTCAACGTCAGGGGGCAGTGGCACATTCTGTCTGATACACATATTGTGCAGCATGACACATGCCATGGTGATCTTGGCCACCTTCTCATGGCCGTACAGGAGAGCCCCAGCCGACCTGCTTATGCACCTGAACCGTGTCTTCAAAAGGCCAAATGTCTGCTCAATCACGACGCGGGTACAGGTATGTGCACGATTGTAGTCCTCTTCGTGCCTGTTCTGTGGGTTCCGTACAGGGGTAAGGAGCCACCTCTTCGGGGGCTAGCCACCATCACCTGAATGGGTACCTGTTACTGTTCACCTCAAGAGCAGCCTGTACATATCAAACAAATCGACTTTGCATTGTGATTGAAATCCACGATTACCAGCATGCATGCAGACGATCTGTGTGACTGCAATGTACAAAGGTGAGCTCGACCCTGCAAGTGGACATGCCCGATTCATGCCTCTGACAGTAATTGACATGTCCTGGGTGAGGCCAGGTCTTAGGTGTCCCTGGGCCCAGGCAAATTTGGTACCACACTGCTATGTACTGCCATTCCGACATCGATGTTGCCATGCTGTGAAGCATCACTTCAGTGGTGCTATAGGTGTGTGGTTCAATGCTATGGCTAGGGATGATCCCTTTGCATGCATTCAAGGGCACATTCCTGTATTGATGTTGTGCTGCGCTAATTCTGTATAACTATCTTGATGCCATATTGCTGATTTGTGTATTATGTGGTGTGGCATGATGTGCAATGTAGATGTGGATGGATGTGTAATATTTGGAAACCTGGATTGTTCTCAATGTTGTGCAGCTATAAATTGCATGTGGGTTCTTCTCAAGTACATTGTGGCCTTCCCTGATGGACATTGGCGTACATCTGTATGTCCATTTGTCCTACGGACGACAGTCAACACCCAGTTGGAGTATGTATCTCCCCCCCCAATCACACCCAGTTGGAGTATGTATCCCCCGCAATCACACCCAGTTGGAGTATGTATCTCTCCCCCCCAATCACACCCAGTTGGAGTATGTATCTCTCAATCACACTGCCATGTGCTTGCCCTGCTACTCACCAAGTAGCCACAAAGGTTGTCCGGCTTGTTGCTCCATGTAGCTTGGTATGGTTGAGTTCCGCAGGACCATAGAATCCTGGGTTGAGCTGGGAAATCGGGCACAACAATGTGTGATTATCTTGTTTGCGTCACATATCATTTGGACATTGATGGAGTGGAATTGCTTTCTGTTTCGGTAGACTACTTCATTGTGATGTGGGACCACCAATTCCACATAGGTACAGTCGATGGCCCCGATACAACTCGGGATGCCTGCCAGTGAATAGAAGCCAACTTTGGTGTTTGCGATCTCCTGGGCAGTCCGTGCAGGAATATATGTTCACATGCATGCTTCAGGAGGGCATCGAGTACCTGGTTCAGCGTGTGTGAGAATACTGGTTGTGAGATGCCATGCATCTGCCCCACTGTATGCTGGTAGGTGCCTGTGGCCAGGAAGTGGAGCACAGTCACCACCTTCAGTAGAGGGGGGATGGCAGTTCTGATGTCTATGAGGCTCACAATGTCATTGTGCATCATGTCCACGATGCTGGTGATGGTATACCGGTCCAGACGGTACAGGGTCTGTATCTGCTCAGGGGTTAGGTTAAATGGACTGGCTCGGATCCTGGGGATTGGTGGCTGCCTCTGTGGTATTACTAGGTGCCCTGATGGTGCTTTCTGGCCTGTCTTGCCCTCCTCCTCTGCGTCTCCTCTGTGCTGCCTGTTGTTATTGCTGCTGCACTGCAATCATGTCTTCCAGCCCATGTAATGCTGCTAGTATTGGAACCATCTTGGTGTGGGAAGGGGTGTGTGAAGGGGTGTTGTGTGCTTCTTTTGTGCTACCACAGTCTCCATTGCCTCCACCTGTGCTGATTGTGTCCACCTGTGGCAGGTGGGAACACTGCTCAGTTCTCTTAACGGGTGGTTTGCGATGCCGGTATTAGCGCCATGCTGGTAAGGGGTTTTTGGGGCTTTACCATGCAGCTATTAGCATGTCCGCATGGCTTGTGATGGTGTGCTATTAGCCCCATGCCGCTATTTATGGGATGAAGGGTCGCGCACCCGCTAGCCGCTATTAGTGGCACCGTACATAGCGGTGTCGCTAATAGCGGTAATCTGGGTCGTAATTGGCATGGGTGTTTAACGATACTGGTATTCCCTTACCGGTAACGTTAATCCCTTACCTCACAACGTGTAATGAGGCCCCATGAGTGGTAAAAGCCCAACCCGCGAGGCATCAGAAATCACAGTTTGGAACTTTTGTTTGAAATATATCATGTTTGTTAATGTTTTTGTTGGGAAAAAGGAGGAATTTTGTGTACGCCTTACGTCCCGCTACGCGGTGACGTAAGGCGTGATCAAATAAATGCCCCGCCCCCACTACGCGGCGGCAGTTCCAGGCGTACTACAGCACCAGAGTGTCTGCATCTCTCTTTGCTCCCGCCCGAGCTGCGCAGCAAGGCCCTGGCGCCCAGGGCCACAGAACTCCTACGTCCCGCCGACGCATCGGCTGGTGGGTAGGATTCAACAGCCTGTTCTATAATCCTGGCTCAACAAAACAGAATGGTTTCACCATACCAGAATGGCTGGCCGCTTTTCTGAGCAAGAGGCACTAGAACCAAATTAAGCGTCCTCCTGATCCCTGCCCAAAGTCCGGGGACACTGCAAGGGGCACACACTGCATCGGACTCTGCACGCATACGGACATAGGAAGCGTGGCTTTTTATGATTTGAGCACCGTCACCGTCACTACTGGTAAGTGGTAAGCACTTTTCTTTTAATTCTGTTTTACTGTTCTGTTCCTATGATTTTATTTTAAAAAGAAACCGCTCCAGAATAATTTCGTTTCAAAATAAAAGTGTAGGAAGAAGTTGAAACTTGCACTAAACAGCAGGCAGGTGTTTTGGGGTTTGTATTGTGCGTGGGATGGGGGGGCGGCGATGCAGTTTGTGGGGTGTGGTGCAGGCCAGTAGGGAACATAGTTCCACTACTTCTTTTCATACACTTCGACCACTTATTGCTGCATTTTTTAAGTTCTGACAATACAAATAATGCTAGCCAAGCAGTCCGACTGGATGCAAGAAAAGGAGCACTATTGAGTAGTTTGGCATATTAACTTATGCTAAACTTTCAGTAAACAATTTTGATAAAACATCTTATGCATAGAGAAATTGTTTTCTGTCTTCCCAGGTATTGTCATCAAATACCCAGGTGCTCACAGCACACGAGATATGGACAGTGTATGTTATGCTAAGTACTCAAATCATAAGGCCCACCGCTTCTCTGCCACGCACACACAACCACACTCTCTCTCTGGCGGATCAGGTTGCCGGGGCAACACCATTTGCCTCAGGTTCCCCCTGGAGTTGTGGTGTGGCCCGAGTCCGGAGGGCACAGGCATTAATGCCCCCTTCCATGTATTAATCTCCCATGGACACATTATGGCAAAATGAGACCAAAAACAGACCTGAAAAGGCCAGGCCTAAAATATATGTGACATACAAGAATGGTTAAGCCTATAAAATAATGTGCACTAGGTGAGCAGTCATCAGTCAATGGTCGACTGCTCTGCACCCAGACAGGACAGGGCATTTAAACATCACAACAGTCATATTTAAACAAAAGTATCCTTATGTTGGCGCAAAGAAATGACACTGTATAAAATCTTGGGCGCTACAAATCATTTTTGAGCCTCTGCGTGTAAAGTGTCCTGCGAAACCATTTTGAAAAGTTGGCCACCCTATTGCAAAGGGCAATTTATGCAGGTGTGAGTTTTTGGGATAGCATTTTCTGTAAAGTAGTAAATTGACGCAATTCACGGATCATGGTGTGAGGGCCAATTTTTTGAGGCAAGGGGTGGCCCACCTTTTTAATGCGAGGTGTAGGCCACTTTTTTGGGTATCCAGGCCTATTTCTTGTCCCAGTCCGACTCTCTCTTTATCTAATGACAACGTTTTCCCCCTAAACTGGGTTCTGCTTCTTTCCACTGGCTTGCCTATGCCAACAATTTGTCAATTTTAGATCAAACACCAATATGCATACTGGGGTCACTAGCAACTCTGGGTGGCTATATGACAAAGAATGATCTGGAAGTCAATAGCATAACGTTTAATGTCATGTCCATTGCTGCTCCTTCAAAAGGAAATATGTTTTATTGGAAACCAGCCTTGTCCGATGTAGAGAAAGTACAACAATTTGTGTGGGGCTTGCACAGGAGTTTGTACTGTGCTTGTGCCGTCTTCCCTCACCTGGCGGGGTTCCGTGCTGGGATCTCTGTGGCTGGGGGTTCTCAACAGTGTTTTTGTGCCTGTGATTTGAATGCTGCCTTGGTCTGCCACTTCACTGCTCTGGGTTTGGCCATGCTTGTAGGAGTTTTGCTAGGCTTACTGGAGTGCTGCTGGAGTTCTGCTGCGCGGTGCTGGGCTCCTCGGATTCATGGCAGATGGTTGAAGATGGCAGTGACGATCTTTGGCCTTTCGAACAGTGCACTGGCATTCCTTATTGTTCAGTGCCTTTGGAAGGATGCATTTGAAGTGGATTGTGACCTTTTCTGCATGTTTTATTTTTGTGACTTTTTAGATTTTTAGATTTTGCCTCCCACCATGCTGCGTTTGGATTGAGATGGCCTCATGTTGTTCTGCAATTTTCTGGACTTTCACATCTGGTTTATTCTGGATCATCATTTCATTTTTCTTCCTGCTTGGTTTTCTTTGTTCTTTTACTCACTTTTGTGTGCTGTACTTTAATGGTGATACCTAAGGTCAAGCCATGGTATTGCGCAAAGTTGAGTTAAATTTAAAAAACATCCGTAGCACTCCGTGCTATTTCCAGTGTCCCCTCACAATGGGGAACCTGGCCAGCAAGGTTCAGAGCATATTCGCATAGGGAGCTGGGGTGAAAACAACATGTCAGGTCGCTAAATGCAATTTTCCCTCCATATTATGAACCCCCTAAACTTTTTGCTTTTGTTTGGCTATCCTGACTTTTTCCAGTGGAGCCCAGCCTTCAATTGCACCCCACTGGGCTTCTGCTCATTTGTTTTGGAGAATCAGACACATCCTTTAGGTTGTCAGTACTGGGAAACTATGTTTCACTTAGTCTTTTACTTTGTTGCAATTGTTTGGTAACTTTTTATCAGTGCGCAAAGTACATTACTGTAGCATGCACTAGGGTCCTTTTTTATGCCCTAGACACTCTCTGTGGAATTTCTGGCGAATGTACAAGTGTGCCTAGGATGAACTGGTGGCAGCAGTCTACTTTTCTGGTATTATTTTACCACTTTTTAACGAACCATACCACATTAACCACAGATGGCTAATGACTGTGGCCAGTGCCGAAAACGGCCATGCCACATAGTGTTTTGTTCTGTGCTTTGCTCATCTTGTCCCTTTGCCTTCCCCCAGGTCAGGTTAACCCGGGAATTCCTTATTTGGGCATGCAGCCTCCTACAAAAACCACATCTTTCGCGGGCTCTTGCATGCCACATGTGCTAGCGCCCAGGAAGAGGGTTGGGACAGTCTGGTCCCAATCCACACTATTGATGCCAGAATGCATGGGGACCACGACTGGCATGCATGCAAGGGAGCAGATCTTCTATTGGCTGTCCCGATTCGATCACCCATCGAACTTTGGCCCTGCATCTATTCCAGGTCGATCTACAGTGGTTCATCTTGAACTACTGAAGGAGCCAAGTGTCCTGTGAGCTGAAGAAGACCAGTGGACCTGCCAGAGACGAGCTGGAAGGTTTGGCACCCTGAGCCTGCTGCTGTCCTGTCGGACCCCTGTTTCATTCTCGATGTTCTAAGGCCTGCGAGGGTGCTTTGACACTTTTGAGTAGTGGGAACAACTACTGTCAGCATCTCCTGATTTCCCACCAAAAGAGCATTCTCGGAAGTGTTCCTGTGCCGTCCAGTGAACTGACAATCTCTGTCTTGGGACGTTGCATAGGAGCGCCGCCATTTCAAGTTGAGGCATGAAACTTTCGGAATCCCTAGCGTGTAGTTCATGACACTCTCCTGCCAAATTACAAAGGCCTAGCTCCTCCGGGTCTTGAACAAGGAGAGTGCATCACGTGGAAAGCCTTTGTGGTCCCTGCGTTGTGGTGACGGTCATTGTAGGTGGCTTCCTTGCCTTCTCTCCTATGCCCTGAGTCCTGCTGCACTGGAATGTTCTTCTTCCTCCCTTTGTGAGTGGAGTTCTGGCTACTGTCCCATCACAGACTACTGTCCCATCCTGCAGCACCTGAGAGCTGGATCGGAGAGCAAAGGTAGAATTTGCAACCTCAGACTACCTTGACTAAACAGGCATAGATTGGTCTAGATTGAAGCAAGATTCGGTGAATACTTACATAACTTACCGGTGGCCCTTGGCTCATCCATTTCCTTTTAACACATGAGGGTTCCATGGGATCCTCTCTTTGGCTGGGATAGCCTGCGCTCCCTGCATGTTCCAAAATTCGGAAACTGCTCTGCCTGCAAGGGCAGACCCTTCCCTGGCAATTGGAACACCGTCTACCCTCTTCAGGCCCCTTACCTAACTGTCCCAGAATCTTGAAATGGTACTGTCTATGATTTACGCACAACCGCATGTTTTTACACACTGCTGTAATTTGAGCACAAGGCTCCCCACTTCATAGGGCTGGACTGAATAAGTTAGGGTTTACCTCCTGAAGACTGCCTAATGCTTAAATTGTGTTAATCCCCCCTTCTGTTACAGGTTGTGGATTTGTTCCACCCTTTTTCGCAGGAGGATATAGTGGTTGTATATCTGTTAAATAGTGATATGCTTGTGTGGTAACTGTTGCATTATTAATTTGGTTATTCGTGTTGTTTTATTGGGTCTAAAATAAATGTATATGTATTTTTGAGATGCACCTGTCTAAGAGTATTCTGTGGTATTGTGGGCTTCTGATCACTCGCACCCCTCCTGAGACTTAGGGCCTCATTCCGAGTGTGGCAGTCCGGAAACAAGGGTGCTGGTAAACTTACTGGCACCCTTATTTCCGGACTGCCACAAAACGAGTCAGCCTCTAGGGGCCTTAGCACTCACCAGACCTGACCGTGTCGAACTCATCAGCCCCGGTAATCCGAATCATCATGGAAGCACCAGCACTGTTAGCAACGCTGCCGGTGCTTCTGTCTCCCCACTCCCATGGAGTCCTATAGCACTCCAAAGGAATGGTGAGTTACCAAATCTGCCGCCTGACTTCTCACTCTGCTGGGACTTGTAATGTCCTGGTGGCACCAGAAAGTCAGCTGGCAGATTCGTGCTTCGAGGTTGGCGTCAACCGCCGGTAGCAGCAGCAGGTTACCACCAACCTCGTAATGAGGCCCTAGTCTTGACCGCCTGCCAATCTACTGTGATTGGTCTGGCTTGTCCAGAAGATTTCCTGTTTCACTAAACTAAGGTGGCCTTCTAAACTTCTGTCCATCAGGCATTTATAAATCCCTTCTAACACTGGAAAACTCTTAAAACCTATATATAGTTAGACGGCAAACAGCCCCCACCACTGCTAATTCAGCAAGTTTAGACCGGGTCCAGACCAGAGTTTATGGAATAAGCTCAATTTTATTAAATGCTTTGAAGGTTCTTGTCTAAAAGCCCTTGTTTACATGGCCCAATTTAAGCATATCAACTTAAAATATGGCAAACGCTCACTTTACCGCTGCTGAATTTTAGAAAGACAAACATGATCCTGTGTCTTAGCTATGGTGCCAAATTCCTACTTAAAACATTTTTTGTTGGAACGTATTTTAAGGCCTAATCTTGCACGGACTTTTAGCACTTTCCAAGTGGTTTCCAGTCCCTAGACTATTGTCTCTAGAGGTTGCCATGATAGCCTTATATACTGAGCGAGGTGTCAATATCGCTGGAAAAGGACCTGCCACCACGTTATGGCCTGAGACGAAGGAGAAGGCCATAAGTTAGGGAAGGGTCACTTTCCCAAGTGATAATGACCCCTCCGGAGATCTGCTATTCGCACAACATGGTAGTAGCAATAATACATGTTTTGGATTAATGGTGTGAAAGTAAAACATGTTCAAATAGGAACTAAAGTAAAGAGTAACTGTGTTAGTAAATAAAATGTGGTTATATTTTGTAGTATTTAAATAACATAACAAGGTGGTCTTCAAAAGTTCATTTAAATTGCAAATGGGGTTACAATGGAAAAGGTTTAACGTAAGCATGCATTAGGTGTATCGTCAAAGTAAGTGATTCCTCTTGAAAAAAGAAAATGAATGTATTTTCCAATGTTTTAGCTTTCTTTTTGGTGTGTTCAGTTGAATGTTGCTGTGAAATAAATATTTTCCCAGATTGGGAGTGTAATCTTGAAAAATATCTTGCCCAACATTGTCGTTGTTTAACTGTCTGCTTTGGGAAGTGAGAAAGTTCAGAATGCAATCAATACCAGTAGTTAATGACTGCTCTCTGAACGTTCGGATTCGCTGATAGGAGGTGAATAACGATTTCCATATGCTAATATCTGGAAACACTTATCACTGTATCAAATACCTTTAGTCCCACCTACTTATATAAGTTTTCCTTTATTAAAATCTCTAATTGAGGAAAGTAATTTGAGTAGTATCACACAATGGGCACAGCATTGTTGCAACATTTTGCTTGAAATTATTTCTTCTGAAATCACGTTAGTTAATAATCCTGCTTCATCAAAAAAAGCACTTTGGATTTGCGATTGATGTAAAAACCAGAGATGCTATCTCCGAGTAAATACTATGTAAGTCGTTGGGGAAATTAGGTTAACAATATATATTATTTTTGCCATGCTATCTATGTAATTATCCCTACAGAATGCTTAGAAACGATTTCATGAGGCTTTTTTTAAACATATTTGAATCTATTGACGTCTTGGGGGCAAGAGCTTGAGTGTTGCTTAGTGCAAGAATATGTAATTTATGTAAAGAAACTAGTAAGATCAAAGCCCCAGAACACTTCTGTATGAATTGTGCGGCTCTTGAGAATTTGAGACAAGTGTGTTTTCTACGCTTTGTGCATGATGTGGCATCCCTAACTGATTCGTAGTCTAGGAGGTAATCAAATTCCATTGACAATAGATGCTATTGGATTCATTAAGTTGGTTGTATCTTCTATTTAATAGACGTTCAATCAATACCTTGCACCTCTTGCCCACTGCATTGCCGCCCTCTGCTCCAACTTTCAGTACTATGCGGATGACACTCAGCTCCCCTTCAAGCTCCGCACAGCCACCTCTACTCCTTCTCTCATTTCTGACTGTCTTTCTTCAATTCAGGAGTGGTGTGCTGCCAATGATCTCTCCCTTAATGCAAGTAAGACTAAGATCCTCCTCATGGGTCACCAGCTCCCTCCTTTCCTCTCGCCCTCTGGCCACCCTGCCTGGGTCCTCTTCCTGCTCCTACCTGTGAGGCTAAGAACCTCGGGTCATCTTCAACTCCATACTCTCCTTCTATCCTCACATTTCTGACGTCTCTAAGAAGTCAAACTACCAGCTGCACCTCCTCACAGGTATTCTTCCCTTCCTCAATTTCCCCCAGAAGCTCACCGTCTCCAGAGCTCTGGTCCTCTCTAGGCTGGACTACAGTAACAGCTTCTTTCTAAATCTTCCTCCTTCTACTCTCCGTCCTCAACACCTCATCCAGAACAGGGCTGCAAGACTTGTCCTTGGCCTCAAGTCCAGGAATCATATCTCTCCAGCTCTGAAATCCCTTCACTGAATCCCAGTGGCGGCAAGGATCAAGTTCAAGATTCTTTGCATTGTCCATGGGGCTTTCTGGTGTCTGGGACCACACTACCTCCAACTCTCTCTTCCAAAATATCTTCCTTCTTGAGCTCTTTTCTCCTCCACCTCTAACTCTCTGAGGGTCAGTCGCTTTTCCAAGAAAAGAGTTGGGGAAGATCGCTTTCTTTGGCTGGAGCCTCCCTGCCACTCTGAAACTTGAGCAGAACCATCTCTGGTCCAGAAGCAACTCACTACCTTTCTCTTCGCTCCTGCCTTCTCTCTTCCTCTCCCTTGCTGATCACCTGCTACCGCCAGCCCATAATGAGGCCCAATGTATTCCGTACTGGGAGTTCCTTATTGAAATGGGAGTCCTTGTCCCCAAGAAGGGAGTCACTCCCAGTAAGGTCCCACTTGCTTAGACCCCTACGGAGGGTCTTGCTTAGTGGACTCACTGCCCCTAGCTTCAGAGGTGTTGGCTCCCCACTGGGGAGAAGGGACGAATAGTCCAGATTCATGACATACCCCTGTCCCTTTAAATGGGAGGCTCCTCTTGTTTGGGAATTTGGAAATGACTCAAAAGGTTCACCTTTCCATCTTCTTTCCTTATTTGATGTTCTACAGAGAGGTTCTCCTCTTCCAAGTTCTTTGCTTTTTGTTGGTGGCTGTTTTCCCAAGTCCACACAGGCAGGTCTTCCTTTCCTTCAAATGATGGTTCTCTATCTGGGAATTTATAGCGGCAGGAAATAAGGAGTTTAGCTTGAGCTCCTTCTGGCCAATCTGGGACAACCACTGAAGGAATTGCGAGATGTTGCTTCCTAGAATTAATTGGACAGGTAACCTAGGATTTATGGCAGCTGTTATAGACACCTCTTTCCACAAAATAGTTATAGTTATTGTAATCACAGGGAAAGTTTCGGTTTATCCAGGGATGCATCGAATTTCCTCCTTTGGCTGACCTCTCCTCCCCAAGGGTATTTATCTTGGATGTATAGTGTTATGTAGAGATACTATATATATTATTCATTATCAGGAGCACATCTTGTTCCAATAGTTACAATTAGAATGTTATTGTTTAAAGGAGAGGAATGTAAAGAGGTAAGGAATAGAACTGTAAGGTGTGGACAGTCGGAGGCCGAGCACAGTGAGAGAGGTCATACTGCAGTTGTCAACCTAAATGCCAATAAAAGGACTTACCATTCTACCAACAAGTGTCAGACTACATTGGACCTTTATTATACTGGTGATGAGTTTCCGTGTTCTGCTGGACAACTGCAATGAAGAGGTGGAGTAGATGACCAGCGACAGAACCCTGTGTTTCTGAAAGCAGTGTGTAGCGGAACGACGACGTTAGGCCCTTGCCCACAGGTGACACCGTTTTTTGGTGGTCCCAGCTGCACAGGCACAGAGGTGCCTGGCGAGGCATTGAGGTTGCTTGGCAACAGCCTGTCGTACACTGGATTGCCATGTTGTGACGAGCCTGCCATGTAGAGACACGTTGAATGTACTGAAGAATTGGGGATGCCTGGCAACACATGCAGGAGTGTCAGTTCACGCTCTGGACATTGGAGTTCTCAGTCACTTTAAGGAGCGTGTCATGGAGAGACACATTGAGGATGCTGTCTTGTTGGGATTGCCTGGCAACACATTCAAGAGATCTTCGAGTTTCCAGGAAAGGAGTGACGCACTACTCTGCTGGATGCCATTTGGAGGGACATGCTCTGGTATTGAAGAGAGCACAAACGAATCAGTTCAGTTTGGCAGTCTTCATTTTATTGACTACTGTTTGCACTCTATCAAGTGTGGAGAGCGAAGGAGAGAAGTTGTCAGGAAGGAGAGAATCATCAATAGGGAGGCCGGGATGTCTTTGTTTTGCCATTATAGCACAATTTCAAAAATATGGTGATTATTCCGGGTGTCAGAGGCGTTGCTAGGGGGGGCTGAGGGATATACAGCCCAGGGTCTTTTGGTTGTAGCCCTGGATAGAAGCTCAGGGGCTACAACCAAAAGGCTAGCTGGCCCCAAATCCCAACTGTTTCGACATAGCGTAGCCCCATATCTTTTCAAGACCTAGCAACACCCCTGCCGGGTGCCATATGATTTCTTCCTCAAGCTGGTGAGCCAACAGTTAGGTGGAAGGATTGGAAGGAGGATTTACTAAAATTTGTATTGCAGCATATGGGCCTAACTATTCTGTTGAGAGCAAGGACACCTTGCTATTTCATTGTTTAGGACATGCTGGGCAGGACATTTAAAAAAGGTTGCCATTCTGTGATACCGCCAGACCTAGTGGAGGTAACAGTAATTCTGTTGGGTGGTATTCTGGCAGATTTACTGCCAGGATACCGCCCAACTCCTGATGATGCCCAAAGTCATTAATACTTTTGCCAAAAGACACCCTGAAACAGAACCGTACAGGGTACCCAGGTTCTTGTAAACTGTATCAACACAACGGCACAGCTTAATGCAAACAGAACTCTAAAGCAAACAAAAGGTGGGATGGCTGGAAGGTTTTCAGTTAATTTTAACCTCTGGCATTGATCACAGAAACCACCCAGGCCATAACAGAAAGGGGAAAAACCATATGCAAGCCAAGCTTGGTCCCCTCCCAAAAGAGGTGGACGAGCCGAAACTACTTAAATATATCCTGTCTGCATGAGACCACATGCACACCCACACTGTTTTTTATTAGTTATTCACATTTCAAAGTATACAATGAAAGCCTCATGGTATAACCGTACATTTTCCCATAAACCCATACAGTGGTCTGCAACCTTTCCATCAGCCATAGCTTGCATAGTCAACAGTGATGGACCTGTCAAGTTGTAGTCCAAAACATCTTGAGAACCACATCCAACCAAAGAAAAATATGGCGTGGTCATTATATAGAAAGATCACCAACATATTTCCTAAATTGTGGAATTGATTACCTCCCTCACACTTCTGATATTTACTATGTCCAAGTACCCTTCAAGTGCTCCTCACCCCCACCAAACACTCTGACCAACAACCCCTAAATTGTAAAGGAGATACCACATAGGTTACCACTATTCTGCTGTCAGAGTACCTTATATGCCCTACTGTCACACAGAATTAATACACTCAGACACCTTTGACACATAGCATCTCTCTTATAAGAGGAAAGATCAGTTTCAAAGAGGTACCCAAACTATTTAAAAGCAACATACACACACAACAAACACACACACGCATACCCCCTGAATAATCCCAGACTGAAAGGTGATGTGAGGGCCCCCATATAGCAGAGATCTCAAATAATTCCCTGCTAGTATCTGCCTCTCACAAGCTTCATCTGGAAATGTATGAGAAAGGCCACCATGTGTCTAACCCTCTTCCACAATCCCTCTCCCTTTGGCTGTCGCCTCACTCACAGCTTAACTTCCTAGAACAGTTTACAATCCCATGACAAGGCCATCAGCACAACAAGAATGTCTAAATGGCTGAGGAACCATTTTTAAATGTCACATAACATATCATAACCTAAGGCCGAAAGAAGTGATATTGCTGCTTTAATGAACCTCCAACATCATTAGTACTACTTACAAGCATTCCCATCCAAGGAATGGTGTGATCTGCACTGCATTGGGCTCTGTATTCTATGTTTGGTCAACAGCCTCTAACCCATCAGCACATCTACACCAGCCAGAACCCCAAAGCACTGAAATCCAACCAACTGAGGCAGTCAATGCAGATGCTATCTATTTCAATTATTTAGGTCCCGCAAAGAATAATAATGTTTAATGCACTGGCATACAGAAACAGAATACTTGATGGTTGGGGGTTACAGCGATCATTTTTCCTATCTACAAAAGGTTGACACAATGTCACCCACATGTTATTGCCACATGTCCCTATTAGACAGCTCTGAGAAGTAGTTTGGAAAAGTAATGTGGAGTAAGATAAATACCTGGCAGGAAGAATGAAATATTGTAGCCGACACAGTTTGGATTTATTGAGTTCCTATGCAATATCTCTCTGGGCCTGAATGCAAATTGTTGGTGGCAAGATCCCTGTATATCAAAAAGGACCACTTTATGTGGATTCTACGAATGTATCAATCATGTTTGATTCAGTAAATAGCCGACTTTTATGTTGTGCATTGCAAGAAAGGGAGATTTGCCCAATCTTGCTGAATCTATTGATTTGTAGGCATGAGAAAACAGATGCTGCTCTCTGTTACCACAATATCCCTATGATGTGATATGATATTTTATTTACACAAGTGTTTCAAAGAGCTATCAAACATGGCATTCGATAGGGGTGTGTTCTTGACCCATTTCTTTTTAATTTATACAACAGCTCCCTGTATCAAATTCTATATGATTCTGGTGCTGACCCGACACTTGTTTGTAATATTGATGTGTTGTGCTTAGCTGATGCTGATGATAAGGTCCTGTTGTCCTGTTGGATAAAACACCAAGATACTTGCTAATAATCTTCCATCCAACACTTATATGGTAAAACGTGGATTCAAACTGAATGTAGCAAAATCAGAGGTTCTGGTGTTCCCCAGTAACTCAGCTTTCAAATGTCGCTGTGTCTTCATAATCACAGATTTAATCCCCACGGATAATACATTTGATTTCATAAGTATTGGATTTCCTTTTAATCTTGCGACTTGGACACATGAACAGACACCCCGTTGTGGGATGCCTCACTCAATTAGTCGAATGTTTAAATTTACACCAGGTTCAAGGCTCAGCAACAGGAGTCTGGTGTTTCATCAAAAATCGATTGTTGCAATGTGCAGAGAATCTGTGGTGCAAGTGAATGTTGCGTTTATCTCTGTCAGCTCGAGCCTGGGCCTGCCATAGGGAACTGCAACTGCCACAGGGAACTTGAACTTCTCCGTATTGAATATCTACTGCCTGGGGCCCTTTTATTCTTACTATTGAAGGTGATTTTATATAAGAAAGTCTGTCCAACCTTATTATTAAAGATACTTGGTTATATGAAAGTGCTCATAAGGTACCAGGAGATGCAAACATTTTAAGGAGTTTAACTACAAGTGAAAGAAGATTTTAATTGGTTCCACCATGGTCCAAAAACAGATTAAATTTTATACAAATGTATTTTTGATGAATATATATGACAAAGAGATTCGAAGAAATGTATAAAACCTACAAATCGTTTTCATGAATAGTTATGGCAATCAGATGAGCCTCGGGTTTATCTTGCATGGCTCCAACTACTTAAATCCATGGTTGAACTCAAGAGAACTTGTTTCAAATCGGTAGCTTTAGGAAGTCTTGTAAATCAATGTGTATGTTTTGTTCAAAAGTGACAGAAAAAAAGTTCTTTTTATCTATTTTTGGCCTCAGTATAGTGAGTTAAGGAACATGTTATCATGGCCTCTGTTACATAAAATGAACATTAGACAATGCCGTTCAGCCTTAGTTCCTTTGCAAGGGATAAAGGTCCCCTTGATTGCAGGGACTTCGACACCTTTCATTGAAGGATCCCTCCAGATAAAAAAGTAAAGAGACTTTCAGGATCTCTATGCCCGTTTAGAAGATTTTGTTTTAAAAACATCTTGCAAACTGTTGTTTTTATTAAAATATTGCATGATATGATATGAAAAGTCATTTATAATGCGCCTGTACACAAGTGCTTCACAAGTCTAAATTTGCCCTGTATGACATGCATCATATATTTGTAACTTCCTTTATGGAACTATTATTATATTTGCAAATAATGCTAAAGAATGAACGAACAATGACACACATACAGATGTTGCTCGTGGCACTGACTTGAACTGCCTCTAAATCCATGAGGAAAACTAACTATAGATGTGTAATTCTGATAAATGTATGCTCATTTTATGTTCCTCGAGACAACTATATAAGGACTGCAAAGAGGAAAAGGAATGAGGAGGTAATGACCCGATTGTTAGGGGGGATTCTCAAGAATGTGCTAATTTCCCTTACCTTTGTGGATCCCGAGCAACTTTGCTGGATTCCTAGGATTCGTTTTTTTACCTGGGAAGAGTGTGAGCTTTTTTCCCACTCTTCCATGTATTTTAATGTGTGTTTTACTTTTGTGTTCTTTGGAAAACAACCCCATAGGCATCATCTTTTTCTGTGTGTCACACAGCACCTTCAGTGCAGTGGCACGGGGTGTCTTTCAGACTCCCCAAGGTTTAAATACCTTCTCTGGGACTGACTACTGTCTCCCAGAGCATGTAAAGTTAAATTGACTTTATTAGTCTTTTTAAATTTACAAACTCAGCCCACACTATCTTCCTATAGAGTGCTGGAGGGGTTGCCTAGCTTCCCCTGAGTCTAAACTCTCATGTAACAGTCAAATGTTACCCTTTCCCACTTGAAATGGCTGGTGGCAGTGGTTTAAATCAAACTACCAGGATTTTTTTCGACCGCGAACACTGTTAGCTAAAAATCGGGTCAGCCATGTTTTCCAATATGGCGCCCAAGACCTATCTGTAAAAACAGAGTCGGTCCACTTTTTTCACCATTTTGTTTTTGGAAAGGTCATTCTTGTGTTTGTCTTTATGCGCCAAACCAGGTTTGGTCTCTTTGTTCAGTGCCGAAGCCCTCCTCTGGCGCCTGAGTGTCTGGGGTGGACAGGATGTGAGGGAGGTGCCTGAAAACTCCTTGTGCTTAGTCTCCTAAGAGACCTGAATGCACTCTGGCTTGATTGGCCGGCTGACAGAGAAGCCCCTCAAGGTTAACTTCTTGCCTTGAGATTGGTGGGACAACCTGCTCGTAAACCACCTGGACACTGTACCCAACCTGGTCGAATTCTCTTCAGAGTGCTGTTGAAAACCGGATAGCCAGAGGGAAGGAAACCAGCTCGTGGACTTTAAGGCACTCACACCTTAAAATGACGTTTTGCAAAGCTTGTGGCCTCTTCCCTGGGCAGTGCAGGAACCTCCCGATGTCCTCCTTCTTGTCCCCACGACTGAAGCTCAGGAACAGCGAGATCTGCAGGAACTGCCAGGAACAACTGCCTCAGCTACAGCTTTTCTTCAATTACAAGGTACTGTGCAAGTGCGGTGCAGAACTCTGTTCGGCCGTGGTGAAAGTTTGTGAAACTTTTCTGACTTTGAAGGCTTGTCCTTCCCTAAACCAACGTCTAACTTTTCGTCTGATCAAATTCTTCAAAGATCCGTGGCAAAGACTTAACCATTTACTACCAGAACTGTGCTCTCCTATACAAGACTCTTAACCATTGACTTTGGCCCAGGCTTATTGAATTGAATTGCTGGTTGTAGTGAACTGAAACCCTTTGACCTGTCTATGAGAGTATTTGAGTGGTTGATTCTTATAACCTTGTCTTTTTACCCCGTTTTAAAGTAACTGAATTGCCATTTTGCTCCCATTTCAGAGGAGCTGAACTTGTTCAGAAACTGATTGGTTGTGTATTGTATTATATTCGATTGTGATATTGAGCTGCTCTTACTAGTGGAATGTTTTCCAAATGACTGCGTAATAAATGTATATTCTTTTACCAAGAAACCTTGAGTAAGTGTTTGTTTGAATCTGTTGTACTGCTCACTTTACTTTTGATATAAGACTGGCTGCTCAGCCCCTGCTACCACATTACTGTGTAGTACAGACTTGACCCAAAGGTGAAATTGTACTTACACTTGTAGTCTTAATTGTGTGTAGTGTTGTCACGCTTTCTCCCGCACACCCTCTCCCTGCTCCCTCCGCACGCCCGGTCTCTGCCAAAATCCATCAGGGGATCCCGTTTATGCACTCTGGCAGTCGGAGACTGCATCATTTTACCCGCCATACCAGGACACTGTTTGGACCAGGGGTTTACCGGCCATCCCAGCGCTGAAAAGCACAATGGAGACTCCCACTGGCAGCCCGTAACAATCCACATCGTTTGCAACGATCCTCGCGTCACGTGAGAGGGCCAACACGATCACGCATCACGTGAGGGGGCGAGCACCGCCAGGAGTCACGTGGCGACAACGCTTCCGCATCACGTGACACGCATCACGTGATTTCTCTCAAGGATTCAAAAGCGGCCAGGAACACGGAAGCGTTGCTTCACAGCTGAACTCTTTCAGTACTGTACGGCTCTTGTTCCTTGTTTTGAACCTTGCTCCTACGATCTGTGTACGACCTCGGATTTTGTCTACTGGATTGCTTTTGTCTAACCCTTGGCATTTGTGAACTTTGGCTTGAACTCTGTCACGACCTCGGATTTGTCTACTGGATTGATTTGTCTACTCCTCTGGCACCTTTGAACCTTGGCTTTGCATTTTTTACGACCTCGGACTTGGATTTGGATTGCCTCAAGGATTTCGTTGTGTTTTGGTATTCTTGGCCACCGGCCTCTGCAAGGCGTTCGCCTGGCTGCATAACCTGGATTGCCTCAAACCTCGGTGTGCGCCCATCCACAGAGTCTCGCACACCAAGCCCCGTCCAGGGCCCCACTATCCATCAGGGTGTCATTTTCTATACACTAGGTAAGCGGTGCTCTTTTCCTTGCTGGGTATTTATTGTACAACACGCACATTGTTTTGATAGTCACTTATTGCCTTGCAGTGCTCCAGGGGTCCTTCTGGCTGTTCCCGGTTCCAGACCCGACGGCTCACAAAAAACCTGTGGCCTCAAAGACTGCACAGACACTGAATATCTCGTTGTCTGTGTGGTACTTGGGGACGGAGGCTTACTAATCTACACGACCATCAAGACCAAGTCCGTAACAGACTGTGAAGCCTGCTTGGTCGTGCTGATTATGGATGCCTCCGCCGGGGACCCTGTGACCGCTCTAATGCAGGCTGTCGCGGCCCTTAGGACTGACATGGCCGCCGCAACCACTGCCATTCACCATCGTCTCGACGCCTTACAAAGCGCACGCCAACCTTTGCCTGTTGACGCTGAGTTCGGGGATCCCGACCCTCCACTCCAGCCTGCCCCTACTCTGCCTCCTACTCCCATGCCTGTTCTACTCCCAACCCCTCTTCCCCTGGCGGCTCCAGAACGCTACCAAGGCGATCCCCGCAAATACCGCACATTCATCAACCAATGCAAACTACATTTTTTGTGCAGACCCCAGGCCTTCCCCGACTCCGTTACCAAGGCCGCCTTTCTTCTGTCCCACTTATCCGGTGTAGCCGCTACTTGGGCGAATCCGTTACTAGAGAACGACCATCCAGCTTTGTATGATTTCGAGCTACTAGTGTCCGAGATGGCGAAGGTGTTCGATACCTGATATAAGGCCCAATCACGAGACCTGGAACTCCTTGAACTATCACAGAGCAAGCTTTCTCTGATTGAGTACATCACTCGTTTCAACCAGCTTGCAGCCGAAACGTCCTGGCCAGAGCAGAAAAAGGCGATTGTCTATTATCGAGGGTTATGCAACCCCATGAAAGACGCCCTCGCGGTGGTTCCATCCCTTCCTTCTGTTTTCTCTGATCTTGTTGATCTCACTCTCCAGGTGGACGCTCGCAGAACCGAGCGTAAAGCAGAGACGTTTATTTCTGGCCAGCTCTCTCCCGCTTCAACTGCCACTGGTGGTGAACCTATGCAAATTGGTGGCATCCGTAGTCCTATAACCTCAGTTGAGCGGGAACGCAGGAGAACCAGTAATGCCTGTTTTTACTGTGGGACTAGTGGGCATTATGTAAGAGAATGTCCCCGTCGGCCAAAAAACAAAACTCTGGGTTTTCCGAAGGCTCGCCCTTGAGATCGGGGGTACCGGCGAGCCCTTCATTGACCCCCACTGGACCCGTATTTGGCCCTATTAGACCCATAGTAGTACAGGCACTGCTGAAACCCTCTAGGGAGGTCATGCATGCCGTACGCATCGTGATTGACTCAGGGGCCACTGGCTGTTTTCTTGACATCACTTTAGCCCAGCATCTCAATCTGCCCCTAGTTCAGAAAGAACATCCTGAGCCTGTACAAGCGGTTGACGGCACCTCCCTTTCGTCTGGTCCAATCAAACAGCAGACTGCCCCTCTAGAAGTGGTGATTCAGGACACCCATAAAGAAACCATGTCTTTCGACCTTATCACCACGCCCCAGTTTGGTATCATACTGGGCATACCCTGGTTAAGACAACACAACCCCTTGATCAATTGGGGCACTGGGCAGGTAACGTTTGAATCAGATGTATGTCAGCATTTCTGCTTAACAGAACCCGAGAGACTCACCTCTCCCGCCGCTATTCTTGGCGCCATGGCCTCTTCTCGAATTGAGGATGTTGATCCACCCACACCTACACATACCGTGGGGGCTGTTACAGCTGGTATTCCTGCTGACTACCACGATTATCTGCAGGTTTTTGATAAAGCCACAGCAGAGGGTCTCCCTCCGCATAGGCCTTATGACTGCCCCATTGACTTGATTCCCGATGCGCCAATACCAAAGGGTAGGATTTACTCATTATCCCATTCCGAAGAAACCGTTTTGAAGGACTATATACAACAAGCCCTACGGTTAGGCCACATTCGTCCCTCTTGATCCCCAGCCGCCAGCCCTATCTTTTTTGTGCCCAAAAAGGAGGGTGACCTACGACCATGCATAGACTATAGACGGTTGAATGCCATCATATAAAGAACAGGTATCCCATCCCGCTTATCTCCACCTTGCTTGATAGACTGACACGTGCGTCCATCTTCACTAAGCTGGATCTAAGGGGGGCATACAACTTGATCCGAATGCGCCATGGAGACGAATGGAAGACGGCGTTCTGCTCCCGACAAGGGTTATATGAGTATACAGTAATGCCTTTCGGGCTGTGTAACGCCCCTGCCACCTTCCAGCGTTTCGTCAACGAAGTCTTCTCTGACATTCTTGATGTCTATGTTGTTGTCTATCTGGATGACATACTGATATTTTCGTCCTCCTTGGAAGAACATGTCATGCATGTCAGAGAAGTCCTATCCCGTCTCAAGAACAATGCTTTATTTGCTAAACCAGTGAAGTGCTTGTTTCACTCGAAGGAGGTGGATTTCCTGGGCTTTCACATCACCCCCGGGGGTCTCTCCATGAATTCGTCGAAAGTTCGAGCCATCATGGAATGGCCTGCCCCGGTCAATGTTAAATAGCTCCAGTCTTTCCTTGGCTTCGCCAATTTTTACCGACGCTTTATCGCCGGTTTCTCGGCTATTGTTTCTCCCCTCACAGCCTTGACCAGCCCTCTTGTTCCGTTTAATTGGACTCCCGAACACCAAAAGGCATTTGAGGCACTTAAATCTAGGTTTGCCTCGGCTCCGGTCTTACAACACCCAGACCCAGAACTCCCGTTCATCCTAGAAGCAGACGCCTCCTCTTTCGCATTAGGGGCAGTTCTTTCCCAGTCTTGTCCAACTACAGGCCGTCTCCATCCGGTAGCCTATCATTCCCGGAAATTCACTCCAGCCGAATCCCACTATACAGTTACCGAAAAGGAACTGTTAGCCATCAAGGACGCCCTCCAGACATGGCGACACCACCTCATCGGGGCAAAACACCAGACGGTGGTATATTCTGATCATAAGAACCTGCAAGATCTAGCAACGCTGAAGTGTACAAACAGCAGGCATGTCCGCTGGCATCTCTTTCTTGCAGCATTTGATTTTGTGGTGAAACATAGGCCGGGTCTCTCCCACGGCAAGGCGGATGCACTTTCCCGGTCTCCTGGGGGGGAATCGTTACCTCTATTTCCCGACACATTGTTAGAAAAGGGCCACGTCATCTGTGTGTGTACACCATCCCCTCCTATGCTTACCACCATCAGACACTGGGTTTCCCAACACCCACATGCCTTAAATGAGTGGGATGTTCAACTACAGGAGGGGTTGCCTTTTATTCAAGGGAAACTATTTCTCCCAACCAGCGATGCACGCAATCAGGCACTCGCTTGGTCTCATGATGCTGCAGTCAACGGGCACCCGGGGCAAAAACGCACTCTAGAACTCCTACAGCGGTGGTGCTGGTGGCCTTCAATGAGGAGAGACATAGAGAACTACGTCAACACTTGTTCAATATGCGCTCAGTGCAAGTCGTCTAGGGGGCGGCCTCTGGGACTGCTCCAACCACTACCAGTCCCGCCCAGGCCCTGGCACACGGTCTCTATGGACCTTATCACTGACCTACCCCGCAGACGAGGCTACGACACGATCTGGGTTATCGTTGACTCCTACACAAAAATGGCCTGCTTCATACCTTGTACGGGAATACCCTCAGCACCCACATTGGCCCGTTTGTTCTTTCAGTCCGTTTTCTGTCTGTTTGGTCTCCCGCAGGTCATTGTTTCGGACCGAGGGTCCCAGTTCACGTCTTGTTTCTGGCGTGCTCTCACTGGCCTTTTGGGTATCGATTCCCGCTTCTCCTCTGCCTATCATCCAGAAAGTGATGGGCAGACCGAGAGAGTGAACCAGGCCCTGGAACAGTATCTGCGCTGTCTTACCCTCCAGTACCAGGATTCCTGGTTTAACCTGCTCCACCTAGCTGAGTTTGCCTATAACAATTCCTGGCACTCGTCTACTGGTTTCTCCCCTTTCTATTCCTTGTACGGCCAGCATCCTCGTGCCCTTCCTCTTCCTGATTTCCCCTCCGCCACTCCTGCTGCTGACGCCTGCGCTCGTGACCTGGTCGCGATCCATGCCCAAACACTTACCCACCTGCGCGAGGCCCAGGCGGTGATGAAAACCAAGGCAGATAGGAGGCGGCTGGCGGCTCCTAAATATTGTGTGGGTGACCGGGTTTGGCTCTCGACCCGCCATTTGCATATACCTGGCTGTCGCAAGCTGCTGCCTCGCTTTGTTGGTCCCTACAAAATTGCTAAAGTCCTGAATCCTGTGGCCTTGCGCCTTTCAGTTCCGCCTACCTGGCGGATTCACCCTGTTTTCCACACCTCCCTCCTCAAACCCTGTCTTGCTCCTACCCGACTTAGTGCCCCTCCTGCTCCTGTTTCTGTGTCCTCTCCTGACGAGTACGAGGTCAGTGCCATTTTGGGTTCTCGTTTCCTCAGGGGTCGTCTTCAGTATCTTGTGGATTGGGTGGGTTATGGCCCTGAGGAGCGCTCCTGGGTCCCTTCCCGAGATGTGCACGCCCCGACCCTGGTTGCCCGTTTTCATAGGGACTACCCATCTAGCCCACGGGGTCGTGGGCCTTTGAGGGGGGGCTCTGTCACGCTTTCTCCCGCACACCCTCTCCCTGCTCCCTCCGCACGCCCGGTCTCTGCCAAAATCCATCAGGGGATCCCGTTTATGCACTCTGGCAGTCGGAGACTGCATCATCTTACCCGCCATACCAGGACACTGTTTGGACCAGGGGTTTACCGGCCATCCCAGCGCTGGAAAGCACAATGGAGACTCCCACTGGCAGCCCGTAACAATCCACATCGTTTGCAACGATCCTCGCGTCACGTGAGAGGGCCAACACGATCACGCATCACGTGAGGGGGCGAGCACCGCCAGGAGTCACGTGGCAACAACGCTTCCGCATCACGTGACACGCATCACGTGATTTCTCTCAAGGATTCAAAAGCGGCCAGGAACACGGAAGCGTTGCTTCACAGCTGAACTCTTTCAGTACTGTACGGCTCTTGTTCCTTGTTTTGAACCTTGCTCCTACGATCTGTGTACAATCTCGGATTTTGTCTACTGGATTGCTTTTGTCTAACCCTTGGCATTTGTGAACTTTGGCTTGAACTCTGTCACGACCTCGGATTTGTCTACTGGATTGATTTGTCTACTCCTCTGGCACCTTTGAACCTTGGCTTTGCATTTTTTACGACCTCGGACTTGGATTTGGATTGCCTCACGGATTTCGTTGTGTTTTGGTATTCTTGGCCACCGGCCTCTGCAAGGCGTTCGCCTGGCTGCATAACCTGGATTGCCTCAAACCTCGGTGTGCGCCCATCCACAGAGTCTCGCACACCAAGCCCCGTCCAGGGCCCCACTATCCATCAGGGTGTCATTTTCTATACACTAGGTAAGCGGTGCTCTTTTCCTTGCTGGGTATTTATTGTACAACACGCACATTGTTTTGATAGTCACTTATTGCCTTGCAGTGCTCCAGGGGTCCTTCTGGCTGTTCCCGGTTCCAGACCTGACGGCTCACAAAAAACCTGTGGCCTCAAAGACTGCACAGACACTGAATATCTCGTTGTCTGTGTGGTACTTGGGGACGGAGGCTTACTAATCTACATGACCATCAAGACCAAGTCCGTAACAAGTGTTCCCAAAGGGTACTGCATATGATTCTGCCTAACATTGGTGGCAGCGGTGGGATAAGTATAGTTGTTACATTAAGAGTGCTACTCTTACCTTTATTCAAATAACCTTCAAAAGGATAAGCATCACTAGAGAAGCAATTGTTTTATCATGTCTGATATGGATAGCTACAGACAGGAGACCCTAGTCACTTTAACAGTTGATCAGCTGAGAGAAATTTGTAAAGCTGGGAATCTCACTGTAAAAGGCAAAAAGGTTGAATTGATAGAAACATTGTTGGAATTCTGAAGTCCGAGGAGTGGGTCTGAAACACCAACCCCTACAGAAAATGTGGACAATGTTGATGAGGATGATAATGTTTCATAGGATAATAGGGTTATTGATGAGTTAGATGAGGCAGAAGAGTCTCAAAATGTAATGTAGGCCCTGTTTTAACTCTACCTGCTCATAGGCCTCAATCTTTGACCACAGGGACCCCATCAGGTCAAACACTAAGTCCTGAATTTGTCTCTCTAGAAAGGATGAGACTAGAATTGGAGTTTAAAAGAATCCAAGCCCAAACTGAAAGCAAACATCAAGAACTTAAGCTCAGAGAAATGGAGTTGAATCATGCACTTGTAATGAAAAAGTTGTCTCTTGAAACTGGTTCTCTCCCAGAGTCTTCTAGGTCTTCCAGTGCTATGAGCCCTCACATGCCCAAAGATGCAGTAAGTATGTATGAGGTTAAGCTTGATATTGTGGATTGGTTGGTTGCTTTTGAATATAACCATGGGATTCAAGACATTACAGGGAATCAGCTGATTCTTTGGCTTTTTTCTAGGCTACCCCCTGTTGCTACTGATGTGGTAATGGATTTGGGGGATATAGACAGAAAGGAGTATGAAAGTGTGAAACTAGCTTTAATAGCTAGGTTTGAGAAGACCCCTTCCCAGTATCTTAAGTGGTTTAGAACCCTCAAAAAGCATGATGGTACCCCTTGGGCTACCTGGGTGACTGAATGTTTGAAAAACGAAGGGTTACAGAGTTAAGATTTATGAAGGTATGAGAAATCTGTTTATGATGCCTGCTCCCCTGAGCTAAGACAGCACTTGGCTGACTCTAAGGAAATTGATCGAAAGAAGTTAGCAAGGGCTGCTGACTTGTGGGTTTCCAACAGGGCTACTCACAAGGATTCTAGGGTAACTCAGAAGAGGGATGAGGGAAGGCAGCACAAGATTGGCAACAAGGTGAATTCTAATACCTCCACTCCAAAAGAGGGCCACACACATAACAAGGGTAAACCCCCTGGGAAACCAAATCAGGCTAGCGTACCTCCTGTTGCTAAACCAGAAGGAGGTCAGAACAAACCCTTATTCATAAAGACATTTGGAAAATGTTATGCTTGTGGGTCAACTGACCATGTGAAAGGAGATCCCAGATGTAAGGGTAAACCTTCATGCATCCACACTGTCTCCTTAGCCTTCTCCCCCGAGGATAAAGTACCAATGGCAAATGGAAACGGTCACTTACTGGCTGAGGAACCCATGAAAGTCTTATCCCTGTGGGAACAACAGAACTTAGATGTCTATAATTCCATTCAAGACAATACTAAAGAGTATTACAAAGACAGTGTTCTTGTGAATGGTCAGGAGACTCCTGCCATCAGAAACACTGGGGCCAGCATTACTGTAGTTGATTAATCTTTTTTCAAGGTAGAGGATGTTGCTAAGGCACCCAAATACCTAACTAAGCTTTCTGTAGGCCCTGTCCAAATGCTTCCACAGTTACAAGCTCCCATCCAGTGCAATGACATGACTGTGAAGATACTTGTAAGTGTGCAGAGTGAAGTACCTGGGAGAGTCCTGTTGGGGAATGACTTAAAAACTCTTGGAGTTGTATTAATCATCCCGTGGCCTCACAGCAAAAGGAAACAGGAGCAGACTAGGAAGGCCAGAGAGAGTACCTTAAATGGCTCTCAAGAACAGATTATAGAGGAAACTATGACTCCCAGTCCACAGGACTGACTGACTGTAATTTCAAAAAAGAAGGAGGAAAAGGGGAAACCTAAAACCTCCAGGAAGAATCCGGCCAGCACTCCTGTGCTACCAACAAGGACATCCCCGAGAGGTCTGTCCAAAGTCACACCTGTTACTCCTCCACCAGCTGAAGCTGAGTGTGTGGAACACCCTTGTGTGCTTGAATCAGCTGCTGAGGAATCAGAGCTGGAAGAGGACCTTGCTCCTTTTGGAGATCTGGATCCTGCAGACCATCCTGAGCTGCAGTCTTTACTAGCAGAAAGTGGACCCTGTAGGGCAGACTTCAGCAGAGGTCAAAGAGAATGTCCTACTCTTGAAGGTCTTTGCCAACAGGCAGCTTCCCAGCTGGATGGGCAAGAGCCAGGGCAGCATAGGTTGTACTGGGAAGATGGCCTCTTCTACAGCAAACCAACTGAGTCTATCCCAGGGGACTACAGAAGACTTGTAGTGCCTCTAGAAAACAGACTCCAATTCCGACATTGAGCCCATGAGATAACTTTGGCTGGTCACTTGAGTTTCAAGAAGACCAAGGAAAGGCTCTCTTTGTATTTCTACTGGCCTAAGTTGGGTTCTGATGTAGATAAATTATGTAGGAGCTGTCACACTTGCCAAACCTCTGGCAAGAGTGGAAGCAAGAATGTGGCACCTGTGGTGCCTCTCCCAGTGGTGGGTGTCCCTTTTGAGAGGGTAGGAATCAACATTGTTGGTCCCTTAGACCCTCCAACATCTTCAGGAAACAAGTTTTGCTGGTTGTAGTAGACCATGCTACTAGGTATCCTGAAGCCATACCTATGAGGACTGTTACAGCTCAGGCTGTTGCTAAGACCCCTACTTAGTATTTTTACTGAAGTAGGCTTTCCTAAGGAAGTTATCTCTGACAGGGGACCTAATTTTATGTCCCACTACATGCAGGCTATGTGGAAGAATCTGTGGAGTAACGTACACATTCTCAACTGTCTACCATCCCCAGACAAATGGATTGGTAGAGAGGTTCAACTGAGCAATGAAGGGCATGCTATGTGCTTTAGAGGAACCCCTTAGAAGAAAGTGGGACCTTCTACTGCCATGCCTATTTGCTTATAGAGAAGAACCCTCAGGAGAGAGTTGGATTTAGTCGCTTTGAGCTTCTCTATGGCCACCCAGTTAGAGGTCCCTTGGCCCTAATTCAGGAAGGGTTGTAGAGTGCTCCTTCCCCCAAGCCAGTGAGAGTCACTGACTATGTGATAGGTCTCCGGAGGAGAATGTCACACATGATGGCAGAAGCAGCAGCTGTATTTGCTAGTCCTTTGTGTAACCTGTTGTACTGCTCACTTAACTCTTGAGATAAGTCTGGATGCTCAGCCACTGCTACCACATTACTGTGTAGTTCAGGCTTGTACCAAAGGTGAAATTGTACTTACACTTGTAGTCTTAATTGTGTGTAGTGTTCCCAAAGGGTATGATTCTGCCTAACACTTAACAGTGATCTTCAAAACTCTGAGAATGTGAACCGGGTCTGCTCTGAAAGCAACCATTTCCTCCCCCCACCTATCCTCACTTAACAATGTCCTCCCTTTCTTGCCCCACCTGTACACTCAATATAAAAAGCTCCATGAGTTCCATGACATAATTTCCCAATTCTGCATTCCCTTCCGCTGTCCAGGCTCTGACGTTTATAGTTTGTTACTTGCAGGAGTTGAGTGTGAAAAGTTGGAGAGTTAAAATTCTAGGTTGATAGTGCCATTGTTGTGATGTATAGAAAGAAATACACGACAGTCGGCTTACATTCCTGGTAATCTCTATTTTAGGTAATCTTGAAAGGGTAGCAAGTTGAATCTGAGGGGACCAGTTAAGTAAGGACTGTGACGAGGAAGACATGGACCTCGCGAACATTACCCGTCATCTGGACATTTATGCGTTAAGATATTATTATTCCCTATCCTGTTTTCTAACAAATTTGGAATTCACATAGAAGTATGCTGCAAATACTCCTATGTGGTCCATAATTTAATGTCCAACACGGTTACATGTAAAAGTGAAGTGTTGGCAGAAAAGTAGGGAACCTTGGAGCATAGCTTGCATGCAACCACATTTTCTGACAGATAACTTTAAAATGCTTGCTAAAATACAAATAAGGTGTATTTCTAAAAATATTTTTCAAAAGTTTCAAGGAAATATATATCAATACAAAGATTCTGGTTGGTAACTCGTATTTTATACGTGTGTGAAGGCACTTAGTATTTTATACGTGTGTGAAGGCACTTAAATCTTTGGATAAAAATACAAAAATCAATAGTTCTACTTCATTTGAAAATGCTCCAAGTTGCACATCTGTGAGTTACGCCTTTTGGAACGAGTGAAGATTGAGCTATCAGAGCTCCTCACAGTGGCCTTTGCAAAACATCTTTGTTTTAAATGAAAACCTGAGTTTTATTCCAGAGGACAGACTGTCAGCGATTAGTGCTGCTCCTCGAGTAATGTATTCTAGATTCACTTTTTCAGAAATATAAATTATACATCAAAGGCAATCTCTTTTGTCACTGTTTGCTTTTGATCCTCTCTAGTCAAAGACTAATATTAAAGAACATTTCACTTAGTGGTGCTGGCGCATGAAGATAAAGAAAGAAACGCGCGCACGCAGAAAAAAAGGAGCCATCTTGAAAAACAATACTCCTTCCAGCGTATTGAACACAGTTCAAAAGAACCGGCTGATCTCCCAATCTGCCAGATGTGTCCTGCAGACTATGTTTCAATTATGAAGCCCGTGTACCCGAGGGAACCAGCGTTTGCAGAAAAGCGATGCCTCTACCATTTCAGCGGCTAATCCAGCGAGCGCAATTACGTTTAAAATTCGGAATCTTCATCTTTTCTTGTCGAAGTCCAGCATAGAAAAATCTCTGACATTTCCTGAACAAATGCAGAATAAACAGCAGAATACAGGTTTTAAAAATGAAAAACTGAAAGCTTGGCAATAACAGGGTAATACCATGGGCCTGTTTTGCACGTTTGCAATTCCATTAAAAAACACTTTTTAAATGTGTACAAAATGCCCGAAAGTCCGAATGAAAGGAAGACAGCATATCCATTAAAAGCTTCCTGCACGTTCTTTCAATTAAAACACTAACCTTTTCGCACAAAAGCGAATTGCTTCTCGGATTCACTGGAGAAACCTTTCTGGGATCTCAGATGAAAGTTCCCATTGTTCTTGAGGAGAAATATGCAGCAGCCACTTCTTGACGTGGGGGTTCTAATTAAGGCTGTTTTGAACATGTGTGTCAGAATGAAAGCGCATTGCTACAAGTGGTCGCAAATATAAAACGCGTGTGAAGGGCAAAAAATAATTGGCTCTGTATTCCCAAGTGTTAAACACCACTATGCGAGCTAGGAATGAAATGGCGCACTTGAAAAACCACAAAATGCTGTCTTCAACGAAACATACAGACAGATTTTTTTGGCAAGCCAACCATCTTTATTCAATCTCCTCATACTTGTTCTCTTTTGTATTATCTGAGCGCCTGGGGACCAATTCAGTTGGTGAGGTGCACTATATAAATACATTTAACATAACATAAAATTTGCTGACATGACCCTGTTTCACAGAAGCGTTTTATAATGGGAAACCCCAATTGGAAAACGTTCTGTGAATCAGGGCTTGTCAAACATCTCTGCCAGATTTATTTCTATTTCCCAATCACTGATAGGCCTAAAGACAAATCAACTGCATCTCCCCACTCCCGCCACTGTGTGGCACTCTAGAGAGAAACCGCACTTCCCATGTGCAAGGTTTTGACAATATTTTTAAAATGTGGATCCCATCAAACACGAATAGCAAACACACAGTAAAGAGAAATCTAACTCACTTGTCAATGGAATGCACTGTAACCAAAAATATGGAAGTGAGATATTAAGTCAAAAACAGATGTAGCTTGCATAGGGGGAGCACACATAGTAGGAGGAATGCTCACGTGTTTGTGTGTTGAGCCCCTTTACAAATTATTTGCGAAGGTAACGTCAAGATTAATCGATGTAATTAAATGCTTTCAATATAAAAGATCACTGTTACAATTAACTAATTCGACTCATGAGTGCAATGCTAATGGTAAAATTACCCTCATTCTACTCCTTTGTTGCTCTGATACCATGACTCACAAGGAGCAAATGAGCCACCACTCCATACATTTATGTATTTATTTATTGCGCTTTTGTAAGGCACTTATACATCAAGAAATGTTGTTTCAAAGCGCCCACAGGGCAAAGTGGTGGGAACATGGGAGCAATCGGCAAATAGAATGAAAAGATTAACTAGAAAGAGGTGGTCATACGAGGCCTTGTGAGCATTCTGATCGTGCAAGTGCAAGAGAAGCGCAAAGGGAGGGGGTAAGTACTAGGAGTTCCATAGAGGGGGAAGTGCCAGGAAATTAGTTGCTGGCAACAGGTAAGTGCCTGGAAGTGAACACTTGGTAAAGAGTGGTCACATAGCAAAACAATAAGGGCAGGCCTGTGAGACAACACAGGCCAGTGGGTGTTCATAGGCAAGCGCTGGGAGAGGGTTAAATGCTGAAGGCTATTGGGCAGAAGGCCATGTCCCAGAAGGAGATATAAGGGCCCAGACCACCAATCTCAGCAACTGTTTAGCACGGTAGGGGAAGGGGGGAGGAGGAGGTGAGGAGGAATGTCTTGAGGAGCTTCCAGGATTTGAGGCTGTCCAACGCAAGATGGAGAGGAAGGGGGAGGCTGTTCCAGAGGAGGAAGCCAGCAGAGGAAAGACATCAGCCTCCAGCTTGCTGCTTATAGAAGCGCTTGACATGCAGAGAGTTGGCGCCGGAGGAACCTAAAGATCTGGAGGTAGAGTATTTGGTGAGAGCAAGTTGTAGAAAGCATGGTCCCTGGCCCCAGACAGCATTTTATTTTTTATTTTTTTTAAAGTTTTATTAATTTATTCAAACAAGCAATACAAACCAAACTTTGCAGTGCATGAGTTAACATTTGAGTTTATACATCGCATAAATGAGTTCACTGCTTCCCTTATCCCACCTCCCAATTCGAGCCTATCCTTCTCACTTTCTGTTCCTGCATCCTGTGATAGGATATCCCTTTCCGTGGATTCCGATGGGTCTCTTATTCACCCAAATAACTCTGCTACTAACAATTTCCAGGCCATTAGTGTCTCTGTCTCCTCCTCCCCCAAGCACTGCTCACTTCTTGCCACACCATGGTTTCTGCCTCCGCCCATTTCTGCAAATCCTTCCACCATACCTCTAGTCGTGGTTTGTGACACGCCTTCCATCCCATGGAAATCCTCCTCTTTGCAAGCGCATATGCCAGGTCTTTTAGTTTGCTCACATGCTTGAGCTTGAGTGGTCTAGGGACCCCCCCCCAACAAGCAGGCCCACACTGTATCGATCACCATCTTAACCCCATTTTCTGCTCGTTTGTGTGCCACTCGCTCCAGAAGCGCTCGATAACCGGGCATGACCAAAACATATGCACCATACCCGCATTCTCTTCATCATATTTAGGACATGCTTGCCGCCCACATTTTTAAACCTAGATATCCTCTGGGGTGTCATATATGCCCTATGCGTAATATACAGTTGCATCTGCTGAAGTCTTGCATTCCTCGACACCTTCTTATGGTACCCTTGGGCTCGTTCCCACATCCCATCTTCCATCAGGGCCCCCACTTCCGCTTCCCAGTCTTGTCTCATTTGTATTACCTCCTTTCCCACTTTAGACATCATCATCTCGTATATTCTAGATATCTCATGTCCCCCCTCTGCTATGTCATACATTACATCTATGGTAGCGTCTGGTTCTTCCTCCAACACCACTTCAGGCCACGTACACTTGATTCTCTGCACCACTCGGTGGTACGTAATATACTGGCCAGCATGCAACCCAGTTTCCTCCCCCAGTACCTCAAAATCTAATATGGTCCCCTCTTGCCAGATATCACCCATTGTAGCTATCCCAACCGGTTCCCAGTGGTTTCTGATAATCATCCTCAGTTGCTTTTCACCACCCACCAGCGTAACCAGTCGTACTTGCAGGGAACACAGGGATGGGTTCTCCATCATCTGGCATGCCCTACGCCACATCTTCCATCCAAGTACCATCATCTTTGGGTACCCTTCCATTTCCGCCTTGGGCAGCCACATAATCTCTCTTAAATAAAATGGGGCACAATCTTGTCTGAACAACCTTGATTTAGTGGTCGCCTCCTCTGAGAGCCATTTAGCAACATACTGCAGTTGGCTTGCTATATAATAAACTTCATAATTAGGCAGTTTTATCCCCCCTTTCTCATAGAAATTCTGCAGCTTGCAGAGGGCCACCCTGTTCCGTGTGCCATGCCACAGGAAATCCCTGTACATACTGTCTAGTCTAATGAAGAACTTCTTTGGTATCCAATGCGGTATATTCCCAAAGTAATGCAGGAGCCTAGGTAGGACCACTATCTTCAGCATAGCCCCCCGTCCCATCATTGCTAAAGGTAGTTTCACCCAGAACCTCATGCAATTTTCTATTTTCTTAATGGCCACCTCTGTGTTGCGCTTATGCTCCTCCGCCACCGTGTGGCATATATTTACCCAAATAGCAAAAAGTGCTGACCTCCCAGGGTATCTGTAACACCGGTAGTAGTTTCAACGGGATCCCTTTATATCCACCCAATGGGAACATGCTAGATTTCTGCGGGTTCACAGCTATGCCAGACAACTCCGCATATCTTTCCATCACTTCCAATATGTATTGGAGGTTTTCCTCCGGGTGGCGTAAGTACAGCAACATGTCATCCACATATAGGGAGATCAGATGTCGTTCCCCTCCCACCGCAATACCTATCATATCATATTGTTGTCTCAAGTATATCGCCAGGGGTTCCAAAGCCAGAATATAGAGCATAGGAGACCAAGGGCATCCTTGTCTGGTACCCCTGCGGAGTAGCCATCTTTACGATATCACTGCTCCTGTTTTGACTCTGGCCAGCGGTTCGCTATATAACATTTTAGCCCACTGTAGATACCCAGGCCCCATCCCATAACCAGCCATAGCTGCCAACAGCCATGGCCGTTTGACCAAGTCGAAGGCCTTTATTGCGTCCAATGACACAATTGCCAACTCCCCTTCGTTTTCGTTTCCATGTTCAATAACTCGATGGAGTCGTCTGTGATTATTAGATATGTTCCTATTCGGGACATAGCCCGTCTGGTCGGGATGTATCAGTTTACCAATAACCCTCCGCAGTCTGTTCGCCAAAACGGCCGTCAATATTTTGCTGTCTTGATTTAACATTGACAGGGGTCTATATGAACTGCAACTATGCACAGGTTTATTAGGCTTGGGAAGTGGTATTGTTATTGCTTCCCTGAGTGATACTGGCAGTCTGCCCAGCTCGTATGCTTTGTTCAACATTTCTAATAGTGGGGGAGCACTTCTCCTTTAAATATTTTATAGAATTCACTTGGGAGTCCATCCGCCCCTGGGGTTTTATTGGTGGGCAACTGCCTCACCACCTCTTCTAGCTCTTCTAACTTGATTGGCGCATCCAACTCCTCTTTTTCTTCAGCAGTGATCTGTGGCTATCCTCTAACTTCCAGTGTTTCTACTATCGCCTTGAAATTGCTCTCCCCTACTTCCCTGTATAATAGCCTGTAATAGTCTGCAAACTCCTGTCTGACTCCATCTTGGAAATTGACTACGCTGCCATCTTCCCTTGTTATTGTTCTAATCATGGGTCTGGGTGTCTCGCTTTTATATAGCCACGCCAAGGTCCTTCCCGGTTTATCCCCTCCCGCATGCTGTCTCTCTATATATTTTTTATAATTAAGGTTACACAATCTATCCCATTGTTCTGCACATTTTTGCTGCAACCTGAATATCAGGTCGGTGTCTTCCTTAGTATTATCTCCACCTCTCAATGCCCTTTCCAATTCATTTTCCGTCTCTTGTAGGTCAGCCAGGATACCTCCCTGTAAGCCTTTAGATTTCGCTATAGCTACCCCTCTTATCACAACTTTGAAATCTTCCCACAACGTGCCTGCTGAGTCCACACTGCCAGTATTCGTTTCAAAGTAATTAACAATCTCATCCCTCATGTCTTCCCTAAAAAGGGGTCTCTCAATGCCTCTGCTCTGAGGCGTCATGTCAGAATCCTCGCCCTTGGGGGTCGATATTGCCACTCAAGGATCAATGGCGAGTGGTCCGAGAGGACCCTCGCTTTGTATTCTGCCTGCGTGATCTCCGTCAGTACATCCGGCGTGACAAAAACATAGTCCAACCTAGTATGTAACTGCTGCGGGGCAGAATAATGCAAGTATTGCCTCTCGTGGGGGTGTTGTGTCCTCCACATATCTCCGAGCCCAAAGTCCTCCAACAGCGTCTGCAACGACTTAGCGGCTGGGGCGGGTCAATCAATTTTCCCATCAGATCTATCAACCTTAGGGTTCAGTATGCAATTGAAGTCTCCTCCCCAGATCACCACACTCCCAACACACATGCCAAGGTTGTTGTATAGTGTTCTAAAATATGCTGCTGTGTTTTGTTCCGAGGCATGCGTATTTACAATACTTATCTCACTGTTTTCTACCATTCCCCTCATGATGACCATCCTCCCATCCATCTCAGCTATCGTCTGCACCAGCTGAAACGGGACATGTGGCGCCACGCAGATTAATACTCCTCTAGCATAAGACGAATATGATGAGCCCGCTACAGTTCCCTTCCATTTCTTCCCAATCATCTCCATCTTGTCCCGCGTCAGGTGAGTTTCCTGCAACAGGGCTATGTCTATCTTTTGTCTATGCAGGTATAACATAACCTTGTTCCTTTTTAAGTAGCAAATGAGCCCCCTGACGTTCCAAGTAATTATTTTAAGGTCCCCCATGGTCTATTAGGCTCCCTCCCCTTCTCCCAGCAGTGCAGTCCATATCCAAGTTTAATCCCTTTCTGTATAGATTTGTTTCCCAACTAAAAATCCCCTTAACTAAAAACACATCAAACACCCCAACTCCCCTCCCTCCCACCTCCCTCCCCTGCCCCAACAATACCCTCCCCAACTGTTGCCCAGCTCCATCCCTGGATCTCAGGCACCCCCGCATCTAGCCCTTTCTGGCTATAGCCTGTACTCACAGCTCAGCAGGGTAAAGTCGCCCTAGTGGCTACCTTATGACTATTTCTCAGGGGTAGTGTGCCATCATCCTGCTGCTCCTGTTTGCTTCCGGTTCCCCACGCTCCATGCTACCCAGTTTACATGTGTACTTCACACACTATAATCCAGTCCAACAAATGCAGCAAGTCCCAAGGTAGTACAATACAACTATGTATGCCATAGTCTTCTATGGGACTCTTCACCCCTTTATGATTTCACCCTACATGTAAAATGCCCATCACTTATCGTGCTCCTCACGGTCCTGTTCCCATCCTCGTTCTGGGCAGCCCTGTAAGTCAAACCATGCTGCTGCTTCCTCTGGAGAGTCGAAAAAAAAACGCTTTGCCTTTATGCAAGACTTTGAGTTTCGCAGGATACAGTAACATGTACTTAATTCCAGCTGTGCGCAGCCTCCTCTTGACCACCACATAGCTGTATCGCTGCCTCTGCACTAGCATGGTGTAATCAGGATACGCAGTGACAGTTGCAAATGCTCTTTCTTTCGTTCCTCCTTTGCGAAAATACTCCTGAATTTTCTCTCTGTCTTTATAGTTCAGGATCTTTTTAATTATTGCCCTGGGGGGAGCCCTAGGCCACAGTCTCCTCATCAAAGCCCTGTGCGCTCGCTCAACTGTAAATCCCTGTGAAAGTTTGTCAGCCCATATCTCTTGCAGGATCATATTTTCCACGTAGTCTGTGGGGTCCTGACCTTCTTCCCCTTCAGGCAGGCCGACTATGCGAATGTTGTTACATCTCGCCCTTCCCTCTGCCTCTTCCGCTCGGTTCTCCAGGTTAGCTACTTGCTGTTTCAATATATGGACCTCCTTTGTATTGCTTGCGCTGGCTTCTGCATTGGTTTTCACCGCACTCTCCAGGCCACTCGTTCTCTCCGCAAGCGCTCTAACATCTTGTCGCAGTAGGGCAACTTCTATTCCTACCGTGTCTATTTTGGCCTCCAATGCAGTCCGTAGGTCCGCCATTGTTATTCCCCATGACGATTTCAGCTCCGTTGTAGCTTCTTGGATCTGATGATTTTCCTTTGTCGGGTTATCTCCCTCTGGCGCGACTGCTGCGCCCTGCGCCGATGCAACAGGGGTCTGATGAATCTTAGCAAAGACATCAATTGTGGGTTGTTTGGCCTTGGGCTTAGCCCCTCTTGCTGCCATCCTTCTGTCTCGCCTGTATGTCTAGGTCTAGTGGTGTAGCAATGTGCCAGCTGAGTTAGCTCATTCAGTTGTGAAAACACGAGGACAGCTGGAGCTTGGCAGCGCTATCGTCCGAAACCTACCGCAGGTAGCACTATGCGCTGAGTTGTGTTTCAAATGGGTTGCATCCTCCCACGTGTCTGATACCACCAGTGTTCAAGCTCAACTTCGCTTACAATGTGTCCACCACAGTGACAATCTGTAACCTGGACGTTCGTCCACCAGGGCATTGGATTTACTCCTCTCCTCCAGCATCACCCCATCGGTCCTCGAACTCTCTAAATACCTGGTGTCACAACAACCCCCTCGGTGAGGGTTTGTTTGCAGTGCCAGTAGCCCACCCAACAGGCACCTTTATTCAGTGCATACAACCATCTAGTGGCTGCTCAGGACGGGCCAGGCGTGGTTCTTCCTAGGTACCGCCTCATCACTAATGTGCAGCACAGTAGTCTTGCTTAACTGTCTTCAGTACATACACTCCATTTTCTTCGAGTTATACCCAAGGCCAGCACATGTGCCCGAGTTTGTGTCTTCGAGTAGATCAGTAAGGTGCTCTTTTCCAGCTGGTTGCACATGCGGGGCAATGATCCCCTCTTCTATAATGACAGGAAAGCAGGGCATGCAGTGTTATTAGTTTTTATATTGAAGTGCAGCAGAAATATGCCACGCATCTCGCTCCAGTGCTTTCGCTGCCCTTTATTCGTGAGGGAAACGTTCTCGCTTCCGCAGCCTAGTCTCAGCGAGAGCAACAATGTCTCTGCTTCGCCTGCTCCAACCCGGCGATTTCAGGTAATTGGCAGTAGTAGATCCACGCCAGCTTCCTCGCACAGCGTGGGTCCTCCACTGTATTTTCGCAACAATGTGTCTGCTCTGCCGGCCTCAGCTCAACAGCTGATCGTACCGCAACAAAGGCGCACCGTGTGGTCCGCACTGGGTTTGCTTGAACCGGGCGGAGCTTTGGTAGGCACAAACACTGCTACAATTGTTGCCGCTCGGAACACCTTTTTTTCATCAGATGCTCAGCTGCCGCTGCTCCCAGGCGCCCACGCACTGCAAATGTTGTGTCCGCGGTGATGAGCGCTCCCATTCCCAGTGTAGCAGTGGGCTCTGCAGTTAGAGCATATTTCCAACAACAGCAGGCCCCGCACAATCAGGTCCTCCTCTCCAGCCTTCGCTGCTCGCCGCTCGGGTCTATATGGCGGCTTCTACCATATCAGGCTCAATTCCTTTGTTGGCCGCCATTTTGTGCCTCCCAAGAAAGCTTCTTTTTCTTCTTTTTCAACCTCCGATTCACTTGTAGTTTTCGATTAGTGCGGGGCACACATTCCGACATCCATGCTTCAGTTTACGGGTGCCGTGAGTCGTTTTTCTGCATATTTTTGCCAGATCAGTATCGGATTTCCAGGAGCATCTCTACGAGACACGTCCTACTTCATGGCTAGTTAGCCACGCCCCCTGGCCCCAGACAGCATTATGGATGATGCAGAGGGATTTTAATTTGATCTTTGCAGCAACCGGGAGCCAGGGGAGAGATTTTAGGGCTGGAAATATGTGATCCCTAGGCTTAAGGCCAAGGATAAGTCTTGCAAACCTATTCTGGATAAGCTGGAGGGGGCGGATAGAGAAAGAGGGTAGATTGAGGAAGAGACTGTTGCAGTAGCCTAGAGAGTACCAGAGCTCTGGAGACATTAAGCTTCTGGGGAAAAATGAGGAATGGAAGGATACCTCTTAGGATGTGGAGTTCAAAATGGGCCTTCTAGGCAAGGTCCATGATGTCAGGGAGGATAGAGAGCGAGGATTCGAAGATGACTCCCAGGTTTCTGTCTTCAGATGATGGAGAAGAGGGAGAGCCCAGACAGGGTGGTCAGAGTGAAGTGAGGAAAGAGGGAGGAGGAGTAACAACAGGAATGATCTGAGTCTTGCTGACATTTAAGCAGAGATCATTCGATGCACACCAGGACTGGATAAATGATAGGCATCAGAAATAGTAGAGGAAGTAGGTCAAGGATCAGAGGGAAGTTTTAGGAAGAGTTGGCTGACATCTGAAAAACACTGGAAGTGAGGGCAGAAAGGGGAAATAAGGTGAGCAAGCAGAGCGAGAGACATTAAAGAGCCAGGGTGAGCGGTTGGAAAACTGGGGAATGCCACAGGTGGAGAAAGAGGTGGGAGAGGAGAAAGAGTCCAGGATATTCTGGGAAGGACCATCAGTGAGGAGGGAGATCAGCTAGTCTAGTGCCTGATCCGAGATACCAAGGGTATCATGATGCCGTTTTATGAGGATGGAGATTCACTGTGTCAAATGCAGTGGAGAGACCAAGTAGAATGAGAACGGCGGGAGAGTTAGAGTCAAGAGATGCAAGCAGTTCTTCATGGGTGTTCGGAAGATCAGTTTCCATTCCTATGGATGCTCGGAATCCAGATTGATGGTCATGTAGGCAACCAATAAGCTCAGTATGCTGGGTCAATTGGGGGTAGACCAGCTTATCTAGGAGTTTCCCAAGGAATGGGCTGATAGAGATGGGGCAGTAGTTAGCCAGACACGAGGGGTTAGCGGATGGCTTTTTCAGGAGGGCGAAGAGGGGAAAGACCTGGTAGCAAGAGAGTGATCGCCAACATCAGCAAGTACAGGGGCAAGGGAGCTGATGTTGTCTTTGATGGTTCTGGAAGAACAGGGGGAGACCTGTTTGGAAGAGACCTTCATAGAGTGGACAACCCTAGTGATCTTCTCCAATATGACAGGAGAGAAAGAGGAGAGCGAGGTTGAGGGAGGATGAGAGGCCAGAGGTGGCAGGGTGATGGGAGGAGAGGAGGGAGAAGGGGAGCGAGAAAGAGTGCTCAGAATGTCCTGCGTTTTGCAGTGAAATGGGTGGTCAGTGCAGCGCAGAGAGCCTGAGAGGGAAGAGGAGAGGTGGAGACTGCAGAACGATTTGCTAGTTTGTTGCATATTTTAAAGAGTTCAGCCATGTTGTTGAATGCTCCATAGATGTGCACCTGGATGTTGGCCCACTTTTTGGAACAAATGGTGAGACAATATTCCCTTTGGAGAAGGCAACAGGCTAGTTTGTCAGAAGATGAGCTTAAGGTTTGCCACTTCAGTTCCGCAGCTCTGCATTTGCACTTCAAGCCTGCAAGATCAGAGTTGTTCCAGGAGTTACACCTGTTGGCCTGATTCAGGCGGATCCTCATGACTGGGAAAAGAATGTAGAGAATGTCTTAGAGGATAGCCTTCATGAGGGGGGCAGTTTTCGCTTGCTGCCCCCCCCCCCCCCAGATTGGCTCTGAAGAGGCAGGGCAGGGCAGGCACTCCTGTGCTGCATGTTGCGGTGGCCATGATGGAAAGTGGCTGAGTCCAAATATAACAACACCCCAACTGGGCTCTGCTACAAAGTGCCTGCCCAAGTACAACAAAGCCAGGAGTGCAGCGCTGCTGGAAGTAGATTGTGACTAAATCAGGCATATTTTGGGTACAGTTGCATTATTAGAGTCCTTGACGCTGCGATCATCATAAAATAGCACTGCCCCACAAACAAAGCTCTGCAGGGCTTACCTTGTCGAGTTATGAGAAACTCTGCTCAAGTGATAAAAAACACTGCTCCTGCAGTATCGTGGGGATGGGGGAGGCCACTGGAGGTTCCTCTGGATTGCTGTGAAGAAAGGAGAAGGGAGAAGATGGCTCAGACAGGGGCCTTAGAGGAGGGCCTTGGAGAGGTGGCTGGCGTTTGCCTGCCGGCTCGCTGGATTGGCTCTGAAGATGCAGGCTGGGCCAGTGAGTGCTGGGGCAGGGCAGACACTTCTGTGCTGCAAGTGGCGGCAGCCATGATGGAAAGTGGCTGAGTCCAAAAAATAAATCAGGGTTCCATGCATATGGAACTGACTAATACATGCCTGATACACATTGATTTGTTCACAGGAACCCACCTGGGTGTACGTTTGGCTAAAGTCTTCCCTGTATGTGTGTGCGGGGTTTGCATTGGCAGTGATGGTCCTAAAAAGGGCCAGCCATAGCCAATGCCTTTTTCACAATTCACCACATGCATTGAGGAAAGATATATTTCAGCTCAAACAGTTCTTTAAATTACCTAGCAACATTTCATTTCTAGACAAAGCATTTTCTTTTGTAGAATACATTCTTCTGCAAGTAACAACATGATTATTTCTGGTGCAAGTCACACCTACACTGGAAATACCCTTTAAAAAGAAAACACATTTCCAGAATTAGCTGGCCACAGGATATAAATAGCACGTCTTTCTGTTTCCAACTTAGGCATCTCAGTTCGGGATCTTATGTTATAGTATGTTGAGTCTTTTATAATGCACCAATCAACAACATAGTAGTCGTACTGTGCCAAGACATTGTATAAAAAATAGGAGGCTTGTGACCCCAAGGCCAACCTAACATGACCATAGTCTAGATTAAGAAAGAGTAATGAGGATCAACATAATAATAGAGACAGTAATAATTAAGTGACTAGACATATTTGGGCAAAAGGTGATTAGCATAATGGAAAAAGGGAAGAACCAGTATCATTATATGTATATAAACGTGTATTGTGTGTTAGTGGAAAAATTGTCATCATTATATGAATATTTACAGGGCAATAGTGTAATAATTGTTGGCGAAGTGAATTGCCAAGTGACTGGCTGTAGGCTGCATGCTGCTACGCTCCACAGATACTGGCCATTGGAATATACATCAAGTTTTCTACTGCTGCACTAGTCGCTAAGAGGAAGCGGCGTACCCTTGCAACACAGACTTTTGTTTCTGTGAGGATCCACCTACTTTAGCGCAACACGCCCTCTTTTCTCGCATCACAACCTGCGATTTAGCATTCCAATAAGGTGTGCAGGCGCGTTGCACGCACATTGCGAAGTGAATTGCCAACTGACTGGCTGTTGGGCTGTTAGTGTGGTGGGTCAGTGGCAACACTAACTTCTTCATTCACCAACATAACAGTAGGACACAGACCTTAATAATATAAATTACTAAATCCGTTGTATATTGAAGAATTATGTTACGGTCTGGGCTTTAAATGGCTTCTGGGCTTTGCAGCGGTCGCCTAGCAGAGCCGGCTGCTATAACCATTATGAATGTTGATGTGACAATATGCCCGGGCAATACTGTCACCGGGATCGGTGATATCCTCGTCAGAGAACGTTGATTCCGATTCTCCACCCTCCCCTAGCTCCTCACCTTCGTCCTTCTTTCCCGTACCCTTCTTTCCTTTTCTTCTTGGTCGCTCCTTTTTTTTGTGTAGGTAAGGATGGCCACGGAAGGAAGCCACCGTGCCACCCAAAAGGGATACCAGGGGCCCCCTCCCGGGAATGCCAGAAAGGGGAAAAAGCCCAAAGGCACAAAGAACCCCTGAGCGACCTCAGTGACTCTCAGGATAGGAGTAATGGGTACTCTTGAAGACGAGGCCGGGCAGAAGAGATGATCAGCGGAATTCTGTAGGTGCTCCGGAAGAAGACAGTCCATACGGAGTAAGGTATTCCACAGGAGGAAACCAGGTTCAAGGTAATGACACAAGGAGAAGACAGCAGTCCAATATGCAGGCCAGGATCCGGTACACAGGAAAGCAACAGAAGAAGGTATCCAGACGGTAAGAATACTCAATCCGAAAACAGGCCGGGGACCTGTACACAGGGAAGCAAGCAGAAAGACAGCAGGCAGCAGAGGAAGAGTCGGGAACAAGGAGGATAACCAGAAAAGAGGTAAGGAGCACAGGGTGAGAGTAAGATGGGAAGGGGGTGGGCTAGAAAGTCGGAGGGAGAGCTGAGGGGGAGCAGCAAGGCTATGGAAACAAAGGAGGAAGCAGACAACAAAGAGAGAGGAGGACCGGGACCCGATAGGGATCGGGACCCGACGGGAAAAAGAATGCTAGAAATGGCCAAGAAAGGCACAGAGCAGACAGCACTCTCGGAACGAAACCAGAGGCGTAGCAAAGCGTATGCAACCCGGAAGCAGAAGGCTTTAAGCTCCGAGCCGCGTCAGCGTACAACCACTAGAACGGTGCTGAAGGAGGGCGTGACGGGTAGGCGGCATGTGCGACGGGATAGTATCCGCGCCGCCAGCGGCTCCACAGGCGGCACCCGCCTCGCGGCATGACAAATACTGTGTATTCAAAAATTCATGCAGACTGTGATATTGTTAACCCAAACTGTGTAAATAGTACTGACACTATTAAAATGCCTATATCCCCTGTTATCAATGTACTTTTGAATAAGGCCGACAAAGTACTTCCTAATATTGCCAAAGAGAGACATATCAGTACTCCTAATGGCAACACTCCGGTTGAAGCCATGCAATTCGAGGACTCATCTGTCTATGAGAGTGCAGCGGTAGGAATTTTATGCGACATGGATGTCGTATTTCCTTGCGCTGAGAATTTACAAAGCATTTCACCAGTGGACAGCGAGTCACCCTTTGATATGTTAGCTGAGGGACCCTTGGCAATATATGAATTGAATAAACAAATCTGCGACTCCATGGGTGTTCTGATGCTTTTGATAGATCACAAACTTCTATCTGATTTAACCTTTTCAGTCCTAGCACCCACCCCTTCTCCCTTTTGAAGTTTTGCTTAATAAAAGCAATAGGGACTCCATTACCAATCTACAAATAACCCCAAAGAAGGTGATGCTTACTTGCAAACATCTAGAGATTAAATCCTCCAAGCCCGATATCCCTACCATCAATACAGAGTATGAAGGGCATCAGGGGGATGAGAACAAGGACCTATTAGGTGCATCCCCCCTCCTAGCCCATATACATTTCCTGTAATTATAAGGATATTGGACTTATTGGATAAAGGGCATGATTTTACGCACATGGAACTAAGAGAGATGAAAAACACCACTAATGAGATGATGCACAAACTTAATTGCCTCGAAGGTTTCATCATGGGTAAAGAGGCCAATCTTCCAACTCACTGTAATTGCACTCATGGGTTATTGAACCAAGGATTAGACCTCTTCAGGTTGATGAGCAAACTCAGTGTGACATTGCTGGTGTAACAAACGACTCACAAAAGCTGGATGAGTTGCCTACTCAACCCTTGGATTCATTCCCTGATACATCTCTGAACAATTGGTTGATCGCTATTGACTTAATAAAACAAGATTTGAGAGAAATAGCGACTGAATCCCAACCTATCACTCCTATTCCCAACATCCCAAGAATCTACAACTGCTGATAGCCCTCATTTCTCTTAAAGATCATAGGTGATACAGCACAGGATGAGAAAAATACGAACTCTGCAAAAGAGAAATCTGCATTTTTATCCTGCCGCTTTAAAAAAGACCCCCTCAGCGCAGTCAAACGAGCAGAAAAGCACAGGAAGGATAAAATGTTAATTGTAAATAAGTCAAGTAATGGATTGCATGAAGGGGAAGCGATTGATCCTGATCAGGCAAATGTGATTCCACGCCCTCAGGACAATGATATAATTTACGTTGATCAATTATCTGAAGAGGGTCAAGCTCTACTTCTTCCCACTTTGTCCACAACACTATCAAAAACACACAAAAAATAATAATAATAACAACATAAAAAAGAAGAATTCACCTCCTAGTAGTCTGAACCTAGAGGTTTCCGACAAATCCTCTTTTTTGCCTAATAAGGCACAGGTTCCAAATGCAATAGTAAAGGGCTCTCAATCTTGTAACCAGTCTGCCTTTTCTGATCCCTCTTCTAATGCATGCCAGAAAAATAGGCCCGACTTGAAGGATTACTTCCCTAGTATAGGGATAACATCAAGTAACAAAGCACTGAACAAAGAGGAGAATTTAGCTGGTCAAAAAGTAGATTCAATCACCAACAAATTCCTTGCCCGAACTTCGATGGTCTCTGAGGCTCCTGGCTTTGACAATCAGAATACCTATGCTAATGCTTGCATATCTATGTATGAAGGAGTTAAACCAGTACACCCCTTTACCAAAAATTATTATGTTATCTTATGTGGGCCGGGGAAATGTAGCGGTCTTCTGCATTTAGAAATGAGAGATGCTAAATATAATATGACAAGTGCCTCCGTAGCCTTTCGACAAAATCAGGTGGTGATGGACACACATTCAAGTCCACCAAGAGTGGGACTCAATACATCATGCAGAGTGCCACTTGGTCCCAGGCTTGATGGCCAAAGGGGGGACTCTATGAGCAATTCATTGAGTTATGCAAATATGATTCACTCCTTGAATACTGCAGTGGAAAGTGGGATAGTTTCACCACACTCACTTGCTAAGGAATTCAATTTAACAGAGGAGAAAAAGCATTTGCAATATGAGGGACCCCCTATTAACTCAAATATGCCATCATATACTCTTGGCACTGACTCATTGAAGCATGGGCCCTCCACCTTAGTATTAAACATAGGTGTTTTGCCCTCTCGCCCAGAGTCACATGTTGAAGAGGATACCTCATTAATAAATGTTCCTCCGCATAGTTCCCACTTTGAACTAGTGAACAACAGACCTATACCGTCGCACCCAGAGTTTAATATCATTGGATTGGAGCGAAACCTGGCATTTTTAAGGGACAACGGATTAATCAGAAATATCTCCTTGATGTTATTGCCCGTATTCCATCGCGCCGTATTCTGACTACTGGTGAGTTTGACAGGATAGCTCTTGCCAATTTTGATAACCAGCAAATGATATGTTACGTATCTAGTGTCAATGTCTTGAAACATACTTGGGCATTTAGATCTGATCTAAAGGAACTCGGGTTCTGCTTTCATGCATTTCACTGCGAAATAGCAGCCGATGAATTTTTGCAGAAGCCGGCAATAAGGAGAGAGGAACCAACTGGAGTATTGAGTGCGGCATCAGTGGAGCAAAACTGCATCTCCCAGCTGTTAGCAGTGACAGCCGGAAAGCATGATTTGGCCCAGGTGGAACCTTTAATTTGTTCAATTGCTGTGATCACAAATGCGAAAAGTACGAATTAGCAAGTAAAGAAACAGGGATTGGATATCGTTTCATGGAACACATGTGGTCACTCGATGCTCCATGGTTGGCTGTCTTCTTTCACTGACAGTTTTAAATTAGATATTATTTTGCTACAGGAAGCAATGAGTGTCCATGGAGTAAATCTAGAAGGCTTTAATACTTTTTGTAGTCATGCGATTAAAGACAAATTGGGACGCCCGATGGGAGGACTTGCAATAGCAATCAACAATAGAATTAAATGTAATGCTAGAATTGTGTATTCATAACCAAATGTTTTAGCAATAATGATTGATGTACATGAAGAAATGGAACGCCCGCTAGCTATTCTATCAGTGTAGTGGAATCCAGTAAAATTGCCTTTAGAAAATATGTTTGATGATGTAGACTTTTTAAAAAAAAGTATACATACCCTGAGTCCTTACTGTAATATTATCATTTTTGGGGATTTCAACTCATGATGTATAGATGTGGATGTGGAAAGCTTGCCTAAATGGAGCATAGGTAAGAGCTTAGACTCGTGGAACAAAGTGGATTGACTATTTTGATACATGAGAGATGACATTTGTTGAGATCGCTCAACTTGGGCAGCAGTATACATGGAGGTGAGGATCTGCTGTTTAAATGATTGATTTTCTTTACATCTCAATATGTTAATCCATCTAGTCACACCTGTCGCTGTCCATCCGATCACTACCAGTGATCTTACTCCAATACAATTACATTTAGACATGATCTATCATACTTACAAGGTAAATCCCTTGCTCACTTTGATCGAGGATGACCGTCCTAAGAGATCTATTAGATGGAATCCTCGTCTGTGCAATGAAATCTCGCAAAAGATACAGCTTGAGTTTGAAAAAGTAAAACGCACTCATAACAATCTACTTTTTCCCTTCATAAAAGATAGGATGATAGAAGATATTGTAACCCTGGCTATACAATCAATAAATACCAAACCTGTAAGAAACGCACTTCTCAATGGTCCAAAATACGATCCTGAGGTCCAACTACTAAAGCAAACAAAAAATAAGTAAATTTGCCAATTGAAAAACACTATTAATGAACAATCCCAATATTGGTACTTAAAAAAAAGAATTCTCCAGATTTATAAAAACAAAATGAGACACTTGAGAATCAAGAATCACAACAACCAAAACTGTGAGATTATTCGCAAATTATGCAAATATGATTCAAGGGCAGTGTGGGCTACCATATGTAATATAAATTCTGCACATCAAGCAACCACTGGGGGTACGATATCTGCTGAAAATTGGGTCAACTTTATCTCAGGGAAATTCGCTTGTCCTCCAAGTTTTAATGGTATTACAACTACATTCAATAGAAATGTGAAATGGGACTGTATTTCTTGGACGGAGCATGACATCATTTGGGTGATTAATAAACTTGGCCCATTGAAGGCCCCTGCCCCAGATGGAATTCCTTCATGTCATGTGTATTTAAAGCTGACCCTGTTTTTTGGGCAGTGATTCTTAAAATCAAATTCAATCTGATTATAAAAATTGGTAATACTCCTGATCAATGGGGTACATCCATAATTGTCCCGATCTATAAGAAAGGTAATTGAAAAGATCAGCAAAATTATAGACCCATCTCCCTAATAGACACCTGTGCCAAAACCTTCTCAAGTCTACTTTTGTATGACTTAAAGAACTTTATAAGTCAGAATAACATCCTATCCAAAGCCCAGATTGGAGTTAGGAAGGGCATGGGGACAGCAGTGAATGCAACTGTGATTTCCCACAGTATAGCAAACACAAAAAAGAAAGGAGCCATCCTTGTGTATATCAAAAGCATTGATTTGTCAGCAGCGTTCAATTCTGTAGTGAGGGATCTCCTTTGGCGAAAACTAATAAAATTGGGAATACCTGAAGGAATTGTCTTTTGGCTAATGAGGCTGCATTCTACTTTAGCCTATAAAGTTAGAATCAACAGAGAAGGAGCATTGACTGTACCCATTTTCACCTATGTAGGTCTTAAACAGGGTTGTAATACAGCAATCATATTTAATGTATATTTGTGCGAACTTGATGATCTATGTTACGGGCTGGGCATGTATGCTGTTAGAACGGGCAGTCTAAGATTGCATTGGCTTGCATTCGCAGATGACTTCATCATCATGGATTCTACACCAGCATTGCCTTCAGACGAAACTCAAGTTATTTAATGACAATGCTTATGATCTGGATTTAGCACCTAATGTTAGCAAAACTAGCATAGTGGTTTTCCATGCTGGAAGAAAATTAAAAACATTCACGTGGAAAATCGGTGAAATGACCCTACAAAAACTAACAGAGATCCGCTACTTAGGTTACTATGTAAGCAGTAACTCAGCTATTGCTATATGGAAAGAACGACTCAATCAGGAAGCCCGACCATTGGCTAGTCAAATGAAAATCATTTTTGCCAAATATTGTCTCTTTTCTCTTAAACCGCTAAGATATTTCTCAATAATGCAGGTTCAAGAAATACTGATCTATATTCTTGTCACATACCCTTTTGATATAAGTAGCTACCTGGACTCCTTAAAAAGTTGTCTACTTATAGGAGCAATAAATGTAACAACATTCATACCTAATTGTGTTATTAGGCATGAGTTTAGTCTCATTTCTCTTTCATGCAGATACTATGGTGCTCGCTGTGTAATTATGCAAAGTTCTTGAATCCGCCAAATAATTGCTTATACAGTGATTTAAATAATATGACGGAAGCAAAAACGATATATTCCATCACAAATTACCAAAAACAGATGCAATCAACATTAGAAGAGCTTGATGTAACTCCCTACAGTCTATGCTTCAGACCCGGTCTATGCTTCAGACCCGCATTTGTTAAAAAAAAAAAAAAAACTGTTTGACAGTGATTGGATTCACACAGTTCAGCAATTACAGCAGTACCCAACTTATACTGAATATGCCAAAGTGATACGAAAGAGATTACCTTGCTGTGCATACATCGCTATATTTCCTTGTGCATTCTTAAGAACTCTGTATATTCGGTTTAAATTAAACCAATTCAGAACTAAGGAGAGATGTGGACATTGGGAGGGTATGCCACTGTTTATGCAGATGAGGAAATGTTGGTTTCCAAATTGCTATGAACCAAATGAAACACTGAAACACCTTGCATTAGAATAGTAAAACAATCAAAACCAGATTGTTTAAGAAAATTAGACCTTGGCTACCCCTTGGGTGGGATGGTTCCCGCTCTGACGGCTCGTGGTCTCAAATAGTTCTATGCCCCCTCCTAATTCATCCACTTGATGTAATACTTACGTATAGCCCTGCTCAGAGGGGCCTTCTAGCCCGTCTGCTGTGGTGTAGGTTTCCTACCCTGTATTCGCTGCAGGGTTGATTTTGCTTTATTACTTCGGTTCCCGCCTTATGCTAGTGTTTGTGGATGTTCCTAGGGAGCCTCCCGCACTACCCATGCTTATCAGTATTTCTCATATTTCCAAACCGTTTCGGTTATCATGCTATTAGCTGCTTTCTGGCCAGGCCCTTGCGGCATTGGCCTGCTTGTCTATTTCAACCATTATTGGTTTTTATGCTATTTAAAAGCTTTGGGTCCTGGCCCCTTTCAGCGGTGGCCTGTTTTCTTGTACTGCGTGGTGTTTTACCACCCAGGGTGGACTGCGAACAAAAATTGGGAGCCCTGGAGTGTTCAAAATGGGCCCTGGTGATATTTCCCGCAAACCAAGAAACCTTTTTCTTATAAAAGTGAGTTACCTCCCCCTTGTGACCCGTGGTGCGGTAAACTGCTGTACCATTTTTGGGTGTTGTATGGGACGGTCCACCCCTGTATTTCAATTTGCTTGTTAAAACATTTTTTGAACTACATTCAGGTTTAGCGCTAAATTGTAGGTCCCTTGCCCCAGCCCTCGGGCGTTGTCCTGTTATATTGTGCTGTGTGGTGCATTTCCTCACTGTTTATTATTTTGTCGAACCCATTTCCAGGTTCCGTGCTAATTGTAGCTCTCTGGCCCCAGCTCTCAGGCGTTGGCCTGTTGTGTTGAGTGGTGTTTATTCCCACTGCTTATTATTTTTGTAGAACCCTTTTCAGTTTCAGTGCTACTTGCAGTTTTTCGGCCCCAGCCTTCGGTTGTTGGTTTTTTGTCTTCTTTTCTTTCATGCTCGTATTTTTGCTGCCTTGTGGGCTGTGTCGCCCTATTCTCCAACATCCTGACTTACAATCTGCCTGACTTGTGATTTTTCACATGTTCTATGGATTCTCTTTGTGTTTAGAACATACCCCTTATTATCTTATATGTTCTGATACCTCTTTTGTTTTTCTCCCTCTTTTCTGTTCTGTACCATTTGGGAGGGTGGTGACTGTTTCCAGATATGTCACCCTTTCTGTTATCTTGGCTGCCCTTTATGGCAAGCCTGTGTTTTTCTTCTGGCCTCTAGTTTGTGCTTGTTTGCCCTGCTTATTTGCGTTGATGCTGCTTCTTCCCCTGTCTCGGTTGGATAGGCTTGTATCTGTGCATCTGTTTTTTTATCAGATGTCAGGAAAACGTACTTCTGTGTCTTCCTTGGGTGGCTCCAAACATGTTCCGCCCTTGCTTTGGTCTGCCACCTCTGACCGCTGGAAAACAGTACATCAGTTGTGTACTGCCTGCATGTTTGGTGAAATCCCAGAGGTCTGGAATGCTTGTCGTTTGTTGGCACCCTATTTTCGGGGTTTGTTATCATCTTTTGGCTCTTATTTTGGTATGTGTGCTTCTGTTGTGTGCACCATGGGCAATTGCTGGGTCTTGACCCTGCTAGGCTTTATATTGTGTCCCTAAGATCTCTGCATGCTGTATTATTCTTACCCTTGATGTGAGGTGCTGATTTATTACTCTCGGAGAGCTGAACGGCTGAGTTTTGGCCCTGCCGGTGTTTGAAACTGTGTTGGCAGGTTCTGGTCTGATGTAGAAAAGAGCGCTATGCTTGTGGTGATAAACGCCCGTCTCTGTATTTCTGCGCGGGTTTACCATATGAGCCAGGTCGCTCTTTTGTTTTTCAAAACAAAATGAAAAAAAATAAAAAGGCTGTGAGCTGTGTTTGGTTCTGCCTGGACTGAACACTGGAACCACCGTCTCTGAGCGGATGTAAACTGCAAAACACTCTACTTGCTGTGCTACCTGACTGTTAGGTTGTCTGACCTGTCTTTGCTGTTTGCTTCAGTTTTTTAAAGAGGTCTTCTTGTGGATGGCCTGGTTTTTGTCTGCCTGAGTGTATGCCTCTTAGGAACCCTGGCTGGCTGTGGGACCGTCGGTAGGTTTGCAAAATCGTGTGACTTCTAGTGCCCCCTGCAAGTTGTGAGTGCTCTCTTCCTTACCTTTTCATTGGTGTTTCTTTGGTGCCGTCTCCTGTACGTCACATGGCTCCTTATCGCTAATACCTGATGTCCTGAACGCTTCTGTGTTCTGTTGCCGTACTGTTGTCGCCCCATTCCCTGCCTGTGGTCTGGTTCTGTTGCACTGTCTCAGTAGTGTTGTTGCAACTGGTTCCCCGAAAACGAGTTCTCCTTAGTTGTGAGGTACTGTTTTGAACCCCGTTCAGGGTTCTGTTGTTTATTCTGCGTACACAGAAATGTTTGGCAAGCTATGTTGGATAGCTGCTTGTAGTTGGAGATCCCTTTCTATGGGCTCACCTTTTCATGGCCTTCTGTATCTGGCTGGTGCTGATTCGCATATGGCTTGTGTGTTGGCTCTGCTGGGTTTGAAAAAACTGCATCAGCAGGTTCTGTCCGGATGTACAAAATTGAGTGCTTCTGCCAGCTGAGCTGACTGTTTGGGGTTCTTATAAAGTGCTGCGTGACCACCAGAACTGTCTCCTTTGTTCGCGCTGCTTGTTAAGCGAAGTACATTTTTCATTTTGGGAAACTGCAATGTTTGAGGTTATTTGGCTTGTTGCGCGCTGTCCAGGGTCTGCCCCTGTTTGTTGGGTGAGCCTGTTCTATTTCTTGTTGTCCCCCGTGTCAGAGTACTGGTGTTTAGCTGTAAAAACCCGTTTCATGGGCATGGTTAAACAAACTTGTTGTGCTTGTGAAAAGCAAAACTTGACCCATGTGTGATTTGTCTTGGTTTAAATATCGATTTGTACTCAAACAGCCATTTTGCTTAATCCATGGTTTTTCTTTTAAATAAAATTGTTCGCTTTCCCACTGCTATACCTAATTTGTTTATAGTAACCTCTGTGTTGCTCCGTGTCGTCATGTTTCCAAAGAGATTGCGTTCATCGTGTTTGCGTGCCCTTCCTTGTGTCAGTAATGATCAAAAATTCTCTGTGGCCCTTGGCTCATGCACCCAGCCAAATTGTTATTATATTTTTGATGCTTTGCAGTTGTTCCATTTTGCTATGAGTAGTGAACAAAATGTTTCCTTCTGCTCTTCTTATTTTCCACGACTTCTTAGTGTGGCACTGTACTGCTGTGTATGTGCCCCGTCATCAGGGTGGTGCTGTGCGATTTTCTTGCACTGTTTAGTGGCAATGAAAATTAGTGGTCTGAATTCAGGGTGCATGCATTGTGTCAAGTATTCAGGGTACTACCTCGCGTAGGTTTGTAAATCTGTGTCATATTGTCTTTTAAACATCCATTACCGTGTTGTCCATCAGCATGTGTTCTAATGATTTTTGCAAAATGTGTTTGGCCTTTGCCCCCTATCAAGGGCATGGGTCTGGCCGAAAACCCAGACAGCTTAGTCTGCTTTGTGAGATGCAGCCAATATTGTTGCCCTGTGCTTTGTTGTTTCGTTTCGAGTGCACCTATACAATGCTAAATGTTGTGCAAGGCTGCCCGTGACACCTTGTTTAGGCAAATTGATTTGCCTCTAGTTAGATTGGTCCATACGTTTGTACACTTGTATTGTGCATAAATATCACTTATGCCCCCAACTTTCGTTTTTGCTCTTAAATGTCTGAGCTGTGTGTATGAAAAAACAGCATGTTGTTGTTGGTAGACTCATACTCTACCCGTTGAGCTGTTGTGGTCCTCCATGGGAGATACTGCTACTGGATGTTGTTGTGGGTGGCTGCCCATTTAAGGCAGCTCCCACACAGGGAAACATCACAAAGGAAGTGACGTAGGGAGAATGGGGGGAGTGTCGGGGATATGGCACTTAATTCTTGGAATTCAATAAAGAAGGTATTGTGAACCTACGCTGGTGTCCGCGTTTAATTTGGGGGCCATTCCAAGCCCCCCCAACAACTGGCGACGAGGCATGTCCCACCAGCGGTCCTCCTCCTCCACACGCTAGTGATCCCACTAGCCATTGATCCTCCGCTCCTACAGCCGGCTACACGTGCGACGCACCCGGTGTTTTCCCCTTTCTTCTGCAAACACGTGCAATCCCGCCGTGCATCCTGGACACTCCTACCTCTGAATTGACACGGTGATCCTGCTGTGTCCTCACCTTGTAACCAACCTGCTAAACTGGAAAAAAATAAAATAATTTTCTCTCCTAATCCTCACTCCTCCACTGGCATCTTCTTTGTCCCAGTACCCCCTTAGGGACCTATGAGGAAAACACTGTGGTGATCTCACCACCAACAAATGCCTACAATCCACACTCGCATGAAGTAACTGGGGTGATCCCACCACCAGACAACACCGGAACGCAACCACAAGCCAAAGAACAACAACAACAAGAGCAGCACAAAGGGGATACCGTGTGAAGCATCAAGCAACACAATCATGAGTACTGGGGGAGACAAAGCGACGTCCAGCACACTACCAGCACCAACAGTCACAAGGTCCACAGCCACGACATGGCGCATGCCCCCGCCTTTCTCAATGACACCTCAAGCTGATAAAGGAGCAAGGTGGGTGGAATGGCTAGAGGATTTCAATAATTTCATAGATGCTGCAGGGGAAGAAACCTCCCCACGCCTGAGAAGCATGCTTATTAATATGGCAGGCACTGAAATAAAGACGCTGATCAAAACCATTCCACCAACGGAAATCACTGACTTTGCGAGCCTCGTAACGGCACTAAACAAATGGCTCGTCATTGCTCCCAACAGGGATTATGAAAGATATGTCTTCAACTAGTGCACACAGCGCAATGACGAAACGGTGGATGAGTTCATCACAATACTTCATGTAAAAGGTGTGCATTGTCAGTTTGATGTGTGTTTGCTAGATGAAGCGATTCGACTCAGAGTGATTGAAGGATGTGTGTCGGCTGCACTACAGAAACAACTTCTGAAGAAACCTGTCACCATTGAGGAAGTGAGTGAGATGGCACGAATACTCGAGAGAGTGGAGAAACAAGCCTCACACTTGACAAGCAACACAGCCACCAAACAAGACAAAAGTGACATCATAGCAGCGATCCACACAAGCAAATTCAAGGGTAATCAAAGAAGTAGCATCACAAGTAACACACTGACCCCACGGATGCAAACACAATGTTACAGATGTAGGATGGTTTATCTGCATGCTGGGGATTGCCCTGCCCTTTCCCAAAAATGTGGCAACTGTGGCAGGGAAGGACATTTTCAGTCTGTGTGTAGGGAAGGAAAACCGTTTCCCACACCACGCATGGGTGCAGCCCCACAATACAGAACAATTCAAAGAATGTTCCCAAGTCAATCTCACCAGCCGCGTTCCTACCAGCAAGGCCCGAGAAGATATGTGCGGGTGGTAGAGGAAGTATACCCTGAGGATGACAGTCAGGAATTTGGGGCACAATACACGCAACTGCGTGGTGAGTATGACGGCCCACCTCAGGTGCGACAAAGACCTCTGTTTGAAACACACGGAAACTTCGACTATGAAGGTGACCACTACGATTTGTATGCCCAGGATGAGTTTGTCAATCTCATTATGGATGAGGAGGAAGCTCAGGAGGCACCCAGAATACAAATAGCCATTGGCAATAAACAATTATGTTTTCTGATTGACTCAGGTGCAACAGTGAACATAATAGGGGAGAAGAAATTTCAACTACTTCACAACAAGCCCACACTAACCCCATCAACCTCAAAGATATATAAATGGGGAGCAGATGCCCTGTTGCACAGTGTAGGCTCTTTCAAAAGAAGACTCACATTTGGTGACAAGGCCACCAACACAGTCATTCACGTCATCAGGAGCCCCACCAAAGGGCGATGTCTGCTGAGCTACAGAACGGAGTCATGTCTAGGACTAATCAACATACCCGTCCGAGACCGTGATGTCATCAACTCATCAGAGACACATATCGAGAAACAAGGACATATATACAATGTAGACACCACCGCCATCACGAAGGAGGACATTATCAGAGAATTTCCACAGCGGTGTCACGGTCTAGGCAGGATGAAAGGCCCGCCCGCCGATCAAGCTACACATTGACCCAGCTATCTGACCAGTCCCGCAAAACACCAGCGCAGAGTAGGGTTCCATCTACAAGAGGCTGTCTCAAAAGTGTTGGATCAACTGTTACGTAATGACATCATTGAGCCAGCCACTGGCTCGACGCCGTGGGTTTCCCCTCTTGTAATCATTCCAAAAGAGGGTGGTGGTCTACGGCTATGTGTTGCCATGAGGGTTGCCAATACAGCCATACAGCGGGAGCGTCACCCTGGTTCAAAAATCGAGGACATGATAGTCCAACTTAACAAGTCGGTTCTCTTCTCTAAGTTGGATCTCAATCAGGGGTACCACCAACTCGTGCTTCACCCTGACTCACGACCCATCACCACATTCGCATCACATGATGGACTGTTCGGCTACAAGCGGTTAAACTTTGGGATCTCCTCTGCTGCTGAAATTTTTCATGAAACAATCCGACAGATAATACGTCCCATCAAGGGGACCCTCAATTACAGTGACGACATCCTAGTCTTTGGAAAGTCATGCAGTGCATACAATGAAGCCCTCCGAAACGCGTGCAAGGAGGTACAGGAAGCCAGACTAACCCTCAACATTGAAAAGTGTCATTTCAGTAAGGCCAAACTCAAGTTCTTTGGCCACATCTTTTCAGCAGAGGGAATGACCCCTGACCCAGACAAAGTTTCGACTATCTTTGTCTTAGGAAAACCAACTCAAGTTGCAGACGTAAGGTCATTCCTAGGAATGGCCGAATATTGCGCGCAGTAGATTCCTCATTTTGCCTCCATCACCGAACCCCTCAGGCACTTACTACAAAAGGATGTCACATTCACCTGGACTGATGAGTGCCAATCGGCTTTCGACACAGAAAACTAGCCTAATAATACACTGAAATAGTGGTTGATGCCAGTCCGGTGGGTCTAGGGGCCATCCTTGCCCAAACCAGTGGACAAGACACTCATCCGAGGCATGTGGTTGCATATGCCAGCAGAGCCCTAGCCCCTCCAGAATCTGCCTACTTCCAGGCGGAGAAAGAAAGTCTAGCAGCTGTCTGGGCGTGTGAGCACTTTCACAATTTTCTTATTGGGAAGAAATTCACCTTAATCACAGATCATCAGGCCCTACTATCCCTCTTTGGCAATCCGCGTAAAATGCCCCCCAGAATTGAAAGGTGGTGAATCCGCCTACAAGAGAACAACTTTGACATCATCCACCGACCAGGTGGTGAGAATAACCCCACGGATTACCTCTCAAGGCACCGATTGGCAGCCCAACACCAAGGCAAGGTGATTCGGAATATATCAGCTATTTTGCAGGACTGCTAAACATCACGAGCAAGACAGGGCTCCCCCAGGACAGCAGCAAAGTTGGTTGCCAGGCTGTCATGGCCACAGGCCCCAGAACACAAAAAACACACTATCTAGTGATGGGGGCAATGGGTCACTTGACTCACTTATGTCCCTTTGCGACCCATAAACATAGGGACCATGGCTGGACTCAGTCCTGGCACCTTTGACAACAGGCTCATATAGAGATGTTAGCAGGAACACTTTATTTCAGTGCAGGAGTGCTTTTAGTTTATTTTAGTGCTGGAGTGCTTTTATTTTACAAGAACTTCCCAGGAGCTGAAAGCCTTTATTCCAGAGAACATCCTCATGTGCTGACACATCGGGTATGGCTCCCTAGGCCTGGTCTTCATGTGCTGACTCATTGGGTGTGGCATGGTGTGGCAGGCAGGCTGAACCTGGGGGGCGAGGCTTCAGAAGCTCAGCTATATAAGCTGCTCCATCCTTAAGGCCGGTGCTTCGCGTTACTGTGCACTCGCGTGCAATGTGCCGCTCGCCACCACTTGAACCAATTTACTTACCTTTGAAACCAGGTGTTCTCCTGTATACTCACCTCCAGGAAACCGGTGCTTCATGGCTTCATCTGCAGACTCATGTCCTAACATCCAGTGATCTTGATCCCAACGCCGCAGAACCGCACTCCGCATTCACGAACTCCGCCCTTGTGAATAAGAAGAAAGACAAGGTTAGAACAACCGTCCTAGGGCCGCGCCACATTTGAACCCAGAGTGCCCCCTAGTTAACAACTTACCAGCTACTGTACTGCTGCAGCTTCGTTCCTCATTCCCTCTGGCTGCCGCCTCTAGCTCCGCAGCTTCTGCCGGGCCGGCAACATCACCTGCAAGGGAAGAAAGCAAAAGAGCAAACATCAGAAGTGGAACAGACAGCAATACAAGACAACACACTCTACAATACAACAAAAACAGATGAGGAAAGACAAAGGCAAACAGGAATATTTACCTGAAGTATAGTGGCTTAGTCGCAGCAGGACTGGACTACCACGTGCAAGGGACTAGTGAAGGAATTTGGTCCAGATCATACAAGCGCCCCTGCCAGAAGCAGCAGGACGGAGGGCTCGCCAAAACTAATCAACAGGCGCAGTCCCGAGCAGCATCACCTATTATCTCCAGTCACCACATAAGCGCAGAGGGCAAAGTTGGAACCGAGCGACCTCACGCCCGGGAGGGCTGCAACCATGCCCCAACGCCTCTGCAGAGACCAGGTGAGCATAACACAGGTCTCCTTCAGTCAAGTCTCAGGTTTCTTTGCGGGTCTCGCAGCAGGATAGGATACTTGGCTCCTTAAGGTTTCTCCAGGATCTCTCAAGAATAGGTACAGGGGTTCTCTTCTTATTCCAAAAGCCAGCTAAGAGCTGAGGCCCTCACTAGCCAATAGCAGGACTAGCCCACCACCCCCAAGCAGTGGTTCAATCAGGACCACTTCTGGGAGCATTCATGCATACCATTCAGACACACCAAAATGAGTTTGTGGATTGGGACCAGAAAGTCCCAGCTCTCATCCTGCCAGCAAACACACACAACCCTCCAGAAGCCCATCAAAAGCTCCTGCTTTCCAGGGCACTGCAAGTCCTTATTAGAGGGAGAGTGCGTGAGTGTTTTGTGTTTTGGCTGCAGGACTCTAAGCAGAACTCTGTCCGAATGGGAGAAGTACAGTCCTCTGTCTACTCTTACAGCTAGCGTCTCCCGCTAGCTTTGACTTGGTTCTTAAGTCACAAGGAAAGCGAAGCATAGTGCAGAGTGCGCAAGTGTTTTGTGCTTTGGCTGCAGGACTCTAAGCAGAACGTTGCCCGGACGGGAGAAGTAGAGTCCTCTGTCTACTCTTACAGCTTGCGCCTCCCGCTAGCTTCGACATGGTTCTTAAGTCACAAGGAAAGAAAAGCATAGCAGAGAGTGCGCAAGTGTTTCGTGTTTGGTGGAAGGGTGGAGGGCAAAGGAAGCAGCCCAGTCCTTAACGCATCGGCATATACGTATGTGGATCCAAACCGGTGGAGTTATTGGACAATTCGGAAAAAAGCACAAAGAAGACGTCAATTAGTGAGTGCCAGATTATGGGAACATGTGCTACTCCTTTTTATGACTAAACCATTTTGTGAACTAAATTGAACTATCAAGTAGCAGGATCTACTACAATACAATTGATAACGATATTTTAATTCAATATTTTTCAAAATAACGTCCGTTTTATAATGAAGACAAAACAAATCAGGCGATCTGGTCTGCATAGTGAGGCCATTGAAAAAGGCAAGCGTTCTCGCAGCCCGGTGTGCACTAAAAAGCACACCCGCAACGGGTTAAGAAGAAAGAGGGGCAAGAAAGAAATCAGTACCTGAGGCCCCACTCTTAAAAGACAGCAAACAATCATCCCCGGTTTCTTTGCGGGTGTGGAAAAAGAAACATACAAACTCCTACTAAGGTAGCCCCGGGAAATGAATCACCTCCACGGACTATTCAATTAGCGGAGACTAGTAATAAAATAGAGGTGAGCAGCGCACAACTTTCATTCAATGATTATGCTTTGGATAACAATGGCTCACTGCTCGTACTGTTCGATAATATTAGAAGAGATTTATTTGGTACGGGGACATTTTCAAAAAGTAATGAGATCCAAAGTGCAAACCTGCTGGCTAGCCCTAATTTGGAGATATTGAATCAGCCTGCAATCCAACTGGAGACTACTAGTTGCAGCCCAGCTATGGAAGGGGGAAATAAGGAATGACAGATACTCCAGGCAGAAACGTCTACTCTAGATATGATAGAGACTCTGGTGGCAAAAGTCGAAGCACTATTTACCATATGTTCTGTCATGGCCTCAGACCAGAGAAGACTCTACTTACTCACAACAATGCTGTTACTTAATAATGAGCTTGGAGCACTACCTATCTTTCTCAAGACCAAACCCACCAAAATACATGATTTACCACCAAAGAAGATGAAGGTGGCTGTAGACTCTGTCCACCCAAAACCTTTGACTGGAATACCACCAATAGTAATACATGAAGCTGACACGGATACTATATTGACGCTAGATGACTAGAATATTTAATGGAGGTCACAGGACTCTGTGAATATTGCGGCCGCATCAGAGGAAGACTCTATAGACTCACTATGTGCGGAGATCTCCATGATTGAGCCAGCCTCCCCCCATACAGACATGGGCTTGCAAAATGGGGAAACACAGACCTATATACAACCAGACTCTGAGAATCCTGAGATAATGCTGATAGGAGACAAAAGGCACTACTGTTCCGAGACACCTAGGGATCCTGGTGCGAAACCCAAGAGGGTCATTACTAGGATACAAGACGGCTCTAAACAGACAGTGGTGCTGAATTGCCCCCTAGATAAATCGGTCCACTTTCAAACACTGTATGCCCACAAGACACAGATATATAAATCACCAACTACAACTAAAATGAGCCAGCGCATAATGAGCCATTCAAAGGTAGCATCCAGGGCGCAAAGCAAGACCAGAATGACAGAGAGTCTGTCTACGATACATAGACAAAAAGAGAATGCCCGAGACCCACAGGTGGGCCAAGCTCAATGGATTTCTAGGATGCAAATTCCAAATGGTCTTCTAAATTAAAGACAGCTTCTACGAGCCAATGTATGCTACCAGTAACCCAGGAGACGGCACTAAATGAAAGACATATTGCCCATGAGAGGGACAGAGTGCAGACACAACAATGCCCCGGGCCAAAAAGGCTGAGCTTGTCAGTAAGACTTGATGAAATTAACACATCAGACGTTAGTCCCTTCCTCAACCATTTGACCTTGCTGAGACTCTGGTCATCTATGCCATGGCTTTCATCCATCACAAGCAAAGACATTGCTCAGATTAAATTACCCAAATATGGAAGCGTAACAAACCGGGCATTGATTCACTTTACAACTACAGTTTTTGTGTCCTTACTGTGTGAAAATGCTCAGGCATTATTAAAGGTAGGACTTAAACTAACAGTATGTGAAGTTTGTCCACCAGATATAGGAAACTATAAAATAACATACCAAGAACCAAAACTGTCGACGTTAGCCAGCTCAATAGGTGAAAGCTGGCAGAAACCATCACTAGTTAGACCTAAAGCTATATGGCCCTATCAGGAGTGCCCCCTGAAATACGAAGCAATTACTTGGGTACCCAAGAATAAAGATACCCATGCAAGCAGGATTGTGCTTTTATATTGAGCTATGACTTTGGCTTGTTGGAACTCACGAGGGAATAGTCATATATTAAATAATGTGGGTTCTCTGCAACAGATAAACACTTTTGATTTTTTTATGCTACAAGAGACCTGGCTGGACTGTCCCTTGTTAATAGAAGTCTATCACATATATCAAGAACTTGCCATTAAAGGCAAAAGAGGCAGACAAAATGGAGGCCTATTAATTGCGGTAGGACAGAGGTTTTGCTCTAGGCAGATGATAGTTAACTCATTGAATCGCAGTCTTATGGCAGTGTTGGTAGATCACGAGGACTGCCTATCGGATTGGAAATTGTTGCTTGTAAATGTTTATGCTTCTCCAGGTGTTAAGGTCACCAATGAAATCAACAATAGTATTGAGAATATCTTGTTAATAATAGAGGGTGTGATTGAGACGTTATTGATAATTGTGGGAGGTGACCTTAACTCCAGATGCGTTGATAACAATCTCTGTGCAACCTATAATAAAATTTCCCAGAGTACCGTTATGCAACAAGGTAGAGGTAACATTAAAGGACCTAAATGGGTTTAATTTCTGAACCAGTGGGAGATGTGGATGCTGAATAGAAGAACGGCGGCCAATATATCAGGAGCATATACCGGGAAGGGAAACAACAGTCTCGTCATGTTGCACTATCTATTCAGCAATAATGCCTGTCTACAGATGGTAGACAAACTCACTGTGATACATGTAGAATATAGTGATCAGAATCAGCTGGTATTAACGATTAACATACAAACCCATGAGGGGAGGTCAAGTGGGTGTAGTACTATCATGGTAAACCACCCTGGGAATGCAGTCCCTTGGACTGAAAACAACTTATTAAAGATTGATACAATGCTCCTGTACTACCTTGGGAAAGTATGGGAATGCTGGAAAGTATAAATGCCGATGAGTTATAAAGCTGGATCCAACAGTTGACTAGTAAAGCAGGCGGTATTAAAAATGTGGGATTTGCTACCTGTAAAAAACTACTTATAGATTTGACAGGAATATCTGAGACGTTAAGCGTGCCATGTGCAAAGAGCTACGGAAGTTGCGTGGTAAGGGGCTTAATAGCGTGGCTTTGGCCGTATGTAATAAAGAGATTAGGAGAAAATACCAATCATGGCTCAAGCGCTGGAGACTTTCCCATTTAAATGGGCACTAGCACCAAATGATTCAAGCTTTGCGTAGTAATTGTACTAGGACGATTTGGGCAAAGTTGACAAAGCCAAGGGTGAGGTGAGAAAACTTACAATCAATCCCATACCGAAAACTGTATTGAGGGTGTACCTGGAGAACAAGACTAACAACCAGAATCAGAACAATAGCCCAGAATACATGATTGGTGGTTGACCTATTCATTTCAGTGATGAAATAGTTAAAAACGCAATCTTAAAACTTAAAAATTCAAGATCTCCAGGGCCAAATGGACTGGCTAATGTAGTATTCAAGAAAAACCCAGACCAGGGGGCTGCGATATTAAAAATACTATTTGAGAAGGTTTGTTACACCCAGACTATTCCCAAGTCATGGCAGCAGGCAATATTCCTACCTGTGTGCAAAAAGGGAGACAGGATGCTGCTGGAAAATTATAGATTGCTGTCGATGCTTGTGTAACAGGACAAATATTTTTAACATTTGTACTGGTTGTCCTGAATACATGGGTGGAGGAATCAAAGATTTTGCATTTTACACAAACGGGGTTCAGAGCGGGATCCAGTACAAACCATAACCTTAGAGTCCTGGATTCCCCTGTAAGAAGGACGCTGGACACAGAGTCAGACGTTGTATGTAACCTTTGTGTATTTTAAGGCAGCATTCGATGGTGTAGATCGAACGAGGCTCTGGGGAAACATTTATAAAGGGGGATGCCCAATCTGGCTTATCAATATTTTGAAGAGTCTCCATCAGTACACCCAGGCAGGCGTGTGGTTTACAGATGATGGTTTGGTAACAAGTATGATTGAGATACGCACTGGGGTGAAACAGGGATGTACACTGGTCCCCTATTATACAACCTATATATGTCTGACCTTCCCAACTGGTTAGTTCTAGGAGTTGGGTGTTGTCCGAAGATAGGGGGGCTCCCTGTGCCGTGTCTCCTTTATGCGGACGATCTTGTACTGCAAAACTATACTTATTCTGGAGCCAAAGCCATGTTAAATGCATTGTGTAATTATGCGATTGATAATAAGCTAAGTATAAACATGGGGAAAGCAAAAGTAATGGTGGTATCAGCAAAAAAAGTGAAGAGCCCTACTTTCATTACACCATTGGGAAAGATTGAATACGTGGTATCCCACCCGTATTTGGGCCTAGACATGAGCAGCACTAAAACATACGCATATGTGGTGGAAGCAAAGATCATCAAAGCTCAAAGGATGACTCAGCTGATAATACAATTTGCGAGAGATACAGCTGGGTTCTCCTTTAACAGAATAATAATACTATACAATCAATGCTTTAGCCCTATGGTGCTGTATGGCTTGGAGGCCCTGGCAATTAAGAATCTGGCCTGGCTGGATATAGTCAAAGGACTGTTTTGGAAAAGGATACTAAGACTCAAAACCGCCACACCAGTCCAATACATCAGATTGGAGTTAGGATTGATCTCCTGCAAAGGAGAGCTGTTGATGAGGTGTGCCCTCTTACATATAAAAATTCACTCCATTCCTAACTGTAAATTACTTGGTCTGTGGGAGATCCCCAGCAGCAGTAAAGCCAGTTTTGAGGGTTTGGTTAATAATTTATGTAGTCTCATAAGATGGTGCCCAGACTTTTCTAGGGGCACCACCATGAAACCCTAAAATGTATCCTTTCGAGAAAAATCAAGATGTGGGACTGGGTGGGAAATTATAATCACCTAGAGACACTGCATAGTTGTGAAAATGTGGCAGGTGTATGTATAATTAATTGCAGCCACAGCACTATCTTAAACAGTGTCCAGATCTGAATGTACGCTTCTATAGACTGTGAAAGCAAGCGTCTGCCATAAGGCAGTAACCTCCCCTCAATGAGAGGCAATAAAGGACACACCCAAGGAGGGAATGAGACCAGGACCAAGTGCGGGTGATATAAAAAGGGTTTTTTATATAATCAATATAGGGCATGCAAAGGACTCTGCAAGCTCCGAGAGTGCTCTGTCTGACAATAGCAAAGTCCGTAGTCATATTTATTACAAAACTATGTCATAAATCCAGTAAGCTATAGGGGGCACAAAAGTCTCGGGGATTGGGTGGCGTTGACTAAGTTATAGGTGGTGTATCGATGGGCTGCTCCAGGATTGGTGGACATCTGCGTGGTTCCAACGTGGGGTGGACGGGTCAGCTGGGCTTGTCGGGGTGGAGCTGCCAGGCCGGACGCGGTCTGTGTCGATGATTGGTGGCTGCACTAACACTTTGCCCTTGTGGCCACACACACACACTCATCACATTATACGACTCCAGTTGTCCTACAAATCATACAATAGGTTAATCTATGATCACATGAGAGACAGGAGAAGCAACATGCAAAGTGAAACTTCACCAATACATTACTGTACAATTGCTTTTGACCTATCGACCAAGTGTGATAAGTCCAGGTGTCTTGTCAGGGGGCACGGGGTGAGCTGCCTTGTCATTTAATTCTGTTAGATGCGGGTAGAGATTGCTTTACGATATGTTAGTACAGGGGTGAATAACCGTCTCTATGGCCCATTAACTTGGGGTGAACTGGAGTACTATTGGACCAGTAAGGGCACATCTCTGGCCCCTCGAGGTGGTGGAATTTAGGACCAGGTTGTACATAATTCACTTGGCCAAACTATGGCAGCATCTGACATAGGAAAGGTAAATACTTGAAGCGGGTCCAGCAGGAATGTGGACCCTGGTGAGCCTTGACGGGAGGAGGGGGAGATGGCCTTGTAGCTCGAAGCGATTCTCTGTTCCTGGACTACACAATATACCATAAGGGGAGACAGTTACTACAGTTAGTGGCATTAGGATGATTACATGTTTCTATCGTTTACAAATTTGTTTACTGCTTCATACGTAACAATGGGGGTCTGGCAGTGACACATGTATTACATAACGTTAGTTGAACACATATTGATAATTCATAGGACATACAGATGAATAACAAAGTGAGGTAGCGTCAGGTTGGATTGTATACGCAGGATCAGTGAAGCAATATGTTCGTTTACATTCTTGTTCATAGCAAAAAACCGGCTCAACGCACTTGATGGCTGTTGCACTTTTTTAAAAACGTGTTTCAATACATTAAACACATGTATTCTCTGTAACGCTTTTCACTTTATCCTTTGTACATTAGCAGCAATCATTAGTTAGCATAAGGCAGAATCTATCAAGCCCTTTCATTAGACCTTCAAGGCACTGTATTTTGCAGTGGGCAGGGGTTCATGGAGGAAGGTTATTGACACCATATATTTTAAATGTTGGGGGATAGATGCAGGGTCAAGACTTGTTTGATTGGGATGGTTCTTGTTATTTTCCAGACTCGAGCTGCAAGTCAAGTCATTTCTAGGACAGTGATGTACTGCAGAAGGTAAATGCTACAGTGTTTGTTCTGATACTTTTTTGTGTCTGGCCTTCAGTGGATCTGCCATGGGGTGGAGGCGCGGGGGAAGTGCATGACTCCCTGTGAGCGGTGAGCGGAGGCACAGCTACAGCTTTCGTATGTAGGCTATTTTGCTTGGGGTTTTACCTGTACATCTAAAATGGAGTCTTGGCGTTTTCAAAATGGTGTCTATAGAATGTTACAGTACGGGTCGTGTGGCCTTATGTGTCGATCAGCAGCCATCCTGCCTCCCAGGCCAGGTGCATGGGGGGCCGCTGATGAGCCACGAGCCTCACAGAAGAGGGGAATGTGGGGGAGGGGGTCCTACAGACCTGTCCTCCCATAGATTTCCCCCCTTTTGTTTCTTAAGTAACAAATACTGTAACTCGCCCAACCTCTGGTGTTCTTTCTCATTAGCAACTGCTTCATCCCATGCTAGTGTACCCTTTATTGGCATCCAGGCTCTACATACCCCTCAGAGACTCTCCCCCCTCCCTGCATATTCGTCAGGGGTGCAGGTCATATACATACATCCCCCATTTCCTTCCAATTCCACCCATAACTCTGTGTACCATTCCCGCTCTCAGGGCTCCTTTATTGTGGTATGAGATAACCTGTCCACTATGTCCCCATCATAGTATAATGGCATCATTCTATACTTGAGCTCAGGGTCTTCACCTGTTTGTACTTGTGCTTCTTGCATGATCTGTGCTGCTCCTCTAGTGTTGCCCATTGTCACCATCATCATTGCGCCATTCAGCACTGCATTTGCGCAGCATCGAAGACCCAGCTGGCACACGCAAAATATCAGGAGTAAAAATACCATGATGGGCATCAGCATTTTTACTGTCAGCCCCAGCCAGGAAGGTACCCAAGAAAAACTGTTGTCGAACCAAGTGCTGGCATCTGTTCCACCTTCGTTCCTCATTCGTTCCTCCAGGTTGTGCACCACTGCAATAACATGTGATAACGTTCCATTGTCCGCATCTTCAGAAGGTACAAAGGTGCAGCATGCGCTACCGATTTTTTGGCAAACAGCTCCATCCATCGCCGTTAACAGGTCTAAGACATACCTGTTCTGCATGGTCATTCCGCTTAGGGCCCTTAGCTCCACCTTGATCACATTGAACCCTTCTTCAGTGTTGTTGGCCAGCTGGATAAGCTCTCAGCGCGTGATCTGGAGCCATTTTGCATTGGCTCGTGCCTGGATACTCGGGATAAGGGAGGCGAAGAACGTCTCAGTGGAATTAAAAAACTGGTACTTGTCAGGAATCTGTGCCAACAGGTCTGAGGAGGCTTTGGATATGTAGTTGGGTGATCTCCTCCACCTTGATATCACATCTTGCGCATTGCCTGAGGACAGGGCATTCAATGGCAGTTCTCCTGTTGGTTGTATATGTTGTTCGCGATGGGCAGCTGGCACTCCTTTTCCTCCATCAATGTGGCTCTCCGGGATCAACATCAACGCCAAATGCAATGTTGCCAGAGAGCAGGTGCCCCTCCAGGACTGTGGGTGGTGCAAGTACGCCTGTTTACCGCAGACCCAGTAAGTGTCCATGAGTGCTGCTATCCCTTTTTTCATGTCTGGGATAATGAGCGTCCGATTGCAGTTCTTGTTTGCACCCATGATGTTTTTCCCCTCGCCATGGAAGAACAGTTCGTATGAAATTTATTTTTGCAATTTAAATGTTTTTTCTATGGCGGTCACCCAGGTCAGCTTTGTGATGTATTCCTTCCAAACTAATGTACAGGTGTTCTTGATCCATTGTAGTTTTTCTCCTGGCAGTCCTCGTAGCGCTTCAGCTTTACACGATATTACTTCATCTTTCCACTTATTGTCAAAAAACAATGTCACTTTGATCACGAAAAAGGGTTCTTTTAAACATATCACTCCTTTAGCTCTTGAATAGCAGGTTTTTTTCATTTTGCAGCATTTCAAAAGATACATTGTGTGCCTGGAAGGTGTTCTTAATTCTGCACAGAGTGAGATGAAGGAGACACTGGGCATCTGCAAGAGGCAGTTCTTTAGGTAGCAAGGCCTTAGGTGTGCCTGAGGCTTGGGGGATCAGGGAGCAAACCTAACAACTCTTGTTGGTTGTTTGTTTTGCAGTAGAGCTCATGTCTGCATACCATTTGTTTGACTGATGTGGATGTCTATGGTCTTCTATGTTGTCTAGGCCCAGGCCAGAATATTCGTCATATTTCTTCCTCCCCACCTCCTTCCTTCTTCTACTGCTTTTAAGGTAGTTTTTCGCTTCTCTTGCTGCTTGTGACATCGCCCCCTCCTTTCCCACGCCCCCTTTTCCCATTCATCATATAGAGTCAAAAATCTCTTTGCCATCTCTGCATTCTCTTCTTTCCTACTCGCGGGGGGGCGCTGTTTCTGCGGGTGGGTTAACTTCTGGTGTGGGCATTGTGGCAGTAGTGTCATACAACCATGATATGACAGAAGGGTTACGATTATTTAAACCATAGACATTGTATTCTGAGAAATTTGAGGGGGGAGCTGGACTTGTGGTTGACCTGAGGTTGGTATCATTTTGGGGATGCACATGAGTAGGGTCTTTATCATAACCCCATACAAGATAAAATCCATCCCATATCAAGTAGGCACCCTTCTTAACCATTTTGGTTCCATTCCCCATATTGGTTCCATTCCTTCTCCCATCATTCATCTCGATAGAGATGAATGCGATGAACCATTAGGGGACGAGACCAAAAATCATGGTAAAAAATATACAGCCCACTCAAACAATCCACATTCGTGCAAATATCTGCATAAATCAAAGACATCATTTACATTTCTAACTGCTCTAAGATTATTTGTTGCGGGCTGCCCGTTCGTGGCCATGGTTATTCCTATATGTTAAAACATAAAACTGCATTAAGCATACTCAGACAGTTATATTTATCATTTGTAAGATAGAATGAAAGGAGAGAGAGAGAGAGAGAGAGAGAGAGAGAGAGAGAGAGAGAGAGAGAGGGAGAGGAGAGAGAGAGAGAGAGAGTTTTCAATATTTGCAGTTCAATATTATCTACGCTTTTTGTCTTTCAGAAAATCATTTATTTCAGTACATTTTCTTTTTATCATGCATCATCCTGTACCCATGTAGGACATAGATGTTTTTGGTTCTCTCTTTCTATTGTGGCACTTCTGCTGTGCTTTGTACTTCTTCCTCTTATTCTTTTCTAACACTATCATAGGCTTTTCGTACGTCTGTTAAATGTATCCAATATCTCAGGCCCCTTACATTTACCGCTGTCGGTGTGCAATACACTACCTCATATGGGCCATGAAATCTTGGGGCATTCCACCTATGCACGAAGCTCCTTACGTACACCATCTCACCTGGCATTAGCTGGCCTTGCAGGTTTTCTCCTATAACTTTTACTTCCTCATTTCCTTCCTCGCGTGTAAATGGTGGTGCGAGCTGTCATGATATCATGTGGGCTGCTCTGGTGAGTTTTGTCAGATAGTCATTAAATTCTTCTCCTAATATTGTAGCGCTTTTGTGAGCATCTGAATGTCTGTGGAGTGGGGAGTGTGCTGTGTGCATGCGCCTTCCAGTCACTATTTCATGCAGTGACAGATGGTGGTCCTTGCTGGGTTGATTTCTCAGCTCGAACAAGGCCAAAGGCAGACAGTGCACCCAATTTCTTTTAAGGGAAAAGCACTATTTTGATAGCCTCCCCTTCAGGAGGCCGTTGATCTTCTCAACTAAGCCATTGCTTTGCAGATGATAACTTGAGCACAGTTTATGTTTAATTCCTAGCAGAGCTGTAACTTCTTTGAAGAGGTCGTTGACAAAATGCATGCCATTGTCCGAGCGAATCACATCGCAAATTCCCCAGCATGGGAATACTTCCCTCACTAAGAACTTTGCAGCGCACTTGGCATCTGGACGTGCACAGGGCCCTGCTTCGATCCACCTGGAAAATGGACAAACTACCGCTATCATGTATTGTATCTTGCATCTTTCTCCGATATCTGCATAATCAATATGCAGTTCTCTGAAGGGACCTGTTGGTTTCTTGTATCTCTGCGGCAATATGTTGCTTTGCATTGTGTGCGGGAAAGTGCAATTGTTGGAATGCTATTTCTAAGAGTTTGACTGGCATTACCACTTTTCCTGTGTTATTTTGACGCCATAAAAGATCAGTTGCTGACTGGCTACATCCCCTCTTTTCCCACAGTTGTTTCTCTTCTTCACTTGCTCCTTCCTTTAACTCCAGTATTTGTGATACGGGCATGGCATTATAGCCATCCGGGAGGCCTTCCTCTACATGTTTGTGTGCTAAGTACTCACCTGGCAATTTTTTCACTAGATAAGAGGCTTCCTTAGCTGCAGCGTCCACGCCATATTTCCCAAAGAGATAACATCTGTGTTGGTGGTGTTGGCTTGGCACTTCACTATGGCTACCATGGTGGGGTCCGTCAGTGCTTCAATAAGGTCTTTGAGGAGTTCTGCATGTTGTACAGGCGACCCATCAGCCCTGTGGAACCCCCTCCGACCCCACCTTGCCAGCCTGCCATGTACGGTAGTGGTCATATATGCTAAGTCTGTGTAGATTGTGACTGCACACCCTTTTGCTGCATGTAATGCTTCAATTAGTGCAACGAGTTCTGCTGCTTGAGCTGAGTAATGGGCAGGTAGGCGCTGCTGTACTATCACTTCGTACTCAACTTCTTCCATCCTTACAACAGCTATTCCTACGTGCTTTTCACCTGTGTCTGGGTTTATTGATGCTGATCCATCTATAAAGAATACTTCTCCTTCATTTAATGCATTTTCGCTCACCACGGTGCTTTCTCCCTCTTCCCCCTTGTTTGTAGCACAGTCGTGCACCTGCATGTCTTCCAATGTGCATGGTTCTGTGATGAATCTCTGCGGCTGCAAGAGATTGCCCGCAGGCGAAGTGTCCTTGCATTACTGCGTCCAGCGTGCCACTGTAATAAGCGAGGGGCTTGTGTCCCAGGGATGTCTTTTGTGTTAGTACTGCTGTCATGAGGGTCCCTTTACAGTGGGAGAACAGGTAGAACTTGCGCTCGTAGTCTGGGTTCGCGAGCAGGGTGCGCTTGAGATCAGTTCCTTGAGTGACGTGAACGTGTCACTTAGCTCTGTGGACCATTGTATTTCTGTGTTCTCTCATTGGGCCTCCTTGAGTGCCTGCAATAATGGTCTTGTATATGCTGCGTAATCTAATATCCATGCTTGGCAGTAATTACACATGCCGAGGATTTTTTGCATTTACTTTACTGTTTTTGGTACTCCCACTGCTGTAATGGCAGCTACTCTGTCTGGTATTATTTTCTTGCCATCCTGTGATATCAGTTTTCCCAGGTACAACACCTCTTGTTGGCAGTACTGCAGTTTCCCTCTGTCAACTTTGTAATCCTTGTGGACCAGCAATGTCAAGAGAGCAATGGAGTCTTTTCTACATTCTTCCTCATTTTTTGCGCAGATGAGTAAATCATCTACGTATTGAATAATCACACTCTCTGCTGACATATTCCCTAAATCTTCATGCAGGATGCGATTGAATATGCTGGGGCTTTTGCAGTATCCCTGGGGTAACCCGCAGTGCTCGTATCTCCCCCCCCCCAATGTAAATGCTGTTAAATATCTGCACTCTTCTGCAAGTGGTATTGAGAAAAAGGCATTTTTTCAAATCCACTACTGTGAAATGTGACACATTTTTTGGAATGCCGCACAGGATGGATGCTGGGTTAGGGACTAAAGGGAATTCTTTTTGGATGACGTCATTGAGGGGGCGCAGGTCTTGGATCATCCTCCATGCCCCACCTTTTGCTTTTTTGATCAGGTAAATACAAGTGTTACATGGCAAGTTTGAAGGCACTATTTTTCCTTGAGCCAGTAATGCAGCAATCATCTCTTTTATCCCTTCTGCTTCCCGGGACTTGGGGTACTGTTTTACCCAGGGTAATATGGCTCCAGGTTTGAGTTTTATTTTAACTGGTGTGACCCCATGCAGTAGTCCCACATCATGAGGGCCTGTGCTCCACACGTTACTGGGCACTGCTTTCATGTCATCATCGAAGAAGGGAAGAGGGGCTCCTACCACTGCCATTAGCTGTACTGGCACTTGCCTCTCCTGTATAATGATATCACAAGGTATCGCTATTTCCATTATTATTTCACCATTACTTTCTGAGTCTGAGAAAAGGTTCTCATCTGATAGATCGCTCAATGCAATATCGACATTGATGCACAATACTGTGCGCCATTCACAGCCGTGTATGTCCATTGCAATGACGGCTATTCTTTTGGCGGAGATCTGAACTGCATGCAGATCTAGTGACATCACTGTTCGGGGCACGATCTCTGGGCGTGCTATTGGTCAGAAGATGAACTCCGCAGGTACTCTGCATTCTAAAATTTTCAATTCTGGGACCACCCGTGCTAGTGTCTTTAGCCCGTGAATGAACGCATCAGGGTCCACCGGTATGCCGCGCACTTCTGGTGCTGTTGCTCGTGCTTGCACCACCAGCATTACCTGCATGGGGCAGATCCCTGGAGTTGAACAGACAATACCTCCTTCTGTGAATGAGATAGTCATATTAAGCTTAATGAGAAGGTCCCTTCCAATAAGTTAATTGGCAACTGTTCGTAGTATAATAGGGGTGCCCTCATTGTCTTTCCCCCTACAGTGACATCCAAATCTTCTGTATAAGGAACTTCGACAACAGCCCCAGAGAACCCCTGCATCTCCAATTTACGATTAGATAGCGGAAACCAGCCTTCACGCAAGCATGATTTTTCAGCTCCCGAATCCACCATAAATATGAACTGTCTTCGCCCCTATCAATGGTTCCTCTGCAGCATTGTAGGTCGTAGATAGTGCAGGACACGCAAGTGCTCCCTGTGGGCTGTCCTATTCTGGGTGTCTCGTGTTCCCCCCTTGGCTGAAGACATTACCTGATACTACTGACACTCCAGCATACGGTGCAGACGCTCCGTTAGCTGTTGTTGCGAATGGGTTGACCTGTGAGTATGACATATGCTTGCGGCTCTGTGGGTGCTGTTGTATGTTATGGGGTTGTTCCCTTCGTTGTTCCAGATACCCTTGCTCTTGTTGCCCTTGTGCCCCTGCCATGGGTAATCTGTATGGGCTTCCCGGGTGTGGGCAACCATAAGGTTGATCATCTTGGTACATTTTACTGGGTCTATTTCTGCACTCTCGTGAGAAGTGTCCCCATCTGCAACAATTCCAAAAATTCCCTTGTCCTCCTCTAGGTCCTTGCCCTCCATACCCGCCATTTCCCCTGTACCCTTGACCACCCACTCTGCGTCCCCTGTACCCACCTCGCCCTCCGCAGGGGGCCCACACTTGCCACTGCGGTCCTCCGTACTGCTCCTGTCCATTCCACTGTGTCTGCCTGTTTCCTGCCCAATTTGCTGCCATCCTCCCTTGTATCGCTACCAGTCCCTCCTTCTCTTCTGCCTCCCTATCTTGGGGGAGTGCTACTACAGCTGCAGCAACCTTCACTAGTTTCGTTTGTACTAACTTCGCCTTGTCTGCCAACCTTTTTTGTGCAATTTCCTTTATTCTTTTGCAATGGTGAACTATTATGCGTTGGATTTCTGGCCACCCCTTCGCCTCGATCCCTGCTATTTTCCTGAGTGCTTTCTGCACTTCTTTTTGGAGCCCCCTCTTTATTATAAAGTAGAAAAGGGACGTTGACTGGTCCCAGGCCGTACCCATCTCGGCTCTCCACATCTCCTGCACCAGGAAAATGAAATCCGTAGCATCCTCCACATCATTCATGGTACATTGCATCACTGAATGTAAATCTGGTGTGTCTGGAAAGGTTTCCCTCAAGGCGTCCCATACTCTTGCATGCACTGTATTAAAAGAAGCTCCATCATGATGGTCACAATCCAATGTTACTCCCGGGAAACCTGCTTTTGCCCATACTCTGTCTGCTTGGTCACCTACTGCCGATACTGGCAAGCTCTTAACATCACCTACCGCCTATGGCACTCCAGCAGTATGGTTCTCAAATGCATATATCCACTTACTTGCCCCTCCTGATAGCGGGGGCAGGGACTTCAATAAATTTGCTTTGTCCACTTGGGCCCAAGGTATGTAATTTGGCCTCCCCACTCCCCTATGTATCAATGGTAGTTGTAGTTTGCTCTTGGTTTATTTTCCTGTACTTACCTTCAATCCTTTCCTCCCTAATGTGGCCATTCTCCCCATTCTATTCCTTAGCCTCCTCGTCCACTCTTCTTCCATGGCTCGTCTCAGGGGCGTCTCATCTAATCTTCCTGACCCACCTCCTGCTGCTACCCCAGCCTTCCATTTTCCTGCTCTTCATCCTCAATATCACACCACAGTTCTTCCATTCCCCCAGCGGCCATCCCTTCCTCTCCCGTGTTGTCCTCAAATTCGTGTGGTCCCAGTTCTATTATTCGAGTTGGTTCTTCCTGAATTCTAAATAGTATTTCCCCCTTCTTCTACCCTTCCTCAGAAGACCCGTGGAGCGTATGCGCCCTAATCGTTCGTTCTGTTCTTGCAGCGCTCATCCCACTCTGTTCACATATATTCTTTATTCTAGATAGCTCATCTCTGGCCATTGAGAGCCTAGAGTCTAAATCCTCTGTCAGTTTCTCAATGTCTACTACAGGGGTACTTACCTGTCCACTATGTCTAGGAAACTCATACAGTGGTGGTGCAGTTGGTCGTGGGGCAGCTGTAGGGGCAGTGGTGGGCACATACGTAGGATTGCTATACCCTTCTGCTGGCACTGGTTTGTTTAGGACGGGATACAGCCGTGTTACTTCTATTGATCCTTCTCTCTCCTTACTCTCACCCTCGTTCACACTTGCTACTAAGGGAGTGGTAGTGGTGGTATTCTGGTCGGGCGCTTTGTCTTTCATTTTTATGTGAGGGAACTTCCTCAAACAGCCTCCACAGATCTAATATCTCTCTCCTATTATGGAACTGCTTTCCTTTGTATTTTATGAATATGCACGTGGCTACCATATACAATACACTTTAATCAAATGATCCTCCTTGTGGCCATACCTGGTGTGCCCCTCTCCTTTCAATTCTGTGACCCATTGGTCATGGTACTTATTTATACGGTCTGCATAACCAGGTAGATTTTTGCAAATGTGGGCCTGGGGGGTTTCCGCCCCCATATTGTATTCTTGTTGGTCACCTGTCTATGTTGTTATGTCTGTCACTGTAACTTATGTGTGTGTGTATCTCTTGTCTCTAATAATTCTTGGACGTTAAAAAGAATGTTTGTCCACAAATTTACTCTCTTAAAATCTTACCGGGTCACACTTACAATGACCGTACCACAGAACTATCTAGTATCATTAATTCAACATCATTTATTTACAATTCAGTTCCCTTAAAGATGAATAGCTTAGCACATGCAACATGAAACAGACGTTTAACAAACCTTTAACATGCAACATGTAACATTGAATCTCCATTTTCTTCCCCTGTACTCCTGTCTTTATGAGGCCTTCTGACCCACACCCATTTTCTCCCCCTTAACCCTTAGAAATTATACCACTTTTTCTAGTATCTATGTACCCAGAATAAAGAAGAAGAAAGAAGCAGTTTCCAAACTATACACCGTGTCTCCCTATTCTTCAGACACCCTTATTTTATTTTCCACTTTTCAACTTATTCCCAGTACTAGTCAAGATAGCACTATGAGGCGCCGCCTTCTACCCCTTTACAAAGCTAGGATCCCGTCTTTATCTTCACGTATTTCACCTTATTATCCTAATGGCCATATGCAGAGAAAGAAAATAGTATTAATAGTCGAAAGTACCCATTGACTGACCTCGTATAATCTGTCTCTCCCCTTCTCCTTTTATGATCACTCGCACTTAATACTCACGTGCCCGTCTTGATCTGAGATTCTCCGGACTGGGTCCGTCCAGGCGGCACTGCCTCGCACTCATTAGCGGCCACCCGCCTCCAGCGAGCGGTACTGGAGGGTTTTTTGGAACGGGCCCCGTACCCCTTGGCCTAGTGAGTGCGCACATCTAAGCGTACCAGGTGCCGTAGGCGGGCAGCTCTCTTGAGCAGGCGCACCGTGCGTCTCCACTGCCGCCCGGAACTTCTTGTGCGAAAAGGGGACAATACAAATCAAATCACGCCTTCAGGGTCACCACTGAAAGCAAGCGTCCCCCATAAGGCAGTAACCTCCCCGCAATGAGAAGTAATAAAGGACACACCCCAGGAGGGAATGAGACAGGACCAAGTGCGGGTGATGGGAACAGTTTTTTTTTATATAATCAATATAGGGTATGCAAAGGACTCTGCAAGCTCCGAGAGCACTCTGTCTAACAATAGCAAAGACAGTCATATTTATTACAAAACTACGTCATAAATCCTGTAAGCTATAAGGGGCACAAAAGTCTCGGGGATTGGGTGGCGTTGACTAAGCTATAGGTGGTGTATCGATGAGCTGCTCCAGGATTGGTGGACATCTGCGTGGTGCCAACGTGGGGTGGACGGGTCACCTGGGTTCGTCGGGGTGGAGCTGCCAAGCCGGACGCGATCTGTGTCGATGATTGGTGGCTGCACTAACACTTTGCCCTTGTGTCCACACACACACACTCATCACATTATACGACTCCAGTTGTCATGCAAATCCTACAATAGGTTAATCTACGATCACATGAGAGACAGGAGAAGCAACATGCAATGTGAAAATTCACCAATACATCAGTGTTCAATTGCTTTTGACCTATCGACCAAGTGTCATAAGTCCAGGTGTCTTGTCAGGGGGCACAGGGTGAGCTGCCTTGTCATTTTATTCTGTTAGATGCGGTGAGAGATTGCTTTACGATATGTTAGTACAGGGGTGAATAACTGTCTCTATGGCCCATTAACTTGGGGTGAACTGGAGTACTATTGGACCAGTAAGGGCACATCTCTGGCCCCTCGAGGCGGTGGAATTTAGGACCAGGTTGTACATAATTCACTTGGCCAAACTATGACAGCCTCTGACATGGGGGAGGTAAATACTTGAAGCGGGTCCAGCAGGAATGTGGGGAGGTGAGGCTGTGCTGTTTGATCACGAGCAAGCCCTGGCGGGCCTTGATGGGAGGAGGGGGAGATGGCCTTGTAGCTCTAAGCAATTATCTGTTCCTGAACTACACAATATACCATAAGGGGAGACTGTTACTACAGTTAGTGGCATTAGGATGATTACATGTTTCTATCGTTTACAAATTTGTTTACTGCTTCATACGTAACAATGGGGGTCTGGCAGCGACACATGTATTACATAACATTAGTTGAACACATATTGATAATTCATAAGACATACAGACGAATAACAAAGTGAGGTAGAGTCATGTTGGATTGTATACGCAGGATCAGAGAAACAAAATGTTCCTGTACATTCTTGTTCATAGCAAAAAACCGGCTCACCGCCCTTGACGGCTGTTACACTTTTTTAAATGTGTTTCACTACATTACATACAAGTGTTATCTTTAACGCTTTTCGCTTTATCCTTTGTACATTAGCAGCAATCATTAGTTAGCATAAGGCGGAATCTATCAAGCCCTTTCATTAGACCTTCAAGGCACATGGTAATTTGCAGTGGGCAGGGGTTCATGGAAGAAGGTTATTGACACCATTGGCCTCATTACATGGTAGGCGGTAAGGGTTTACCAGTACCAGTAATTTACCGGTACCGGTAAATCCTTACCGCCTTATTACGAGGTCCCTTTGTGGGTTGGGGAATTTAACGCCTGCTTTTTGCAGGCGTTAAAAACCAACCCGCAAAGGGACCAGTGGAGCTAATTACAGTACCGCAATTTGCGGTACCATGATTAGCGCCTTCCCCATTTCCATAGAGCCCTATGGGGCAAAAATGGGACTGGGGAAGGGCAATGGTGGAAGGGGGAATTACCACCCGGCAACCTTGGAATAGGGCGGTAATTCCCCTTTCCACCAAGGCGGTGCCGGTATTTTACCGGCATGAACCATGGCGCTAATAGCGCCATGGTTTACCGCCTACCATGTAATGAGGCCCCATAAATTTTAAATGTTGGGGGTTAGATGCAGGGTCAAGACTTGTTTGATTGGGATGGTTCTTGTTATTTTCCATACTCGAGCTGCAAGTCAGGTCACTTCTAGGACAGTGATGTACTGCGGAAGGTAAATGATACAGTGCTTGTTCTGATACTTGTTTGTGTCTGGTTGCTCGTGAGAACGGGCCTTCAGCGGATCTGCCATGAGGTGGAGGCGCGGGGGAAGTGCATGACTCCCTGTGCGCCGAGAGCGGAGGCACAGCTACAGCTTTCGTATGCAGGCTATTTCGCTTGGGGTTTGGCCTGTACATCTAAAATGGAGTCTTGGCGTTTTCAAAATGGTGTCTATAGTATGTTAAAGTATGGGTCGTGTGGCCTTATGTGTCGATCATCAGCCATCCTGCCTCCCGGGCCAGGTGCATGGGGGGCCGCTGACGAGCCACGAGCCTCACGGAGGTGGGGAATGTGGGGGAGGGGGTCCTTTTAGACCTGTCCTCCCATACAACTGAAACTGCGCACCAACGCACCAATGAATTGCCAATATTGTCATTGATTGGCCCACAGTTGGGCCTTCCCCTAAGTGAATGATACTGCCGCATATGTAGGATTCCGGGCAAAACCTAGACCGCAAGGCATATTCTGACGGAATGTTAGTCTATAAGGATAGGAAAGATCGAGAGAAAGCGGCCGGCCAAACAGGTCCCAATAGAGGAAGACGAAAACGTGTCACATTTTCTGACACCTCGAGTTCAGGGTCTTCCGATGGGCCATCCCAAAATATAGGGAGACAGCAACCTGGAGGTCAACTCTTACCACCACCTCCCCAGGTCCCTTTTTTAGGGTGAGGGGGCCCCGGAGGACGTCACTGGGGTCCACCACCATCGATGCCAATGCCTTTCTACCCCTACAACTACCAACAGTGGGGCCAACCGATGCGGAGACGACGCAATCAGTGGAGATACTAGAGAATATCCCAATTTTCAATCTATCAGGCCTAGAACTCACGAAAGCCGAGACTGCAGTCCTAGCTAGAGGTCTGTCTTTCGTACCTTCGAATATGACAAATTGGTTCAATCTTGATCAAGAATTGTCCACTTTCTTTAGAACAGTACGACGCAAATTCTATTTCAAGGACAAGGAACCAATAGAACAAGAGGAGGACTCAGGACTTTGGGTACCCTCCAATTTCAACCCAAGAGAGAATGAAACATCAGCCTCAATCATAACATTTGAAAAATGTGTTAAGAAAGAAATGACCAAACTTCAAGACGAACAGGAACAAAAGAGGCAAATGAGCACAAAGCATTGACAAGCCTCTCCGCGAACAAACAGATTGTCATTAAAACAGCAGACAAGGGCGGAGGAATAGTTATCCAGAACATGGACCAATACAAGAATATGGTGAAATGCCTCCTGGATGTTCCAACTAATTACAAAAAATTGAGAAAAGACCCTTCAACTTAATTAAAAACCAGAATCCAGGAAGCAGTAAACTTCGCCTCTGAACATGGATGGACTAGCGAAAAAGAAGAGACCTTCCTGAATACATCAGAAGGCAGAATACCTGCCTTCTATGCACTCCCCAAAATCCACAAGAATCAATACCAACCACCAAGGAGGCCCATTGTATCTGGATGTGGGTCAATCCTCGAACTGATCTGTATGTTTGTTGACCACTTCTTAAAACCTCTTAGCCAGGAGACACCCACATACTTGAGGGACACGATGGCAACAATTTCCATCTTCGAAAACCAGTCCTTTGCCCCCACGCAAGAACTCCTAGTGACAATGGATATCGCCAGCCTATATACTAGTATCCCACAAGATTCCGCCATAGAATGCATACGACATCACCTCACGCACAACATGAAACAGACTCGAGTGCCAACCAACTTTATAGTAGAACTACTTGAATTGGCCCTCCGGAACAACTTTTTCACCTTTGATGAAACTTTCTACCTCCAAGTGAGCGGGACCGCAATGGGTGCAGCTTTTGCCCCTAGCCTGGCGGTCATCTTCATGTCTGAATACGAACAACAGTTTATTTTTAACACCAACAACCCTTTCCGAGACAAAATCTCACGGATGTTCTGCTACATTGATGACATTATCTTCATGTGGCGGGAGAATGAAACATATTTGGACAACTTTTTGAAATGGGTGAATGAACAAACCAGTGAAATCCAATTAACTTTTAAGAAGAGCAATCAAGTCATTAATTTCTTGGACTTAGCCATTTCGGTAAAAGAGAACAAACTTATTTGTTCCCTGTTTAGAAAGCAAACCGATCGGAACACCCTCCTTCACTATAGGAGCTTTCACCCCAATAACCTAATAAACAACCTACCTTTTGGACAGTTCCTCAGGCTAAGGTGTAACTGTACGGAGCTTGAACAATATAAAGCCCATGCATCAGTACTACAGATGAAACTACGGAACAGAGGATATCCTAGAAAACTGGTCAATTACACAAGGAAAAGAGTCCAGTACATCCCACGGGAAACTCTCCTTTCACCCAAAATACAGAATCCAGACACAGAACAACAGATGACCTGTGTGACTACTTTTGGTCCTGACACCACCCGTCTAAAGGCCACCATAAAAAAGTTTTGGCCTCTGATACAGATTAGTCTACCTGATGAACCATTACCCCGGATGGCACTGAAATGGGGAAAAAACCTCAAAGATATACTCACCCATTCTAGACTCAACAAAAAGTCACAAAGATCAGAACTTTGGAGTATGCGTGAAATAGTGGGACACCACCCATGCGGAGCATGCAATGTCTGAAAACTAACCAAAAGAACTACATCCTTCAAAATTGAGGAGCAAGAATGGAAAATAAAACATTTTTCAAATTGTAAAACCACAAACGTCATCTATGTAATTGAATGACCTTGTGGGATGAGATATGTAGGCCAGACCAAAAGGCAAGTGAACAAACGGATAGGTGAGCATAGGTCACGCATCCGGTGTAGGGTCCATACAGCGCCCGTGGTCACACACTATCTAGAACACCAACATGGAGTAGATGACATGAAATGGTGGGTTGTTGACACCGTCCTAAACAACACCAACACTACCAATGCCCTTAACCATAAGGAAGCCTGGTGGATCTTTAAATTGAAATCCACCACTAAGGGTCTCAATGAAGCGGTGCCCATCACCTTCAGCTGAGCACTTCTACACCACCCTCTCTGGTCCCTTCCTGGGTGGCCCTTTCTCGCCCTTGTTTTCTGTCAGACAACTCACCATGAAATAGACTCCACTAGCAGGTATAGAACTCCCTATGGATCCCGATGGGTCCTACCAATGCCTTAGACCCCTTCAGCGTGAATGATATATCTTAGGGGTCTCTCCAGGTCCATAGCACCCACTCAGGTATTACCTTTTCTAAGGTCAAACAACCTATTGCCCAAGTCTTTCAACTTCGATTTTTGCATGGAATGTACTTACTATGTCTTACTATTACTAACCGTTTGCAATAATTGTTGCCTCTATTTCTATGCCTCCATTCGGGCGATTTTGGATATGCCCTCATGGCATTTGACGGTGTAAGCCACACTACTAAATGTGTTCTCTAAACTCATTTCATTAATTATGTGCAACATGGAGTCTAGACCTACTGATGAAAGAACACATTTGCTGGTGTCGCCTGACGTTCTCAATATATAGAAGGGAAATGTTCTTTGTTAAACGTTATTTATGAATTCCTTTGTGTTGGCTGTGAGGTGAACTTACTCACTGTCCCAGTGCATTTTCCAGTCACACACACAGCAAACTAGGTTGCCAACACCTATATGCACTTACACCCTTACAGGCATTTTATTCACCGAGCATAGTTCTCTTACGCCCTCGCCCATTTAGAGCTGCCCTTTCTCTCCTCGGCGCTCTGTGCGACACACAGCAATTTTTCTCTTTGTTGGGATTTACAAAATCCATCGACGCAGCCGCGTCCTTGTACATCCCCACGGCAACCGCCGAGCCGTATACCGATGCGCATGCACCTGGCGATATACACTCTCCGCCTGCGCATGCGCACCAGTATCCATTATACAGCTCCTCCCAGCAGATCACGTCAGCTCCAGCTTAGCAGTGACCATTGACACGGAACGCTGTTGCTGATTTGAATTGCCTCCGCAGAGCTGACTAAACCATCTCTGGATTTCCACTTACAACAGGTAAACCGATGGCCATGTTGCACCCTCCATCTGAGCCCTCCACCCATATTTAAACATGGGTAACCCTGTTACACAGCTTGCAGGGCATCCATACCTGGCCCCCAACAGACCCTCATATATATTTCTCTTTGTGCAGCGGGACGCCCCACATCCACACCTTTGTGTATGCGCAACCTGCAACGCTGCTGCTACCAATCGAGAAAACGAGCTCCCCATTGCTGCAAGCTGCCTGTCCACAGTGTTCCCAATAGCCTACGTATTGCTGATCTTAATCCATCTAGAAGATCAGGTAAATCCTTCTCATGCATCATTGGTGTTTGTCCCTAAAGGCAGGACATTCCCCCCTTTTACAACATGTACTTACATTACTGGAAATGTTCTGGGCATTCATTTGTTCCCCTCCTTCCCTCCTATTTCTAGACAAATGCTCTGAGTACAGCTTTGACCTCCAGACATTTGCCGCCAGGTTTCTCTACCTCAACGCCATTGGAAGTCGATCTCCACCACCTACTTCTTTATGTCCAGGTCAGTCATTGGCCAGCACAAGCTAATAAGTTAATGTATGTACTCTACACTTTCTACCCTTAGGGGGCTTTTAATTTGATTTTATTACATGTTAGCATCATGTTTTTTTGCCACAACACTGCAGTGTTCGATCTACACAAATAACGTCCTCACTTGATTCCTCCATGTAGGGAGACCGTGTCAAGACCCTTGAAGAAGGCTTTCCACGCCGAAACATCACGGGACAATACACCATCTGGGCAAGCCATGCCCGTCCCTACACACCATCTGATCAATATCTAGGCGTAGACCAAAGACTTGGTTACCTCCCAAATATCCAGCACACCTTGGAAACAACTATTAGGATGTATTTGTGAAGATTAACTCGGGTTCACTATCTACAGTTCCATGTTTTATATATTATGTGATCATAATTGCTGGAGAACTGCCCTGCTCTTATGTATATGCATTAGCAAACCTATGACCATGTGTGAATAACTTTAATTGAGGCTCCAGTTTGCCTTCTGTTTTGTTCTGTTTTTTAATATGTCTGCCAATCACTAGGCAGGTGTTGTTCAAAAAAACTACTAAATACTATGGGAAATTTAACCCATGTTCTTTTATGACATCAGCTAAATAAATAAGCTAATAGTCACCATTGACTTTCTTCTGTATTCATACCTTTGTTAAACATGAGTATACAGTTTCTTTGATACTTAGCATGCTAAATGACATAACCTTTGCAGCAAATATAAATGCAGAGGGAAATTGTTTAGAATTTTTGTGGCAGGACTCCACCCCTATGTTTCAATAGTTTGCAGCTCTGAAGTCCTTCCACATCTTTTGAGCAGTCCCTTATGTTACGTGGAATGTTAGTCTTTGGGCAATAGATATATGACAATTATAGGACATTTTGTCCATGAGTATAACACTATCAAGTGTGATGACTTTTGGAACTATTACCTAAACACAGACAACTAAAGAATGCATATCACTCTGTACCACCTGTGGGTCACAATCAACAAGTCCTTACTAGGGGTGAGTAAGATAGCCCATTGAGAGGTGCTTAATATGGACAAGATCTTCATTGGTTAAATTAAGATTAGGATTGCATTTTTGCAGAATGGTGGTGTATGATGTCTTATTGTTTTCATTGTTTTTATCGTTTTTATTGTTCGCACGTTTGTATGGACTATTCTTATTGTATTAGTGCACTAGGCATTAAGTAAGTGAGAAATTAGAAATGTTTTAAATTTTTGATAAAATCCATTATATAGTTTCTACAAATTTCAACAAATAATGCAGTATTTTCAAATGTAAATTAATTGTGCGAATTAAATTTACTGAGAGTATAATTGTTGTAAGAAATGAAAAATGTGAAATGAAATCTAAAAGTGTATAATTTGTAATGAAATTAAACAAATAAAATAAACACACAAATAAATGATAAGGACTTTCCTGGCCTCTCAGGCCAAAAAAAAAATCTAAAGGACAAGACGGCATAAGGACAAGCGAAAAATCTCGCCCATGTTTGACTAGTGGCCACAATTAGAAGTCAACCGCAGTAATCATGGTACGGCTAAAACGAAAATTCCCAAAAAGTGTGAAAAAGTCACTGCTGCCACCACCTTATCCTTTTAGCACACCTAGAGTAACCAGAAATCTTCTAAGTGTTACTCTAGGGCAAAACAAAAATGTACCTCATTGTACTACTATGTAAGCTGCTGTGCACAATGATAAAAAGTTACCATGAGTGATTGAAAAGTAACCAAAAGTAGTAACGCAGTAACACGACTAAAGGAAACAAAGTTTCCCAGTGCTGACAGCCTGAAGGACATGGCAGTTTCCCCACGACATATGAGCAAAAGCCAGTGCAGTGAAGCTTAAGGCTTCACTGCACTGCAAAAAGTACATGTCAGATTAAAAAATAAAAGCAACAAATTTGGGGGTTCCAAAAAGATGGAAGGAAAGGTGCAGTAAAGAGAAATCTTCCCTAACCGTATACTGGTGAGGTCAACACTGCTTTGATAAGACAATAGGTCTGCTCATTATACCAGTCACCACAGTGAACACAAGCTGCACCCCCAACCTTGTAGGAAATACATTGGCATCACCTCTGTTCCTCCTATCCCAAATCACTGGCTGTTCCAGACATGGCTCCCCCATTATTTTCTTCCAACCCCAGTAGTCCGTTAATGACATTCTTGAGTCTTAATTTCAGAGATGTATTGGTCTTTGGTTATAAGTGTGCTTGTAATTCAAATAGGATGACCGCTTGTAGCTGAAGGCAATACTGAAGGCAATAGTGCTCTGAATCGCTTCCTTGCCCATTGGCATCACACAACCCTATGCCCTATTCTCATGAATTTGTCCTTCAAAGGTTGCATCGCTTCCTGCTCCTGCTTCAGAAAACATTCCCACCAGGTTCAGGTTTGCAACTGGATACAATTAACACTTCTCTGTGTACCATGGGTAGCTCTGACCTCGGCATCTCTCCAGGGGAATGGGAAAGGAGGTTTGTTTTTTTTGGAGCTGAGCTAAACAGAGCCACATCCCCACATCAAGGCCTACATTCTATTTTGTTCATCTTGTGCTAGGGTTTACCTTCCAAAATGGTGGCACTTCTGCAATGCTAACACACTGACCTCGCTTCTACCACTGTACCTCACTGACTCAGGGGGTAATTCATAGAATTCAGTGCATAAGTGGTGCATGCAGCTGGCGGACAGTGTGCGTGTGCGACAGTCTGCGCCAGCCGCATGCTCCAAAATCAATTTCCGCGCACAGCATATTCATGGATTTTAACATCTATTACCAGCCGTGGTGCAGAGTGGCACAGCGACCCTGCAGCAGCACCAGTTACGCCCCCTACCACTCCCCGTGTGCCATGCACAGTGCACAAATCACGTCCATGGCGCACAGGCCAGTGGACCAACATACAGTCCCCCAACCACAAAAACACCTGTAAAATGCCCCACGCACCCCTACGTATACATGTACACCCCTGCGCGGGGAGAATCACATGTGATTGGCCCTGTGCGAGTGGGGTACGTGTATTACTGGTGTTCACGGGGAGTTCCACACGTGATTGGCCCTGTGTGAGCGGGGTACATGTATTACTGGGGTTCGCAGGGAGAATCACACGCGATTGGCCCTGTGCGAGCAGGGTACGTGTATTACAGGGGTTCGCGGGGAGTTCCACACGCGATTGGCCCTGTGCGAGCAGGGTACATGTATTACTGGGCTTCGCGAGGAGAATCACATGCGATTGGCCCTGTGCGAACGGGGTATGTGTATTACTGGTGTTCGCGGGGAATTCCGCACGTGATTGGCCCAATGTGAGCGGGGTACATGTATTACTGGGGTTCGCGGGGAGAATCACACGCGATTGGCCCTGTGCGAGCAGGGTACGTGTATTACAGGGGTTCGCGGGGAGTTCCACACGCGATTGGCCCTGTGCGAGCGGGGTACATGTATTACTGGGCTTCACGTGGAGTTCCACACGCGATTGGCCCTGTGCGAGCAGGGTACGTGTATTACTGGGGTTTGTGGGGAATTTCGCACGCAATTTCGCTGTCAGAGCGGTATACGTGTATCCAGTGGGGTGCGCGGGGAGTCCCACACCTGAATAGGCAGTGTGGGTCCTCCCAGGTGTGCCCTCTACCCCCTCCATGGCCCCTGCCGGCAGCCCACACCACAGGGGACTACCCAGCACCCCTGGTCATGTCCCGCATGCAGCCCATCCACCATGGGCATGCCCCCCAGCCAGCCCACATGTCACCTTGCACTAGTGATCACCAACTCATGTCCCCCAGTACCCCCACCCCCCAGCAGTGAGCCTCAGGCCCTGACTCATGTCCCCCAGCACCCCCACCCACCCAGCATTGATGGGTACCTGCCAGCAGGCCCTGACTCATGTCCCCCAGCACCCCCCTACCCAGCAGTGATCCTCAGGCCCCGACTCATGTCCCCCAGCACCCCCACCCACCCAGCATAGACGGGCACCTGCCAGCAGGCCCTGACTCATGTCCCCCAGCACCCCCACCCTCCAGCATTGACGGGCACCTGCCAGCAGGCCTTGACTCATGTCCCCCAGCACCCCCACCCACCCAGCAGTGAGGGGCACCTGCCAGCAGGTCCCAACTCATGTCCCCCAGCACCCCCACCCACACAGCAGTGAGCCTCAGGCCCCGACTCATGTCCCCCAGCATCCCCACCCAGCCAGCATTGACGGGCACCTGCCAGCAGGCCCTGACTCATGTCCCCCAGCACCCTCACCCACCCAGCAGTGAGGGGCATCTGCCAGCAGGCCCCGACTCATGTCCCCCCAACACGTCATCATGATCCACAATCATGGGCCTCATGGCCTCCCAAATCCTACCGCACACCACCCCTGTGCAAAGACCCAACCAAGTATCCCATCCTCTCCACATTGAAATGCCCATTTCATGATACAACCCAACTGGCAAGAATGTACATCAACACATGTCTGTCACACACACACAATGGGTCCTGGTGATTGTGAAAACCTACACCGTGACATGCATAAAACCAATGAGAGAATACCACACATCAAAGTAATAAACCAAAATGTATTGAACACAAAAATAATGTAATCAAATAAAAACATAACAAAACATGTTTTAAAAAAAGATGAAATGCAGCATGTCCAAAACACAAAAAGAAAAACATGAAGTCTGAATCCAAATAAATCGAAATGAAAATGTGTCCAAAGTCTCCGGCCACCAAAGCAAATCCAAAGGAAACGGAAACAGCAAAATCCATTGCTCCATGGTGAGAAAAATAAGAATAGATAAATCCACTGTTCAACTATGTACAAAGAAGTAATCCAGGGTCCATGAGCCCAACGAATGAAATGAAACCTAGTAAAAAAAGACCTAATAAAGAACTATATACAGAAAGGTGGGGCATAGTCCAAGCGCCCCAAATGAATAAAAAAGATAAAGGAAACCTAAAACTACAAACTATATACAATGGCGGCAGGCTAGTCCGACGGCTCACTTTCCGATTTCCCGGGCCAGGGCATCATCGAACTCCTGCTCGATGTCCTGGAGGCGGTCCTCTTCCATGGCCCCGAGGGTTCGCAGGGACGATGCCATGTTGGACTCCAACTCCCTGCGAATGGCCTCGAGGCACTCGGCCCGCCTCAGTGCTCTCTGCATTGAGTTCTCCGCCCTGACCATTGTGAGCCATGCCTCTTCTGCCAGCCACGCTCCGCATCTATACGCCGGCCCAACTGCAGCCACATGGAAGACACACCCATACCAGAGTTCTCCTGCCCTCTGGCGGATGCCTGCCCCTCTGATGTTGATGGCCCTGAGCCATCATTGCTCCCACCTAGAGCCTGCTGCTGCTGCTGCTGTCCATGTGTGCTGTCCGATGATGCCTGCACATCCTCCATCAGCTGGTCTCCAGTTGTTGTGGTGTCCACCCCTGCAGGACCGCCGACTCCCGACTGTGGCAGGGATGGGATCTCCACCAAGCTGGCTGTGTTGGTCAGGCCAGGTCCACAGGGGGCCCTGGTGGAATCTGGGCCAGAAGACGGCAGGGAGGACGACTGACACATAGTATGCACAGAGGAGGAGAGGTCCGCCAGAGTGTGCGACACATGTAGGAACCCAGCAACCAGGGCCCCTCCCAACAGTGCTACGTCGCAACGCTGCTGTTCATGATGGCGTGCATGCTCCACCCAGGAAGCACACACGTTATCACGAATGTCATGCATGCGCAACGCGACACCAATCAGGACAGAGCCCATACGGTTGTGGGACCCCTCGTCCGCAGGTAGTGGAGAGGCAGATGACGTGGCACTCCCCCCTACCTGCGGACGGGCCTGGAACGGGGCATCCCTGCTGGTGCATGCTGGTGCAGTCACAGGGTCAAGGACAGTGACATGCACAGTGATCTGTGCTGCCTCCTGACCCTGGCCCTGGACTGCACCACTTGCAACAGTGGTACTATCCCCACCAGGCCTCATATGCGGCTCAGTAGCGGGCTCCTCCTCCTCTGTGGAGACCACCAACCTGGATGTCTCCACACCGTCTTCTGCCATTGCAAGCCCCTGTGGGGGCTCACCCGGCCCTTCCGCTACAGCCGTAGTGGCAGACGCGGCACCAGTCCCCTCGCTCCCGGATGATGGCAATTCCTGGGAGGGTGGATGGGCCTTGAGGTGCCGCCCGGTGGAGGCATCCCTGCCGCTTGGCTCCACAGCGCCATCTCCGCCCTCTTCTTCACTTGACGCTGCGTAGAGGGAGACATAGAACACAAGCATCAGGGTACAGTGCAATATTCCCCTAGACAGGAAGCAATGACACATGAATGTCTCTGTCAAATGTCACTTCCATCCTGTCCCTCCACAATACATGGGTGAATGCACGCAACACACATGCAGAAACAGGCACGGCGCCTGCAATCAACATCAGCATCCATGTAGAAGGGCCTCTTTTCACCAAAATGTTGTCTTCAAACCCACATGCATCATGGCTCACACTGATCCCATGCACACACATCACCGGAGGGTCATGCATCATGGCTTGTACAGCACAGACACAGTGGATAGACACAGTGGATACAGCGGTGACCGCACTGCATGAGTGATTCTACACATCATCACGGACATGTGTCATGCATCCATGGCATTTCAAAGTCACACACACACTTCTCAGACACACACACATGTGCACCATACATGTACATGAGAGCAACACCCAACCCTCACCCCCCCTCCATGTCCAAGAACAGAGACTGGCATGCATTAATGTGTGCATTCAGCATACAGCTCCCCATGTTGCATTGGAACACATGCACAATCCATGTGGTTCATACATTACTGGTTTCACATGCATGACCATGATGTCCCTGCACACACACATCCATACATGGCCTATGTCACACATACAGACAAGTATCAGACTACCAGCACACTACAACATGCCATGTCTCACATAGCAATGCTTGGCCACTTACTGCTCAACTCCAGACGGGTCTGCCTCCGAAGGATCAGGGCATGGAGCGCTGGGCCTATATGTTCCAGGACACTCATCTGGATGTTGCTCATGCGGACCCAGCACCCCTCTGCATCCTTTGCCTTCGCCAGGCGTCGGGCCTTGTAGAGGGTCCTGGACCTGAAGTCCTCCCAGCCCTTCCGGACATGCTTGATGTCGTGGGTTGCCACCCCATCCGCGTTTATGGCAACCACTGCGTCCTCCCAGATCCTCTCCCATCCTTCCTTTTTGGCGTGTGATGTTCCGAAGAGGGCATCATAATGCCCCAGGACATGCTCCACCAGGACACCAACTTCCTTCTCACTGAAGCTGGTGGCCCTCTGCCTCTCTGGCTGGGGGTCGCCAGTGGTCTCAGATGATGTTTGCCCTGACATGGCGACCCCAGAGGCAGGTGTGGGTGGGCAACTGGGTCCTGGGGCTGGGCTGTGGAGTGATGGTATCCCAGTCGGGAGTCTTCTGTTCCAGCAGGGGTGGACACAGCAACTGGACCGCTGCAGATGGCTGACGTGCAGGCACCAAATAGCAGGGCACGTGGGCAGCAGGCAGGCAGCAGCAGATGGCTGGTGGGAGCGTGCTCGGAGGTCTTGGGGGCAGGAAAATGGCCTTTTGGGCAGGAGCGTGGTCTTCCGTGTGTTTTTGCGTGGCCAGCTTGATACAGAGTGATTTGGCACGTGAAAAAAGTGCACCTCAGCGTGAAATCCGAGGAAAGGCCCTTAGTGCGTAGGCGCGTGAGTGACGTTGCGCGTGCGGGCATTCCCCACAACATGGCTGCATTGTGATTCAGCACGTGAGAAAACTGCACGTCACCCGTGCTATTGGAGGAAAGGGCCTTAGTGCGTCAGCGCGTAAGTGATGTTGCATGTGTGGGCTGGCTTAAAAGGTACGAGTATCACGCTATTTTCTTGTACGTGCTTTTTGTGGAGAGCGAGCGGGTGTTTCTTGTGCTTCTTGTCGGTTCACACGCGATTACTTCACAACGTTTCCAGTTCGTACTCCCTGTTTCCTCAGACTGCGTTCTTTTCTTCTTTTGGCGGGGGTGTTGCCAACGCACACATGCACGTCTTTTTCACATTCTTTTTCAAGGCAGACGGTGAGCCGCGCATGTATTTTCCAACTGTGGTTGCCCCAATGTGTCGCTTACCCCAGGCTGCGTGTAACACGCGTACGCTTTTTTTGTGTTTCTGGGTGCCACAGCGTAGTGTGGGTTCATTTTTCCACGCACGTGGTCTACCAGGGGTTGCGTGCACGTGTACTTTTGTTTTTGGGGTGCATGTGCGTTACGTGACCCGTCATCTTCCCCCAGGGGTCACATACAGCCTTGCTAGAGCACTAGGGTATGAATTCGATCTAGTACCCTACCCCTTTCACCCCAATTTCCCAGGACAATTGTTTACTGCAACTCCCATACGCACAACAACATCAGTGCCATGGTTGGGAGGCGACCAAGCAGTAAGGGAGTCAAAGGTGGCCGACCTCCAAAGGTGGGCGCAGTAGGGGACCTGGCCAGGATTTGCAGGGTGCCCCTAGATCCCCGTGTGTGGAGGACCAATTGGGGACACCTATGCCCCCCCCAATTGTTGTGGGAAACATAGCTGACACCGTCACCGCTCAGCCCTTGATGGACCAGCACATTTTGTCACCTGAACCAGCACAGGATGACTCTGAGGCTGACTTCCAGGTCAGCAAGTCTAAATCCATGTGTGGCAGTGAAAGTTGCTGTCACCAGGACACGTGGATCTGGGGCAGCAATGTCATCTGCTGCTCCAAGTAGCCAGGGTGGGGAGGCTGCAGGGGCAGCTGCAGCTCAATCCACCCCAGCTCCGAGTCTCCCAGCCGAGACAGTGTCGGTCCAGGTCCATCACACCGATGTTGGCCCTGCCGACATCACCCTGCAGCCAATGCATGCACCAAGACCCATGGTCATTGTGCCTTTACAGGCTTCTAGTACCCAGTCCACCTGCGCTTCTGCCCCTACTGACCAGAGCGGCATAAGTCACTCAGGATCCGCACCACCTTACAAGAAGAAGAAGAAGGGTGCTCTTGCACTACAGGCTAAGACCCCAGACACGGCTCCACACTCCGGCACGTCATAGAAGCCTAGCTTCAATGACGCCAAACTTGATGCACTTGTGGCCTATGTGTCAGCACATAGCCGCGAAATGTTGGTGACTGCAGGCTGTAAGACTACGACTGCTCAACGTAGGGCCCACTGGCAGACCATCGTGGACCACATTAGGGCCCTTGGATTTGTGAGGCGCACAGCTGATGATTGCTACAAGCGGTGGAATGACCTGAAACGCAGAGCAAAGAACAAGCTGGCTTCCAATAATGCCTCTACTCTGGTGACTGGCGGTGGGTCTCCACCAGAGGACGACCAACTCACTGAACATGAGTCTGTTTCTGGAACCTTCATCACAGAGGAACAGATCCAAGGTGTGGGAGACCTACCAGTTTATGAGGCATTGTCCGGTGAGTGCCCATGCAAGTGTGTGTGATCCATGTGTATGTTTCTTGGGTTATGTGTAATGATTGAGTGCCAGGTGAGGGTGTGTACTCCTGAGTGGTATGGGTCACCCATGTGCTTCCTCCAAACCATTCACCGGTCTTGGGTTTGGGTATGATAGTATCCCTTCTGACCACTGTAGCCAATTAGCGCCACATTACTGCAGTTGCCCTTGACCTGTCATCTTGCAACAACATTGTTCTGTTTTTTCAGTGTTCATTCAGCCAGATTGTTTCAATCCTCCCATTTTTGAAACACATTTTTCTGCCCTAATGCCACATATGTGACATGCTTCTTTCATAGATTACAACCTACATTGGCCCACATTCATTACCTTGTTATGGGAATGATTTGAACATTCAGGCCGATTGAGTACGGGCCTGCTCACATACATTTTTGGGGCCTGTTTGAATGTGGAACATGATTGTTGTTTCCTGTCATGTTGATGTGACCAACCATTGATGGATCCATTTGCCTGCCATCATTGTAGTATTGTACACTGGATGTGTTGCAGTGTGTGGCACATGCATATTTTGTCACACTATTTTGCATTTTTCATCTCATCATGTCCATCTCACATGGATGGGTGACAGTACTCATTCACTGACATATGGCTGTACTTGCCAAATGTACCATGGCTATGCTATGTGCCATCTGTGTGCTGGCCTGTGTCATGTATGTGGATTGCCCATGCCACTCACAGGCTAATATGTGATGCCAGTGCTATGCAGCATGCAGCACATGTGTTGAATTTCCATTTTGGAGTCCTCAGTGTCTGCTTTTTGCCTCCCCTTCCAAATCATTGACAGTGCTTGCATGCCAGGGTTATGGTCGTGTGGGACATGTGTTATTCATGTACTGGATCTCTGCCTTGTCAGGCCTATGTGTGTGCTATGGTGCTCATGTCTGTTTCCATTTGCTGTCTTTCATGTTTTTGCAGGTGATGACGCACTTGATGTTGTTGAGGTGGAGGAGATGGTGCAGACCTAGGAGGAATCTCAGCCACGACTGGGCACCAGTGGAGGACGTGGTGTGGTGGTGGGTGAAAACCCTATCCTCCTGCAGACCATACTGTCCACGGGTGTCTCTGGGTGCACCTCCCCAGATCTCTATGATTCAGGTGCTGAATCGGACAGTGAGACTTATGTGCTGTCGCAGGTGGGTGTTTCTGGCAGGGATGCTGTTCTGTCCAACCCACCTGCACCGGAGGTTGGCCCCTCTATGGGGATGTCAATTTTGGTAACTCTGCCTTTGGCGTTTACAGATGCAGGGTCACACTCCACAACATCTGATCCTGTTCCTGGGCCAGCAGATCAAAGGGGGAATGCAGTCCTGCAGCCTCAGGCAGTGCCAGCACAGCAAGGTGCAGATCGTCTTGCCCCAAACAGGTGTGGTCCTGCCGACGCGGTGGCCGTACGCCACTAGGCAATACTGTATGGGAAAACTCCATGTACAGTATAGCAGCACAACAGGGAGCATCGGTTGAAATGATGGCTCAGGCAATGGAGAGGGTGGCCACTTCCATTCTCCCCCTAAAAGGCAGATGGAGCAACAACAGCAGGCAACAGACTCCATTTGCCAATCACACAGGGAAGACATGTTGGCGTTCAACAGGGACCGACAAGCAGCACTGGAGACTCTGCACGAAGACATATCTGTAGAGTCACAGGGCCATAGGGAAGCCCTGAGGTTAGAACTCCATTTCCTCAGGGAGACTCTGGGTGAACTTGAGGCTTCTCGAAATTTTAGGTCAGAACAGCAGCTGGAGCAGCTCACATGTTCGCTCTCAGCTGAGCTGCAGGCAACCCGTGAGGAGATCCGGGCATCACACGAAGCCATGCATGCAGAAATGCAGACAACCCATTAGGTGCTGCATGGGGATCTCCGTACTATCATCCTCCAGAACGAGACCGTCCACACCCACATGCTTACTGCCATGGAGGACCATACCAGGGCTTTGCGTGGGCTGCCTCCGATAGCACCACCACCTCCTGATGTAGCAGCAGAGGGTGAAGAGAGTGACAGCAGTTCTCCCACACTGGCGTAGCCGTGCAGGCCATGAGCCCATGGAGGTATTTCTTTTTCCACAACATCCACCAGGTGGGTGTTGGTGTGCACCCTGTCCGCGAACCTCCTGGGTGACCTCCCCCCCCGGTCCACACATGGCCATTTTTTATTTCTTTTTTTTTTGTTTTACAGTGTGTTGCCTTGTGTGGCTCCCGTGGGCATCCACTGTGTATTCCAGCTGGGCCCATGCAGGCTTGCCCTATTTTTGAGTTAGATTCTTGGCTTCATGACACACATACCCCTCCTGCTTCCCCATTCCATGAGCTTGCAAAGGGTGTGACCAAGTGACAGTGACTTACACAGTGACATTGGGCTCCCATGAGCTGTGTGGGCAGTCTGCAGTCAAAACTGTGGGGACATCCCTAGTGGGGAATGTTGTTGTATTGAACACTGCATGGTGTATTGATATGTGCTTGTGCATCCATGTCTTCCTCCTTATTCACAGGTACCTTCTTCATGTCTTCACACGGCCGTCTCCTTTGGAGATGCAGTTCATGTTGTATGCAGTACACTGACACATTTGCATGACAGCAACACTCTGCAGTTGGAAAGGGTCGATGTGCTGGCTTATTCAGGTTTTAAGACTTGCACTACTCTGATTTTGTACTGTCATATTGTGCCACTGTTTCATCCTGTGTTGCTGTATTGTGTTGCTGGTAAGTATTTGTTCATGTGTGCTGTTTGTTATTGATTACTGGGGCAATCAATGGCACCTAGCACTTTGGGGAAGTGTGCCACCCCGTAAAAGTCCTGGACGACAGCCTGCATTTCTGCAGGTGTTCTGGGCATGTATATGTGCCTGCGGACTGAAGAGCGTGCAGTCATGATGGCCAACACCTGGTGTAGGCAGCATGACTGCGTGGCCTGTGACACCCCCCCACTATGGCACTTGTCCGCTGAAATGAACCAGTGGCCAAGAAGTGCAGTACATTGAGCACCTTTTCCAAGGGGCTCAGTGCTTGGGTGCACAGGGTGGGTGATGTGAGGTCACCCTCCCACTCACTCACCAGGTCGAGTATTATGTGTGGTGGGAACCTGTACCTCCCATACACCTGGTCATCAGGCATCCCAAAAAGGCTGGTCCTGGGCATATAAATTCTGGGCCTGGCTATCCTCCTCCTCCGGCGGTGTACCACGACCACTGCTGCGAGGAATGGTATATTCATTGTAGCGTCTGAGCTTGTTTGTTGTTTGCGCGCACTTTTATGCTGCGCAGGGCCACGTACGCCTGCTTCCTGCTGGCGTACATGTTTCCGGATTAGCGCGTCTTTTTTGGCGCACACGTTTCCCCTGTTCGATTCCATGAATACGTGTTGTAGGTGCGCGTGTGGGCGTTCCGCGCATTTACCTCCTGTACTTCTCCCGTAACGCCCACATTTTCATGCATTGTTCCCCATTCCGCATGTTCCGCCCTGTGTTCCGCCCACTTTTGTTGTGTGCACCGCGCTATGTGCGCTTTCGCTGTGCGCGTAGCGCACACCGTTTGATGATGTGTGCGCCCGAGTGCCCCACGCAGGATTTTAACGCACATCCCAGGATTTACACGCGCACGGACTTCTATGAATTGATGTGCGCAGCTTTCGCAAGCTTGCACTGCAATTTTCGCGCTTGCGCTGCGATTCGCTTGATTTCGCACGCTTGCGCTGCGATTTTCAGCGCACATTAATTCCATGAATCGGCCTGTCAATCTTCCACATTTTCAACTCTTCCTGCACATGTCAATCCACTACATTACTACAAATTATTACAACTAAACACAGGACCTATAATACTGCCCTATCTATAACCTCTGCAACCACAACAATAATCTATTTGTTGCTTGTTCTTTGCTGTTTTGTGCAAGTATCTAATATGTGTCAAACCAAACTAAAACAACACATGTCTCTTCTGCAGTGCCAACTTCAATCTGCCCCTACAATGGTAGGTTCGGATAGGTTGTTTCAACTTGAACCTTTTTATCTATTTAATATGCTGTACGTGCATCTCAACATTGCTCCCATTAGTTAATACTCCATTAACTAACCCTATAGGCATCATCCTTAGGTACCCACACCCTACACACATGAGGCAACCACCCCCCTGGGGGTACCTGTCATGAAGCAACACTCTCGAAACCCTGGCTAGATCATCCCAATGTTCAACATCATTTTCTTGGTCAGGTGGGGGTGTGGTCAAGGTACGTAAGGGTCCAAGAGCCTGCTCTATTTCCACCATTCTGTGTATTACTACTCCATCCCATTTATCAGTCTGGGTGTTTTGTGAGAGTAGGACCTCTACCCGCTGTTATCGATACCGTCTCTTTGGAAGGGTCTTCGTATACTATCTCAGGATCATCTGACACAAAGAAAAAAGCACAAGCATAAAAATCATGATAGCAACCAACAATTTAAAAGCTATTTTGAACCACGATGGGTCCCATTAAAACCTGGAATCAAACCAGTTGTCAGTCTTCACGCCAGCTTCTTTCTTCATAGCAATCCTTAAATTGTGAAGGGCCCCTATCGCATTAGTCAAGGACCCATTGTCTGCATCATTTGGGGGGGAGTACATGCATCAAGACAGACCTATTTTCTTGCACACATAGCCCTCATTAGTCATGAGGAAACCCTGTACTTATCTGTCCTGTCGGGTCATGAGCCTGATCGCCAATAATCCACTCTTAATGGAGTTAAAACCCTGCTCTGCCTGTTTCGCCAACTGAAGCATCTCTCCCCTGGTGATCTGCAGCCACTTAGAATTGGTTGCTGTTGAGATACCTGGCACCAGGAGGGAGGTAAAAAAGGTTTCGGTGTTTGTAAAAAGCGTGTAGTGACACGGGATTGCCCTCAACATATCGGATGAGTCTTTGGACAGGTAGTTGGACATTTTCTGTTGACGAAGCCTTAGTGAGCGACATAGGTGCTTGGTAGATGGGGGCATAGTTGGTTCTGGGGTGGCATACATCCCTCAATGATGGTGGCATATGTGTATTGTCACACACCCAATACACATCCACCAACACTGCTGTGCCTTAAGTCAAAATGGGGATAAATAGCATTTTATTACAATTATTGTTGTTTCCAACAGTTATGCTAGAATTCTCTCAAAAATAGAACAAATATTCAGCTGGCCTTTGTCCTTTGGCTGGGGTCTCACTTAACTCGATCCATGTCAAATTTGGCACGTCATTTCCCCATGTCCTGCCACAGTTCCTCTTCACTCATGCCACTATGTTCTACCGAGAACCACAGTAGACCCTGTGGCTACGGAGCTCACTACTCCTGCCACCCATCTATATTGGGAGAACAATGCTTCATCCATCTTCAGCAATGGCCTGATTTTACAACGGGCTTGCTCTTTATTCTTGCCTTATTCTTCATCATCTCTGTGCATTATTAAAGCTTGGAGTATGTGGCCTTGGAAAGTACTTTGCACTCTGCACAGGGCCAGATGCTCCAAGCACTGGGCTATAAAAGGTGGTATTTCTAGAGGTATAAACAACTTTGCTCCATCAATCGCATGAGGTATCAGAGAGCATGCATAGCAGCTCTTGTTTGACCTCTCCCTTGTCAGATCTGAAGGCTGGGGGCATAGACCAACAATCAAGAAGTGCAAGGTTGAGGGTAAAAGGCATGCACTATACTGGATAGGTTATGCCAAAAACATTGCAGTGCAGCACAACAGCAAAAGACAAAATATGCTTTTAAACGGACATTCAGACTTTACATGAAACTCCTTTGCCCTTTTTGCAGGGCAATCACCTATAAAAGAAAATTTCCCAGCAGCACCTGGGCCCAGAATCACTGAAGAGCCACATTGGGAGTGGCACGCTTATGCAAGTGCACGCGGACAAAAGCACAGGGCTGGTGCTCGAGTCCTCTGCCTGAGAAGAAGTGTTTCTGAGCAGCTCTGGGCACATGTGCTCAGCGAGGGGCCACACCTCACCGGATCGAGATCCCGGCCCCTCGTCCAACACAGATAAGTGCCACCGTATTCAAACAAGTCACAGGGAGCAGGGGGGTCATGCAGGGGACCAGCCCCACCAGAAAACTGGCCTCTGCTTCCCACAAAGTGCCGGCCAGCCGCTGCATGCTGCATAGCCAAGCCCAATACTAACCAGCGCATTTCAGCCCTGCACACTACCGATAATGCATTGGAGAACAGCTCCCTAATCCCTAATCACTGGCACAACGCTGGCACAACCCAGAACGCATTTCCAACACATACTCACTAATGGCTAGACCTACATGCCTAACATGCTGTCAGAGCCATGTGCAGCCCCGTTTTGCATGATTTTTAGCTACAAGCAAGCGGCTTGCTTATCAGTCCTGCATGTGAAACGCACGTAGTTAGACACATGCACCCAGTAAGGCAAACTATTCTATATATGATGTACTCTTGTGTACATGCATGTTTATAGCAACGTGCGGGAGTGTTTGCTGTGTGTACTTATCACAGCATTTTTTGCAGCATTTGAAGTGCTACTGCGACAGTTTCCACGAGATCGCAGGAGACAACAGAGGACACTCTTGGCGACTACTATTCTAAGCTAAGTGCAGTACTATGTCATGTGTGTTTTGATCTGCTAAAGTATAAGTTACTGATGTGCTATAGAGAAGTGAGTTTGTTTGTACTGCATTTACATTAGAAGCATGCACAATGGTCACACCTCTACCCTAACTCCCCCTTCCTGTCAGCAACCTCTTCCTTACCCTCATACCAGTTTCCCTACATCCCCCTACCTTTCCAACCATTGTTTCCCTGGCCCTCCTTACCTGCTGTTTTTTTTTTTAGCCCTGTGTAAACACTGACTTGCAGGTCCCTAAACTGCAGTGGGCGTGGTTGGTTCATGCCACTCCTGCACCTTGGAGCTGTGGATCCTGTCATCTATCCCAACAGCACACATTTGATTATATCACATGTTCTCTGACGTGCGGTGGTGCACATCAGCAATAGTGTCCAAAATCATGCCCTTGTAGTGGTTATATTGTACGTCTGCTTCAGTGTCCCTCCTAATTTGTGTTTTCCTCAAATTTGTGTCATTGTCAGAGGCCTCTCCAAGCCCCCCTTTATATGCCCCCACTATATGACAACAAAGAAACAATCTGAAACCTGCAAGCGTAAAGCAACATAAACACCATAACATATTTATTACACAACATTTGTATTGTTAAACCTGCAGAGGGATAGAAGAACCAGAAGAATATACAGACAAATTTATACTTTTCATTGAAATAGTAGGATTGAGCCACTGTCTTATAAAGAATATTGTTGCAAAGTGCACTTTAATATTATCCAGGTAATGGGTCATTGTTTTAAGAGGGTGGAGTGGTGTCTGGTGCTGTCCGAATATCAGATAAGTGGACCCGATACCGCAACTCTTTCACGCATACTCCAAATGAAGTTGCATAGGAAACTGTATGGGATCCCTGAAACTTCCTGTCATTCCAGCCGTGCACAACATTCTTCACAAAGAAATTCTTCACAGGTGAACGGCAAATTATCGCGGTTCACCTGTTGGCGATAATTCAGCTGCTTCTTCTCTTCTAGGAGCAATCTGGCAAGACAAAATAATTATTGTTTTGGTTAACTCCTGTAAATTCCACTGAAACTCCTCCCTCAAAACCTCTGTTGCACTGTGAGCATCTGATTGTGTGCATTTAGGCATGAGTGTTGTGTGCAATATTCTCACCATCAATATTTCATGCAGGGACAAGTGGTGGTCTTTACTGGACCCATTCTTGGGCTAATCAAAGCCACACGGATGCAGTGCAGCCAGTTCCTTCCCAACGTAGCACAAATCTTAATGTCTTCTTCAATATACCATCCATTTTCTTTACTATTCCTTTGGTCTTTGGACAATAGATCAAGCACAGTTTATGCTGGATCCCTAATAGGGATGCAATTTCCTTGGATAATTTGTAAAAAAAAGTGATTCACACTATCAGACTTGAGGACCGCACATATCCCCACTGAGGAAGAAATACCTCAAGTACCAGGAATTTACCCACTGATTTGGCATCTGGTTGTGTGTAAGGACCAGCCTCAACCCAACAGGAGAAAGGACACACTGCAGCAATAAGGTACAATACTTACTGCACCTATTAATCATAGCCACGTAGTTGATGTAGAGTTCCTGGAAAGGCCAGTTGGGACGGGGCAATGTGCTGCGTGGTGTCCTGAGAGTCTGGCCAGGGCTGTAAAGATGACACATTGTGCAATCTGACACAAACGTGTTGACAAATTCTTGCAAGTTGGAGACAAACCAGTCCTCCTGGATTTCAGGCCTAAAACTTGAATATTATTGACATTTTATGGTGATGCTGTTTCTTTCTTCCTTACTTTAGTTTCCCTGTATATGCCTTGGATTGGTATGCATTGTGGGTCTTCATATTGTTTGTACTAACGCAAGTGTGTAGTAAGTTGTGAATTGTTAGCTATTTATCCCATCTTTAACAATACTGAAAACTGTGATAAGGTAGCATTCATTATTTTACTATTGAAAATTACCAGATGAAAAATGATGTATTTCTATGCTACATGCCGCCGCCATTGCCTATGTGTTTGCATGAATACATTCCTGTATTAACAACAATACTCCATGATAGGTCTCCTAATCACCTCTGACATGTTGCTACCAACATTCTGAACATAACCCCTTGTAGGAAGTGTGTATGCCAATTAATTTAATATATGATGTCATCAGTGATGTCCTGGGTGTTAGTGTTAGCAGCTCACAGTGGTGGCACGAGTTATGGTTGTTTAGCTTCTCATAACTGTTGAATTTCTGTTGTTTTCAGTTTTACTTGTAACCATAATGTCCCTTTAACAATGTGTTGTCACTGAATTTGTTAGGTTTTTATTAGTGCAACATAACAATAATGTCCCTTTAACAAAGTGTTTTCACTGAATTTCATGGGTTTTTACCAGTGCACCCTAATTTGCTACACCTTGCTTATATAATACTTACCCCCAATATAATGACATGTTTAGACCGATGTACAAAGTGTTAACTAAAAACTGTTGCATTCCCCACCTCTTAGCAACATTGTTAACACTTCCATACACTTTTTGTAACTTTTTCCACTGTTTTTATGTTAGCTGATGTTCGCAAATGTCTGACATCACCGCAGACTTTCCGGACAGTGTCACGTGACCTCATGCGGCATGATGACATGTTCACAAATGCGTCAGCACTTCACAAACGGGTCTTTGCTTCGCCTACAGTTTGAAACTGCATTTTCATCTAATCTAGGAAGTTTTAATCTGAAAATCTACCCTTGCTCAGCTCCTACACCTATTTCTACTGATTATCCATTTGCAATCTAGGACACAGCATATGCTTGAAAGAATATTAGCAGAACTGCTATTTTTCTTCAAAAATGGCATCCGCTTTTGCCATCCCTCCTACCCAGGAGCCACCACCACCACTGCCACTAGCTGGAGGGCCTAGACAATGGAAGAAGTACAATAATTCAGAAAACAATCAAGAGGATCAGGAAGATGAGGGAGAGGAAATGGCTACCTCCAGCACCCAGAGAGAATCATGGGTGTGGCATTAATTTACCACCGTTGGGGGTGTACCATAGGCTAAAGCTACCAAGGTAACATGCACTCAGTGCAATGTTATACTCACTCATGGACAACCTGAGCAGTACTTCTATGGGACCATGTCTATGCGCCATCACACCAAATCCAACAATGCAGTGATACGACAAAGGAGATTTTTTCTCAGGAAGTAGGATATGTTCCTGTACCTCATCTTCCTCAACCAGAACTGCCACCACACAGGCTACTCCTCTGCGGCACATGATCCCACCAGCTACATTGCAAACTATAAAAGAGGCTGTTGATACCTATCTTTCGAAGACAACTGTATTCTGTATATACTGCAAACCACCACTCTGCAAGGGCAGCAGTTTTGAAGTGCTTTCGATACTGCAATCAAGACGCATGAGAAACACTGCCCCCTACCTTAGACTTAATGCACGCCTAACATCTTCCCCTGATCACCTGCCCCTCCATACCTGTCCTCGCTTTCCTTGCTGCCCCTTCCCTTACTTCCCTCCCCAGGTTACTTCCTGGCCTCTCCTGCAAAACAATAGAATACATTAAAATACAAAAACACACCAAAAAGACATGCCTTTAGGAACCACCTTTCACAGTTACAAATTTTACTATGAAAATGGAAATAATGGACAATAGTATACTTGTGAAAAATAACAAACCACAGAAGCAATTTTCTCTTCCAGATTCTAGCATACAATAAAGACCATAATCCATGGCCCTTTATGATTATCTTGTGTGTCTGCAGTCCCCTCTCTAGGCCATGCTTTATTTAAAAAACAAAACTGGATTTCAGGTACACACCATTGCACAAAACAGCCCTTCTACCCTTTTTACTGTTATGTGTGTACCACTCCCTCATCTCCTGCTTTAGAATAGTCACACATATATCCACCAATTAGTGAACAAACTCCACAGATAACTCTATCAGCATTAAACTTCCAAACACCAACTACCATTTAAAAATATTGTACAAATCATTTCCATATGCATTTTCCTTGCCTCTCCAAGAAAATTGTACACACTGCTGCCATAAATGCACACATGCATTGTGCAGTAAAAGAAGTGCATGAATGGAAAAAAGAGTAGGGTTTACCAAGTGCTCATTGAAGCCCAGAAGGAAAGTACCAAGACATGCCAAAATGGGAGGCCACTAACTACCTGGTGGGCCAATGAAGTTCCAAGGGTGTGGTACACAGCCACCAGGCAAAACACCAGCAGTGCTGAAGGGTGGAGGGGTGTACTGGTGTCGACTAGATATAGGGCCTGAAACCTGTGAGGTTTAGGAGGAACCAAGCCACCACTGTCAGAGGCAGTATTATGAGTAAGCAAGGGTGGGATTGAGTAAAATAGGAACACAAAAGCACAGGTTTGAGAAGTTTTGGGAATTTAAGGAAATCCAGCTCGAGTATATTAGGAGCAGGAAGACTGTTCCAAAGAGAGGCACCAACTGAAGACAGAGACATTCCTCCTGCTCTTTGTTTCAAAAAGAATTTCACAAGCAGCATATTGCAGTTACAGCAGGAGAGCACTATAGCAGTTCTGTATTCAGGGAAACAAAGTTGGACATATTATAGTCCTTGCAAATAGCAGGACCCAATGTACACATTTTAGGGCTGCAGTGACATCACCCCTGGGATTCAGGCCAAGGATAAGTCTTGCAGCCCTATTATAGATCAGCCAAAGGGGGTATAGACACCAAAAGGGGAGTTTAAAGAAGAGGCTGTTGCAGTAGTCCAGCCTACACAGTACAATGGCTCTACAGATATTGAGCTTCTGGGGGAAGGTAAGCAACAGTAAAATGCCTGTAAATCGGTCAAGCTCAAACCATGGGCTTTCTTTACAAGCTTCACAATGTAAGGAGTAAAACAGAGAAAAGATTTAAAGAGAATCCAAAGGTTTTTAGCCTCACAGAATGATAAGAGTAGACGGCCCAAAGACAGTGGCTACCGGGTAGGAGAAATACAAGGTGCAGGTGCCATAATAAGAGAGAGCTCAGTCTTTCTGGCATTGAGACAGATATTGTTAGCTGCACACAATGCTTCAATGGCAGTCAGGCAATACAGGATAAAAAAGAGGAGAACAAATTAGTTCAGGGATGTTTAAGAGAAGCTCTGTGCCATTAACATAACACTGGAAATGAGAAAAGAAGAAAGATATCAGATGAGCAAAAGGGAGGAAATCGATATGTTATTGCCACAATTACAGTATAAAACCCTGGGGTACTCTTCAGTTACACAGTGAGGTGGTGGAATGCAAACAGCCCTGTTTCAGCTGGGAAGGTGGTTTGTCAGGAAAACAGATGAGCCAGTCCAGTGCCCTGCCCATGATGCTAAAGGTATCATGTAACCGTTTAATAAGGATACAGTCATTTGCCGTATAAAAGTTGGACAACACATCAATGCGCACTATCCTCAATTGCAGTACAATCATAAATACCATATACACTTTAATTATATCATTACACCATATTAAAAATACTGTATACTCCCCTTGCATTACCTATAATTACTATATACATATTACTGTACTATGTGTTGCCAGTGGCTAGATATAATCAGGTAATTTATATGGCTTTAAGTGTACCTCTTTGCCTTCTGGAGGGCGGATGTGATTGTAGATATCTATTACTCCTTGTGGTTCCTTTTTGAATAAATACATCAGTGAACTCTATCATGAGGTCATATAGATCTTGCTTTTGGTTGCCACTGAGTTTGGGTGGAATCAGAACTTTATCATACTCTTCAGGTAGCAGATAAGACAAAACAATGGTATTACACTCAAAAAGTATTTTCCCTCCATTCCTTTAAGAGATTGAGGTGATAGACCTAAATTGTTAACCAGTGGGCAGGATCAGGTTCAAAATACCTTAAACTATCCCTCCGTAAATACCTCCCCACTCAAGCTCTTTGATCCTCTACGTGTGACTCTCTCAGGGTCAGTCGTTTTTCAAAGAAACAAGCTGGGGGGAGATCTCTGACTTTGGCTGGGGCATCCCTTTGGAACAGCCTCCCTGCCACTCTAAAACTTGTGGAGAACCATCTCTGGTTCCGAAAGCACCTCAAGACCTTCCTGTTTGCTTCTGCATTCGCTCCCCTTCTCCACTGCTGATCTGTTTCTCTCTTGGCACTGTGCACCTGGCCACCCTCTGTCCTCTGGGCCAAGGTACCTGCTCACCCATCCACACCCCTACACTGCCTCTGGGCCAGCCCTACACTGGGGTCTGTATCTGTACCCATAAAGGCTCCCACCCCCATCCTTGCCTTTCTGCACTTATCAGATACACCCTGCCTGCTAAATCCAGCATTTGCCACTTGCTGGTTGCACTAAAACTGTTTATTGTGTTTATTATTTATTTATTTGTTTAATTTATTTATTATCATGTATCTATTGTTCCTCTGCGCTGCACTTTCCACTTTTCCCCCTTTCTATGCACTTTTCCCCTCTTCACTTTCCCACGCACTTGCACACTCTCAATGTCACTGGGCCTAGTAAGATTGTTGTTTTGTTCTCCCCTGTTCCCCTACCTTGCCTTGTCGCGCTCTGAAAAACTTGTGTATGAGCACGATATAAATACAATATCAATTCAATTTAATTCAATAGGAAATGTTGTAGCTACAATGTCCTGTCTCTTCTAACACCTCATATTGTCCAAGGAAATTGAATATTAACTTATAACAGTGCCAACACCTTTTGGCCTACTGAAAATACCTTAACTCAATTTCTATGATCATGGGAAGCCTTCTGTTTTTTATGGGGCTTGGCCATATGGGTTTGTACTAAAGATCTAACTACTGTCATGTGTTCTTTTAGTCGGTTAGCAGTTTGGGAAAGTGGGATTGAGGCTGTTTCCCGTTCTTCCCAGGTTTCTTGCAGCATATCCAGGATACCTAGAGGTTCCCATCCATAGAGTAGCTCAACGGTGAGAACCCTGTAGAAGCCTGGGGATTTTCTTAACTGCAAATAAAGCCCACGGAATTATTTGATCCCAGTTTTGACCATCCTGCTCCACAAACTTTCTCAATATAGTTTTCAGTGTCTTATTGTATCTTTCTACAAGGCGGTCTGTCTGTGTGTGGTATACTTATGTTCTTAAAGTGGTCATTTGCAATAGATGTTTCACTTCCCCAATGAGTTCGCTCATAAAGGTAGAGCCCTGGTTTGTGAGAATTTATTTTAGAAATCTTACCTGTGAAAAGAAAGAAGTAGGTACATTAACATCTGTTGTGTTGTATTGGCTCTCAGGGGAAAGGCTTCTGGATAGTGCCTGGCATAGACGACTATTACCAAAATATAGTTCCCTAACCTTAATGTTTCCAAGGGACCAACAATGTCCATCTCAAGAATTGGCAATGGCTGTAAGGGACCTGCTGGTGGTATATGTGTGCTGGTTTCTTGACAAAGGGCATAAGTCTGGACAAAATGTTTAATATCTGTGTGAATTCTGGGCCGGTAGAACTTATTGATGATTTGGGCTTTTTGTTTTTGTGTGTCCTAGATTACCCGCTGTTAGATGGGAATGAGCTATTACCAGGACTACTTGCTTATGATGCTTAGGGCTAACTAGTTGTGTTTTTATTAGGCTCTCTGGATTAGTGTCTCCCTGGTACATTAACCCATGTATCAAAAAGAAAAAAGGTGCTCCTCTCTGACGACCCTCTTGCTCAGGTGTGATTTGCAAAAAGGCTTCAGCCAACAATGGGTCATTCCTTTGAGCAAATGCCAGATCAGTAAGAGTTTTTGTTTCTTCTTCTCAGGCTTTTCTGGGCTTGGGGTCTTGTTGAGCATCAGGGGGATTGTATGCTTCTCCAAAGCCAAGCCTCAGGTATCCCAATCTGTTGTCTCTTTCTTGACCTCTTCCTTTATCCTAAGGAACACTGCTCTCTTGAGCAACATTTTTACAATGTTATCCTTCTCTTGAACTTGGAACTGATATTTTCTATTGTTCTATAATAACACTTTGATGTCCCCTCTGAAGTCTGGATCTATGGCTCCCGCTAGCACATCAATTCCATAAATATAAGCGAGTCCTGATTTGGGAGCAAATCTGATGTAGGTATCATGGTGAGGAATCAGAATCAAGTCAGTGGGTATTAGTCTTCCCTTACCTGGGGGAAGGATATTCTCCCTAAAGCTACACAGATCAAAACCAATTAGTTGATACTGAAACGTTGCTTTTCAAATTTGAGGGTCCACCAACTTGTATAGGTAGAGCCGCATCCCACGCCTGACACCATTTGGGATGGCATCATATAGTAAGACACAGACAACATATTGAAATGTATACTCAAAGTATATTTATTGACTTAAAATGCAGGGTAGAGTAAGGCCTAACTTGCCCTATGCTAAGGTGCGATTTCTGAACCTTAAGAAAACGGAGGATAGTCTGTGCCAGGGTGTCCAACTTAAGTCTCTGTCTGTGTCCAAAACCTATACTTGTCCTCACAACTAACTGTATACAATGTGTAGGGATGTCAGTCTCAAAAGAAAACTGTTTCTAAAACCAAGATGTAGCAACATATAAGCTTGACTTCAAATATGCTTTCATTGACTTTTTCCATAAAGGCCACTCGGTCAAGGGGCAGTTGTCGGATCACACAGGTCAAGAAGCCATACCCTGTCTTCTTGCTTCCTTCAACAATTCTCTAACAGTGATGCTTTTTTGATTTCTCAGTGTCAGAGGGTCTAGATACGGTCCGGTGGCCGCTTGAGCCACCATGCTCTTTATTGTTCTTGGTTATATTCCTCTGGCTCTTGCCACCACAACTCTGCCTCTTTCCAACACAAATCTTGCTTACTTTGTCATACCTAGGCCCCCTCTGGACTTTGGACCACATTTAAGTTTCCATCTGTGTACCTCCTTAGTACTCTCTTGACTTTTCCTTTACATGTTTCACTTTTTTCACACATTGTACTTCTATACTATTTTATTAAGCACTCCTTGGCTTTCACTCCTTTCATGAGCATTCATCTGGCTTTGCACAGCATTCACAAGCGTTTTCAATACTTCTTTACTCTGTTCGGTATTCACAATAGCTTTTAATATTTCTTCACTCTCTGCAGTATTCACAATAGCTTTCCATTCATTTTTACTCTGTTCGGTATTCACAAGTGCTTTCAATTGTTAGCACTTCATTCGATTTGCAATAATGTTTGTTCCAGCATTCAACAGTACTTTAACTTACTTTGCCTTTCACTCGGCAACAGCAAAGGACTTCACTGAACATTACCGAAGCACACCGGTCAGAGTGTATATTGGTTCTGCACTCACCAGTCACAAACGGCAGCGTTCTCATTTCTGATGTCCTTCGCAACAGGATTCTCCAGGCTTCTGCTGCTTCCCGGCTTCTCCTAACACACCTTTTTATTATAGTCTGCACCGCACATACTGCCTGCTTTCCTGACTTTTCTCAGCAGGGACTACTGTCACAGGGAGCTCCACTGCTTCTCCCCTCCAACCTGCTTTGGCAGATGGCAGGACCTCTGGATCCTCACACAGCTCACCACGGCTACGGCATCCTCTTGTCCTGTGCAGCACTGCTCCATCCTCCTTGGTCTCCAGCTTTCTTTCATCTAGCCCGTTCCCCTTCCTTCTGAATGACTGGCATTTCTATATAATTCAGGTGTGTTAAATGACACCAGGTGTGGGCCATTGAGTTCTCTTGCCTGACTTTGAAGGACTCCATTATGCAGACATGCCTGGTTGTTTTCTCTTGTATGCCTCCATAGTCCCCCTCCTTGTCTCAGTACCAGAGTGGTGTTTGAAATTATCTGATTATATAAACAAATAATTTTAATCTCTGATTTGTCTCTGATGTATGTGTGTGTCTATGAAATGAGGATGTGTCCTCCTAGTTGGTCTCTTTCTTGTCACATTACTAAAATGTTGTGTCTGGGGAACAGATTCAAGTGAAGGGATGGGGTTGACAATAGCCAACAAAGGCTTTAAGGATAGAGGGCTCATTGTTTAAGGGAAAGGGGGATACCATGGGGATCTTCCAGCTCCACCGGGACTTGTAATGTCCCAGTGGAAATGGGAAGTCAGGCAGCGGAGTCAGTGTTGCAAGGTCGGTAGCAACCCGCTGTTAGCACTGGTGGGTTACCGCTGACCTCGTAATGAGGCCCACAGTCACATCTCCATTTTTGTGAATTGGAATGATGATAGACTGAGACAAGGAGCAGGAACTCAATGAGTGCCAAAGATCATATCAAAGTAGGGTTTTAAAACAATTGCTCATGCCACAGGTTAATTTTCAAGCAAAAAATGCAGGACGCCGTCAGCCATCAGGACCCAGAGCCCTAGAAGGTTTGAGTTTGGAACTGGCCCATTCGATATCCTCAATATCCCAAAGGGACAAGCCTAAAGTTGCCAGGCCTGTAGATAAGTCAGGCAGATTAGAAAAGGAAAAAGGCATACTGATCTTCTTAGAATAGAAGTCAACCCATGTAGCTTCTTGTATGATATCACTCTCATTCGACAATTTCTGGTTCAAAATGTTGTTGATGCAGGCCCAGAACTGTTTCGAGCCTGCCTTATCAAGAAGTTTCAGCATAGATTGATTATCACTAAAGAACATCTCGTATATCAAGGATATGATGACATTTCTATGATATTGCAGAATCCGCTAATTGGCGGGAAGCTACTCGGTCAAAGGAAGTTCACAATTTTTGGGCAACCGTATGTCTATCCGCATTTCCCTTTTAGAAGTCATGATTCTAGCATCATAGCAGTGAGGATAAGATTTTTTCCTAAATGACCCCTCAACCTCTGAGAAAAGTTGCCTGAGACATTTAATTATAACAACATCCATAGGATCCAAGACCCAATGCTGTATAAAACCATTACTTAGTGCTGGGTTTTCACACATTGACAGGGCCACATAAGTTTAATGAATAATGTGCTAATTATTTTATTTTTATTTATTTATTGTGCAAGAGCCAATATTTGACTTTTAACACGTTTACAATTATTCAGCAGAATAATAAAACTAGAATGCTTCAGTCAATTTACAAAACTCACTTCACTAAAATCTTCAAAAAGGAAAAGTCAAAAAGAAAAAGAGAAACTGTTCTCACAAACACTAACATTAATTATAGGGAGAATAGATAATATGAATACAATAAGGAATACAGAGCTTAAATCAAGATAGTCAGGGGCTCCGGCTTCCAAAAAATCTCCTGTACTGAAAAACAATTTAATTATACAAAATCCATTAGAGACATTCAAACACTGGGTCAGACTTTGATGACTCTAGTTACTAAGGACTTCATTCAATTGAAATCAAGACTGAGTCACCCATCAAGTTAATTTCCCTCAGTGCTCTGTCAAGTTCCATTGAGAGAGCCGACTCCTGACAAGAGGATACTCTCCCCCAGAATTCAACAGAATCAAGCCAGGATACCTAATGAACAAACCTACTGAATCTTCTGGCCCTCATACTCCAGGTGCCCGGGCAATTAGATAGTAAATGTTTTGAAGATTGCAAAACCTTAGTGCGACACTTGTCACAGTATGGATCTGCTTTCCCTTCTCTATCTCTAGAGGCCAAAATCTCTAGAGTAGGAAGTAGATTTAAACGAAATCTAAGAAGAGATAATCCAAAACTCAGTTCAGGTGTCTTTTTCAGCTATGCAGGGTCCAGAGAAGAGGCTTATCAACCACAGTAAAAGAGGCAGATCTTTTCGTCCTCCTCATACTGTCAATCGTATCAATCCAGTCCCTTTGCGTCAACTTTTGTTTGACCCTATCTGGATTTTGAAAGAGTAGAGTCAAATCACAGTCCGCTCTCTCTAGAATTTCCAGGCATCTTTGCTGGAACTTTACCAGGAACAGGTTTTTACCAAGATGCAGCTCTCCAGCAATTTCCTCAAATAGTGAGTTTTGGGAGCATCTAATACTGATCTATACAAAATCAGCCACTTCCATTGTAGCCATGATCTAAGGGACACAGACCCAATTCATAGCGAAGAGATGCTATTGGCACACAATCCGCAGTCCTAATGTGCGTTTCCACAACTTAGCTTCCCAAGAATCCCACTCGAGGTCCATTGCTAAGCAGTTGTAACCCAAACCAAACAGGAGTATCGGAATTACTTTCCCTATATAACATTTCACCAAAGGGAGAATAGAAATTTGCAAAACTGGGATCTGATTTCTTTCATTTGTGCTCCCAATTTTACAACTTTTAACACCAATGAGCGCACCAGGCTACCTTTCATTGGGAAAGAGCTGATCGATGCTCCCAAATAGGTCAATTCCGAGACAACTTTAATCTGCAGTTGGTCCAGAGTCCAGACATATTGCTTAATTATCTTTTTGGGATGTTTAAATCTTATTATCTTGGACTTTGCTGGATTGATGGTAAAGTTATTATTTCGGGCGTAATTTTCTAAGGCAGACAAAAGACGCTGCAGCCCTAGCTGGGAATGATCAAGGACTACCGCGTATGCCAACCAATTGATTTTTGTTTTTCCTAGTACCGGAGATATTAAACCTATTCCCTTCAGCCTCTCAGCCAGATCTGCCATGAACAAAATGAACAATAGAGGAGCTAGGAGACATCCTTGACGGACCCCTGTCTCTACCCTGATCGGATTAGTCAAAAGGCCTGATCTACATATTCTCACCTGCATGGAATTGTTGTGATGTAATTCTCTCAGGATTGACTAAAGACTAGGAGAGATACACTAATCATCTAGTTTTTTGCATAGGAGATTCCTGACTATAGTGATGAAGGCTTGGGAGAGGTCTAACCAGGCCCCATACTTCCAATTCCCTAAGATGAGCCCTGTAAAGATTTAGCTGTCTGCATCTAAAAGGGATATTGGACGGTAGTTAGCAGCTAACAGTCTATCCGTCTTTTTGTAGATTGGCATCAGTAAGGAATTTTTCCTTGAGTCAGGGAAGCACTTCTGATGGATTATGTTATCAAATAGTTTTTTAATGTCCATTCCCACAGGGAAGGATCCTTTTTTAAGATTGAATTGCTCAACCCATTCAGCCCCCCCCCACTCTGGAAGCTGATGATTTCCTTATCAGTATTTTCATATCCTTGGCTGAAAAGTCAAGGGACCACTTAATCAGTGTATTTCTATTCCCGACTATGGCATTTGGCGAGTCATAAAGTCTGGCAAAGTGCTCACACCAGACCTGTTCTTGGATAACCGCATCCTGTTTTTGATTCTGGCTTAGCTCATTTCGCCCTACCATTGCCCAAAAATTTTGTGTGTTTCCCCTAGAGAGAGCAGATAACATTCTCTATCCGTCTTGTTGCCATATGAGGTATCTGTGTGCCCTATAACAATTTCTATATTTTTTTCTAAGGATTCTCAAGCCTTCCTTGAGCTGGTCCAAATCTATACAAGATCTCTTCAGCTTCCCTCTTTGCTGTCGGAGTTGCTTCTTCCTTTCTGTTATTTCAACATTAAGAGTATGTTTGTGGATCTTATGGGGTCTCTGCGAGTTGGAATCAGCGGGTGCCAAGTTAGAAAGAAAAAGAGAGAAATCACCTGGATTACAAAAATTCAAAAGTTGTTGATCTGATAATTGATGCACCAAGCCCCTCGATTCGCAATATAAATCCCCCCTCCTCTTGTGAAATCTCCTTACAACATTTCCAGCTCTATTCGTTGCGAGGTCCTGATCAAACAACAACACATACTGAACCCATTCAAACAACAAGGGTGCTCTAAGGATTAGATGGTCATCAGTGTTCCCTTCCACCACTTGAAAACTTGAGCAAGATTCAAAAATACATTTAGAGGCAAAGAGATAGTCGATGTTTGAAAAAGTAAAACCTCTACGCCACGATGGGGCGTTTGGAATGTCCCCTCTCATTTTACCATTAAACATTAGGAGGCCCCATTCTTGCATGAAGTCTACCCAAATGTTCCCGTTAGAGGTCTTCTGACGGGATTTTCCTGAAATAGGGTCCATTGTGGGGATACATTGGGTGTTCAGATCACCCGCGATGATAAGATCATCAGATGGATATTGCTGAAAACATTCTACCAGGCCAACCGAAAGATTAAGGAAAAACTCTGGGAGAGAGATAACATTGGGGTTCCAATAAACATTTACAATGAGCCAGGTTTTCCCCTCTGTAATCCCTCTCCTTGTCACTTTTACCATAAGGAAAGCTTCTCTAACATTCCATACACTCTTCGAGGTCTCAAAGGTCTCATTGCTACATCCCACAAGCAAGCCCCCTATTGGCCTGCCCCGTTCTGACACTCGAGCCAATTGCTGAAAAATGGAGAAACCATCAAACCCAACTAAACCAGTTAACCAAGTCTCTTGAAATAGTGTTAGATCAGATGACTTAAATATTTGTGATTTCCTTGGTTCCTCGGAGAAAGATGCATACCCTCTGGTGTTCCATGATAGTACATTTATTTGATTCTTCCCTAGAGTCTCTGCTGGGGAATGCCCATTTTACGGAAGACCTGAGAGATTATCTCTGGGACCATTTCCCACATATTTGATGGATTATATGGAATTCTCTCTTTATTATTAATTTCCGTCTTCTGCTTTGGGATCTCTGAAAACCTTTGATTCGTGTTTATTAAAGTTGGACATATCTGGGAGATCCTGAGACCTCTCTGGTGCCATGCCAATGACTCACCCAAGATTAAATCGACCCCCCAATCTTGATTTCAGAGTAACCTCTGCAGTGTTTGTGTCGGGCCCAAAAGGAAAACTCACCACATCAATGTCAGCAGTTGTAAAATATTTAAGGGTGGGAATCATCTTCATTTCCCAGAGGATTATAGATCGATTTAGTGGCATGATGTTTTGAGAGATGGCAGATTTTCTCAAGAGAAAGACTCTGCAATTTTTTACTTGACTGCCCACATTGGAGAGACTCTGAGATCCTCTTGCCTCCTTACTGATCTCAGAGGTGCCTTCCATGGGATTGGTTCCATTATCCCTTGCTGAATTCACCGTCCCCTGATTAACGGAGAAGGCAAATTATACACAAAGACGTACCGAAAAACAACTTAGGTTAATTTGACATTATTTGCTACTAGCTGCCACCACAAGCCAGTGAAATGGAATGTACCCATGGGCCATGGGTGAATTCATCAGAGTCAAAAGCAACTGTAAAGAGCCACATATATTGCACAAAGAATGTGATCTTCTGTCAAATAGATTCAAGGAAAGAGGTTACACAATAAATTGCATCCTCACAGCCAGAAGAAAAACAATGAACATGACCAGAGAGCACACACTAAAATTAAAGACAAAAGAATCAGTGGAGATGCACAATAAAGTCAAGTTCATTACGGCCTACTGTTCTGACAACCAGGAGTTACATGCTATTTTAAAACGCAACTGGCACCTTTTGAAGTTAGATCTGCACCTATCTGATTACACTGAAGAAAATCCAGGTATAATTTACAGAAAAGCCAAGACTATTAAAATGAACTTGAGTCCGTCATTACTTCCTGAGATTTCACGTACGACCAAGGAAACCTGGCTTCACCAAGATGTGACAGGATTTAGGAAATGTGGAACCTGCACGATGTGCATTTATGCACATAAAAGCACTACAGTGTTCAGATATTTCCATAATAATGTCATCTATTGTCTACCAGCAAATCATGCCAGCAGTACTTTTTTCAAAATAATGTTTTGTTTTTTAATAAGCCGGATTGCCCCCAGCGAACTAGGTGGCAATACAATTAGGCCTTTCCCAGCTTATTCTACTTAATAAGTCTTTCAAACCACAAACATTGAGTTATTTATGGCAATTTCGCTAATTGCACAATACTTGTTGGAATATTTACCCTGATTAGCGTTGGGTATGTGTTTTCTATCCAAAAACATGGCCACCAGCCATAAAGGGCAGTCAAAACAGAAGAGCGACTGGCTAGATTGCCATAGCAACCAGTTTATACACACGCGCCTGAACTGCCACGCGTCTTCCATTATTCATAGCCGACATAGAAACAATTCTCCTGAATATCCATTAAATTCACTCTTCATATTACAGACATAAATTAACATAAGTTATAAATGTGGATTGTTCTTCCATCATTGGGTGTTTACAGGAAATGAACCATCTCATTGTCCCGATTTAGTCCAAATTTCCGTTGTTCTAAATTTACATATTAGTCGTGCTTCTGCTTGTCTTAGTAATAATTCTATTTTGCCTCCTCTTCTACCAACCTCTACCTTTTGAATTCTGATGAACCTAAGATCCTGTTTCATATCCAACTGGTGTGTTTGTTGCCAGTGAGCAGCCAAAGGCAATGCTGCATCTTGGGTTACTATTGCTGAGATATGCTCCCGTATTCTTGTTCTCGTTTCTCGGATCGTAATGCTAATATATATGCGCTGACAAACACATATCAGTGCACATACTACACATTTGGATTTACAGTTTATGTTCTGCTGTATCGAGATTTGTGTGTCCCTGTAGTTACAGAACACTGTAGTGCTTTTATGTGCATAATACATAAAATTATACTTGGATCTTAGGTGCATATCTAACTTCAAAAGGTGCCAGTTGCGTTTTAAAATAACAAGTAACTCCTGGTTGTCAGAACAGTATGCAGCAATGAACTTGACTTTATTGTGCATCTGCACTGATTCTTTTGTCTTTCATTTTAGTGTATGCTCTCTGGTCATGTTCATTGCTTTTCTTCTGGCTGCAAGTATGCAATTTGTTGTGTAACCTCTTTCCTTGAATCTATTTAACAGAAGATCACATTCTTTGTACAATATATGTGGCTCTTTACAGTTCCTTCTGGCTCTGATTAATTCACCCGTGAGTACATTCCATTTCACTGGCTTGTGGTGGCAGCTATTAGCAAATAATGTTGAATTAACCTCAGTTGTTTTTCAGTACATATGTGTGTATAATTTGCCTTCTCTCATGTAAATCATTAAATCCAGAAAGTTAATACTTTACCTGCTGTTCTGACCTGTGAGTTCCACTCTCAATTCAATTTGGTTCATTCTGCCTCTGTATTCTTACTGTTCATCTGCTGTACCATTCCAAATTAAAAGAACATCATCAATGTATCTGGCCCATAAAACCACTTGTTTGCTGAATGCCTGGTCTTTGTAAACCAATTGGTCTTCGTACACACCCATGAATAGGTTGGCCAAGGCGGGGGCATTTTATGTGCCCATTGCAATTCCTCTTTGTTGAAGGTAATATTTGTTGTCAAATAAGAAGATGTTACATTCCAGTATAGCCATTCCCATTTCCTTAATCATCTGAACAAAACGGTAATGTGAAGCAGAATCATTTTTGAATACATAGTCTATTGTGTGAACCGCTGATTCATGTTTTATCATGGTGTATAATGCTCTCACATCCCATGTCGCTAAGAGGTATATAGGCTGCCAGGTAATTCCTTCAATGATCCTAATAGTATGTGTAGTGTCCTTAATATATGCTTTTAATTTCGGCACCTTAGATCTAAAAGGTTGGTCAATGTATAACGAAAGTATCTCAGTTGCCCATCCGATACTCCTTACAATCGGTCTTCCTCCCGGTATTTTATCAAAGGTCTTATGTACCTTGGGCAAAAAGTATATAGTTGGAAGGACAGGATGTTTGAACAAACCCCTGGGGGAGATATGGAAGCCTAAGAACTCCACCTCTTGTGCATGGAACAAACACTTCTCGGGTTTGGCATAGAGGGCATTAGAGCCAAGTCTGGTAAGGACTTCCCGAACATGTCTCACATGTTCCTTGAATGAAGAGGAAAAGACCAAAATGTCGTCCAAGTATACGACTACAAAGGTATCGATGATGTCGTGGAATATATCATCCATAAAGTGTTGAAACGTAGCAGGGGCATTACAAAGCCCGAAGGGCATGACTGCATACTCAAACAACCTGTGACGTGTACAAAAGGCTGTTTTCCACTTGTCTCCCTCTCTAATACGGATTAAGTTATAGGCGCCCGTAAGTCCAACTTAGTGAAGATCTTAGCATGAGACAGACACTCCAGTAGGGGTGTGATGAGAGGAATTGGGTAGCGATTTTTTATAGTGACTTGATTCAATCACCTGTAGTCAATTCAAGGATGTAAATCGTCCTCCCTCTTGGGGACAAAAAAGATGGGGCTACCGGCGGGAGACTTTGATGGCCGTATGTGACCTACCCGGAGTGAGTACAGTAGATATTCTTTCAAGATATGCTCCTTGGCTGGGGATAGAGAGTAAATGCGCCCATAGGGTACCACCGCCCCAGGAACAAGGTCGATGGTACAGTCATACGTTCTGTGCAGGGGTAGATGTTCGGCACAGCCCTTATCGAAGACCTCTAGAAATTCATGATAGTCCGAGGGTATGTTGGGGGTAACAACACCTATTACATGACCCAAAGGAACAAGGTCCATGACCTGAGGCTCATCCAAGGACATTTGTGCCAATGTCCCCAACACTTGAGATGGGGAAACAAAACCAATGGAGGCAAGCAAACAGTGTTCCTGACAATGGCCGATTCAAAGGTCGCTAATCCCCGAGACCAGTCAACAGTGGGGTTATGGACACGCAACCAAGGGATAACAAGGATGAATCAGAATTGTGGTGTATCAAATCGAATGCAATGCTTTCCTTATGTGTGTCCTGTATCAGCAAAGTGAGTGGTGCTGTTTGTTGACTAATAGGACCGGATACTAGCAAAGTACCATCAACTGCATGTACTGGCTCTGGGTGTTTTTTGTTCTGTAGTGGAAGATTAAGGGAGGCGGCGAGGGCAATGTCTACGTAATTACCAGTAGCCCCTGAATTAATTACTAATTGTACAGCATGTTTCACATTATCCGAAGAGTACAACAGGGCATGTAGCAAGATGAGCCTTGTAGTATTTAGTGGCGGGAGTGTAGTACAGGGGGTTTGGTATAGGCTCATCCGTTCCCCTGTAGCTAGGGATGAGCCTTCTGAAAACCTGTTGTCTTGGTCTTAAGGCTTTCAGCTCTGAGTGCCGAGCGCCGAGTGTCCACCTGAAGGGCTAGATCAACAAGATCGGGGTATTGAGCCGGCAAGGCGGGAACCACAGCCAGTGAGTCCTTTATCTGATCGTTGAGACGCCTATAGAATACAACAGCCTTCTTGTTTTCTGTCCAGGCTGTTTCAACAGATAATTGATTGAATTGGGTGATGTATTCCATCAGGGTAGTCTTTCCTTGAGATAACTCAAGGAGTTCCAAGTCACGGGTCTGTGCCTTATGACGGGTATTGAACACCCGTGACATTTCAGCATTCAACAAATCAAAATCGTACAAATCCGGGCTGTTACCTTCTAATAAAGGATTGGCCCAGGTAGCCACTGTGCCGCTCAGGTGTGACAGGGTAAATGCTGCTTTAGTCGTCGAGTCTGGAAAGGCCTGAGGATGACAAATGAAATGCAGCTTGCATTAATTAATAAATGTGCAAAATTTCCGGGGATCCCCCTGACATTTTTCCGGGGCACCCAGCGGGAACGGATTGTGCACAAGAACAGGAGCAGGTTGGACAGCCTCAACGGCGGGACCAGGAAGAACAGGTGGCTCCTCCATATCAGGATTGAGAGGCAAAGCCTGACGCTCATTCTGCATTATGTCTAGGCATTGATGAATGGCTGCCATATCATCCCATAATGTGTAAGGTATAAGTAACCTGGAAAGAGACTGCGCCTAATTTTTGCAAATTAGTTTTATTTCTCAGAAAATTGCCCTTATAGTTGATGACACATGTTTCGGTCCTCCAAGGACCTTTTTCAAATCAGGGCTATTGATTAGTCTTAACATCATATAGTCATCAAAAAGACAAAAAATGAGAGCTTTCAATTTTATAGATGTCACACCAAAGGGGCCCACAAGAGATACCCCCAAGCTCTCTTGCTTAGTCCAGAAGACGGCACTAGCACAGCCAACCATCCAGCTCATGCCAGAAACACCAGAAGTGTCGACTAGATAGATGTGTTGTAGATTAACCACATCATAAGTCACAATTGGTACTAACCATCACAAGATATCAATACTACAATTTGTTAGTCATGTGAAGATACAATATGATGGCTTTTGTATGTAATTCTCCATGAACAAGTTGCAAATTGGTGACATATATACAGTAGCCCACAGAGGCTTGTTTTAAAAAATTATTAACTGCAAAATAAATTGTCACATATAAAAATGCATATTGCTGCACTCTGTTTTATGTAAAGACCAATGCCATAGTCTTTAGTGCAATATCACACTACCGGCAAGTGTTATACAGGTGGGGTAGCCTATGTCCCTGTGTCAAAAACTGGGGTTAGAGCAGGGGCCAGGGCCAGGAGGGGTTAAGGCAGGGAAGGTATCCAGAGTCCAAGGGCTAAGTGTTCCAAGAATCAAAAGGAAGATCCATTGGCAATCCACGTTCGTAATCCAAGGTCAGAGCAGTTCAGAATATCAGTATAGAAACAAAGGCGCCAAATCCAAAGGGTAGTATCCAGCAGAAGTCCAAAGAACATGAGCCAAGGTCCAAAATTCCAAAAAAACACCAGAAACGAGAACTAACGCCACACGCTGCCGGAAAAAAAAGCTGAGAAGCGTATTGCGGCGTTTCAAAAGTTCTTTTATACTTCCTGGTTACCATCACGTTAACGCGTAGGCAGTACGCCTAAGGAGAAACATGGCCGTAACCTATGCTGATAGTTAGAGGCTGGAGGATCATGGGATGTGGAAGGGATTAGTGAAGGGGGAAGTCCCGCCCCCAAACACATGACCGTCTCCTTCGTCCCGTGGCAACTCTCCGAATCGGCTGGTGTACCCGCCGTAGTTGCCATGGTATTTGCCAGGATCGTAGCGGCCAGCGCCGCCAACCAAGACCCCCCAAGGAGTGCCCGGAACACAAGCGCAACCCCACAGTGTAGCGGGGCAGGGCAAGTCCGGACAGCCTTGAATGCAATAAATTCATGACATAGCCCTTGTTGGCATGTGGTGATTGATGGCATAATTCACTTCTTCCATTTTTAACCCCTATCCCTTGCCTGTTCCTAAAGCGTACCTTCCTAAGTTATTACCTCTATTCTGAAGGAAGCCTGTATCTCTAATGCCACAAGGTTGATTATACATTTTGATGAAAAGTTAAATTCAGTCACCTGCCATGATATTAGATTCAAACAGTTTGCTTGTCATCAGAGGGACCACATGCTACCTCTGCCCAAAATAGTTTGCGGCTGGTGATTACTTCTATTTTATTACGTGGTAAACCATTCAAATCCTATAAGAGGCTGTGTTTTACATGTTTGCATGCTGAGGCAATCTAGGTCACAGACGGCCTCCTCTTAGGTCTCTTACTTTTTCGCTTATTCTTCAATATGTTTAAAATGATTTTGTAGAGTTTGTAGAGTAGTCTTTGAAATGCACATTATAGCTTGAAACAATCTACAATGTCACTCAGACATATGCCAATATTGTTGCAATAGTTATAATGATGTATCCCTTCATTGGGACTAACCAAGCCCATTTGATTGTTATTCAGCTGTTATTCAGCTGTTGTATGGTACGTACTCAAGATCATTACTGGCTTTGCTCTTGCATGCCGGTACGGCCTCAAGGTCAGACCTGGCGGCTGTAATGGCACCTCGGAGCAGAACTCGTATTTTGCCTTCTGGGAACTACGGTACCGGCAAGCTTACCGGTACCGTAGTTCCTGGACCGGGAAACTTATAATGAGGCCCATGTCAAGAGGGGAGATTGTGTGGGATTTTACGTACCATCCTGTGGGGTCAACAGGTGTTAATCTGCTTCAATAGTACTTACACAGTGCTTTAAGTGGGCTGGGGCCAGGCTCTGGGAGTCTCCAGAAAGTGGGACACATTATCCCGCCGCGGCCACAGCCGTGACAGGAGATGCACCCGCCATTAAGTCAGGCAAATGCCAGCCAGCCACAGAAACGCTGTGGCTGGCTGGTATTCTGTCAGTCACTGAATATTCCTCTGGTGACCCCTCACGCGGGGTCACCAGAGGAAGTTACTATACGTTGTTTCCCCACCCTCTCCACAGTTTGCTGAGGCATCTTTAACCCTCAGCGAACCTGAGGACTCCTCGACATATTTCGAGGTTTATAAAAAATGGCTTGAAAAACACACAATTCAAGCCATCTTTTAAAAAGCTTTACCGACGGACAAAGAGGCCTCGGGCTTTGTCAGCTCTCAAAGCTTTATAAATGATGGATTGAATTATGTATTTTTCAAGCCATCTTTTATAAACATAGAAAAGTTTTTAAAAGATGGCTTCAAATGTACACAAACCGTAAGGTATGCACACAAATATATATAAATGTTATATATTTGTGTCTGTACCTTCCTATGGTTTGTGTACTTTGCAAGCCATCTTGAATTACACAAACCATAGTAAGGCACGCAAATAAATATATAAAAATAAGCATTTATTGAAACTCACTCAAACGGCTATTTATAGACGGGTAAGGAACATCGACAGAAACTGTTGTACCTTGGTTGAGTGACATAGATACTTTATCGGCCACACTAATTTTGGTGCCGATTTCTTTTACTATTTCCCTTAGGGCTGATTCACTCTAGCTGCACACAACTTTAAGGTGGTCCCCACGGGCTTCGACTATCAACTTTCACCAGCAACTTCGCCTTCAGTGCGACCCACTTTCGGTGCATGATTTTGTGACTTCACTATACGGAATACAGTGTCGGATTTGAATATTACACAATCACGGAGGGTGGTAAGAGTTATGGACTATAGAATGATTAGCGTGCTACCTTTATACTTTCCAGGCAGACACACCTGTTGATCAGAACATTTCTTACTATTTCTAGAACCTATTAAGATTACACATTTCTCCCTCTGGAGAATACCCTGAAAGGCATTTGAGCTACAACAGGAAGTCTATCAAAGACCGTGGATTGCCACACACCATCTACCCTCACTCCTGGGCTCACACATATTCTCAGTGATGAGTAGTATGGCTTTCACTTAAGCAGTGTTTAAGCAATCACTGATTTACAATTAAGCATCTAACAGCAACAGAAGATGTTGGAAACAAATATGCTGCATTGAATTTGAGTTACCTCCAAATTTTACTTTAACCTCTAGCCTCCTCTTCTAATCTCCATGAGGAGAAGTCTTGTTTACAGTCGTTGTTGCCATGATTGGCGTGATGCTCCCTAAAGTAATTGGGAGCCCCACATAAATTAGAATTGGTTGTCTAATTGTGTTTTGACTTATTAAACAAGTCTTAAGATTTTGGGTTCTTATAAGGATACCCTAAATATTTCCTCTACAGATGATGAATCATATTGCTGGTCGAGTGTTGATGGACCACCTCTAGGATTTCACCTATTGAAGGCATTTCGACATCGAAATTTATCGATACACACCGGATAGAACACATTGATTTCTGTTCTGCCTCTTTGGAATATCGAATTATTGTATTGTGGTTCTTATGCACCAGTCTCTAGTAGTAAACAACTGGGATATTGCAGAAATTGCCCATCTGAACATTCATTTGTCTAATGATACCTCCTTGACTATGCTAAGAGCCTAATTCACTCTTTCAGTTCCATTTGCACACAGGTTAAAGAGGATCTTTAGAAGACACCTACCAAAGCTTGCTATGCTCTGGAACCTGGTGACCATGTAATGGTAAGAAGCCATCATCAAATGTCTACATTGTTTCCCATGTGGCGTGGGGCCTTTCAGGTAATCTTGACAAAGAGCACTGCAGTCATGATCTTTGAGCTTCATACTTGGATCTGTGCAATGCACTGCATATGTGTGGCAGCACCACAGCAATGAACAGTAAATGTTACTTACAAACTATGTCAATCTGCTGCTTTCATTATTTGTGAAGCGGTTCCTTTCCCTTGAGAGAAGTGCAATCCCGTAACAAAGCAACTCGTTCATGGAAGGAAATTCAATTTATCTCACATAGTAACAACTGAAGAGGCTAAATCATGGCCCAGGAAAAGTCAGAGGTATATTGTGTCATGAAAGGAGGCCGGGGGGGCTTGACCTCAATGGGTGCTGGGACTTTGGTATTTATCTTTTTTTATGATTCTCACCTAAATCAGAGCAATAACTGCAAGGTCAGGTTCCATATCCACGTGAAGCACTCCTCAATTGGATTTCAGATTTAAATGTCCCTCTAGCCTTAGCTGCAGAACAACAGGCATGACTGACTACTAGCCCAGTTGTACAAAATGACTGTGAAGCCCATAGCATTAAACCTACTCAGGGTTCACTCACATGTCTGATCTGATGCAGCATTGTTTTACATGGTCACCGGAGCTGTGGCAAACCATCTACTGGTATCAAAATGAGTTAAATAGCACAACAGTGGTATGAGCATCAGGTTGCGAGTAAGTGCTGATAATTATAGCGAATCAGTTGACCTAATCCCAGGCCGGTGTGGTGTAGAGGGACTTAAACGTGAGTTAGGAAAATATTGCAATGATGATGGCAAATTGTTTTGATTTCTAATAACCACCTTGAATTCAAGGAAACAAGCCAAGACAAGTTGCAGGTATCATGTCAATATGATGCAGGAGAATGAAATGTCATGTTCCCTGGTTCAGTATCTGGTTTCACATGCCTTTGAGGTTACAGAGTGTTCAAATCATACCAAGATTAGATCTCAGTCTGTGTGGTATGTAACTGTTAGTCAGACAGAACGGCCTGGATTCTGATATGTTGTTGTAAAGGCCTAGCTAAGCGCAATGATTTTCTCAATCCCGTTACCTGCATTTCAGGTCACAACACAGTTCCCCAATTGCACTTTGGAGTCAGACATAAGGTACAACACCAGTTTGGTGTGTTCTAGAATTAGTTAAAGGGAAATGTTGGATCAGGAATGGGATAGGGCCAACACAGCCTTCCAACTTGTGGAATACACCAGGGCTAAGGATTAAATAATTGCTTAGATCAGTTAGAACATCCAGTGGCGCTTATCACTGGGGCAGAGTTGATCATACAGAAACTAACATGAATGATTTGCACATAATCGGGACACTCAGCACATCCCTGAGATGTATTGATTCAATAAACCAGAGGCACCAGGTCATTAGGGAGAATTAAGAATGGGACATTGAATGTGAGTACGTATATGAGTACTTGAACAAGCAGCTCCTCACCATCAAAGAGGATGTGTTGCGTAACAGTTGACCAACAATCCTCAGTAATGGTTTTGAAATGCTAGAATAACTATGGCCCTGACAGTTCCAGTGTAAGTACATTGAATGGAACTGCAAACACAGAGCTTTCACGTTGAAGACAAAGAGACTTGTGAATGGTGTCTGAGCCCCAAGCAGCAAGATAGCTCCTGGCCCTTGGGCAAGCTGCAACTGGGACTGGGTCACTGCCAGAGAAGTTTGGAAATTGCAACCTCCATGAAGTACCACAAGGTATCTCTCTGATTTATAGTTAGATATTTGTTCCAGGTGGAAATTATGGCCCTTACAACCGCTGCATGATACTAAGGGGACAGATGTTACTGGTGGGTAATAAGGTATGTTGCGATGGGTTGTTGTCTGGCATTACCCTACCTGGTAAACTGTTATTTTGGAAAGATTTCTGTTTACAGTTAGTTTATGTGCCCTCTTTTGACATGCATTTTATCCTGCAGACCAAAAGCTGAACATTTGATTTTTTTGCCTGCTGAAGAGGAGAGATTTCAAAGCTGACATCTAGAGAATCAGTCAAGATGGCCTATTGCCTTTTCCAGGATATGCTATAATGTGTTGCTATTATCAGCAGATATAATAAAGATAACAGATGAAAACAATAGTTTATAGCTGTTAGAAGTCTTTCCTAGTGAAGACAAATGTGCTTTTGAAGTAGCATATTGTAAAACCACCTTGTCCACTCCCTATGATGTTAATTGTTCAATTGGTAATTAAATCTTTGAACGGCCTTACCTCACCACTATAATGTGTCTGATACTCTTTTCTGTTTACCTGCTAGAGAACATCTTTTACTCCCACAGATAAAGTGGGGTAATGATTCTGAATACTCCTTCCAGGACCGGTTCTAAAAAACATGACCATATATATTTGTTTTTCATGATGCATCATTTGCGGGGAGCACATCTGTACAGCTGCAGATTTAAGTGGATAATTCAATGAGTATACGAGTTGAATACATTTTTGATTCCAAGTATTGTAGTTTAGAGGAAAAATAAAGGTCTCTGCATTTTTCTGGTTCACATGAACACTGCTCATGTAATAAAAACAAAGACGTTAAGTCAAAATGGCTGCACTGAAAATGCAAAAGAGGGAGAACTGTGGGTGTATATCGTTTTGGGAAAATAAATAAATATATGAATGTTCATAGTGAGGGAAATAATGAGAAAGGTGGGGTTTCTATTGCAGGATGGATTGGGACTGCCCCATATGAACTTCATCAAAGTGTGTTCCCAATCCTATGATTTCATGCCACTTTTGCCTTTATTGTTTCCCATTGTTATGTACTCTACATTAGGTTTCCCTTTTCCGGGTTAGCTATAGGCAAAACGTTATTGGACACATTCACAAAGTTATAGACAGATATGTTCCATCTCCTCTCCGGGGACTGGAGCAAGGCTGTGATCCAGTGTCTGGTGGATCCAGCAAGCTTGAGCTGGTACAAACAATGGACTGTTGTCCTGTGGTGGGAGTTTTCGCAGGTGTGCAGGACATATGACTCTCAGCTGATGAGGCATAATTGAAAGGACTCCCTGGAAGTAATCTCAACACCCGTCCAGATTGTACAATACAGGATCTATGTCAAAAAATATCACTTCTGTTCATGAACTTTCAGATAAGACTGCCTATTTTTATAAATCGCTCCATTGTTTGGCAGGAGTTACAGTAAACTTGCTGAAAGGCTTAGTGGAGGTTTTCCCAAGCCTTCTTGTATCAAGGGACTGCAAGTCTATAATGGCCTACAGGCCCATAGGCCTCGATTGCGAGTTGGGCTAGTAAGGTGGGATTGGTCTGGCCTCTGATGTAGTGCTCCTTAACGTGCAAGCCAACAAACAAATCAAATCTGCCTGCCATTTATCCAGATCAAAGTGACCCTGATTTTTCTTCAACAGAAGTTCAGGAGAATTTCGAGCAGGTTTCAGCTGTTTCTGGGGAAAAATATACACAAAACAACTTTAAGTTCTACAGGAAGGGAGAGAAAGGTTTTGGAAAGTGAAGGGTCAGGTGAGGCTGGGTGTGGGAGTTAGTAAGATGAAATGAAGTCCTGTGCACATGTGAATGATATCCAGTAGGAGAGAACACCAAATTCTGCAATAAGATATCTCACTAGATTGATTCATCTACTGCAGATCTATGTGTTAACTGCAGGTCCCAAGTTTGCATTTTGTTAAGAGAAACTCAGACTTTCCTCCTTCTGTAATTGATGAATTTAGCAAAGTTGAAGTGGAGAGTTGTAAGACTGAATGTCAGACCAGCAGAGTTAATCAATCAAACGTATTCTTTATTTCGCGATCAAGCCTAAAAAAAGTGTTAATATGAAAAAATAAAATACAGATCATAAAAGGTTAACATCACAGTACAGTTAATCAAAGTATTATTCATAACAGGCATTAGTACACACACTTAGTAAAACACAAGTTAAAAGTGATATTATCAGAAACAGTAGTTGAGGTTCATAGAAACTGCTTAAAATACAATCGTTACATTGAAAAATAGTACTAGAAGTAGACCATTCATTCGCCCACGAAGCGTTAGCTAAATAACTGGATACAGCAAATACCACATCCTCATTCGATCTCCTTTAACAAATGACTAAGGCATCACAGAGAGAGCAGGCTTGATATTTCAAAACGACCAGAAGTACCCACATGCTCCTTAGTAATGCATACTTAGGACATTCCAAGAGAAAAATGTGAAATGGTCTCTGTCACATCTGTGCAGAAAGGACAACAATTGAAAGAGTTGTTGGACCATCTGTTATTAAACTCTGCAGCCGTAAACATCTTCAAATAAAACTTCATGTACAGAGATCAGGAAAGATCACATTGAAATAGTTCTCCGGGCGAGTGAGGTTTTCTGAATAATGTAACCTGGAAAACTAGCCTGGGGCACAGAGCACAGATTCAGCCATTTCATTTTCTATAGAGAGAATGTAAAGTTTGCACCTAACTTGCCAATATATTTGGTTAGTAATCTCAATGTCTTTTTTCATTAAATGGGCATAATTTATAGTGACCAACAGAGATGATAATTGGCAGGACTAAGAACATGGCTTCCCTCCTGGTGTGTTTATCAAATCCCAGAACAATGCTTTACAGTGATATAAGCAAGGAAAGGTGGGGTCTAAACCAGGTAATGGGCTCGCTTGGGTTAATAATCAAGATTAAGCCCCAATGTAAGATAGAGAAAGCTGCAGATTCTGGCACTGATAAGGCTAACCCCTGCCTAATACTAAACTAAGAAACTGAGCGATGTGCCATTATCACATGCGCTTGTCCTGATTATTGTTTATAGAGCTGTTATCACATAATACAAATAAATATCAAGGCCCTCATTACAACACTGGCGCTAAACCATGGCGCTATTAGCACCATGGTTGGTGCCGGTGTTGTAACGGGTCCGCCATGGCTCAATCGGAAATTACCACCCCATTCCAAGGTTGGCGGGGCGGTAATTCCCCATTGAACCATGGCCCTTCCCCATTCCCATTTTCACCCCAAAGGGCTCAATGGGACTCGGGAAGGCACTAAGTACGGTACCGCAAATTGCGGTACCCTACTTAGCACCAAGGTCCCTTTGTGGGTCCCTACTTTAACGGCTGGTCTAGACCATCCGTTAAGGTCGGGTCCCGCAAAGGGATCTCGTAATCAGGTGTTAAGGGTTTAACGGCGCCAACACCTTTTACGGCGCAGTTAAACCCTTAACGCCAGGGTCGTAATTACCTCCCAAGTATTCAATGTGTCAACTTGATTTATTCGGCATATTTAAAGTTTGCTCTACATTTTTGCCGGGACTTGTTTCGACCTATTCAGTCTTTTTCAAAGCAAAAAGTTCCTAAAGTCAATTTGTATGGTCCCTTATTGCATAGTCAGAATGTGATTAACTGTGGTTAGACAGGTCCCAGTGGTTCCTCTAATATCCTGTTGAGTCTTCTGAAAAGATGTCACACACAAAGGATTCCTGCGATCTTAGATCCTAAGTTAATGTCACGGGTTTCCCTCGAATTCTTACCATTAGCTTAGTCATGTTGAGCACCTCCTCAATGAAGGTCTCTGCCCCTGTATGGCATCCGCGTGCAATCCTTGATTTTTGCGGCTTCTAATGTGACCACAAAAGTGATGGGTGGAAGGTTTCGAATGAATGTGAACCACTGGCATTGCTCTGGGCAACCTTCCACACCACTGTTGTTTAGCCCGTCTGCGCCATTGCAAAAGGGGTCCAGCCATATGCAAACCAGTCAGCTGCCGCCACCACTTAGCGAGCCCCGGCCACCTGGTGCCTTCCTTTACCATCACTGTCTTGTGGCCAATGCTGGATTTGACTTTTATGGAATTCATTCATTCACGGTGCGCCACTCTTTCTCAACTCTCATGCTGGACTTCCTTTGCATCTTGTACTCATAGTGACCCTGAATCATGCTGTTCCCATCTTCATCTTGTATCCTGTCTTGCAACATTATGTGTAACTACTGACTTCTGAAATTGTATTCGCTCTCCACTCTTGCTTCTCCACTCTTTTTGACTGCTTACTCTCTTTTCTCTCCTCCTTTCCCTTCTCCCTTTTCCTATCTCCTCCCCTTACTTTCTTCTATGCACTTACTCAGAATTGTCCCTGGACCTAATATGATAGCAACCTCGTCTATTTCCTTCACCCTCCCATTACTGTTTTTCCCCCCACCACCCCTCCAGCATTATCTGAAATGTCGTCAGGCCTAGTATGATAGTCGCTTGTTTTGTTCCTCCCCTCCCTTTCTGCACCCCACTCCCTCACCTTTTGTTTTTCTCCGGCTCTACCAGAAATGTTGTCAGGCCTAGTACCGTAGTCGCCTGTTTGTTTCCATTTCCTTCCCACTCTCCCCCTCCCTTCCTTATCTATGTCTTAGCTCTTGCACTTTCTGAAATGTCGTCAGGCCGAGTACGATAGTTAATTTCACATCCTTACTGTTCATGGCCTGTAAGAATGTGGTTGTATTTTCCCTTGTTCCCTCCCTTGCCTTGAAGCACTTTGAAACACATTGTATATCATTTCATATCATAATGGTAACAGCCCAGCCGAACTGTTAGGCCAGGTCCGCTCTGCACAGAAACAAAAGCAACCCCAGACATGTTTTGGCCTTGTTGGTCCTCCTCAGTGAGGTGCAGCTTGGTTTCCTATGGCGCAGCAAGCAAGGGACCCACGTTTGGGCATACCCTCTCTCACATGGTGAGACAAACTGTGACCACAAAAGTGATGGGTGGAAGGTTTCCAATGAATCTGAACCACTGGCGGCTTCTAAGACAAGTGCATTCTATTGGTTAACATTGTGTCCTTTTTCTTTTTCCGATGAACCGCACTAGATTTCAAATTCCTGTTCTGAATGTCGCATTTGTGTTCAATTAATGATTATTTTAATTCCCTGCTTGATTTGATTTGATTTAGCATTTGCATTGCGCATATCCCCGTGGAACCAAGCGGCACGCCACATCTAGGTGCATATCATATCTGAATTAGATGAACCGTCATCATTAGCATGGCACTATTCAAACAAATATGTCTTTAGCTGCTTTCTAAAGGCTATCAGAGAATCTAGCTTCCTTAGCAGATATGCAAGGCCATTCCACGCACAAGCACCAGCTACCGGAAACCTTCTGTCCCCCGAATGGACAGATCTAGAGGTGGGAATTACCAACTGATTCAAGGCCATGGATCTCAAAGGTCTTCTAGGGGTGTAAGTTTGAATCTTGTCCGCTAGGTTGGAAGGTGTCAGATTGTGTATACACTTAAAGATCAAACACAGTAACTTAAATTGGATTCTTTGGTGAACCGGGAGCCAATGTAGTTTCTTCCTGGTTTCCAACATAGATTTTCTCCAGGGTAGTGCACACACTATGGTACAGCAGCATTCTGTGGCACTGCAAGGCATTGTAACTGATATTTTGGCACCCAACCAGGAGGCCATTGCAGTAGTCCAGCATGGCGTTAACAAGCACACCCACCACCTTTGCTCATCACCTTCTGAGATGAGGGGAAGAAGTGGTTTAACTAATTTCAGCTGGAAAAGGACTGATTTGACCATTTGGTTCACCTGTCGATTATATCCCATGTCTGACTGGCAGGTGCACCCCAGATTCTTAACAGAATGGCTGCCATGGAAAGGAGAAAAAGGAGATGGAGATGACTTGGTAAATTTCAACCTTCACAAATTCAAAAGTGACATGCTTGATTATCGACTTGGTAGAGATTCTACCTGGATGGCTGAACTGTTGGACGTTCATAAACTACATTTTGTTTCTAATAAATTCATCACTAAAGAATCTGTTTCTGACAATACTTACACATCATTGGCTTAAGGGGAACTTGAGTGCACAGGACCTGATGTTGTCTCTACGTGTGATTGGCTCTTCTTCTGTTGAGTGTATTTCTGGAATAAAATTATATTTTTTCCATCAACCTTAATTTAGTGTGGATGAAGCTGAATATGGAGCTAATTTGTTGTGCTGGATTTAAAAAAAAATTAAAGCTTGTAGAATCGGCCCAGCTACAGAACGCGTCCATTTGATAAACAATCCTACAATGGAAATCATGTAACTGATTGAAGCTGAATTTGAAGTAGGGGTCAATTTGAAATACATTAGTAAAGTTACCGAAGAGTTCTTGATCAGAATCAATCGACAGATGCCAGTCATTTATGGTTTACCCAAGATACATACACCTTTAGATAATCCTCCTTTAAGACTAAATGTTTCACAATGCGCTAATATATTTCAACCGTTAGCAGAGTACATGGATTTTTTCCTTCAACATTCTCATGCACTAGACACCACTGATTTCATAAATATGATTGAGGATTGGTCTAAATACTCTAGCGATATCATGTTAGCCAACGCTGGTGTTGTATAATCAATTTACAGGCACTTCAAGGAGTTGTGAAATGGCCTCAAATTTTGCAAATCTTCATATTTCTGTTCCCAGCGCGTCCGCTCCCGAAAAAATAAAGAGAAGAAGGTAAGTTTTAGGGAGGGCGGAAGGGAGGGGGAAAAAAAAGAAAAGAAAAAAAAACATACCTGGGTCCCCTGTGGGGGACGTTGGAAGGCTCCAGCTGTGTGGAGGCTTGGAGGGGGGGTGGTCTCGCTCCGAGTCTCCACACGGCTGGAGGCTACCATTGTCCCCCACCAGGGACAAAGCAGGCTGAAGGTAAGTGGGGTTGGCAGGGTGGGGAGGACAAAACAATTAAATTAAAAAAAACATACCTGAATCCCCGGCGGGGGACAAAGGCGGCCTCCAGCCGTGTGGAGGCTCGGAGCAGGGATAGCCCTGCTTCGAGCCTCCTCATTGGCTAAGGGGCTGCCAAGCCCCCGCCGGGGACTAAGGCATGGAATCCGAGGGATTGCTGACCGGGTAATAGCCCGGCGAGGGCCAATCAGAATGGTTCTTTCATTCTGATTTTCCCTCGCCGGGTACTAATGATGTTTATAATACTCAGATGAGGTAACAACATGTAAAGTGAGGTTGAAAGGAATACCATTTATTCAGGTAAGATTGTAATCTAATGAACCCAGTACCTGGGGAACACAAACAACATATATCTACAGTAAGAGGCCTGTTGTCACCGGCTTTGCTGTCACAAATGCTGAGATGTGCCAGTGCATCTTATCACTTGCCCCAAAAAAGATTTGCCCTATTGACAACATTCCCTTGAATATGTGCATCGTGGATGCACACATTCATTTTCTCTTTTTCATTCTCTTTGTAGATTTCCACAAATGAGAGGGCAATTCTGCACATTTTAGTTCTGAATTCAGAAACAGGATGTACTTTAATATGTGCGGAAAACAAACACATTGCCTGTGCCTCCATGGAAAAGGCCCATAGTAAGTGCAATGCAGGAGAGCTCTTTTATGACCTTTTTTATGACCCGTTCATGCCTTTATTTTGAATTGTGTAAATTACTATCCTGCTCCTTTTTGCACATTTCATAATGACAGGCCCTTTAACCTCTTAAGTGCCTAGGACGTGTATACTCGTCCTTTTTGCATAGACTTGCATACTAGCCTGGACCTTCATGATGAAATGTAGTCACAGCATTACATATGTGCAGGGAGCACTATAAATGCTACTGACATTCATGTGTACAAGGGAGCTGGCAAAGGCATAATTTGTGCTGCACCTCAGCCCCCTGGGGTATCCAGTTATATTACAGAATAGGGAATATCGAAAAACCTCTTTAACAAACCATTTTTACCGAAATAATACAGATTTAAGTTAAATATATAAATAGTGGGTGGGGCAAGCGGTCAGCACAGGTGGGGAGGGGTTTGAGGGGCGGTTATAAAGAAAGGGAAACAGGAGGATTGGGGGACCGCCATATTAAAAAGAAAATCAGTATTTTATTGGTAAACATGTTCCTTTCAAAACTTTTAGTTATTTAGTATCAAAGGCCACTTCTGTGAATACGTTAGGCTATGAATTTCTCAAATTAATGAAAAAAAGCATTCCTTTTTACATTTATTTTGTATTAAATGTATTGACATATTATGACAAACCCAAGTTCTGTTATAGTAATTTGCTTTACCTTAGACAGTTCCGTCTCGTAGCCTCTTTACATTTTTTGATTTGCATTACATTTTGTGAATTTGACAATAAGTGTTTTATTTTAAATAAATCACATTTTTGTAAGCTGCAAACAAAGGGTTAATTGTGCTTGTTTATATAAAAAAAAACATCTTTGTGCATGAAAATATTGAGGCACTTTGCTTTCTTTGAGCATTCTTACAAGGAGCGTTTCTGGCCATTTCAATTCACGTTATTCTTTGTTTGATTTGTACATGTGCTGGCAGGAGAAGGTCTGATCTCGTCAACCCAATGCTTACAGCAACATTTTATCAGCATGAAATTGTCATGAGCTTAACCCACATCTGTCTCCCGAATCTGTTAACCCCTTAAGAGATGTGGGTGAGTATTTGCACCCTGCCTTTCCATAAGGAATACTTTTTAGTTTAGTATAATATAGTATGGCGCTAGACACTGTTACCACTGCATTTACTCTCTATTTCTGGTCTGTAGAAGCCACTGCCTTGGTAGAACAGTTGTCAAAATGTTTAGTTCTGTGTTACCTATTAACCGTTGCAGAAACTAATGCTGTTTCATCCCTGCTGTTTAATACAAAAACACAGGATCTCTCATTCCCTAACTTACAAAGTATGAATGGATTCAGTGTAATATTTCTTATATTACTGTGAATCATTCCACTGTTCTCAATCCTGCCATTTTATTACCGAGCCTAGCATATGGAAAAACCACATGATTGCATTTCATTCAATCTCTGTCGGTGGGGATGACCAACTTGGTGCTGGCTCCATTCCCCATTTCAGCTCAAAGATGCAAGCTGGCTGCACCATGGCAGTATTTCAGCAAGGCCATCCCATCACAGCCACCGCCTTGCTGTCTTTGAGAAACCACCACAAGCCTGCACCCGACATGCAGGATGCTGATTGGTTGCTGAGCTATTCAAGAAAGATGACCCTCACTACCCGGAAAGGCACAACCGGTCTTGGTGAAAGCCCAGCATTAAAGGCACGACTTAATTCAATCTCTGCCGGTCTCCGTCAGTGAAGTCGCCTTGCCGCAACAATACGCTCTTCCTCTGCACTAGCTGAAGACTAACACTGAGAAGCAGGTAAGTCGTGTATGCCCCTCTGACGGCGGTATTGGCTTGTCACAGTTCCACTCCTTGCCGTTCATGTTTACGTGTTAGCTGTTATCTAACCCCATTCCTCACCCCCTCTCGCCCCCAGATTGGCCCTGGCATTGTCCTTTTCCCGCACACACTGTGAGCCCGATTGCATTTCATTATCAGCTACTCCCTTTGCGGATCCCATCATTTGTCGTCTACGAGCCATCTTGCTGCTAATATGACCCTGTGTGTCTTGTCCCACCACAAGATCCACTCGCATCAAGGGGCAATCAACTGTAACAGATGTGCGCTATACATCCGGCCTGGCAGCGACACCTGACCTTCCTCTTCTTCATTATGGCTGCTTCATTCTCACTTGTTCTGCAACCCTCACTGTCAAAGTAGGCCTAACATCAATCCAATACACCCACTTGGGTTCTGTGACCCTGTTCATTTGTTTTGTCTTAATGTTGACCTACCTGGAAAGAACAGGTTCATAACTCGGAGCCCTATGCAATATAATAGGCCTAAAAGCAATGTATTCTATGGTAGCCGTGTTCCTGACTGACTTACAACATTCTATTCCTTCAACCATGTAACCACTGTAACCTGCAACCACGATAACTATGGATTGTAACCTTTTGCCTCAGGACTCACCATGCCTGTCTGCTCTCCAGTGGCAGCCTCCACCATTAGGAGAGGACTTATTTATTTGTGCAATCACTTGACACTAATTTTCCAACTATGCCTGTTTTATACATTTCTGTATGCCTGAAGTAGCACCACGTACCATGAGGTGAGGCTTTGTCAGTCCATGCTCACGCACCTATTTTGTCTCTTTTGCTTGTCTGTATGCCTAAACTAGCCCCCGTATAATGAATTGAGGCTTTGCCAGTCCATGCTCACACACCTATTTTGTCTTTATAATGAATTGAGGCTTTGCCAGTCCATGCTCACACACCTATTTTGTCTGTAACCCATATGCGTGCTCTTGCACTCTACGAAATGGACTTTGCACTTTCTGTAACTAGCGCCTAGATGCCTCTGGGATTTTGGTGCTGATATAAATGCTAAAATAAAATAAATGCCAGTCCTCACACATCCCAGGAAAGACTTCCTCAATAGACCTTTACAAAAGTCATATCCCTGTATCTTTATAGATATCTTGCACTGCCATGATGCTTGAGGCAAGCTAGTTGTGAGATATGATGTGTGTTTCAGAATGTAATAGAAAGTTCCAAATTACCTCATTTGTTTTCTACCCAAACATGAATGAAAAACCAAACTAATACATCTTTTGTGACCAGTCTCTTATCATGGGACCTGCATTAAAATGGTTGTTGCTCTGTGTTATCTTGCTACCAAGACAAGTGTGTTGTCCCTGAGCTATCCTCCTGACAGTACCATCATATAGATTAACTTCACTATGCTTTTCGAGTTGTCCATGAGTTTGAAGAAAAAAAGTTGCGATTTCTGACATCATCAGGATTTCCCATAAAATGCTATGTATTTTTCTGCCCTTATTAATGCTTAAATGTTGCAAAAAACGATTGTTATTGTGAAATGCATGGCACGAGAACGCTTCTCATGATGAGGTTATGAAAGTAAATGTTGTGGCTGATGCAGTAGCTAACAATGGACCTATTGTGCTCTCAGGTTATACATTTGCTTCTCCAAGCTAACCAACTGCAGTTGCCTCCTGTGCCATCACTGCAGGACTTTGATCAAATAAAGGACGGTGTCCCAGAAATTTGCAAGTGATCATGAAATGTTGCACTGAGCCTTTTATATCTTGACCCTGTTTGGTGCTCTCTTTACAGCTGTCTGGTTGCACCAAAGAGATTATTGCACTATACAGAGGGTGGCACACTTGGCCAAAGTGGAGATTATTACAGTTGATAAATTAAATCGGAATGTGTCAGACCTTTGCTCTGTAGCTCAACAGTATTATAAAGAATGTATTTGTTGTCAGCATGACCATATTGGGAAGGCATTAACAACATACAGAACAACACATTCCCATCCCTTGGATATGCTCATATAAATATATATACATTACTTTTACTCAAATTCTGAAATGTTCTGTGCATGAACATCTATTTGTTGTTGTGGATATTTGTTCAGGAGGGTAGAAGCTGCCTCCATCAGGAAGGCAGATGCATAGATGTTGTTAAAAGATTGAGTTCCAAAAATGTGGAATGGCTTTAATAGGAACAGTGAAAAGAGTTCACACTTCAGGTACCCACATTGTTAAGGAGCTTTGTACATCATTACAAATTGGGCAAATAACCACTGACCACATCACCCACAATCAGAAGGGACAGTGGAATAAAAAAAATGTTAATTTGCAAAACAAACTGGCTAAATAGGTGCCGAGACAGAGACAGATCTGAAGTAGGTAGATGCACTCCCATTACTCCACATGACCAAGGTGAAGCAAGTGCAACCATAAAGCCATTCTTGGACCACTTAAAACACTCATGGCGTGTCCGCTGTGTTCCTTTATCAGCACCACTAGCTTCAGAAAGATGAATGTTTACCTAGATGATGAAACAGTTCTTAATTACTGTCACGCTCTAATGAAATATGTCAGAGCTACCATTACCAGATCATTGTATTGAAATGCTCCAAAGGACCGAAAGCTGGTGTGTCACATGTGGAAGCCTGGAAACACGGTTAACTTAAAGGTGCATTAGTGAAAGGCTGCCTTAATACCTTACTGGAGGGTACCCTGCCAGGTTCTTCTGACCATGATTACTGCTGTTAAATGGCAAAGACTACCCTCCTGCATGCATGCCTCAAACTGTAATAGGACAGGGGCTCCCAAGGATGATAATGCCTTCTACTGATCACTAGAGTGTTACTTGCATTGATGTGGTTCTTTGTTGGACCAGGAAATATGGCTCCCTATGATAATACAGGTGAAAGTGTTAAAACATTATTTTAATAGAAGCAACTCATCTAAAAAAATCACTGAAATGTCAACATAAAATACATTCTTGCTTCAGAAGAGGTGAAACACTGACCATGGTGGAAAAAGCAATGCGTTCTTGTTTGGCAATGGAGACTGTAGGACTGCATCATGTTACTGTGTCATAGATGATTATTTCAAGTTTCTCCCACATGACGTGGAGTGTGCTGATTGGCAGGTTACTTTGGAATGCTGTATCCTTCCAAGCAGAGCTTCTGATGTAGATTGAACTACTGAGCCAACGTCCTCTTTGGTCTCTTCAACTACGCTTTCTGTCATCTCGACAAGATCGTTACCTTTTCACCCAAGACTCTCTTTGAACTCCCTCACTTCACACCTAATTCATATTACCATCATCAGGCTGGATGGCCGATGATGCCAAACAGGGCCAAATTAATATTTCTTCACCAGGTTAGCAAATCTATCAATGGTAAAGCACCACCATATCAATCTTCCTCTATCAAGCTCTACAAACCTCCTCGTAATCTCTGCTCTACCGGCAAGACTACGCCCGTGGCACCTCACCCTCCCTGTGCTTCTTCTCACTTCTGTACTATCTCTCTTCTTGCTCCACTTGCATGGAGCTCTCTTCCCCCCTGACATAAGAAAACAGTCACACTGGTTTGTTCTAAATCAAACCGAAAGCCTTTCTGCTCTCCTCCAAATTATCCCTTTTACCTACTTCTCATCTGTCTTCAAGCTAACATTTTTCCCTCACCTTTAACGTGCCTCTTTCCCTCACTTTCTCTGCCTCTGCTCTAGCACTTCATCCATCATGGGTACAACACTAACACAGCTGGCCGTACTACCTACCTGCTGTTTAAAAAGTCGAATGTTGATTGTCCTTAATCTATGTAAGTCCATTCATATACTGTCCACAGCGAATTTTCCATTTATTCCCTCCACAACTTGTACAGTATGTCACTCAAACTCAGCCCATTGTGAGAAGATCAATGCTTCCCGTCAAATCTGATATTTCATCTATTGTGCATTCTTTGGTGATCAAAAGAGCATTGGTCTTCCCTGTATATACATATAAATAAATACATAAACAAATTAAGATTACGAAACATCTTCACTTAACCTGCCCGACTCTGCCCAACCTAATAACTTAATAGTCCCTATCTCTACACATCCACACACTGAGATATACAGAGATTAAATCAAATGGACTAAACCTTCTAACATGAATGAAAGTATATCTTGCAACAGAATTGCAAGCATTGAGAGGATGCCAGTTTCTGAAATGGCTTGCACACTGTTCCAATATGCCCTTCCCCATACTCTGAGTGCAAAACAATTGCAAAGTCTTACGGCTGTAGTGACCCAACAGCTGTGGTGTATTATGCAAACCAAATAAGAAAAATATTTAATGGGGGTTGAATGGTACATTATGGGTATTTACCTAGGGATGATTAAGTTTTCACAACCTTTATCAGAATTCCAGATAAACTAGCATTTTCTCAATGTTCAAATGGCTATTCATCTTGCCCCACGAAGAACTTTGGTTTTCACAAGATGAAGCAAAGATTTAGAAGGTCTTTTGTGGGACGTGGTAATTGTATCCTTGCAGAGCGGAATGTTTACAAAGGCCAATTGTATGCCTTGTTACTGGGGCACAATTAAATAATGTTGAAGTGAAGTTTGGTGAACTGCAATGTATCTGTTTATGAATACAATGATAAAATATGTTCTAAATACCTTGTTTCTGCATATCACATCTGCAGTTGAACAGATTGCTCAGAAGTGAAGGGCCAGTTGTGAGCAATTCATGATGAGGCTGACCTCCAGGTAAATGGCTCTAGAATCCTGCCTGATCTGCCATCACGTGTATCCCTCTAGAAGTTCTTTGGATGGATGTGCAAGTGCTCAAAATGCTCATTTTAAACGTACAGGCCATTCAAAGGCTGTTGGCACCTACTTACTGGCCATTGCTAGGCCCTTTGCAGAATGCCTTTGGGAATGTGTAGTTCACCTTGATGGTTGGTAAATAAAATCTCTGGAGGTAAAAGACTTCCTCACATGTGCCCCAGAATTAACACGTCTAGCAGTGAGTAGGGTACCGCTAGGAGTTCTGGCTAAAGAACGCACAGCTGAAATGAATGACTGGATTTATTCCAGGTCACGTAGTGATGGTCGATGATAAGGTATGCTGGGAAGGGGTAGGCAGAGGTGTTCCCCTAGATGGAAATGAATTATTTATGGGTAAATGGTACCACTGCACATAACATTAATTTCATATGGAATACACCGTTTTTTGACCAACTAACAAACGTAGACAAGTAAGTATTAACTATGACATGAAACCTAATTAGACAAACTGTTTCAACAGTGCTTCCAATATATGCTAGTGCTCTGTTGAATCCTGATTGAATGTGTCTCTTGAGTGACAGTAGGGATTGATATTATGAGAGTGATGTTGCATAGATCCCTGGGTATGCCAGTGGTATGTGTGTTCCATAACTGTTAGTTAGCCCTGCTAGCCTGCTCTATATGTAACTTAATCCTGATGATGACAGCTTATCTGATTGTAATTGAAGAATATTGAAGTAAAGCTAACCTGACCTTCAATACCCCAGCTTCCTGTCTCATCACTATAGTGTGCAGCTTATATTTGATTACATTATGCTTCTCCCACATATTCAGATGATTTCAGGACCAGCAAAACAAAAACACGTGCTGTTGACATCACATGAGTCAGAGAAAATAATGGTCATTTAATTGCGATGTCGCGTATGATGTAATAGAGATGTCACCAGTGATGCCATATGTGATGTCACCTGTGATGTCATCATGGTGGTCATATGCTGTGCAACGGAGTCTCATATTTAAGGTGGGCTTGCTAGAAATGTAATTGCTGAATTTCAGGGGGTTTGCTGCGTTAAAGATGATCACATTAAGACTCACTTAACAAAGTTTTTTTTGATTGATTTATTTATTTATTTATTTATAGAGCGCCTTACACCAAGGCGCTGTACAATGGAACAACAAACTACAGAGTAACAACTACAAATAACATTGGGAGCAAAACATTACATCTTGAATCATTCAACAAAACAGTGCAAAGAGCAATTAACTGACGGGGGGAGTAGAGTGAGAATAGGAGTGGTGAGGGGGGGCAGGAGAAGGATTGGACGAGTGTAATTGGAAGGGAGAGAGAGTGTAATAGGAGAGGGGAGAGAGGAATTAGATGAGGGGAAAAAAGGGTGGGAAGTAGAGAGGGCAGGGGGGGCTTTCAAGGTGGAGAATGGAGGAGGAGGGATTTAAGGGAAGTGTGAAATGAGGTGAGGGTCGTGGAAGAGCGGATTGAGAGGGGGTGTGAGTTCCAGTGCAGAGGAGCAAGGAGTTGGAAGGAGCAGAACCGGGAGGAAGCGCAGGGAGAAGGAGGTACAGTGAGAAGGAAATGGTCAGTGGAACGAAGGGAGCGAGAGGGGGAGTAAAAGGAGAGAAGGGAGGAGAGATAAGGAGGAGCAAGACCATGGAGGGATTTGAAAACAAGGCAGAGAAAGCAGAATTTTAGCTGTAAGTGGAAAGGTAGCCAGCGAAGGTGAGAGAGCGAGGAGGAGATGGAGTCACTGGAGGTAAGGAGACAAAGGGTACGAACAGCAGAGTGGTGTATGGATTTAAGAGGGGCAAGCTGAGATGCGGGAATTTCACTGAATTTCAAAGGTTTTGTTGCTATATATTTTTTTGCGTTAAATCTGATCATCTTAACTCTTTTCTAACTAAATGTTTTCACTGAATTTGATGGGATTTATTATACTATAGCTTTTTTCAGGGGCCACTAACCCTGACTTTCAGGCGTGGCCACTGAAAATGTTGCACCAATAGGTATCATCAGTGTCCTCTAGCCATGGCCTTTGGCTGTGGCCGCTTTATGGGTTGCACAAATAGGTTTCTTTGGGGCCCACTAACCCTGCCTTTGGGCACAAAGAGCCATTACCCTCTGACTAGGAGATGTGATTACTGCATGTGTACAATAACCTTTCTTTTCAACCTCTCCCCATTCCCACATGATTCCCCTCATATTCTTGTGATCATGGCAATGAGCTACACATACAGCAGCATTCAACCACCAATGCCAGTGTGATTTCCCCTCTATGCCCTTGATAAAGCTCAAAAATTCCAAACTCTTCCCTGTCCTCACAAGCACCCACAAATTGCCCCCATCTTCTTACCATGGACCCTTCACTCCACTCAATTGCTTTTTTCCTCTCTGGCCCTCTCCTGACCATTACCCCCTATGACTGTTTAGTTCATGTAACACATTTTTGTTCTGTGATGTGGACTTGATTGAAATGTGAGTGCGGAATTTGAGGAGTTTTGTTGCATTACATCTGATGACCTGCATTACACTGATGACCTTAACTTTTATTTAATGTTTAGTTTCCTCAGTGCCCAGTAGCCATGGACTTCAGCCGTGGCCACAGCACATGTTATACCAATACTTTTCGTTTTGGCCCACTAGCCATGGGATAGTCACCATGGCCGAACATGTTGCATAGTTTCTGGAGGTCTCACGAGCTATGGCCTTTGGATGTGTCAGTCATATGTGTGTGTTGCACCAATATCTTTCTGCTGGGCCCACTAGCCATGGTCACTGGCCATGTCAATCCATTACTGCATTACCAAACACCCATTGCCTCCATTGCGTTACCAAACACCCATTGGCTACAGTAGATGTAGGCATTGCTCCTTATTCCTGTGATATTTTTACAGCAATTAATTTCAATAACAGAGTAGGGTTTGCTAGTTCCCGTGATAACGGGAAACATTTCTCAGGATTAAAACGTTTTTCACGTCCTCACAGGCACTCAACGTGTGCCACCCTTCTTTTCTCCAGATTCTCTGACTACACTCAAATGCTTTTTCCGTCCGTAACCCTCTCCAATTACCCTATATCACTCATTGCTACATGTGACGCAGATTTCTTTCTGAACATGTCTTGCAGTGCTGCTGCTGTGATCTTGTGAGATTCCCACTCTCTTCCCACGATAAAACCAAAATGTTCTACCCGTAACTGGATCCCCAACCCACCCCCAGATACCCAACTTCACAAAGTTTTTCCTTTTCCACTCTCATCCTCTAGCCTTATGTGATTGCTATTTTTATTTAACCCTAAACCACAGAATGAAATTAAATCAATTATTTGTGCACAAATTGTTTCTTATTTTATCCAAATCTGCCCAGTGGTTTTGGTGCTAAGGCAGTACAGAAACTCTATTTTGTCTCTATGGGAAAAATCAATGCGAGTAGGCTGAACACAGAGTTTTTATGTTTTCTAACTAACCTTTTCATTTTCTAACAATTTTGTTCCCAAGAGTTCCAATTTGGAGTGGCCTTGATAAAACTTTGATTTAGAAATGTCTTCTAAATCCATTCAGCAAGTCAAATGTTATTATCCTCTCTCAACCTCTCTGCTGCAAAGCACCAAGACTGATATAATGGTTGGATTAAAGGCACAGGGGGCACCCTGTTCTCTGTTAAATAATTTAAAAACTACTCAATGGTTTAACCCCAAACCAATAAAGGAAAATAAGTCAATGCTTTGTGCCCAAATTGTTTCTTAATTGGTCCAAATCTGCTCTGTGGTTTTCATGCTACGGATGTTCAGAAACTGCTCTTTGTCTATACGGGAAAATGAATGGACTGAAAATTGTGAATCTATGGTATTT